>NW_024870727.1:13762500-14362500 GCF_019054845.1 Dipodomys spectabilis
ATAACCTTCTAGAGTTGTCACTACCCCAGAGACAAGGAGTACCTGAGTTCCTTGACTAAGTGTTTAATATATATACTATATATTATATTACATATTATATTATTAATACATATAATGTAACATAGCTATATGTCATATGATACATATCATGCATATTTATTAAAGTATATATTATTTATCATATTCCATATGATATATATCATATACTATGTGATATATATGATATATAATAATACATAATTTTAATAATGTAAGATATATTATTGTAATACATATACATATATATATAAAACACAATGTTAAGAACTTCACAACAACAAAGAAAAGAACTTCACAACATTACTTATGAGGTATTGCTAGAATCTCAGACTCTACTTTGGTTTCAAACTTCTTATCTCTTACTTTGACCCAGCTTACATCAACCTTGATTTTTATACATATATGTTAGACCTATGCCTAGATTGTATCTTGCTGAAGATTTTTTTTTATTTCCTTTCTAAAATGGTTTTTAGCTCTCTCTTCCCTTTACTCAATATAATAACACTAAGGTAAAAAAAAAAAAACTCCCATCAAACAAAAAACTCCTGAAGAAAAATTGCTATTTTTTCCTGAGAAGATTGGTTTTATTTCTGGGGGAAAAACATTTTTTAATATTAAAGTTATTCACAGGATAATCAAATAAAAAACAAAGAAAAAAGATTAAGTTCTGCTAAACTTTCTGCCAAACTAAGAATTGAAGGAAAGCCTCTTGATGAGTCAAAAGATACCACTTATTAAAAAATAAATGTAAAAAGAGGAGGAAAACCTTCTTAAAACTAAAAGCTTAAAAATCTCTCTCACACAAAATCAAAACAAGGAGGGAAATCTCACTATTATTATCTCAGTTCAACATTTCCTTTCTTTTACTTTTGTTTCATTTTTATTAGCATAAACCAGTTGTACAAAAGTGTTTTCATTTTTATTAGCATAGACAAGTTGCACAAGAGTGTTTCATGGTAACATCGCATTTGGACACAGTGCATGTTGGTCAGAACTACCCTTCTAGCCTTCCCTCTCCTCTTCATGTTCCTTCCCAATCAATCTTATCCAAGTTCCTTGGGATTTCCAACTGTGAAGCACAGAAACAATACTACACCAGACACATAGGCTCTGTACATAAATTAATTTGCTGTGTGTTATTATAGAGGTGATGTACAGAGGAATTAATATTGCATGAGTCAGTAATGAGTGCATTTCCTTTCATCCAGTGTCTTTCCCTCCCTCACTCTCTCCCAGTCCCTCCCATCTCCACACATAAATTGGGTAGTTCACTTTCATCAGTGTCCAATGAGCTCCATTGCTGCTGTCCTCCTTTTTCCCTCCAGTTCTGTGCCCTCCCTCCACCCTCGTGAAGATCAACATGTGAATACGCCATATGTAAGGCAAAGAACATCTTTGTGACATCTTAATAACTATAGTGAAGTGGATATGTCACCTGGTGCTCTGATTTTATCTGCTTATTTTCTTCACATATCATATCCTGTAAAAAGTAGATTATGTCAGCCTGAACACTAATGTGTAATCGAAACAGCTTTATTTCCCATTTCTCAGTGATAGCTATCTCTATAAAAATGCATATGAGTCAGAGCAAAGTAATTTTGCATTTTTCATTTTAAGTTGTTGACTCAATATTAACAGAGTTGACAGTGTTAAAAGATCCAATGTCTGAAAACTCTGGCATGAATCACAATGAGAATTTATATAGTTCCTGTGGGAAAAAGAATTATTTTTAATTAGCAGAAAGTTAATATATAAAATAGGTCACAAATACTTTGCTAAGAAACAAACAAAATAACAATGCAGACCTTGAAGGGACTGTACATTAGACAACTCTGTCTGATAAGTACTCACTGGGCCTTTTCTTAAGCATGACTTAGATTTCAGATGATGTGATGTTGTCATTCCTGGTTGTCATGCCAACAGGATGGCCTCCATCGTGACAGTGTAAGAAAAAATTCGTACAAAGTAAATATGCAGACTTTAGAGACGAAGTGTAGGTCAACTATGGGGAAGAAGAGGTAAGAATTTCGAGATGGATTTCATCACAGAAAATAATGAAAGGTATGAGCATATCCTTGTGAATTAGTTATGAAAGGGTTAGGGAACTAGGTTCATCTAATATGCTAAAATATCCCCCAGTGTGCCACCATTTATTATTTCTCTCACTTACAGCGGGCAAGGTCATGTGGGCATCTTACTCTGTAGTTGTATGTCTATCCATGTGCTTCTCTTTCCAGTGCTAAGGCTGAAACTAGTATCTCACATTCCAAAACACTAAGTCAGAGCTTTGAACTCAGATACTGTAGTGACCAATTTTTTTTTGATGAAGCAGCTCCTACTTTTTGCATCCATACAAATGTCCTCACTATAGTTATCCTACTGTTCGTTTTCATTCAAAAAAATAGATCTTATAAAATGTTTCACTTTGAAAACCTTTTTATGAGATTCTTGCCTGCATTCCTGTTTATCAAGTAGTACAGCTTGCTTCTTTTTTTCCTCTGAAGGCATGTGCAAAAGACAGACTAAAACAAAACTCTGATGTCAGTCAGAGGCACAAGGACCAACTGGAGAATCCCCGATGCCTAAAGCTGAGAAAACAATTTGAGTAAAAATAAACACAGAATTATCAATGAAGTATGAAATTGCAACACGAATTCTAGCACAGGCAGCTAAAAATCTGCACGATCAACCTCTACTACCAGTGAATAGATACCTATACATCTTCTCTGATTGAATTAATGAGTAAATGAAGCTGAAGGGAGGATTTCCCTGGCAGTGGAGATATTATGAATCAGGAAATGCCTGGTGAGAATCCTGGCAATTACAGACTCAGGCCGGCAGCGTCCGCAGTGGTAAATGATCATCAACAGTATAAACCAGGATAGAGTGAGAATGAAATGTCCCCTTCTTCCCAGTCTAATAATGAGAAAAACACCATAACATGTCCACTAGAACATCTTGCAAAATCCTTTAGTGGTGCTCCCCAAATCAGCAACATCATCAAAAGCAAGTCTGGGAAACTGTTACAGCTTAAAAGAGTAAGGGAGACATGACAAATAAATGATTACATTCACTGTCTTCAACAGTGTCCTGAACCAAAAAGAAAAAGGAATGTTAGGTAATAAACCAGGCATTTCCTGAGTCCTAATATCTCAGGATTGGTTGATGAGTAGTACTAGTGCTCCCTGCTGATGCAGAAGTTTAACAACTGGCAAAGCAAGATACACAGGAAAGGTGACACTGTTCTGAAAGAAATGTACTCATTACCTGACATGTAACTGTAGCCCCTCTGTACATCACCTTTACAATAATTTTTTGAATAAAGATACACAGGGAGTCCCTGTATTATCTTTCCAGCTGTCCTATAAATCTAAAAGAGCTCTTTTTAAAAAGGTTTCTTTCTCTATTTTAAAATTGAGTTTAGCCAAGCAATGGTAGACTGAATAGGATTGTAGGTAAGGAGTACAACCTGCAAAAAGAATTAACAGCAGTGAGAATCATGCACATCTAAGAAGAAGTTCAAAGCTTACAGGATGTGAAGCAGGGAGCAGTAGAGATATAGCTTGTGCTGGTG
The DNA here is from genome assembly GCF_019054845.1 of Dipodomys spectabilis. Taxonomy (NCBI): domain Eukaryota; kingdom Metazoa; phylum Chordata; class Mammalia; order Rodentia; family Heteromyidae; genus Dipodomys; species Dipodomys spectabilis. Next base: position 13,766,114 of record NW_024870727.1, read on the forward strand.
TTAGCTGGGATCTGAGCTAGCAACAACAGGCGATCCACTGTGTTCTCTATTAATCAGTAACAATTCACAGAACAACACAAGACACACACATTCTGACCCGAGAAAGAGATTGCAAACATGAGCACACAGCCACAATTCCTCCCCAGAAACAAACACAAGGATGTTGTTTAAACTAAAACATGACCATGTTTCTTCCGTTTTTAGTTAACATGAATGCTCTTGCTTCCTAACTCATAGAGTTAGTCCTTATTATTTTCCCCTTCCTATATGAAAAAAAATGATCAAAATACCACTTTAACATTTAGCTTCCAATCCAGAACAAGCCACTTGCTTTTTAAAACTCTTCCCTAATATTAATTTTGCTCATACATTCAGCATGCTTTTTTAAGATTAAAAATATCTTTAAGCAGTTGTACAATGGAGATGCCCATATGAAGCAGTTTCTGAATACAGTATATCTTGTTCGATGTCACCCCTCCCTATGCTGTTACCGAAATATGTCATTGTTCTCCAGGGTGTACAATTTCTCCCTATGCTGTTACCAAAATATGTCATTGTTCTCCAGGGTGTACAATTTCACAACTTTGTTCCACTCCAGAGACATTTCTTAAGGTCTTGGGTTGACGGGTTTTGACCAGATGAGAGAAGTAGACAAGACTAGGAGTATAATCATGGCCATGTTAAGCAGTTTTGACTTTATCCTATAAATAATATAAAGTCTTACTGGAGAATATCATCCATAGGATAATAGGGTTTACATTGCATATATTTGATCCATTGCCTTGTAAATATATGGATTGTGCTTTGGGAAAAATAAGAGTAGAGGGGGCTGCCACTTAGGTAATTGAATTTGGAGAACAGCAAAGAAGAAAAGTGAAAAGGGTAGAGTTGAGAAATGCTGATCAGATTAAAATTCTGCAGTCTATCGTGAGAATAAACATTCAATCAAAGGAATTGATGATTGGTTAACCACATTATTATCTCACAATTGATTGTTCCCATTGGGACCCCCACAATGCATATCTGTCTGGAAATGGCCATGTGAGGGTAGAATGAATAAAAGGCACTTGCAGTTAATAATATAATGGATGAAAATACAAAGAATGGATCAAGAAAATGTGGTATATATACACAATGGAATTCTATGCCTCCATCAGAAAGAATGATATTGTCTCATTTGTTAGGAAATGGAAAGACTTGGAAAAAATTATATTAAGTGATGTAAGCCAGGCCCAAAGAAACATAGGTCCCATGGTTTCCCTTATTTGCAATAACTAGTATATGTCTGAGACAAGCAGAAAAGTTCAGATAAGTTGATGTTAGGTGAAATGAAACCCAAGGTAAGTACTCAAATGTTTTTGCTTTCATGGAATTGTTTCTAACATATTTATAAGATGATTTCTTTGTTGTTTTGTATGTCCCTCCCCCACGGTATAACCCCTGCTTTCACTGTATTTGATGTTGGTATAATTTGTGGAGGGGAAGGGAAAAAACAAATCGTTTAAATAGCGATACAGGTGGACACATTGCAACAATGAGATGTACAAGATGTTATGTAAAAAAACGAACTACAACTTTGGCGAGGGTGGGGGGGGGAGAGGTAGAGGAGTAGGAGGTACTGGGGCGGGGGGGAGATGGGATAGAATGGGAAGGGGAAACAAAGGAGGAGGCAACAATGCTTGATAAGAAATGTACTCATTATATTGCCCGTGTAATTGTAACCCCTCTGTATGGTTTTTTCACAATAAAAAAAGAATATTGCTACTTCTGCATTTAAACCCTGCCCTGGTAAAAGAATATTAGAACTCTGGTAATATTGACATTGGAATTCAAAGAATTCCCAGGATTTACTTTACAGTAAATGTTCACTGAGTGTGACGTTCCCTGGGTATCCAAATGCCTAAATATGAAGCACTCCCTTTAAAGGTCCATGGATTGAAGGCTTCATCCCTAGTCAGTGATATACCAAGAACTGGGGGCATCACGAATGGGCTCACATCATCATCAGAGGGTGAGTTCATCCATGAGGTTATATAAAATTCCCTACTTACGTGGTTTTTCCAGGTGTTTTGCCACAGTGGCAGAACTGACAAATACATTTACTATTTCCATGAATGAGATCATTTCTCACAATATGAGTTTTTTGAGCTTATAGCAAGTAGGTTGAGAAGAATTGAAAACAGATTTGTTACTCTTAAGCAGGCTATGAGTAATAGCAAGGAGATGCTTACACGCTTCGTATGTGTGAATATGAAGGTAGCTGTGCATATCCTCATCTACTGTCAAGCAGAGTACTGCAGGATAGGCAAAGGCTGGAAACTGCTCTCAATTTTTGGTTAATAAAGGAATGAAAGAGAGTGGTAGGCATAGAAAAGTCTAAATTTGCTATGAATTTGATAGTTTTCTATTGGGCTGGTAAGTTTGCATTTACCACACACTACCATACACCACTAGGAAATATATAAACTCTGAATCTTTGCATCTTTTCAGTATTTGTTTAACTTTGCTAGGACTGTAGAGTCAAATATTTGTATCCAAATTCAGTGAATCTACAATCCTAGCAAAGTTAAACAAATGTTTTCCAGAATACTGATCAGTCTTTTCATGGCTTCTGCTAATATTTAGAAGTTGATTTAAATTAAGCATTACCAGACACTATGAAAAGACTGATCGGTATTCTGGAAAACATTTTATATTTTAAAATTCTCTCTAGAAAATATTGTTGATGGAACATGATCTTTCTTTTGACAAGAGAAGGCTCCTAACAGAAGCTAAAGGAAGAATGGATCCACTTAGAGAAATGTGAGAAACGGAGCCTCATGCATGGCTCAGCATGGCTCAGATGTGGCTACCTGCAAAGAAGACTCGTTAATTGGGCCTTAACTGAGAAACATTGTAGTGAATTTTGAGGATGATTAATAATCATGGAAATAATCTAAATTGGGCTTTGGTAGAAAAAAACCTGGAAGGGAAAGCAAACATCATTTTCCAATAAAGTGATCTCTAAAAGAAATGCTTGTTATTATCAGAAAAAAAATTTTTTTGACTCAGCCTACCATGGTCAATGAAACCAAAGCTCCATTTGAAAGTAACGCAAAGCACCAGGGTACTTACACTTGCTGAGATGAGGCAGACAGTAGCTGGGTAGTTTGAAAGCTGTGGTGAAAGGTATCATTGTGGGAACCTGTTTCTGGGTTGGCAACACACAATTGAAGAGAATATATTTAGCCTTTTTGTTTAAAAATTCCCATGAATGGGAAAGAGCAGGAAGGCATTTCAATGACCCTTTGGATCTTGTCAGAATTCTGTCACAGAAGTGACAGAAGAAAGGTGACTAAATAACAAGGTTGGCAGGACAGATTTTAATGAAATGTACCTTTGAGAAAATGATTTAGCTCAGATGCACGTGGAGTGACCAGATACCATTTTCTGTGTTATTTTGTAACTTTTTCCCTCTGGTGTTGTCAGGAGTCTCCTGTGCAGGTGTCTGCATAGTTAGCGAGGGGAAGAGGAAGGGAGGTGAACCCAATGCTTCTGATGCCTGCTACTTTTCCCATCTTCTAATTGTTCCAGAGCCTGTGTTTAGCCCCTTGAGGACCTTGAGCTCTAGCCTCCTGCTCCCCAGTTGAATGCAACCTTTGCTGCACTAAACATGCCACTTCTTGGTGTTTGTTTAATCAAGTATGTTTTATTGTTATGATAAAGGTGATGTGCAGAGGGGTTACAGTTATATAAGTCAGGTCATGAGTACATTTCTTTTTGGGCAATGTCACCCTTTCCTTCACTCTCTCCTAATTTTTTCCCTCCCATCCTGGCCCACAAGTTGTATAGTTCATTTTCCATATAGTGTCTAGTGAGTACTGCTGCTGCATTTACTCACCCTTTGTCCCTCCATTTAATATTTTTGATTTTTTTTTTTGGGGGGGAGGGGTGGGAAGAGTCCTGTATCTCCCTTTTGTCTGTAACCTGAGTCTGGTTGGAGTCTCTGGTCAGCTTGAGGTCCTGTGGCTTGATTGGTTTCTTAAGTCAGTTTGTTGGAACAAGCAGAAAAATGCTCTGCTTTACCCAAGTTTTTGAGATCCCCCTCCCAGGTTAGTTTACTGGGAGGGTGATCTGCTTTGAGAATCACAAAAGAGGGGGATGCAGTGATGAGGCTAGGTTCTGGGTAGAGTTGAGGCCTTTCAAAGAACAGTAGCTTTTCCCTGGGGCTATTTTGTGAAAAAAAAAACTCACAGCACCCAGCCTGGAGCCATTCTCAGGGTTTCTGTTTTTCAATTGATTGTGGTGGCTGCTAGAGGGAGGGGCAGCCTCTGGGTCTGGTTACCCGGTGAGGAGAGCCACTCCAATGGCTGGCGCCTGAGCTGGGTGACTTTTCCCTGGATGGAACTGAGTCTGTGAGGTCACTTCGCCGTTAAGTTCTTGTGACCTGCTAAATGACTCCTTTTATTCCAAGGCCTGAGCTGGAGCTAGCCGCTCCTCCGAGCTTTGTCGGTATCCAAGATGGAGATCACCGGTGCTGGGGGGGGAGGGGTGGCCTTCCCTCCTCTGCTCCCAGAGGAGTGAGGAAGTGGGGCTTCTACTCACGCGGAGTCTTGGATCCCGGGTCGTCTCTGGTCTGCAAAGTGCAGGATGAAGTTGTCCGCTCCTTGTCGGTTCTTGCTGGTGTTGAGTAGAATCCCCCATTTAATATTTTTATAAGCATGTCACTGTGTTGACATCCCAAGATGCAAATGGCCTCTTGGTGTATTTGACTACATGCATACTATTGAATGCAGGACTCCTTTTGACTTTCTGTATTTAATATCACATCATGTGCCCACATAACTGTATGCCTGTACTATGTAGTATCCTATGTTAGACATTGTTATAGTATTAAGTGAAAAATAAGTCATTTGCAGTTTATTTTTAGTACTCAAAGCAGTTAAGTACTTGTAATTATTTGAATGGGTTTTCCAAAGCTCAGGTTGAAAATACCCCTATTGCAACAGTAGGAATAAGTGGGACTTTGTTTTAATTTTTTTTAATGTTTTCCCCCTGGTTTTGGCATTACAACTCAGGGCCAAATGCTCTTGTTTGGCTTTCTTGTTCATGGCTGATGATCTACCACCTGAGCATCTCCTCATCTTGGGTTATTTTTTTTTTTTCTGGTTATTTGGAGATTAAGGCTCTCAAACTGGCTTCTAATCATGATGCTTTGTATCTTACCCTCCTGAGTAGCTAGAATTACAGGTGTGAGCAACAGGCACTTGATTGAAGTAGCATTCTTGATTATAGTTGTGCTCCTGTTATTTGTTATTTTATGAAGGTCTCTGAGGTTATCTTTTCATTATTATTGACTTTTTTACCAAATCTAATCTAAAAATGATGTAATCATCAATTTAAAAATATTTACCTTAGTAATAGTACTGAAGCTAGTTATTTGTACATATTGAGTACTAAAAGCCTTTGCTAATTGTGACACATTTTCTTATTTTTTTCTCACCCTATACAATATTACTGGCACAATTTCCTTACTTGATGATGAGCTTTTCCTCAGTAGCTAAGTCCTTTTGGAAACCACTGAAAACCAGAGAAACGAATGCAGCCAATGACTCCCTGAGCAGGTGTTAGTTTTATGAGTCATAAGGAAGGAGATGACTACAAATACTGGTCAGATACCCTTTGACGTTATCAACTAAGAGAAGGCCTACCACCAAAAGTACTTTCAATACAAAATTTTATCTCAAACTTTTAATTTGATCCACAACTTGACCACCTCAACTCTTTTGGTCAACTGTCAGAATTTCATCAAGTCATTTCAAATAAATCTCTTACATTATCCTACATAATCTTTGTTTCTTTCTTCTCATATTTTCTATCCTGACCCTCATCTATGGCCTAATTGTTATTTCTGTTTGCTATTTAACATCTGCTTTCTTTTTTCTTTGTGCTACAAATATTTTATTTCTTTCTATGTTATTGAAATTAAAATGATCACTTCTCCTTCTCTTTTGCAATAATTTAAGGAAAGAAGGAAGAGAATAAGTGAGAGAGGGAAGAAAGGTCTGAGAGAAAGGGCTGAAAGGAAGGAATAAAGGAAAGAAAGGGAGGGAGGGAGCAAGGAAGGAAGGAACAAATGATTGAATGAATGAATGAAAGAGAGGGATAGAGGGAGGAAGGGAGGAAGAGAGAAAGCAATGGAGGGAAGAAGGGAGAAAGGGAGAAAAGAAAGGAGGGAAGAAAGGAAGAACAGAGGAAAGGAGGAGGAATGAGGGAATATAAAAGAGGAAGGGGAAACAAGGGAAATATTTAAGCCCTAGGTGTAATTTATTCCATAATTCATATAAATGAATGGACAAAGTAAATGATGTTAAAATAAACTTATAGCAATTATTTTAAGGAACTAAAAATCAATAGGTAAAATAAGACATCATTTAAGGAAATGAATAGTCACCTTTCTATCTTGACATAAAAATTTTCAATAAGTCTTTCTTATATGGAATAAGATTTTTGGCCCAAATACTTCCCTAACATCTTTAACAAGGCCTACATCAGAGCTGCATATGAGTGGATCAGCCTTTTATAGGACTTACTGTGCAGAAAAATTCCTATAAATTTTAATATACTCTCCAATCTCTCTGGCAGAGACTTCAATTTTTACTTATGTTCTCCTCTCTCTCTCTCTCTCTCTCTTTCTCTCTCTCTCTCACTCTTTCTCTCTCTCTCTCTCTCTCTCTCTCTCTCTCTCTCTCTCTCTCTCTCTCTTTCTCTCTCTCATATTATCTTCTTCCATTTGAATTTATTTGATTTTCTCAAGTCCACTCTAGGCTTCTCTTTTCAACTCCATTTCTTCTTCTTTATTCAAATTCCAAAGAAATTCTGTTACACTATTTATTCTTATTTTGATTGGTTCCAGATCACTTTTCATCACTCTCTTGACTTTGTTACATTTCTTAGTTCTTGTCAGCAAGCGCCAAATGTCTCCTGCCAGTCCCTGCAAATACAAAAGACCACTGTGATTGCCCTCTGTCCATTTTAGAGGTCAATATCCTTGACTAATTTGGGTTCTTTATCCTTTGCCATCCCTTTCAACTTCTTAGTTGTGAAATTATTCTCATGCGTACCTTTCATTCTGTTTTAGTGGCTAATGTTCATTTTTGTTTCTTTACATATCATTTTTTAAGTCCCTAACTAATTGTTTGGTTTCTTTGCTCATTAATCTATCCTTAGTAGGTAGTATTGGGGAAGAGGAAGTAAAATGGTGAAATGTGTCAGATAGCCACTGAGACTTGAGTCTCTTTTCTTTGACCAGGAACTGACTCTCATTTAGTCTTATAGTCTGAAGCTAACCTGATTATCAATAAGATTCAATACAGTCACAAGTCCTTATGTATTTATTTCTATTCAAATGACAGAAATCATTCACAATAGAATTGGTAGGTAATTTACTGCCTTCAGCTCATCAAATAAAAGGAAGTATATTTTCCTTCTTGAATATAACTTGTCTGTGGCATGTAGTTGTCACACTATAAATCCCCTATAGAAGATGGAGAGAAACCCTTTGCAATCTGATTATGTTAGTTGTTGACACTGTTCTCATACTTATCTCAATATCATGCACATTGTTCAACTAGTACACAGAAAGATTCTTTTCGGGAAAGTGATTCTGTGGCTCAAAGTGGTAGAGTGCCAGGCTTGAGCAAAACAAGCCCAAGCATAGTGCCAAGACTCTGAGTTCAAACCCCATTACCATCACCACCACCAACAACAAAAGGATTCTTTTTGGTGACATCTGTTTGTTCTGCCTATTTACCATTATTTGCCCTTGCTTAGGGCATCCTGTGAGTTGAAATATGTCTACAAAAAAAAAAAGTTACATTGGTTTTCTAACTCTGTACCTGTGAATATGATTTTCTTTGAACATTAATCATACTGAATTAAGGTGAGTTCAAATTCAACCAGTGTCCTTTTGAGATGCAGGGATGCTACATAGGCTGAGACATGCAGACAACATCATGTGACAGGGGCTGAGGCGGCCCATGTGCACAGCCTTCCACGCCAGGGATGGCCAGCAACACTACAGCCTGGGAAAGGCACAGAACAGATGCTTCCTTAGAGCCGCCAAAGAGGCTTTGGTGTCCAGACTTGGAGATGAATTATTGCTGTTTTAAGTCATGCGAGGTTGGGTGAGTTTTTTTTCCTATTGGGCAATATAATAATAATTTTGAAGAACTACCAACTGCTGTCTCATACAGTCAACAATATTAATGCCTGAACAAAATGGTCTACATGCTATGGCTGATTATTCCTCAGAAATAAAGAAATTTTCATGAATTATTTCGTAATGCCTCAAGAGAAATCATACTGTTTGCACCTTAAGTTGAAAATAGCAAGCATATTATCATTTAAAATAAAATCTATTAAAACAGAGACTTGGATTTCATTCTAAATAGATGCCTGTATGCAAACTAACAGAAGTATTTACTTCTGTGTAAGTGAAATCTTGGTTGCATAAACTATTTAAATTAGAATATTAATGTTCTTTTCCACTGGCAGAGATTTGGAAGAAAGACACCTGACTTCACCTAGAACTCAGAACAGAGAGTGAACCTGGGCATCACCAAGGAACAGACAAGAGAAGACACAATCAAATCATCCATTTTCTCCTTCTCTCTTTCTAGTTTTCTCTGGGGTTGAATGATCTGTTGTTTCTGCTGTTCTCTGCTTTCCTACTGTATTTTTTGCCAAGTAAAGTTCTTGGCTGATTCAGCCATTTGTATGTGGTCCATCTTGGTCAGTGAACGAATTGCTAGCTCAGCTTGTCTGCTGACTTCACAGCCTTGTGCCCACACCTTGGAACTCAGTATCTGCACTTTATGTTAAAATAATAATAATAATAATAAAATAATATCCTCAAAGAGAAACTGATATGTATGACCTAATGTAAACACTGATTTCAAATCTTATGAACTATAAACTGGGAGAATCCAGTTTACATGGAACATAAGAGCTCCCTACTATTTAAAAGGACATGCCTTTAAGAAAGAAGTGTAGAAATAAGAAAGAAACTTTCAGGTTTTTTGTTTTTGTTTCGTTTTTGTCAGTTTTGGGGCTTGAATCAGAGTTCAAAGTGAGCACTCTACTGCTCGAGTCACAGCACCACTTCCGGTTTTTTAGCAGTTATTTGGAGATAAGAGTTTCATGGACTTTCCTGCCCACGCTGGCTTTGAACCATGATCTTCAGATCACAGCCTTCTGAGTAGCTAGGATTACAGGCATGAGCCATCAGTGCCCAGCAGAAATTTTCAGTTTTTCTAACATAAAATCTACATATTTTATCTATGCATAAGTAAGCTCTCTAGACTTCCATTTGCAATTGTTTTACAAAAGGTTTATATGAAGATAAAGTTTACTCAAGTTTTGAGATTTTTTAATTTAATTTTGCATGTAGTTGAATTATTTCTCTCTAACTAATGATTCCTAACTGCTTACACTGATCACTCTAGCTGCAAAACATAGTGTCAAAAATAGTAAAAGTTTAAATGAGAAAATCTAGAGATTAAGCTGGTCAGCAACTGACTAGAAGAAACCCTACTATCCTTCTATTAGCTGTCTGTAAAACTGGAGCAAACAGTGGAATACATGCTTCAGTGATTGACATGATGATCAGAAAAGTTCATGTATGAATGAGATTTCAACAGTTGTAAAGCACTATGAATTCTAAAATCCATTAATGTCACACACTCGCTTGGTGGAAGCCCTGTTACAGCTCACAGGCAGATATGTGGCTGGTGTACGGCCGAGTTTGTACCTCTCCACTGACCAACGCCTCTTGGTATTGTGAACTTCCCTCTCCTGCTATTGTCAACTACATCAGCTAAGTTTCTATGAACTGTGTATAGTGAAGAGATGACTCTTGAATAATCAGGAAATGGAACAGAAAGATACCAGATGAAATCCTGGGGCCTGAATCCCAACTAATTATCAGTCTGAATGTTCTGGATCTAATCCTAGTATTAGGGACTTTATCAGGTTCAAAAGACTCACAGGATAGAATGTGAGATGCCTCAATCACTTCTCTTTCAAGTGTCACTGAATTCACAGAGACCCAAATTTCCCCAAGAGAAGTGAGATTTACTTATCTCAGTTAATGTGTCTAACAGTCTCAGCATCACAGAGGGAAAATGCAACTCCTGAGGTAACTCCTTGATGTTGGTGGCAGGTTCTAGACATAATGAACACAATACAACTCCCGTGTCCTAAGCTGATATTGGTAGCAGGTTCTAGAAGACATAATTAACATGAGATGGGTTCTCATCCCAACATGTTTGTTAGGGTTGAGCTCCAGATCTACAGTCCATTTGATGAATGGCTTCTTTCCAGTGACCAGTATTAATTGTTCTATTTTTGAATTTGATTCACAATGGAGAATTTTCCTATAGAATGAATTTATATAAATATTGCTTTTTCCTGATTCTACAAATGCTGTCATCTGTGCACATCACCAATTTTTTTTTGTTGGTCATATTTCCCTATCACAGTATATTTATGGCTTTTTCAAACCAAGTTCAAGTAATAAGCTATCAACTAAGAAATGCTTATGAATCCAAGCTCAGATTACTGACAGTGGCTTGACTTGACCTAAATGAAAGCAAAAATCTACTCTAATGTAGAGACTGCAAGGGAAATCATACGGCTAGATGTCTCCAGAAGGGTGCTGCTGCAGTGGTATTCACAAACAGGATTAAGGAACGTGAGTGATTGATTTACCTTAAAGAAAAGAACGTGGTTAAAAATAGTTTAACTAGGGATACAGGTGGACCTATTGCAACAGTGAGATGTTACAAGTCCTTATGTTGAGAAACGAACTTTACAACTTTGGTGGGGGGGGGAGGATAGGGTAGGAGGAGGATGGGAAGGGGAAACAAAGAGGAGGCAACAATGCTTGATAAGAAATGTACTCGTTATCTTGCCCATGTAATTGTAACTCCTCTGTACGTTATTCTCATAATAATAAAAACAAGCCCAGAGTAAAAAAAAAAAAAAAAAAAAGAAAGAAAGAAAGAACAGATGCTTCCATCTGTATAGCTCATGAATTCTTTCCTAAATTCAATGTGCCCAAACTGAACTCATCATCTGAAGCTAGTTTTCTTCTCTTTTCTACTTTCCTTAAGGTTATAGTAATTATCTTGAAGCTCCAGAATAACAATTCATAGTAATTAATAGAATCCAATAAGTCTAATTTGGATCACTGGACCTATTTAGGCCATTCTCATTTCCAGTTAAGGCCTTTGTGCATCAATAATGTCTCACAAGTTTGCTTACACCTTCATTTTCTTAATTCCACAACACATATATTACAATATATATAAGAAAAGATAACACCATGTGTGTGAATCTCTTCTACCAATTGATGCTAGAAAAAAAAATTCACCAAAGATTGGACCATAACTCAAAAACCTCCAAATGATGGAGCTTGCTGAGTCTCAAGTTCTTAATCCAATGTTTAAAATTATACCTGCAGTTGTGCCTCTCATTTTATCTGACACGGAACACTTTTTTCTAAGTGTAATGATTGTGCAAACTTTATACAATGTAGGACAAAAAGGACTTCTTGTCAAGATAGATTTCTTTGTCTTCTCCCTTCACAAACTAAGGAAAAAGTCTATCTTTCCTGTAAGTAGTCATTAAAAGTTTTCTGCATCTCTTTCTTCATACAGATTATATCCAACATAGAGGTGTTTTAATGGTATTCTTCATTTTTTCTCTTCCCTTTTCATTAAACAAAGAGAAAAGGAGGAGGAGAAGGAAGAGGAGCAGGAGGAGGAGAAGGAAGAGAAGGAGGAGGAGGAGAAGGAAGAGGAGGCGGAGGAGGAGGAGGAAGAAGGGGAGGAGGAAGAGAAGGAGGAGGAGGAGGAGGAGGAGCAGAAGGAAAAGGAGGAGGAGGAGGAGCAGAAGGAAAAGGAGGAGGAGGAGGAGGAGGAGGAGGAGGAGAAGAAGAAGCAGAAGAAGACGAAGAAGAAGACGAAGACAATGACGAGGAAGAAGAAGAAGAAGACGACGACGAAGAAGAAGACAAAGAAGAAGGGGAAGGGGAAGAGGAAGAAGGGGAAGAAGAAGAAAAAGAAGGGGACTACCATGGAGGTGAGGGAGGGATTATAAACTCCTTTCTGAAAAAAAAAAAAACCAGCCATCTATCTTTTTTAATACTATCAACATAATTCACAGGGTGGCAAAGGGTTCTTATTATATCAAAATGCTTTACATATATAGTACCTGGGTAACTCCACAGATTGTACCCTGGTTTTGCCCAGTCTTCTAAGAAACCCACATATGTGATTAAAAAAAAAAAAAAAAACAGGATTCTCCTAATTGTTGGATTTGTAAGCAGTTTAAAAAAATCTAATAAATGCCACTTTCCTCCTTAAAAACCTGTACTCCTCTGATTGCTCAGGGCACAGGAGACTGAAGAGATGGAGGGCTTGTAATGGCAAGTGCTCTCAGAAGACAGGAGGAGATGACTAAGGCTGTGTGGAAGCCAAAAGAAAAACCCGAAAGCAGCTGCAAATCAAAGCATCAAGCCAGGAACCTGCTACACAGCAGTCTAAAAATCAAAATGGCCCTATATTCCCACATACAAAGCAGGTCCATCATTACACCCAAACTGAGTAAAAACGCTGATCAACCATGTCAGTACCTTCTCCCTTCTCTCTGTGATAGTACACTGTACGTTCCAGAACATTCCAAACTGTGAGGGAGGGGCCTAAGATTCAAAATTTCTCCCTACTTCCTTACCCACAAGATAGATTTTTTTCTCTGCTTCTGATAAGAGTTCAATAAACAAGAAACCGTTTATTTGAATTTATATTTTTTTACTGTACAAACTTGTACTGATTATTATCTCACATATCATTGAATAAATGCAAATACTATAAAAAATTTCATAAGAACCCAATTTTCTTTTTCTTAATTTTTTAAACATTGTTTACTCATTATAGGCCCTTCTTCATATATTTTTTTAATTTTTTATTCTGAAAATACCGTCCAGAGGGGTTACAATTACATGGGCAAGGTAATGAGTACATTTCTTATCAAGCATTGTTGCCTCCTCCTTTGTTTCCCATTCCCATGTCTACCCCCCTCCACTACGTGCCCCCCCTCGCATTCCCTCCCTCCCATTTCCCCCTTGCCCCGCCTGCCCAGCCAAAGTTGTAAAGTTCGTTTTTCAACATTATAACTTGCACATCTCATTGTTGCAATAGGTCCACCTGTATCCCTATTTAAACGGTTTGGTTTTGCCCTTCCCCTCCACAAATTATACCAACATCAAATACAATGAAAGCAGGGGTTATATTAAGTGAAGTAAGCCAGGCCCAGAGAAACATAGGTCCCATGGTTTCCCTTATTTGCAATAACTAGTATATATCTGAGACAAGCAGAAAAGGTCAGATAAGTTGATGTTAGGTAAAATGAACCCCAAGATAAGGACTCAAATGTTTTTTCTGACTGTAGATCATACCATTGCCTTTAAGGATTTTTATTACCTCATTTCTGACTTGCTCAAAAACTACATTTTGTATTAGAAATACAAACACACATATGGAAAATAAAAGATTTCATGGATAATTAAATGATAGACAAAACGGTAGTAGCATCAAATTAAAGGGACTTATGACATTTATTCCTTTTAAAGAGAACTAGAAATAGTGCAAATAAACTTAGGCCATAGATTCACCAAGTTCTTAAGTGTCCAGAATTCCCAAAAGACAAATGGAAGCTTTCAACTTGGGCTATTTCTACCTTTAAATGCTGTGCAAATTATATGAAATTGTAGATTGCATTTTTTTCTAGTTAGGGCTGAGAAAAATAGTACTAGCTTGGCTAGAAAGTCCTCACAAGTTTAGGGCTGAGAAAAATAGTACTAGCTTGGCTAGAAAAGTCCTCACAAGTTTTCCCAGACTGCTCTTTTATAAGCAGGAACATGTATTCTACTTTGGGCAGATTCTGACTCATGCTGAGGAGGTACATGAAGAGCAAAAATAAAATCTAGTATCAAATGGAATTAATATTTGTTTCAGTGCATTCAATCCTAAAGCTATTTTACTTTGAAACATACACAGTTTTAAAAAGGAGCTTTACAATGTTGGTGGGGGGAGGGGTGGATTGGGTGGGAAGCGGGGGAGGAGGCTGGGAAGGGATATGAAGGGTAAACAAAGGAGGAGGCTGCAATGCTTGATAAGAAATGTACGCATTATCCTGCCCATGTAATTGTAACCCCTCTGTACAGTATGTTCACAAAAAAATTAAATTAAAAAAAAAGAATATATGATGACCCTTCTTGGGTAATACTGTACATGTAAGGAGACAGAGAGCTGAGGATCATGGTTCAAAGCCATCATGGACAGAAGACCCAAGGGACTGTATTTCAAATTAGCCAGCAAAAAAGCTAGAAATGTGGATCAAGTGGTTAAAATAACCAGCACGAGTGGACAAAAAACAGTCTAATAGAGCTGTTAGGCGATCTGTATGATTAATGTTATTTTTGTGTGCATTAATCCAATTTTTACAGTTTATCAAAAGTAAGAATTTTTATGTATATTAATATGGTTTTAAAATCCTTCCCCAAGCAATATTGCTTTCAGTAACTTCTTTCCATTTTCCTCATGTTTACAGAAATTTGGCACTAAGAAAACTTAATGAAGCCACTTTGTTACATTTTAATCCCACAGATTTTTGCCCGCAAAGAGAATTAAAGTGTTTCTGAGGAAATAAAGCTTCCCTACAAGCCTGGAAATTAGTGTTTGTTCCATGTTTATGAGCTGAAAGTCATACAGAATGGCTAAATGTATGTGAGACAGCAGGTCACATCAAAAACCCAGGCCGACTTACTTACAATCACAGCTACCTTGTTGTGATCCAAATCTTTATTTTTGGAAAACAACCACCTACACCAGAGGAATAAAATAACAACTATCCAGTGAGGAAGTGAATAGCTGCTGACATCCAAGAGAAAAAGGGGTGGTATGCAGAAGAAAGAAGAAAAGAAAACTTACCAGGAGGAGATTGGAAACCATACAGCCATTGTTTTCATATTGGGTGAGGTCTTAGAAATAGCAATAAGCCTTGATCGTATTTTCCCAACTATGGTCAGAAGCACAGCTTTGGGTCAGCATTTCTACCGTTCAAACCCGCAGAGACTTTTATGAACCTGACACCTCTAAAATGTATAGATTTTTGAAATACCAATTACAAATAAACCAACAGAATTATCCACCCCAACTACAACAGTCTCCTAAACATTTGTGGCAAAAAGACATGGAACTCGGGAACAAAAAAGAAAGAAAATCTAAAAGTATTATTATAATACCATAATCTGAAAGATGTGGGAAATTTTGCCAATTTTTGCTCATTTATTTCAAACATTCACTGAGTTCCTATCAGGTATCATACACAGAACTGAATAAGAGAGACAAAAAATAATCTCTTGCTTCTATGCTCTTAGAATCTTGATGACACCAACCTACCGAAAACAATTCAGCCATATATTAAGTCACAACTTTTAATCTCATGATGAAGGACCCTAAGATACTCTCAAAATGTATTACAGACTATCCATGTTAGAACACGCCTTTGGGGAAAGTCTAGAGAGCTTGCATCGTCTCTTATCTAGGGTCCATTCTCACTGGCCATTTGCTAAAATGATCGAAGAGGTGTTTGGGCATCTCGCTGATGGGTGAGAAGCTATTTCTGAACAAGGGAAAGGTAAGATGATTCCCCTTTAAATGAAAATCAGGTTGGAAAAGCCAAATATAAGCAATGCTATTTGTTTTATTATATCTTGCACTGTCTTTATTTCTTGATGTTTTATCCATTATTATTTTTACCTTCAACTAATAATAATTCAGATGGCATAACATTCATCACCTCATTTAATCTTTACGATATTCTCAGTAAATTAGATATGATTACTATCCTATTAAAATAAAGGACCGACCAACTCTGACATTCCATCTCACCTCAGCTAGAATGGCCACATCGTGAGTATGAACCACAACAAATGTAGGTGGGATGTGAGGTAAAAGGAACCCTGTTGTACTGTTGGTGGGAATATAACCACTCTGGACAGCAGTTTGGAGCTTCCTCAAAGAACTAAACATAGATTTTCCCTACAAGTGTGCCATACCATCTGGGACAACTACCCTGACCATCATGAACCAGGATATGAGAAAGACACCTGCATGTCCATGTTCATTGCTATACTATTCACAATAGCCAAGTTAATGGAAACAGCCCACATGTCCTACAGAAGATGAGTGGATCCAAAACACGTGGAACCTATATACAATGGAATTTTACGCAGTCATTACAAAGAATATGCCATTTGCAGAGAAACAGAAATCATATTAAGTGAGATAAGCCAAGCTCATGTTTTCTCTCATATGTGGAAGCTAGTTCTAAAAGACACGAAACATGATTCGTAAATTATATACGGCGTTCACACACAGTGAGACCAAAGTAGGGTGTTCTTGGAGGAGGAAACCAAAGGCACAATGCCTATGTGCCTCTGATCATTCAAAATAATATTTATTGAAACGGATTCTGGGAAATAGAAACAAGAGGTTTTTTTTTTTCTTTGTTGTTATTTTTGTTAACTTCTCCTTTTGTCTTTTTGTTGATTTATCTGTCTTTGGGAAAGCAAGAGGGGACACGGAAATGGAGGGGCAAAGGGTAAACAAATGCAGCAGTGGTACTCACTAGACACTATGTTGAAAATGAGCTAGACAACTTAGTGGTTGGGAGGGGAAGAACTAGCAGAGAGTGAGGAAAAGGGTATCAGAGTACAAAAGACATATACTCATTACCTGACTTGTGTAAATAAAACCTTTCATATTACAGCACAATACAAAAATAAATAAATAAATGCATGAACAAAATAAAGGAATAAATGAAGACTGCGAGAACTCTAATGAGACTCTTGGAAAAGAGTAATGCGTGAATACCCATTATTAGAAGACACAGGGTGAGGTATTGCTTCAGGACCAAGTTGAGACAAGAGGAAGATGGATTCGCTGTGATTTTTAGTGTCTATTGAAATGTTGATATTGGAGTTTGGATTTAGATCTTACACAAAAGCTGGAAATTTTGTATGTAAATATCCATTTAGTTGGAGATTAGATAAAATGAGTTGAGTTTTCCACTGAGCTCGGAACCAGGGTAGGTTTGCTGATGCTGTAAGAATTCCAGTGAGATCCTTGGCAAGCAGAAGCCCCACCCAGGAGGACAGTTTTGTTTTCAGGATTGGCACTAGAATATTTGTAGGCAAGGAGACAATAAAGGATTTTGGTCATTTTTATTTGGCTGCTCCATATTACCATGTGAGTAAGTCAACTTTGTGAAGTAATCATAGTTTCTTTCATAACATTTCATATACTTTAAAGCAATTTTAGTATTACCTGATCCCTAAGTTAAAGGGATCCTTTCAGCTTTTGGCAAGTCATTCTAAAAACAGGTAGATCCAAATTGTTTTGGTCAAATCTATATTGGGCCCCCTAGTAAAGGGGGCCAAGAGAATGTCTTCTTCTGTTCAACTGTCAGACCCTACCAGTTGAGAAAATCTGAGGTTCTCTAACACAGTTCCAGTGATAACCATTCTTTATCAGGCATTGAGACACAGATGACAAGAATTATACCCACATCCATAGTTATATAGGAGAAAATGAATGTCATTCGAATAGTGTCTCACATCATCTTTAGGAATGTATTATCATCAGAGTGCATGCTCTAGAAGCAGAAGACAAAGGAAGTGCTTGTGGAATCAGGAAGGTTTTCATGATCTTTCTACACATACACATTGGACCCAGCTAAATCTTTATACCCCAGTGACCTTTGAACTTTTATATTCAGATTCAGTAAACCTGTGCTTGAGTATTTGTTCAATATCTAAGCAATAGAATTATTGTTCTTATTATGCCTGTTTCCCTCATACAAATCTCTTTTTACTGCTCAACTACTGAGTGTGAAATGACAGCCTATGCTTCTCATAGCCAGTACACGTGTATTCTAACTATAACTTCTCAGGTGCACACACACACACACACACATGCACACACACACGCACACACTATTTTTAGATGTATTAGATTTTGAGTTCAAGGCCTTACTCTTGTTAGGTTAACTCTAGCTCTTGAAAAACACCTCCAGCTCTCCCTTTCTCTGTTTCTTCTGGAGTTTAGAGTCTAGTAAATTTCATAGGTCAGAATTTCATAGAGGGAGGGGACAGAAGATGGAAAAATAAGACTACAGCCTAGAAGAGTTTATTTTCAACATAATAGATAATAACAGAAGACATGCAAACTGTTATAAAGAAACTCTTACATAATCACATTTTAGTTATTTTAATGGGACTTTATTTGATCATTACCGTTCACTAAAAGTTCCAATTTACTAAGATAGAACATTTATTGTTTTCCCCAAAAAATAATTATACATTCAATTATTTGTTTTGTATATAGGCTATAGAATAAGAAGTAGGAGATAAATCTGAAAGTCTTGGTTGAAAAGTGCTTAATGATACATAAGATAACATTCAATGTAAATATGTAACCAATAGAGACTGATGATTTGGAGAAAGAAAGTGTTATGACCAAATCTTACTTGGAAAAGATTAACCAAGCGCTTAATAAAAATGATAAGCTCTTCAAATAAAAAATTAAAAAAAAAAACAACAACTGAAGGCATAAAGTTGAGGCGTTTATTGTTCCAATTCGGGACATATGTGGAGAAAATTCTGGCAGCAGGAATAGACAAATGGATATGATGAAGAAATAGTACAGAAGTTAGACAGAGTGTGGTGATGGGTTTGATGAGAGAGTGAAGGAAAAAATGATGACTGCATTATTTCATAGTTTATAAATATGAATGACATAAATATTAGTGACATTTCCAACAGAAATTCGCAACTTCTCTAAAAGGATAATTATTTTTGTTTTAGTCACAACACCCAGCATCTGAATGAAAATAAGAAAAAGAATCATGGAGCGCTTTGGTGTTTTCTCTTTGCTAAAACGTCCTCTTGCTCTTGATATGTTTTTATGTGGGACTGGGATGGAGTTTTGATATTAAGCTTATAGTTAGTTTAAATCCATCCTCTAAATATGTAGTGAGATCTCTTTATCATCTTGATGACATGTGAATGAAATTAATAAACCTGCTTAACATAAATAGCAGTGCATAAGTAACAAATGGGCTTATACTAGGCAAAACAATATGCTGAGATATATTTAGAATGACAGCACAGGTTAAAACTGTCTTCGGTACAACTCAGGCACCCTAAATGTACAACCTATGTATTGATGACAGAACAGACCATTTTGACAAGCTAACTCTATTATTGACTGTACATTGTTTGGCTGGCTGTTGATCATGTGGTTGATAATCCACAGATACACTGTTTTGCAATAATGTTAAAACTGTTAAAACTCACATTCTAATTAGCTTTGTGGTTGCCTTATCTCCTCCTATCTAAGTACTATTCTGTAACTTTTTAGCACTTTTAGCTTTTTATACTTTATTTGAAACATACAGTTTCAGAAAACCCAACAATATCTGAAATTAAAGGTATTCTTTCTCCTTGAGATTGACATTTCTAAACCTAAAGGAGAAAAATAAGATTATGGAGGAATGTATAAAAGCATTATTTTATTAAAAAAAATATATACAACAAAAAGCATTATTTTCTTTGGCAAAGCTGTTTTTTGTTCTAAGTAAACTCTTATGTCTAAAAGAAGGTAGAAAGGCAGCATGTAGTCTCTCAGACACTACAAATGACTTGCAAATTAGGATATTGTTGTGATTGCTTTAATATATTATGTTATATTTGTCCAGCCCCTGGAGCGGACATTTACTAAAGAGCAGAAGAGGAGGCATGATCATCAATTAAAATGCCCTTCTCAGCAGGGAAAAGAAATCAAAGCCTTTCCTTTTCTTAATAATTAATTTCTACCTTAATTCTGCTGACACTACTTATTTATATAAAGATCCCAAAACAGAAGAGAGCATTGGTATTTTAATACTGTTCATTAAGTCAATATTGCTCAAAATGGATTGGAGAGAGACCCTAACATCACTAAGTAATGGTTCTGACTCAAGTACTGTCTAATGAGTTTTAAATGATTGGATGGGCATAAAACTTTTTAAATTGAAGATGCAATCATATGAAGATACTGGCTGCATTTATAAGTTTGTGCTAAATGGAATTGTTTTTATAGATAGTTATCAATTCATTTCTCTCAATTTTGGATTAAATTTGAAAATGTGCAAGCCATAGCTTAATAGTATATACTGCCAAAAATATAATTGAAGTCATATTCTTTGGACATGTTTTCAATTGTGAGTTATTTCAAAAGAGAAATGTTTGTTTTTGGCCTTGTTACGAATGACTTGTGAAATAATTCCACATTAATTGTAACATGAACAGGGTGATTTGGTCCATTTCCTGTTGAGATGATGTGTTCTTGGGTCTAGTTTCAAGCATCAGCTTGACAATGACTTAAAAAAAAAAAATCTGATCTGAATTAAGCCTGACTGTAAGATCAAGTGCATCTTTCTGCCAATTCAGGAATGAGAACACACCCTATTCCCAAATCTCTGTTCCCCCTATACGGCCTTGTGCCAGTTATACCCTTGTCTTTGATCTTCTGATCTGTACTCCCGGATTGCCTTGTAGACAGACATTCAGTTATCAACTTTCAAGTCTGGTCTCTGTTGTTGACGAGCCTCCTCTGCTAAACACACACCCACTGTCCACTGAAACAGCACTTCCGCCTCGTAGCTCCACATCTTCATCGGCCACAGAGCGCTGAGTGTTCCTGTACTTTTGACTCTGTTTCTTAACATCTCCTTCTTCAGACCTTGTCTTCCACAGGCGGAAGCTTTGGCATGCTGTTCATTAATGTATCTGCAGGTGTCTGCTAGGTATCTAATAAATGAACAAATAAATATTGATCCATTCATTGACAGGGGGAATTAAGGGATATTACTATGGCTGGGAGGGAAGAGTAATTTTCCTCAAAAGGAGACTCTAGGAAGGTTAAAAAATACTTAATACATAAATCTATTCTGTGATTTCAGCTTACAGGCCCCAGGATGTTACTTCATGTTCTTCTTGTTTACAATGACATACTACTTCCTGGACTCTGAACTGTGTTATGAATATTACTGTTTCATATTTATTTCTTGTCTTAAAATTGTGACTTTTTGGAAAGGATGAATTTTAGATTGTTCCTTTTTTCCCATTGAACACACACACACACACATGCACACACACAATTTAGTAATCACTTGTAAATATTCAAGGATAAAATGAAATCAGAATAGTGCAGGTTAATCATACAGGACCTACAAATTCAATGAAGTATTTAAAAATAGAGATGTATACTATATTATATCTAGAAGATAGATGTATTTTAGAAACAGCTTGCTAAACATGTGAAATATTACATTACTTTTAAAAGCATATTCAGAAAACAATGATAATTAGTGGAACCTGAATCCTTTCTGAATGAGTCTTAGAATAATTTGCAAATTTATCTAAAATTGTCAATGTCAGACAATGTCAAAGACATTTTTATTTTCTTAGTATAAAGCATAAGGTTTGGGCTCAAACTAGATATTTCTGATGGCTGAGCTATAAACAAGCAAAGTTATGGTTTTTGTATGGTATATTTATTTGCTCACTGACAAAGGCAAAGTCATACTACAGAAGAATTATATTTTTATAGAAGAATTTCTATCAAACATTTATTTTGGTACTACTGCAATACACTATTTTTCTAAAGCTTGATTAGAATCCTTTCCAAGCTACAGGGACTCTCTCAGAGACATTTTCCTGATAAACTGGTCATAAAAAAATAATGCATTTCTGGAAACATATAGTCTATTATGCAGATATAAATTAAGATCAAAATTATCCTGATAGTTATGTCTATGTGTATTGATGGCAGAAAATGGTATGGAAATTGGTAAGTTTCTAAGTATTAAGAACTCAATCTGTCTATGAAATGTTCTAGGTACCTCATTCAAGCAAGACATAAATTATGATAGGCATTAGGGAGACTAGGAAGAGGAGTCAGAGGAGTCTTTGATTTTCTATATGGGATTATGAATGATTCTGTAAAGTTCAGTGATGAATATATTTAATGCCACTAACTTGTAATCCCAAATATAGATAGAAGTATAATTGTTATATGAGGCATACTTTATCACAATGAACATGGTTGTGCAGGTGGCTATACTGTATTGTGATTTTTATCTTGTATAAATTTTGTATTTTGGATAAATGCCTCCAAAATAGTATCAGTGAATAACAGCGTGGTTCTATGTTCAGCTTATTGAGGTATCCCCAAGTTGATTTCCACAGTGGTTGCAACAGGGTACATCCTACCACATGTGTGTCAACATCTGTTGTTGCTTATGCTCTTGATCATGGCCATTCTGACTGGGATGAGATTGCAGTGCTATTTTGGTTCACATTTTTTATAAAACTGAAAAATATCGAGATCATCACGTTTAGTAGTGACAGACAACCAAAAAATGACGGTTTATCTGTCTTTAAGATTTCTAGTTCCTTGTGTATGTGCACTGAGAGAGAATTGCACATTGCTGTATTTTATTCCTGATGTAAGTTGTTGGAGCACTGTTCCCATGTTAGAGAATCATGATGTATTCGTTTTATTTTGTTCCCAAAATGAGAAAGCAAATTTCATAAACTATGTCTTCATTTTGTGCTTGGTATCTTAAAAATATTTGTTATGGAGAGTGCAATGCTACTGCGATGGGTGTGTCTGTGCATATTAACATATAATCTAAGGAAATAATGGCAGATGGATTCTGCTCATTTTTATGAGGTAAGAGTGACAGGTGATGTGAACACTAAGAGCATCAAAGATATCATTTAAAGAGACCAACTCTATTTTGAAGTGGTTAATCCAATAAATCTTAACTATATTAATTACTCTGGAGTACTTTATGAACTGTATGAGAAAATACCCTTTGTTTCTTTTATGTCAGTAAAGCAGAGGGAAGAACATTACGAGGAAAGTAAGAAAAACTATGGAAAAATTCTGCCCTCCAGGAAAGAAGGACTACAATGAGAATGACATGAGAAAGGGGAGAAGTCTGCCAAAGAAAAAGAGAAGTTACTATAAGAGGAAAAAAATCTGAAAAAAAATGAAAAGCAACTTTGATGTCTATGTTTCTTGTAACTTCCAGTTGGCCTGCAAACCTGGACTGTGGACACACCAAAGCAAGGAGGGCCAACAGGCTGAGGAGTGGATGATGTGGAATTCCATCATCTCTCCACCAAGCTGTCCTGAGAAATTTCCCAGGGGACACCAGCTGTCAGTTTCGGCTGGAGGATGGAGAGTGGGAAGAAAGGAGATTCATTTTCCTGCGTCTGCACTTTCCTGCACTTTCTTGAGGGCCTCTGGAATCAATTAAGTCAGCAGTAGGCCCTAGGTAACAGGTTAGCCACAGAGGATAAAGTCCCAGGAGCACTGGCAGCAAGCTTGGCTAGACCAGTGAGACTGTGGGTTCCAGGCTTCCTGCCCTGGGTTAGAGCAAAGTGGTAAAAGCCCAAGTGACAAGTGAGCCAAAGCAAGCTCGGGGTAGCTCCTCCCATGCGCTCATGCACTCTGCTTCATCATTCACTCCCTATTTTAGATGTCTGGAATTATCAATACCCTTAATTTCCCCAAACTTTATTTCCATTGTTAGAAGTTTGTAACACTTATTGGTCAGTTCCCTGGGACCTGGAAGTAAGAATAAATTATATCACAAGTGTTTCAATTGCCAAAGCTTCTTTCTTCTAACTCAAAGGAATATTCCAACAGCATAAGCAGATATAAATATTGAAGCACGGTGCTTGTGTTGTGTGAGACCCACACACTATTCTATTTCTCCTTTTCCAAGTTTGAGAAACAAATGGATAAGAGTGACAACTTGCGTTCTTAGAACATTTTATAGTTTGATCTGCAGCTCAGAGAGAAGATAAGGATAAAAAGGTATAAGATAAGGGTATAGTTCGTTTTTTTGATATAACGTCTTGTACATCTCATTGTTGCAATGGGTCCACCTGTATCCCTATTTAAATAATTTGTTTTTTCCTTCCCCTCCACAAATTATACCAACATCAAAAACACAGTGGGGGGGGGGGAGTAGGACCGGAAGCGGGGATTGGGGGAGATGAGAGAGGATGGTAAGGAGAAACAAAGGAGGAGGCAACAATGCTTGATAAGAAATGTACTCATTATCTTGCCCATGTAATTGCAACCCCTCTGTACAGTATTTTCACAATTTATAAAAAAAGAAAAGAGAAAAAAAGAAAAGATAAGGGTATAAGTTAAGGATAAAGCTGCTCCCGCTGAGATGGGAGTTGCAAGGCTGGAAGAGAGATCATCGCAAGAGCTCTATCCCTTTATCCATTTAAAGAAGGACCCCAAGATACCTTACCAAGAAAGATGCTTAAAATTGTACTTAAAGGGACCTACTAGGCCATTTGCCAGTGTTGCTTGATACACACTGGGGACAGAAAATAGAAAGAGACAGAGAAAGAAAGAAGGAAAGAGAGAAAGAATGAAATAGAGGGAAGGAAGGAAGGAAGGAAGGAAGGAAGGAAGGAAGGAAGGAAGGAAGGAAGGAAGGAAGGAAGGAAGGAAGGAAGGAAGGAAGGAAGGAAGGAGAAGAAAGAAAGACCAACACTGACCTTCAGTTCATTTAATTGTGGGAGACTCAAGACACTATAGAGCTAATCAATTTTGAAGATGAATGGAATTGTAGCTTGAGTCTTTCAATGGATTGGGACTTTCTAATGCATTCTGGGAAATTTCCCCCAAATCATGAAAGCAGAATTAGAATCCACAAGGTAATAAGAACCCTGAGAATCCTCCCATGCAGCCCCCTGCCACACACACACTCTCTCTACTCAGATGGTAAACCCAAGCAGTAACATATTCAAAAGGAACGTGATTGTTGGGGAAGGTATACTAGAAACACTGGAAAGTGCCTTGCAGATAGACACCCTTGTCCATTCTGTTATGGAGCCTGGCACTACACTCCAAGGTATAGAACAGACTGGTATTTATAAAGAATAAAGTAACAGAGACTGAATTAGTAGAGGCTATGGGAGCAAAGGAAGGCTTATTTCATTGGTGAGAACGCATTCTTGATAGGCCCAAGGCTATGTTTAGAAAGAAACCTATAAGCTGCCTATTGGCTCCTCACCTTATTACTGGCATTAAACATGAGCATATTCTATAGAGAGTGCTCTAATGCCCACCATAATAATGTTTGACACAAATGATAAGTCTATTTCACCAAAAACTACTCTTGGGCAATCTTTTATTTCTATTACTAGCCTGTTTCCCCTACCTTCTCCAACTTTTTCTTCCAGCTGCATTTAATTTCTGTGAATAAACTCATTGCAGTCACTTCAAAGACAATCCTGTAACATTAACAAATGAAAATGGTATCAAAAGGCACATGTCTTGTTAGCCTTATTCCCTCAAACCACTCCAGGGTCTGAGATAGAACTTGGTGATTAAATGAAAACTACTCAGAGGAAAGAAACAATTTTGAAATGTCGCTCAAGCCATCCCTGTTGGTTTCAATTGCCCAGAAATTCAGTTGTTTGAATCTGAAGCATATGGTCGATGTGTCCCATAGCAACACATCATACGTATGTGAAGATGTTGACTTGCTAAATAAAACACAACAGTCTTATCCTGTGATTTCAAGAAATACTGTGCAATAAAGGACCATTTCATATACAATGTAGCACTTAGTAACAATATGCTGTCTAAATTAGGACCAATTTTAGACACTTACTGCTAGTTTTAAGCAAGTACATGACATACAGTAGTATGTCATTTAGACTTCCATAGTAAATCTTTGGCTGCATTATATTAAAAATTACAACAAATTTTGTGATATATTAATTCAGAATCCTTAACAATAACATGAAAATAAGTAGTTAGAAACTAAATTTACTAAATTTCAAGTTTAAGTAAGTACTTAAAATGTGAACTTCTTAGAAAAGCATTATGAAGCATTCTAGAAACTCTCTCTACCTCTCCCTCCGTTTCTCTTTCTCTCCATGCCACACTATCTCCATACACACACATGCATGCATACTCATACATACTACATACATACATACATAAACACATACTAAAAATACATTTGTGTTTAAGGATAGTATTAGTGTAGATGGAGTGGTGTGTGTACCTGTTTGCATACATTTAAAGCTTTCTCCTTCTTGCTGAGGTTTTTTTGTTCAAGTGAAAACATATTACTCTGAACAACATTTAGATCCATAAAAACAATGACATATCTCAAGAAAGACTTAGAATCACCAAGTAGCATGCTGATGTCTGAGGTAGAAGCTTTTGGAGGTAGAAGCAGGAAATATGAGTTCAAGGCCAGCCTGAGCTCTATAATAAGGCCATTTTTGTGGTTGCTGTTGTTTTTGTTTTTGTCAACCACTTTCTGGTGGTTCACTGGAGATAAGAATGTCATGAACTTGCCTGCATCAGCTGGCTTCAAACCATGATCCTCAGATCTCAGCTTCCTGAGTAGCTAGGATTAGTTGTAAACTACCGCATAAGGTGGTCTTCAAAAAAAGGAGAGGGGCTATGAGTATGGCTCAGTGGTAGGTAGCGTGCTTGCCTAGAATGTTCAAGACCACAGATTCAATATCTGGAAGGTCTTAAAATAAAATAAAATTACAAATACATACACACATGCACACACATATAATACATATACACATATGTTCTAAGTATGAAATCTCAAGTGGCTTCTAGCAGCTTCCTAATACAATAGTCTATATACTCCTAGCAACTTATGACAAGTGCTATTTTTGTATTTTACAATTTGTGTGAGTAAAACTGACAAAAATGTATCCAAATGAGTAATTTGCATGATAGAAAAGATAATGTGTGCACTTTTGTCCATATGACCAAAACCAGTGAGGCCCAACCACGCTCAGGCAGAACTAGATGCCTATTGGCTACTAAATTTTCTTTCTTAGCCCTGATTCTTTCTCTACTCAATTTATTTTAAATCTTTTTGGTTTGTTCATTTTTCCCTTGTTCTGCATCTTTTTTAATTTTTTTTTATTGTGAAAATACTGTACAGAGGGGTTACAATTACATGGGCAAGACAAAGAGTACATTTTTTATCAAGCATTGTAGCCTCCTCCTTTGTTTCCCCTTTCCATCCATTCCCATCCTCCCCCCGGCCCCCCCACCCAATCCTCCCCAAGCGCCCCCCCCCCCCACCAAAGTTGGGTCCACCTGTATCCCTATTTAAATGATTTGTTGTTCTGCATCTTCTAGAAGGTAAAAGCATCTGGAACTTACCCCAAGTGAGTCTGTTTGCAAGTAGAAAAGAAATAGTTAAAGGTTTATTACTTATCAAGGACAATTATCTTAATCAAAAAGTGGACCCAGTAGAAACCTTTCCTTAAATCACTGAAAAAAAGTGAATTTGAAAAAAGAAACATTTCTCTATTCCTCTTAGCCACTGCTGTGTTCAATAGATGAGGTATTAAAATCTCTTAAAAGAGACCGTATAAATGATGATTTCCAAATCAGAAAAGCAGCCAGGCACCAGTGGTTCATGCCTGTAATGCTAGCTAGTCAGGAAGCTGAGATCTGAGGTAGGAAATTCTGTGAGACTCTTATCCCCAATTAACCACCCCCAAATTTTGGAAGTACAGCTGTGGCTCAAATGGTAAAGTATCAGCCTTGAGCAAAACAGCTCAAGGACAGTGCCAGACCCTAAGTTAAAGACCCAGGACTGGCACCAAAAGAAATAAAAGGATATAAAGCCATGGTAAACTTGAGCTTGAGCTTTATGCTAGACACAAAATAATTCTATTTCACTGAAGTTATATATAGAAAATATACTTTTAACATATTACATAAATTTTTCAAGCACTATCCTAATAATTAGATCTAGTTTCCTGCTTTGTCCTACATAAACTACTGTTTCATGGCTTTGATTGTCTTTCTGGAGATGACTTTTGCATCATTAGTTACAAGCAATACTTAATAAATATTGTTTTACAACACAAAAACCTGTCATCACCCTCCGTCTCTGTCGAGTCGTCCTTAGAGAACAGTCCCTGGTTGCCAGGCTCTGTTTCACATTTCTCCCTGGTGGATGTTCACACTGTGCATTCTCAGTAGGTGTCATGTTGCCAGAAGCTTCCCTGTTCAGGGCAGGATATTGGCAGCATCATGACAGAAATGGAAAGCCAGCCCATTGGTGCCGATCTGCCCTTGAAGCATGTCCACCGTTCTATTTTAATCTAGGGTACTTTGGATCACACGCAGGGTGTCACATGGGCTTGGGGTTCATAACTAATGAAAAAAATCAATAACCGGTTGTTTCTGAAATGTCAGGGAGAACTAAGGAAATATCTGAAATGTCAAAATGCACTTGAAATAGGATAGAGTGGTCCAAAGGCACAGAAGTAATTTCGGATCACACACACAAAGGGCCTGCAGCAGGGAAGAGAAAGTCCATCTGCATGAAGCCAGCCCGGATCCTGCTAAATGCTAACTTGGCTTCAGTTCCTGAACTGCCTAAGAAAAGGGACGGGGACTTTCAGAGGAAAATCGGTGGTCATTATGGGAAGGATAAAGCCTTCAACTCTTCTCCAAGGTGGCTTTTAAAAAATGAAAATAGTTGCTGGGCACTGGTGGCTGATGCCTATAATCCTAGCTACTCAGGAGGCTGAGATCTGAGGA
Organism: Dipodomys spectabilis; assembly: GCF_019054845.1. Classification (NCBI taxonomy): domain Eukaryota; kingdom Metazoa; phylum Chordata; class Mammalia; order Rodentia; family Heteromyidae; genus Dipodomys; species Dipodomys spectabilis. The sequence continues at coordinate 13,794,904 of NW_024870727.1, forward strand.
TCACGGTTCAAAGCCAGCCCCGCCAGGACCGTGAGACTCTTATCTCCAATAAACCACCAGAAAACCAGAAGTGGCTCTGTAGCTCAAGTGGTAGAGCTTGGGCTGAAGAGCTGAGGGACAGCACCTAGGCCCAGAGTTCAAGCCCCATGACTGACAAAAAAAAGGAAAGAAAATAGTTTTTAAAATATATATTAATATATATTATCCTTAATAATATAATAAATATATACATAATATAATTAATAATATAATAATAGATAATAATATAATAATAGATAATATATAATCTTTTTATTCAATAAAATTAAATTTTCCATTCTGTAGAGAAATCTAATGCAAATATTTTCTTTACTATCTCCAATTTACTACATTAAAGTGAATCTATATTCACATTATGTGCTGATGAAGGTCCCTGTACAGTTAGCAAATAGATGGGCCTGTCAGGCAGCTCTTTGCCAAGAAGCAATGCACATATTTTAAAATTAAATGAAGAAATTTTAAACTTAAATGAGCACAATAGTCATTTGCTTAATTTCTAGATATGAAATTCCTATCCATGTTGGTTCTTCAGTGTTTATTTGAGGAAGTTTCTTTTTTTAGAAGATTTTAAAGATAGAAATTAGTCCCTTGGTCAACTTACAGAATAGATGAACATCAATGGGATTAACACTTAAGAGCTAAGGTGTCTTTTAAATTCAAAGAATAGAAGATATTTAAAGGAGCCTAACTAAAAGGGGTTCCTGTGCATGACTGGAAAGAAGGTGGAATCCGATAGCCAATTTGACTGTGGAGAATGCAGAGGGTAGGGAAGCTATAATGGGTATCTCTGGCTTGCTATCCAGCAGTGGTTTGTAAAAGGATGGATGGAGTCACTCTTCTCTATATGCAACACTGATGCCCTACCGCAATCTAGACAGAACAAGAGGGTCAATTGAGCGGACAAAGAGCATTTCTTGAAAGCACAGCTTCATAGCAGTATCCCAGATCCTTCACATGATCATCGAGTCCACGGTCTGAAGCTGGGTGGTGAAATTTTTTACCTGTACATCTGAAAAGGCATAAACTGAAAAGCTTTGATAGAACAAGGGAGCAAAATATTTCAGGACAAATTGAGTAAGAAATGTTAAGTGACAGACATTTTCAAAATGTACCTGGATTCAAGCCTGACAGGCCATGTTTAAGAACTCAAGAAGAATAGTGGAGTGATCAGAGACAGTCACCTCAATTAGACTTCTTCACAGAAGACTTCATCTGAAGGAACAGGAATAAATTAGCTGTCTGAGGTCTTATTAGTAAATATTCTCTTCTAGAACAATATTGCTTTGGGACAAAAGTCAAAGATTATGAGATTTGTGGTTGAATGGAAGAAAGAAGATCACTAAAAGAATAATTTCATCTGGGTTTAAGTTTTCTACTTAAGCTGACATCACAATTGCTTTTACTTCCCAGTGTATAACACTTTTATATTGACTTCACTCCCTTAACTTGTCTATGTTTCATAATTTCAGGACTATATCATTTACATGGTTGACAATATTTTGCTGTCAACAATACTTAACCTATATTAAAATATGTAAAAATAAAATTATAACATATTACTGCCAAACTGTGTTGTATACTTGTGTATGCACCCATATATCCCATCCCATGTATTTATATGTGCATATATAACTACAGTGTTTAATTTGCTCAAAGCATCTTTAAGTGGCCATTTACTGAGGATTTTACCCTATGTTACATTTCTATTCCTGTTGGGAGTTTTTTCTTCTCCCTTGTCTTTAATTCCATTGAAACACAATTGAAACAGAACTAGATCACAGGAAAGACAATATCATTAAACTATTCTATAAGTCCTTGTGAACAATGGTGGCTAATGATGACATAACCCTTGGACTTACCAGAGAAAAATCAAATAAATTCATCTTCTGGTGCAAATTTCCTCGGCTGGAAAGTTCCTGGTTTTTTTCTTTTTCCAAGTCCTGGAGCTTGAACTCAGGACCTGGGTGCTGTTCCTGAGCCTCTGTGCTCAAGGTTAGCGCACTGCTCTCTCATAACACTACTTGTACCTTTTTTGAGTCGTTTATTGGAGATACAAGTCTCACAGGGACTTTCCAGCCCTGGCTGGCTTCAAACCCTCAGATCTCAGCCCACTGACTAGCTAGGATTACAGGCATAAGCCCAGCTAGCTGAAGCTGTTTTGACAAGGGGTCTGTCACTTGCCACTAAAGGACTTCTGATTAATCAAGATTTCACTGCACTTTCAATACATACTAGAGAGTCTACCTGTGTCCTCTATAGGAGTATCAGGTGACTCCAGAAGTTCAAGGCCAGCCTTGGCCACACTGCAGTACTCTTTGAGAGAATGAGAAGTTAAGAGAGAGAGAGAGAGAGAGAGAGAGAGAGAGAGAGAGAGAGAGGGAGGGAGGGAGGGAGGGAGGGAGGGAGGGAGGGAGAGAGATTTTCTTCTGACAAGAAGAAACTTATGACTTTTTGCAAACTATTGTAGTTATACAAATAAGTCATCCTCCAATGTACTGATACACATTTGGCTGAACCTGAAGCCATTCGACTTTTTGGAATCAATCTTTATTTTCTCTTAAATATTTATTGAACAAGAATCAATTCCTTACTAGCAATTAGTTTGCTTCTGTGTCTTCTTGTCACCATGGCTTAATTCATAGAACGTTATCTTAAAGAGGTGTTAATTGTCTGAAGCACTTAGAAGTTTCACAGCTGCAATACTCCTTGAAAATAAAAGGCTTGATTAGGCTACATAACAGTTACCTAATATAACTTGAAACAACTGTCAATCATAGTAATACAGGTTTATATAAAATATTATTTTGGAAAATGATATAAAAGTTAAGAGATACCACTTAAGAGATAAATCTGTCTTTTGTAGGTAAACTTGTTCATAAGAACAAAATTTTATTTAAATTAAAGTTTTTCCATTTAAAATTTTCCTATTGAAAGATGTGTGTGTGTGTGTGTGTGTGTGTGTGTGTGTGTGTGTGTGCGTGCACACGCGCACATGTGTCTGTGTGAATTCGGGGCCTGGGTGCTGTCACTGAGCCTTTCTGCTCAAAGTTAACACTCTACCACTTGAACCATAGATACACTTCTGGATTTGGGGTAAATTAGAGATAAGATAAACCTTTTCTGTCCTGACTGGCTTCAAATCTCAATCCTCAGCTCTCTGTCTCCTGAGTTAACTAATATTATAGGTGTGAGTTACTGGCACTTGGCTTTGAAGAATAAAGATTTTAAACATAAAAGATCCAGTTTCAAATCCTGGCTCTTAACTGATCTATTAGTAGGTTATAGAAATTTATGTATTATACTTTTCATATTTCTAAATGCAGTGATAGTATTTCAGGTCTCTGATGGGTTTGGTATAGCATGTGATATCACAAAACATAATTTCAAGTACAAAACAATAAGATGCATAGTCGTATTATCAATAACAGCAGGAAGAAGTAAATAGATGAAGTGAAGATCTACAGAGTCCTAAGAGTGAAGGTTTCAGCAACAGAGTTATGCTTGTATAAAGGAATGTAACTAGTCTCTTCACCATATTTGTGTGTGACATGAGAACTCTGTGAACAAAGAAGCAGTTCCTCTCTAGATACTCGCTCTGATGGCAGGTTCACTTTGGACTTCCTGCTCCAGAATCTTGAGACATACATGCCTGTGGTATCATCCCATCAGTGCAGCTTGAATGACCAAAAAGACAAGTAGCAGATCAGAATACCACTAGTAAATCAGGGGATCACTTTTCTGTGAATAGAAATGGGATTCTATTTCCTTAGACACAGCTACCACATACTTTGGTTAGTGTACCAAGATACAGACGTTTTGTTAGGATAGCAATCTCAGTTATATCTTTTCATAATTTCAGTTATAATCTTTTCATAAATTCTAATGAAATGTATAACCAAGAAGCGTAAGATATGATGAATGACCATTTGGATCACACTTTAATAGTATGGGTCATCACAACCCCAGTTAGAACCAGATTTACTTTCTACCCTTTTCATGAGACTCAAAGCTTTCTCTTGTCTACTGTCTCACAAACTCAGCATATAAACCATATCAAATATTGAGAGGCTCTATTTCTTCATTGCTTGATTCTAACTTTAATTCTAATTTTACTTAAAAATGCTAGATAAACTCACAAGGGCTCATGGATTTTTTTCTTTCATTCATTTATGTATTCCTATATTGTGATCAGTGTTTTAACTCATTTCTTTATTTGAAGAGACTTAGATTCTTTGTTAAGATTAACACATTTTATGAATCTTTGTTTATCTGCATATTTGCATATGTGTTTAGACATTTATGCATGCCTTTGTTTCAATGGTAACAGTGGAATTTTAACACAGTTGTCATTTGATCAAAACTTTTTCCTCATTAGTCCACATGTGATACACATAAACTGACCAAGGCATAATTCTTTCCATTTTTTTCTCTTTCCTTTAAATTGTAATATTTCCTTCTAGTAGCTAACATGATCTCTAGTCTTACTGGCTAACGTTACTTCAGGATATGCTTTAATATTGCCTCATAAATAACTATTGCCTAAAATCTACTGCATGTTTTCAATTGGCTCCATTCAGACTATTTGCTAAAGTATAACCATTTTTTATGTCAATCTGACATGTTTATATAATCAGAAAGCCAGCTTGAAGGTCATTTGTAGGTAAAAATCATATTTTATGAAAAGGAAAATAATTTCTGGTTTGATACTCTATAATTTGTTTAAATAAAATATCGGTATTTCCTCTAGAGCTACTAGCCTGCTGATGCCTTGCTAACACATACTATTAAGTTAGCTGTAATCAAATGCATTCTTTATTGGGGTCTCTCTTACATGTTTGTTTATTTGTATTCATTTAGAAGAAATTGCTTCTGATGGTTTGACTGATTTTTTTATTTTTTTAAATAAGATTTTTATTGTGTAATACTGTACAGAGGGGTTACAATCACATGAGCAAGATAATCACTACATTTCTTATCAAGGATTGTTGCCTCCTCCTTTGTTTTTCCCTTAACACCCCTTCCCTCCCATCTCCACAACTGCCTTCCCCCCTCCCTTCCCCACCCCCCACGTAAATTGTAAAGTTCGTTTTCAACATAGTGTTTTTTACATCTCATTGTTCAATGGGTCAATCTGTATTCCTATTGAAAAAATTAGTTTTTTTTCTTTCTGCTCCCCAAATTATACCAACATCAAATACAGTGAAAACAGGAGTTATACCGTGGGAGGAGGGACATACAAAGCAACAAACAAATCACATGGTACCTTATAAATACATTAGAAACAATATCAAGAAAGTAAAAACCACTTGTGTCCTTACCTCAGGGTTCATTTCACTTAACATCAACTTATCTGACCTTTTCTGCTCAACTAACACATATACTAGCTATGCAAATAAGGGAAACCAGGGGACCCATGTTTCTTTGGGCCTGGCTTACTTCACTTAATATAATTTTTTCCAAGTCTTTCCATTTTCTAACAAATGGGGCAATGTCATTTTTTCTGATGGAGGCATGGAATTCTATTGTGTATACATACCACATTTTCTTGATCCATTCATCTACTGAGGGGCATCTGGATTGGTTCCATATCTTAGCTATAATAAATAATGCTGCAATAAACATAGTTGTGCTGGTAGTTTTAGTATGGTCTTGTTTGTGATCTTTTGGGTAAATGCCCAAAAGTGGGATTGCTAGGTTATAGGGGAGCTCTATGTGGAGTCCTTTGAGGAACCTCCACACTACTTTCCAAAGTGGTTGAACAAGTTTACACTCTCACCAACAATGTAGTAGAGATCCCTTCTGTCCATATCCCCACTAGCATCTGTTATTATTAGAGCTCTTGATTATAGCCATTCTAACTGGGGTGAAGTGCTATCTCAATGTTGTTTTGATTTGTATTTCTTTTATGGCTAGAGAGGTTGAACATTTCTTCTTGTGTCTATTGGCCATTCTTATTTCCTCTTCAGAGGAGTTTCTCTTTAAGTCGTTAGCCCACTTATTTATTGGGCAGTTGTTTCTTTGAGGATTTGTTGTTGGGTGGTTTAATTTTTTGAGTTCCAAGTATATTTTAGATATGAGACCCTTGTCCATTTTATGGCTAGTGAAGATCTTCTCCCAATCCGTGGACTTTCTATTGATCTTGCTAGCTATGTCCTTTGCCATGCAGAAGTTCTGCAACTTCATGCAATCCCAATTGTCCAACCTTTCTTTGATTTGTTGTGTTTCTGGGTCTCTAGTAAGAAAATTTCAGCCTGTGCCAAGGAGACCTAGGGTTGCTCTTATTCCATCCTGTAATGTTTTCAGAGTGTCTGCTTTGACTTCGAGGTCTTTGATCCATTTGGAGTTGATTCTGGTGCAGGATGATATATAAGGATCTAGCTTTAGTTTTCTACAAGTGATTAACCAATTTTACCAGCACCATATACTGAAGAGACTGTCTTTCTTCCATTCTATTATTTTAGCTCCTTTATCGAAGATTAGGTGGCTAAACGTCTGTGGGTTCATTTCTGGGTTTTCAGTTCTATTCCATTGGTCCTGCAGTCTGTTCTTGTGCCAATACCAAGCTATTTTGGTTACTATGGCTTTGTAGTAGAGTTTGAAATTTGGTATTGATATTCCTCCAGGACTGTTCTTTCTATTAAGGATCATTTTTGCTATTCAGGGTCTTTTATTGTTCCATATGAATTTTTGGATTGCCTCTTCTATTTCCTTGAAGAATGAGGTTAGAATATTGATAGGTATCACATTGAATTTATACATAGCCTTAGGAAGTATTGCCATTTTCACAATGTTGATCCTTCCAATCCAGAAGCATGGGAAGTTTTCCCACGTTCTAAGTTCTGTTTTCTTTTTCAGGTTTTTAAAGTTTTCATCCATAGAAGTCCTTCACTTCTTTCGTTAATTCTTAGGTATTTTATCTTTTGTGGGGCTATTACGAATGGAGTTACTTTCCTGATTTCAGCCACACTCTTCTCATTGTTGCCATACAGAAAAGCCATTGATTTTTGAGAGTTAATTTTATACCCTGCTACTTTGCCAAAGTTTCGAATCAGCTTGAGTAATTTGGGAGTAGAGTCCATGGGATTCTTTAAATACAAGAGCATGTCATCTGGAAAGAGGGAGAGTTTTACTTCATCTTTCCCTAGACATTCTAATACTAAATTGAAGAGAAGTGGAGAGAGTGGACATCCTTGTCTTGTTCCTGAGTTTAGAGTTTATAATGCTGGCTGTAGGTTTCTTATATACAGCTTTTATTGAATTGAGGAATGTTCCCTGGATTCCTGAGCCTTCATCATAAAGGGGTGTTGGATCTTGTCAAATGCATTTTCTGCATCTATTGTGATAACCATATGGATATTATCCTTGCTCTTGTTGATGTGACAAATTATATTAATTGATTTGTGTATATTGAACCAGCTTTGCATCTCTGAAATGAATCCTATTTTATCATGGTATATGATTATTTGGATGAACTGTTGAAGTTGATTGGCCAAGATTTTGTTGAGAAGTTTTGCATCCATATTCATCAAGAAATAGGTCTATAGTTCTCTTTCTTTAATGAATTCCTGCCGGGTTTGGGGATGAGGGTTATGATGGCTTCATAGAAAGTTTGGTAGTGATCTTTCTCTTTCAATTTCATTGAAGAGTTGAAGGAGTATTGGTGTGAATTCTGCTTTGAAGACCTTGTAGAATTCTGCTGTAAATCCAACTGGTCCTGAGATTTTTTAGATGGGAGGTCTCCTATTGCTGTTTCTATTTCAATGCTTGATATGGGCCTGTTAATTTGGTTTAACTCATCTTGGTTTAGTTTTGGCATGTCGATATTTGCTAGGAAATCATCCATTTCTACCAGGTTCTCAAAGTTATTAGCATAAAGGCTTGAGAAGTATTCCCTTATAATGTTCTGGATCTTGGTTGTTTCTGTGGTGATCTTTCCATTCTCATCTCTGAGTTTGTTTATTTGGGTGTGTTCTTTCTTTTTTCAGATAAGATTTGCTAAGGGTCTCTCAATTTTGTTAATTTTTTTCAAAGCACTAACTCTGTTTTGTTGATTCATTCTATGTTTTTTTAAATTCTAATTCATTTAATTCTGACTTACTTTTAATTATTTCTTTCTGTCTACTGGATTGGGGTTTATCTTGCTGCTCTTTTTCAAGGAGGTTCAGATATCTCATTAAGTTGTTGGTTTCAGATTTCTCCCGGATGTAGGAACTCAGAGCTATAAACTTGCCTCTGAGTATTGCCTTTGCTGTATCCCAGAGAAGCTGGTAATTTGTATGTTCATTTTTGTTGAATATCACAAAAATTTGAATTTCCTTTCTAATCTCTTCCATGACCCATTGGTGTTTCTACAGTGTGTTGTTCAGTGTCCATATGTTACAGGGCTTTCTTTGGTGGCTTTTGGTGTTGAGTTCTGTTTCATTCCCTTGTGGTCTCAGAGAATGCAGGACATAACTTCAATGTTTCTGAATTTGGACAAGTGTTTTTGTGATCTAAAATGTGCTCTATTTTGGAAAATATTCCATGTGCTGCTGAGAAAAATGTGTATTCTGATGCTACTGGGTGAAGCATTTGGTGAATGTCTGTTAAATTTAATTGATCTATGTGGTTGTTTAGATCTGCGGTTTCTCTGTTGAGTTCTTACCGAGTTCATCTATCTAGTGGGGATAGTGATGTGTTAAAGTCCCCAACAACTAATGTCTTTGGATCTATGTGAGACTTGAGGGAAAGTAGTGTTTCTTGGATGAATCTGGATGCTCCGTTGTTTGGGGAATAGATATTTAGAATTGTAATATCCTCCTGAAGGAGAGATCCCTTAATTAGTATGTAGTGACCTTCTTTATCTCTTTTCACGAATTTTAATTTGAAGTCTATTTTATCTGATATTAGGATTGGAACTCCCACCTGTTTATGGGAGCCGTAGATTTTATTCCAGCCTTTCACTTTTAGAATATGTTTGTTTTTATGGGTAAAGTGTGACTCTTGAAGGCAGCAGATAGAAGGCTCTTGCTTTTTAATCCAACTAGACCGTCTATGCCGCTTAATTGGAGAGTTTAGTCCATTAATGTTGAGAGTTAGGACTGAGAGGTGCTTGGTAGTTCCTGCCATGTAATCCACCTTCTTGGGGGCTGCGACAGCTGGGTTCTTCCTATGGTTCTTGGATTCTCAGTTTGGGTGCAGTTTCTTGACCTTTATTGTGGTCTTATTGGTTTTCTATGACATCTTTAAGTATTTTTTGTAGGGCTGGTTTAGTAGAGATATATTGTTTCAGTTTTTCTTTGCTATGGAAGGTTTTTACTTGACCTTTAGTTATGAAGGAGAATTTAGCTGGGTACAGTATTTTGGGTTGATAATTATTTGTCTTTAGGATGTGGCATACATCATTCCAGTCTCTTCTTGCTTTAATTGTCTCTGCTGAGAAATCTTAGTTTATTCTAATCGATTTCCCTTTATAGGTGATTGTTCTTTTTCCTTGACAGATTTAAGGATCCTTTCCTTGGTCTGAATTGATCCTGTGCAGATTATAATGTGATGGTGGAATGTCCTGTTCTGGTCTGGTCTATTTGAGGTTCTAAAAGCTTCTTGTATCTGAGTAGACATATCTCTTTGCATGTTTGATTTGATTGATTTACAAAATTTATATTTGTAAAAGTCACACTTCTGTTTCTGGTTACTAATGTGCTTTCAATATGATTAAAAGACTCCTGGACATTCATATTTTTTAATGATCTGAGAGGACTTTTTAAATAGATTGTAAATTATAAATAGTTTAATGGGTTGGGAAGATTATGCATGTCAAAATTTTCATATCTCCATTTCACTTCAAGAGCCTTTGAGCTGAAGACTTTTAGATGGGAAAAAAAGAGCCAAGGAACTTATTGGCAAATGATTCTTATAACTTCTCGAATATTATTTCCACTATTTTGTTTACAGTGGGCTCTTACTGATTCAAACAGGAGGAGAAAGTCTTATACACTATGTCACCTGATTTTCACATTAGAATTCTGCACAAATACCAAAATCCACTACTGTCCAGTAGCTAAGATTCTAAAAGAATTACCATCAAAAATCAGATGCTATATTAATTACAGAATATATAGATGTGAAATGTAGTGATCTTGAGTCTTAAAAGACTTTGTGAATTCTATTTTCAACAGTCTATTAACATTATAAAGCTGCAAGGAAACGAATCTGACAGCTACAATGTGAATTCATGAAAATTACTTACCACAAACTAAGCAAAATATCAGACACCTTTATACAAGAGAAAAGCTCTCTCAAGCAGGTGCAACAGAATTCCTCCATAAATGTCAAAACCCACACCCCACAAACTCCCTTGAATTAATTTGGAATAATTTCCTCCAAATATAGAAGTCTTCATTTAGAATTTCAATTTATAGTGGTCTTCTAAATACTAAGCAAACATTCTTTATTATAACTTCTAGCTCATTATATGCAAACAATTAACTAAAAAACATTTTCCTTTCAGTCTTCCAGGGATTTTCAGTATGAACTATTTCACAAGATGTGATAACTAATTGTTTCTATTTTTCTTTCAATCACTCTTCGACCATCTCATATTCTGTGCATTAAAAAAGCTGTTAATATCTACTTTAAATTTATTGCCTTCTCATTGCTGAACACACCCTGTCCTCTTAATGTGATCCAGAATAAATTAGCCCTCATTGATTTCCATTATAATCATGACTATTGTATAGTTTTCATCATTGTATCTGTCATTTGCTTTCTTTCTCTCCTAGATAAATGATACATTATCTCCGAAAATTTTAATACGTTTTGAGTAAAGGGCAACCTGGTATTTTTACTTGGTCTGCTCTATATTACAACGTTTGAAATCAGCCTTTCTCACTAGTTTTTTTTTTATTGTGAAAAAAGAAATTATATTAAGTGCAGTAAGCCAGGCCCAAAGAACCATAGGTCCCATGGTTTCCCTTATTTGGAATAAGTAGTATATGTCTGAGACAAGCAAAAATGGTCAGATAAGTTGATGTTAAGTGAAATGAATCCTAAGATAAGGACTCAAATTTGTTTCTTTCTTGCTATTGTTTCTAACATACTTATAAGTTATTTCTTTGTTGAAATCAGTCTTTTTAAAGTTGAGGTAAACAAACATGCCTTTTGACCATTCACAATGAAAACACTCAGGGCCCGGAAGGTGGCTCTGTGGTAGAGTGCTTGTCTTGCATGCATGAGGCCTTGGGTTTGATTCCTCAAAACCATATAAGCAATAAAAGCCAGAAGTGGTGCTGTGACTCATCTGGTAGAATGCTAGCCTTGAGCTGAAGAACTGAGGGACAGCGCCCAAGCCCAGAGTTCAGGCCCCAAGACTGACAAAAAAAAATGAAAACACTCAGACACAGAATTTTGATTGCATTTTTTTTATTCTGCTAGTGGGATTGAGGGAGGTTGATCACAGTTAGATAAAACTTGGTTGCATTTTTTTCTCAAACAAAGAAGATTATTTGAGATTGTACTATGTAGATTTCCTTTCCACCAGACAATTGAAACCCAAAAACATATCTTATAGCATCAAAGGTCACTTAGAGTAAATAGGGAGAATGCTGGCTTAATTCACTACACACACACACACAAACACACACACACACACACACACACACACACACACACACACACGTCACCATGAATAAACTGTACCTTTTATTTTCATATGCTTAACCTAAACTAACAAACATATTTAAAATGAACAGAATTGTCTTTTTTTTTTTAATTAATTTAATTTTATTTTTTTGTGTGTGAACATACTATACAGAGGGGTTACAATTACATGGGCAGGATAATGTAATGCGTACATTTCTTAGCAAGCATTGCAGCCTCCTCCTTTGTTTACCCTTCACATCCCTTCCCTACCTCCCCCTACCCCGCCACCACCCAATCCACCACCCTCCCCCCCCACCAACGTTGTAAAGCTCATTTTCGACATGACCTTGTACTTCTCATTGTTGCAACAGGTCTACCTGTATCCTTAAACAACTGGTTTTTCCCCATCTCCTCCACAAGTTGTACTGACATCAAATATAGTGAAAGCAGGGGTTATACTGTGGGGGAGCGACATACAAAGCAACAAAGAGATAATCTTATAAATGCGTTAAAAACACATGCATGAAATATAAAAGCATTAAAATACATATCTAAGGGTTCATTTTCCTAACATCACATTATCTGACCTTTTCTGCTTGACTCATACATATACTAGATATTGCAAATAAGGGAAACCATAGGACCTATGTTTCTTTGGGCCTGGCTTACTTCACTTAATATAATTTTTTCTAAGTTTTTCCATTTCCTAACAAATGGGGCAGTGTCATTCTTTCTGATGGAGGCATAGAATTCCATTGTGTATATATACCACATTTTCTTGATCCATTCATCTACTGAGGGGCATCTGGGTTGGTTCCATATCTTAGCTATGGTAAATAATCCTGCAATAAACATAGTTGTGCTGGTAGCTTTAGTGTGGTCTTGTTTGTAAACATTTGGGTAAATGCCCAAAAGTGGGATTGCTGGGTCATAGGGGAGCTCTATGTGAAGTCTTTTCAGGAACCTCCATACTGCTTTCTAAAGTGGTTGAACAAGTTTACACTCCCACCAACAATGAAGTAAGGTTCCCTTCTGTCCACATCCCCTCCAGCTCATTTTAAAACATAAACTCTCACTTAAAAATAAATAGACGACTATGTTTATTGCAGCATTATTTACCATAGCTAAGATATGGAACCAACCCAGATGCCCCTCAGTAGATGAGTGGATCAAGAAAATGTGGTATATATACACAATGGAATTCTACGCTTCCATCAGAAAGAATGACATTGCCCCATTTGTTAGGAAATGGAAAGACTTGGAAAAAATTATATTAAGTGAAGTAAGCCAGGCCCAAAGAAACATAGGTCCCATGGTTTCCCTTATTTGCAATATCTAGTATATGTCTTAGTCAAGCAGAAAAGGTCAGATAAGGTGATATTAGAGAAATGAACTCTAAGATATGTATTCAAATGTTTTTTTTTCTTTCATGCGATTGTTTCTAACACATTTATAAGATTATTTCTTTGTTGCTTTGTATGTCCCTCCCCCACAGTATAATCCCTGCTTTTACTGTATTTGATGTCGGTATAATTTGTGGAGGGGAAGGGGAAAAACAAATAGCTTAAATAGGGATACAGGTGGACTCATTGCAACAATGAGATGTACAAGTTATTATGTCGAAAAAGAACTTTACAACTTTGGTGCGGGGATGGGGGGGAGGATGGGAAGACATGGGAAGGGGAACAAAGGAGGAGGCTACAAAGTTTGATAAGAAATGTACTCATTATCTTGCCCATGTAATTGTAACCTCTCTGTACAGTATTTTCACAATAAAAAATTAAAAAATAGAACCTTAGAAAAGACTCAAAATTTTTAAACGTCCTATGGATCCTTTATTATATTAAATTATTCTCCTGTGAATACTTCTTATTATAGGTACAGCAAAATCTTATACTCAAATACAAGAAAGCAGTACTGTGAACCTCTTTCTTCAAGAGTAATAACTGCTTGAATACATACTCAAGTTAGGTAAATGTAAACCAATATGGACAAAAGCAGCTCAGCTCCTAAACTGCTATTAATGCTTGGCTGGTGTTTCAATACCTTTACTTTTAAAACTTGATTTTATTTTTACAAGAGCTACTGGTAAATAATTCACATAGTATGAATTATTATTGACAAATATCCAAATACAAATGACCAACAAATAGTTTTAATTGTCTGACCAATAGAATTAAAGATAGTAAATAAGACAATAACCAGAATAGTTTCATCTTATTAAATTAATTAGTTATCCTAAGTACACACTTCCTAAACTCCCAAGCCAGTGCTTGAGTATGTACATTGGTAGAGAACAGTATTCATCAAAGTCTTTACAATATGCAATTGTACTATTCAGAATTCTTTTCTGTGCTAAAGCTCAGATAAGGGGCTTGCACCGGCTTTGTAAGAGCTCTACACCTGAGCTATGCATCTCCACACTCACCTTTGGGTATTTATCCCAAATAAATAATTTTAATATTCTTTCCATTTAGAACTATAGTTCAAAAATCCAATAGTAAATTTACAAACTACACTATGTTACACTCATAAAATAAAGAACCGTGTAGCCATTAAATATATTAATGGACACTGAAAGATTATTACATTAAAAAATTAGAAATCAACATTGGAATTTGAAACAGCACAAAAGATTTAATAGGCTAAGTCTAATTGCTATTATGGGAAATACCATTTGCAAATTTGATTCTTGGCTGATGTCTAGGAACTTAAATTTCCAGAGTGTGCCACCACTTTATCAAACATTTAATTGATTTAAACAGCATACAAATAATAGTTTATATTTGATACCTCCTTGTTACTTGGGCATACAGAGAATTGGATGTGTGGAAGGCAGATGGTACCTGATCATCAAACACCAATAAAGATCTATACCCTGATCGCTTATGAACTTTGCTAATTGAGAACACTTCACATGAGCTGTGATATCTCATTGTGCAGGGAATTATGTTCCCTGAATGCAGGTGTGTAACACAGCAAACAAAGAGCCCTGGGATGCTTATACATAGTGGTTACTCTCACACACCTGTGCATGTTGTGTTCTTTTGCTGATTCCTCTCTACATACTCTCCTTGGTAACAATCATAGCCTTGAGTCTGTCTCTGATCCACTGAATTCTTCTATGGTTGCCTAACCTAGGAGTAAGCCAATCACAGGAATATATGATATAGTTTCTGGCTAAACAAATATGTGTGTGTATGTGTTGTGTTTGTTTGTGTGTGTCAAATAGGAAGAACAACACTGTATTAAGAATCTGCATGGTAAATCATAAATATATTTTCTTAACCTTTGTCATCAGTATTGCTGTTCTGCCTACAGTGTGTTCATGTTACTTTTGTAATTGAAAAACTACATTTATTAATGTGACTTAATTATTTCTCCCCTGCACCTGATATTAAAACAAGAACCCAATAACAAATGGAATGTTTATAAGCAGGAACAGTATAACCTGAGGTGAAAGACTGACCAATATTAAATGACCAAAAATAATATGCACAAAGAGTAGATTTGCATTGGTTACTGTCACAAACATCCAGAATACTAATTCCTCTCCTGTTTCTAAACATTTTGTTGTTATTAATGTAAGGCAGCCTTTGCCTTCTAAACAAACAAAATTAATTAAATTCAGAGCAAAATTCAATCTGTATTTGTGCTTTAAAGATGTTTTTCTTTCTGATTTGGGGAGGGGAAGGCGAAACACAGAAATGGTGGGACAAAGGGTGAAGTGATTCAGTGGTGATACTCACTAGACACTGTGTTGGAAATGAACTATGCAATTTTGAGGGGCGGGGGATTGGGAAGGAAAAACCTGGGAGAAAATGAGGGAGGAGGTGACATTTTTCAAAAGGAAATGTACTCAACACCTGACTTACCTAACCCCTCTGTACATCACCTTCACAATAAAAATAAAAATAAAATATTCAGTACATGACTAGTATTTTAACTTGTAATTTTAGGCTTCTTGGGCACTAATTTCCTCAGTAATAATGATTTGTGTTCAGGTCTCAGTACTGTTGATTTGTTCATTTGTTATTTGCTTATCTTCGTGTATTACTGCGATAATTGGGGAAAAGTCTTAAGGAAAAATGAACAAGTACTATACACGTAAACAAATACTGGTTGATTGGCTCCTAATGGATCCTAATGAAAATAAAACTAAGAAAAATTATTTTTTTTAATTTAATTTAATTTTATTTGTGAACATACTGTACAGAGGGGTTACAATTACATGGGCAGGATAATGCATACATTTCTTACCAAGCATTGCAGCCTCCTCCTTTGGTATACCCGTCACATCCTTTCCCAGCCTCCCCGCTCCCCCCTAATCCCAATCCTTCTAATTCCCCCCCTTAAACCCCCCCCCCCCCCCGCACCGACGTTGTAAAGCTCGTTTTGGACATGACAACTTGTACTTCTCATTGTTGCAACGGGTCCACCTGTATCCTTAAACAACTGGTTTTTCCCCATCTCCTCCACAAGTTATACTGACATCAAATATAGTGAAAGCAGGGGTTATACTGTGGAGGAGGGACATACAAAGCAACAAAGAGATAATCTTATAAATGCGTTAGAAACACATGCATGAAAAAAAACATTAAAATACATATCTAAGGGTTCATTTTCCTGACATCACATTATCTGACCTTTTCTGCTTGACTCATACATATACTAGATATTGCAAATAAGGGAAACCATGGGACCTATGTTTCTTTGGGTCTGGCTTACTTCACTTAATATAATTTTTTCCAAGTTTTTCCATTTCCTAACAAATGGGGCAATGTCATTCTTTCTGATGGAGGCATAGAATTCCATTGTGTATATATACCACATTTTCTTGATCCATTCATCTACTGAGGGGCATCTGGGTTGGTTCCATATCTTAGCTATGGTAAATAATGCTGCAATAAACATAGTTGTGCTGGTAGCTTTAGTGTGGTCTTGCTTGTAAACATTTGGGTAAATGCCCAAAAGTGGGATTGCTGGGTCATAGGGGAGTTCTATGTGAAGTCTTTTGAGGAACCTCCATACTGCTTTCCAAAGTGGTTGAACAAGTTTACATTCCCACCAACAATGAAGTAAGGTTCCTTTCTGTCCACATCCCCTCCAGCATCTGTTGTTGTTAGAGTTCTTGATTTTTGCCTTTCTAACTGGAGTGAGGTGATACCTCAATGTTGTTTTGATTTGCATTTCTTTTATGGCTAGGGATGTTGAACATTTCTTCATGTGTCTATTGGCCATCCTTCTTTCTTCTTCAGAGAAGTTTCTCTTTAAGTCTTTCACCCACTTATTTATTTGGCAGTTGTTTCTTTGAGGATTTGTTGTTGGGGGTTTAATTTTTTGAGTTCCAAGTATATTTTAGATATGAGACCCTTGTCCGTTGTATGGCTAGTAAAGATCTTCTCCCAATCCGTGGGCTTTCTATTGATCTTGCTAGCTATGTCATTTGCCAGGCAGAAGCTCTGCAACTTTATGCAATCCCATTTGTCCAACCTTTCTTTGATTTGTTGTGTTTCCGGGTCTCTATTCAAAAAATTTCAGCCTGAGCCAAGGAGACCTAGGGTTTCTCCTATTCCATCCTGTAATGTTTTCAGAGTGTCTGCTTTGACTCCGAGGTCTTTGATCCATTTGGAGTTGATTCTGGTGCAGGGTGATATATAAGGATCTAGCTTTAGTTTTCTACATGTAGTTAACCAATTTTGCCAGCACCATATACTGAAGAGGCTGTCTTTCTTCCATTCCATTGTTTTAGCTCCCTTATTAAAGATTAGATGGCTATAGGTCTGTAGGTTCATTTCTGGGTTTTCAATTCTATTCCATTGGTCCTGAGGTCTGTTCTTATGCCAATACCAAGCTGTTTTGGTTACTATGGCTTTATAGTAGAGTTTGAAATTTGGTATTGATATTCCTCCAGTAGTGTTCTTTCCATTGAGGAGCGTTTTTGCTATTCGGGGTCTTTTATTCTTCCATATGAATTTTTGGATTGCCTCTTCTATTTCCTTGAAGAATGAGGGTGGAATTTTGATAGGTATTGCGTTGAATTTGTAGATAGCCTTGGGAAGTATTGCCATTTTCACGATGTTAATCTTTCCAATCCAGGAGCATGGGAGGCTTTGCCACTTTTTTAGTTCTGTGTTGATTTCCTTTTTCAAGATTTTAAAGTTTTCATCATAGAGGTCCTTCACTTCTTTAGTTAATTCCTAGGTATTTTATTTTTTTGTGGAGCTATTACAAATGGAGTTGCTTTCCTAATTTAGCCACACTTTTCTCACTGCTGGCATACAGAAAAGCCATTGATTTTGGGGGGTTAATTTTATACCCTGCTACTTTGCCAAAGTTTTGAATCAGCTTGAGTAATTTGGGAGTGGAGTCTATGGGATTCTTTAAATACAAGATCATGTCATCTGCAAAAAGGCAGAGTTTTATTTCTTCTTTCCCTATTTGGATCCCCTTTATGTCTGCATCTTGTCTTATTGCTGTAGCTAGGCATTCTAATACTAGATTGAAGAGAAGTGGAGAGAGTGGGCATCCTTGTCTTGTTCCTGAGTTAAGAGGAAATGGCTTTAGTTTTTCACCATTGAGTATAATGCTGGCTGTAAGTTTTGTCATATACAGCCTTTATTGTACTGAGGAATGTTCCATGGATTACTAATTTTTCCAAAACCTTCATCATAAAGGGGTGTTGGATCTTGTTGAATGCTTTTTCTGCGTCTATTGAGATAACCATGTGGTTCTTATTCTTGCTCCTGTTGATGTGATGAATAATAGTTATTTATTTGCGTATATTGAACCAGCTTTGCATCCCTGAAATGAATCCTGTTTGATCGTGGTGTATGATTTTTTGGATGAATTGTTGAAGTCGATTGGCCAAGATTTTGTTGAGAAGTTTTGCATCAATGTTCATCAAAGAAATGGGTCTATAGTTCTCTTTCTTTGATGAGTCCCTGCCTGGTTTTGGGATGAGGGTTATGATGGCTTCATAGAATGTGTTCGGTAGTGAGTTTTCTCTTTCAATTTCATTGAAGAGTTGGAGGAGTATTGATGTGAGCTCTGCTTTGAAGGCCTTGTAAAATTCCGCTGTAAAACCATCTGGTCCTGGACTTTTCTTAGCTGGGAGGTCTCTTATTGCTGTTTCTATTTCAGTGCTTGATATGGGTCTGTTAAGATAGTTTAACTCATCTTGGTTTAGTTTTGGCATGTCAATATTTGCTAGGAAGAGGTCCATTTCTGTCAAGTTCTCAAACTTATTAGCATAAAGTTTTGAGAAGTATTCCCTTATAATGTTCTTAATCTTGGTTGTTTCCGTGGTGATGTTTAACATATATATGAATAAAAAAGGGTAAGATACTTAAATTTATTTACAGCAAATTCTTCATCAACATGTGTACCAGGTTCTGAATCATTTAACATAAAAGTAAAATAGAAAGACTTTGTGGGTTATTTTCCCAAATAGCAGAGTTTAAATCTTTGTTTCTTGAATAAAAATTCATAAATTTTGAAATAAAACATGCTCTGTTGGAGGTGAGGTTACAGGGAGGGACGAGGGATAGCTAAGGAAACTGTGAATGAAAATGATTTAGGTTTAAAGGTTTTAATGTAATCTATTAGTAAATACAGATGTCATATTACATATTTTCTGTTTTTAAGCTTCATCTTTTTTTTTTCTTTTTTTTGTCAGTTGTGGGGCTTGAACTCTGGGCCTGAGCACTGTCCCTCAGCTCTTCAGCTCAAGGCTAGCACTCTACCACTTGAGCTACAGCAACACTTCCAGCTTTCTGGAGGTTTATTGGAGATAAGAGTCTCACGGACTTTCCTGCCCAGGCTGGCTTTGAACTGCAATCCTCAGTTCTCAGCCTCCTGAGTAGCTAGGATTACAGGCATGACTCACCGGCGCCCGGCTAAGCTTCATCTTAATGATAGGTAAAATCAATACCAATTATTTTTATCAAGAAATAAGTATTAAGCCAGGTGCCTGTGGCTCACGCCTGTAATCCTAGCTATTTAGGAGGTTCAAAGCCAGCCCAGTAGACTCTTTGCATATATGGAAATATCATAGGGAATTCCCCTTACAAGCTAATAAAAAGGAGCAAACAATAGTAGTTCATGATCTTTAATTCACTTAATTATGTCCCACTAAAATACACATATACTCTTAATTTTATGTGGCAGAAATAAGTCATGTCATAAGTTTAAATGTTGCTTTAATTCAATTTGGCTCTTATGCATAAAGGAAACAATGTCAGAGTGCCTGCCTAAAGAAAGGAAAAATGAATGATTTTCTTTAATTTAAGAACTAAATTTTATAATTTCTGCTAACATTAATACATTTCTTTTCCTTTCTTCCTTCCCTTCTCTTTTCTTCCTTCCTTCCTTCCTTTCTCCCTTCCTCCCTCTCACCCTCCCTCTTTCTTTCTTTCTTTCTTCCTTTCTTTCTTTCTTTCTTTCTTTCTTTCTTTCTTTCTTTCTTTTTTTGTTGTTCTGGGCCTGGGCGCTGTCCCTCATCAGTTCAGGGCAAGCACTCTACCACTTGAGCCACTGCACCACTTCCAGTTTTCTGGTGGATAAGAGTCTCACGGTCTTTCCTGCCCAGGCTGGCTTTGAACTGAGATCCTCAGATCTCAACCTCCTGAGTAGCTAGGATTACAGTCATGAGCCACAGGCACCCAGCTTAATACATTTCTTGATAAAAAAAAATCGGTATTGTTTTACCTATCATAAAGATGAAGCTTAAAAAAAGAAAAATATTGTAACATGGCATCTATGTTTACTAATGGATTACATTAAAACCATTTTTATCCTTTCTCTAACACAGGTTGAGATCTTTAGCCAAGAGCTATTTGGATAGTTACAACACCATTAAGGGCCATATAAAATTATCAGTAGAGACAGACCGCCACAGGCAGCTGACATTACACTAGAAGCATACACTTCTCTCTTGTCATATACTGAATGATTTGAAGGTATGCAAACATGTATATTTCAAATATATATTGAAAAAAGTTACAAATAGATTAATATATACATACACATAAGTTCATATATATGTTACAAATAAGTTCACATATATATACTTATATGTGTGTATGTACGTATATATGTGTGTTTGTGTGTATGTGCATATATATGTATATATGAAAAGATAGAACTTTGCAAACATATGCCAAGAAACAGATCATGGTATAACAGTTGCCATATCTGAAGATATACATAATATGATATCATACAATATAAATCATATAATATATGTATGTTACCTTGCATTGCAGTTTTTAATGTTTTCTCATGGTTAAGATAATTCTTCTCTAGTGACATGCAAGAACTTAGCACTGTATTAGTTATTTGGGTTTGTCTGGGTTTTCATTTTGTTTTTGATGGGGCACACTGAGGTAAAAAGTACAAAGGATATTTTCCTTCAATGTAGAAAGCTCGCATTGAAGTTTCTTACTCCTCCTCACTAAGTAGGAAGTTTCTGGGCCACTCTACTGTTTAAGGTCTCTGGTGAAATCACATACTGTTCATGTTCAGCTGTTTATTCGAGTTGGCTGCCACACTGGGAACAATTTAGATTGCTTGAAGAATGTGCCAAAAATAATGAAAATGATTGACAGCAGAGTGAGATTAAAAATCCCATAAAAGCGAAAGAAAGGTGAAATGTATTTTTATAGCTTTAGGCTTTTCTTCCTTTAAAAAAAATGTGAACTTTCGTTCAGTGAACTCTCACTTAGTCTTGAATTAGCAGAAGTCCTATTTAATATGGATTGGGTATACCACAAAAACAGAGAAAACACAAGCCAGATTTCTAAGAAGTATGTAGGACTTCCAAACTTTGTTTCAGTTATTTTGTTCTCATGGTATCTTATCAAATGGTTTGTTCTAAATACAAGTTTCAAAAGAAACATTTTAGGTTTTCTAGCTGATTTATTCTCCTCTAACATGCCTCACATTTTTTAGACAATGGGAAAATTCACAGTTTTGGCTTTTAGAGTTGTAGTATCATGACATGTGCTGGTTAACAAAAATCTAAAAGTATTATCTCACCTCTATAGAAGATCTCTCCTAGGATTGAACCCCAGAAAGGCAAGAATGAACCAAAGCGAAGCACAGAAAGAAGCAATCTCCCAGAGTTCACATCAAACACAGAGCAATGCAAGAACTCCAGTCATGGAAGGAGACCTAGAATTAAATTCTTCATAATCCAGTAAATATGTCCTTTGCCTGTTCTTATCTTCTAAGAAAATGTTTCCTTTGGAAGTCTGGTGATAATAAACATCATATTGACAATAAGAGTTCATGGACTTATTTAATAAATCAACCTCTCTTCTTTTCACTGCTTTGTGTGTTTTACAGAATCACAGGAATATCTTCTCTTGGTGAGCCCAATTTACTCATCTTGCAGTACGCAATACAGTTGAACAATACTAATATTTTATCTGTTGATATTGATCTATCAATCTATCTATCTATCTATCTATCTATCTATCTATCTATCTATCTATCTAATCTCTCATCTATCCAGTGGTTTCCATCCAAGTAGAATGTAGAAAGCTTCAAGAATATTACTCCCGAGTAAGAGCGTAGGCAAAGTTTTTGTGTGGGCATCAGAATTATAACTTACTGAGTCTCTCAGAGAATTGAGACTATAAACTATGTAACAATCTGAATTTCTAGATGTAGTAGAAGACTCTAGAAAGAAATAGGGCAATCATCCAAGACAACGTATGTGAGGGAAAGAAGAAATTTGTCCATTGGAACATGACAGAGTGTGGGTTTCTGCATCAGTCTAGATTACTCTGAAGCCCAGGAACAAAGATATTGAAATGCTTTTGTAGAAGGTTTTCCCTGGGCTCTCATTGGAGGTCCATAAGATGTAGGAGCAGCAAGGAGAAATGCCAGGCCTAGGCCACCTTGGTTGATGCACATGGCAGAAGTCAAGCAGATGGGACAAGCTTGGGGCTGTGCAATGCTGTGCTCTCTCCTGAGCCACTTCCCTGTGAAGCAGTCATTGAACTCCTGGGGTAGGGGAAGCAAGTCCAATGATTCTACCTCTGCTGACTTCTTTTCCAGGCCTGGTAGACTTTTTCAATTATGTCCATGTTCTCAACTTCTATTATTTTAAGGCTTTTCCATATGCCATTTTCTCTCCCTAGAAGATTCTACTTCACTTCTGGGTAATTTTTTTTTGCTAATTTTTCCAAGTAAATAATAAATTGTGATGCAAATTTCCACGTAGACTTCATTTCTTCTTTTCAACCCACACCAAAATAGAATCATATGTCTGGGATACTTCATCCATTATACTACTTTATAAACAGTTCATCATTATTCTTACTCTCTCTTTTGATTATAAGCTTCTCACAGAGACCAACTATTTCTTGCAAAAGTACATATAAATAGGACTTAGCATCGGAAGACTGTTTAGCCATTACTATTGATAAATAAAAGCTAAGCTATGTCTCTGAAAATATTGCAGGTGCATGCGTTATTGAGATACTTTGTGTGCATGCTCACATACCTTCATTCCCATATAATGCCTCACTTTCTGTGTAAGTATGACTGATGTATGATGGAGCTCCACTATCACCTTGATTGCCCCTAGGAAGTTTAAGAGATGAGGAAGACATAGCTCCCATTTTATCTGTGAGACTAGCCTAGATTAATTATGTCATGAGAGCTCTGACTTAATTAAGCATATAATGTATTGATGAGTTCACATTTTCAGTAGGCTAGGGAACTGGTGGAAATTTGGAAGGTGAGCCTTACTCAGAGAGAGTGAATCCCTGTGAGTAAGTCTATGAAGGACCTAACTTGGCCCTGGTCTCTTCCTAATATTCTCTCTCCCCCCTGATGTTCCTGCTTTGTCCCAAGTTCAAAGCAATACAGCTAGCTAACCATGGGCTGAAAGTTCTGAAAGATTGAGCAAAAATAAATCTTTGCACCTTTTCAGTTACTTGGGTCAGCAATGTTGTCAAAGCAATGAAATTCTGACCCATTATTGCATCCTATAATGAAAATAAACTTTAAAAAACATTCATAAAGGTGATGTACAGAGGTTTTACAGGTATTGAGCACATTTCTTTGGAAGTGTCACCTCTTCCTTCGTTTTCTCCCAGTTTTTCCCCTCCCAACCCCGTTTCCCCCCAAGTTGTATAGTTCATTTCAACTTAGTGTCTAGTGTGTACCTCTGCTGCATTTGTTCACCCTTTATTCCTCTATTTCTGTTTTTTTTATTTTTCTTTCTGTGGAGCTTTTTTATCTTTTTGCTCCTTTGTTGCTGTTTTTATTATTATTATTATTATTATTATTATTTCTTTACCATTTGTCTTGTATGTAAGTTTTTCTGATCTGGAGATTAGAAGGGAAAACACAGAAAATAAACTCTGATTATAGTTTATAAACTGCATACACAGACAAATGGTAAGTCTTCTTGCAGTCCCAAACTCCTACAAGTTTAAAATGACTATTAGAGAAAATCTGTGACTCTCTTCTTCTTAGACTCCAGCATTGACTCACAGATTGGGAGCTCTTTCTTACTCAAATGAGTTAGTTATGCCCAATAAATTCTGTGTGTTCCTCTTACTCTTTTGTACTTAATATCTTAATACCTTCTTAGTTTTACCTGAGATGGAATTACCTCTTAGAACGATCTCCAGATAGTACCTCTTAGTGGCCGATTTCAATTTTGTTTGTGTGATACTGAAGTTTGAGCACACAGCCTCATGACAGGCTATCACTTGAGCCATACCTCCAGCCCTTTTATCTTTTATTATTGGAAAGGTTTTGTTTTGTTTTTAGCATGGGTATTGCTTTGATTTGTGACTAGGGCTGGCCTGATCATCTTATCACTACTTCCAGAACAGCTCAGATTATAGGCATGAGTTGCTGTACTTAGCTTGTTAGTGAATTCCGTTTTTACACCCTGCCTGAGTCCTACTGTATCTGTCTCTTTCTTGGCACTGATCTTGCCTCTACCAGGCCACATTCATGTCCCTCAGTTCAGATTTACCTTTTACCTCAAACACGCCATTGACTTCCCAGTCATCAAAACAATAACACGAAACTTGGTGGATGGGGCCTGAGGTCAAGCAATTAAATGCAGGTTACTGTAATTGTTCCTCATTATCTGGGGATCATTTCTTTGTTTGGGGAGGGGAAACTACTTTTCTCCCTTTGCAGGGTCACAGGGTAAGTAAGATGAGATTAAATATGTGCTTCATATATCTCCTATTACTTTCTCTGCATGTGGATGCATCTCATCTTCTTTCCAATAAAAATTACTTTTTACAATCACAGGGGCTACTGATCACTTCCGATAACATAAAAAGCTCGAATGTCAACAACTCCTACAAATTATAATTTTCCAAGGCAAGATCACTGTTTTCTCACTTTTAAAATAACACAGAAATGTTTAAATTATACAAATAATAGGGCAGGAGGAGAACAGAAAAAGAACTTGCATTGTGAATATTTAATCATCCAATATTTGATTTTTGAAATACAGTACATTTGTTATATAAGGATATTTCCATGTATGTACAAAGCACAACCCCATCCCTCCTCCATGCTCCCATTCCTCCCTCTCCTCCACTTTTTCAGGTAGCATTTCTTCAATGTGTTTTGACAGCATTTCTTCAGTATTTTATTTTTGGAACAACATTAACAAGTATTGCTTTCTTTCAAATGCCTTTCGGCTGCAGTATTTAAGTCACTGTTTTGAATTTCTGATCAAGAAACATGCCTAAGAGGGTCTTAGGCATGTCTGGGCATTTCTTCCCACTGAATATCCTAACAGTGACCTTAAGTTTTCTTCTTTTTCTTACCTGAAGACAGAGCAGCCATCAGAAGACAAGAAGTAAAATGACAGGGAGCAAAGGAAGCTGGATTGCAAACTCAGAAGGAGCTAGCTCCAATGATAGCTCATTGTGCAGTGGCATCAGTACCAGCAGCCAGTCACCTCCCGCTAGTCCTCTCATTAATACAGACAAATAAGTGCTCATTTGCAAGCGATATATTAAATGGGATTATATACAAAGTGGTAGATACAAACATACCATTTTTAAAAGGAGGGATGACCTGATATTACCTAGAGAAGCCTACAAACATAAGAGGGGAAAAAATCAGTCAGAATCTAATATCACTGGGCAGGATATCAGAACTGACCCTTTTAAAAGAGTGGGTTTTTTTATGAGTGAATAAAAGAAAAAAATAGCTGATCTCTAGTAAAAAGTCTGGACTTCTTTAAACTACTGTTTTCTATGGCATGATTCAATCTACTGCATGCTTTAACTTTGACCAGATATGGCCTTTCGAGCAAGTTCAGAGTTCCTTATCTCATTAAATTCTCTATGGTGATGGCAATGTTGCATCTGTAACAAAAAACCTTCCACTGTGATCTTAAAAAAGAGACCAGAAAGCACAAAGAAGAGATTATAAATAAAACAAAATCTCATCTTCTGAAATCTTTATATATCACCTTATATTTTCCATTACCTGGAAAATACAAAAAGCCACTAAAATGCACCCCTAAATGCACAAAGCAACAAGTGCTTGTCAAATCTACCATGTTACCTTGTTTTCTTTTTTTTCTTTTCTGTTTTCACTAGCATACATTACTAGGACATGGAGAGTCCTAGTACATCTAATTCTGTAGATGTACGCTGAGTACTAGAGACAAATTCATCTCCCGTCTTTCCTGCTCCCCTGCCTCTGCCGTTTCTGTTGATTTGTTTTATTTTTGGTGGGGGAGGAAAGAGAGGGATGAGGGAGAACAAGAGGAAGAAGAAAGAGGAAAAGAGAGAGGGAAGTCCTCCCCTTCTTAAAGGTTTGTCTCTGATCTTCACACCTGAGATATAATCTCCATCACTACCTAGACATATACATATATATATATATATATATATGTAATCTAAAAACAGGTGAATTTTCAAAATGTTGAAAAATAGATGACTAAATAATGATAAACACACAGAGTCCAAATCAATATTGCATATATTGTACACCATCAAGTACAGAATAATTTTTGAGAAATAATTCATTACTCTGGCTTTGTGAACATAGAAACCCATATGCAGTTTAACCCAAGCTTACAGGAATCATTTGGTTTTGCAGTGTAAACACACATTTAATGCTTTAGGAGAATCACAACAGTATTTCATTATTTCTAGCCTAAAAGTACCTCTGAGCAAAGAACCCCTAAAATAATTGTCTGCTGCTGTTATTTGAATTAACAAAACCATTGCTCTAGTTAGAACACACCATCTTTATAATGACTTCCAGTTCTGTAACACCTTCAGTCTCCTCATCCAATTTACCTGAAGGTGTTTGTGGAAGAACTTACCAGAAAAGAGCTAATGTGATAAATATCAATGAAAGAGCCCTCTAGCTTCTTTGTCTATGAATTTCCCAAACACAAAGGAAGATAAACTGATGAAAAATCTTTCTGTCACCTCAGACTACATCTTGGAAAACTGAGATAACAACTACCAATGATGTCTTACAAATAGTGTTTTGATTGCTTTCTCAATATATCTGCATACACGCTTACTTGTGCTTATACCTCTTATACATACTGAAGCACACTGAGTATATTTCTATACCATTTTAGGGTATTTTCCAGCTTTATATATCTGCTCTACTATACTCTCCCCACCATGAGGGGCTAATTCTCCTGGAACTAGAAGCAAAATCAATCTTTCCTCCCTTAATTTGCATCTGTCAGTCAGTTATAAAGTCATTACAATGAAACTAACTCATAGTTGGTCACTCTCCAACTACACCCCCCTCATTTCCACCAGAATCCTGAGCAGTCATTACATTTGTGTTGCTCTGGACAAATACCTAGCAGAAAATTAAGAAAAGATACATTAATTTTGACTTATGATTTTGGAGGGAGAAGTGTGTGGTTGCACCACACACACACACACACACACACACACACACATACACCATGGGAGAAGGGGCTTGGACAGAGTATTATAGAGGCTGCTTATATTTATTTCTCCACTTTTCTCCACACACTTGAGCACAGAGAAAAGCAGCCCAATGATGCTGAAAATGGTCAGCCAAGTAACTATTCAATGTTGCATCTAATTCTACTCTCTGTCTTACTCTCTAACTGCTATTCTCATACTGCTCTAGATTCCTGGCTTTTTCTTTCTTTCCTTTTTTCTCCTTCCTTCCTTCCTTCCTTTTTTCTTTCCTTCCTTCCTTCCTTCCTTCCTTCCTTCCTTCCTTCCTTCCTTCCTTCCTTCCTCTTTCCTTCCTTCCTTTCTTTGTTTCTCTCTCTCTCTTTTTCCTTCCTTCCTCCCCTCTTTCCTTTTCTTCTTTGGCTTCCACTTTACATTTGGTTCATTATTACAATTTTTCAGCTTCTTATTAAATTTCAATATTAACCATGACTCACATTTCCTTTATGCAATACTAAATGAAAAGAAAGTGGAGGAGAAAGAATAGTCACTTATTTTATATCCACATACATTTTTCCCTTCACAGAAGTTTCCCTCTCCTGTACACTCTACACACTAAGTCCACAAAACCTGTAATCCTTGGAGGAATATATTTGTTTCAATAAATGAATTTCTGTTTCATTAATACAATATGGTGACATGCTTTGTTCACTTATTTGTTTCTTGAGATAGTGTCTTGCTATATATCTCAAGCTGCCCTCCTAAATACTTGGATTAGAGTCATGTGACATCATACATGGTTTATGGTGTGTTCTTGATTCATAAATTTAGGATTTACTTTTATAGGAGTTATGGCACCATGTCTAGATTGTAGTTTCAAAGTATATGCTACGTTTTTAACTATCATAATTGACTTTCAGCAAACTATAACCTTTTCTCTTTCCATATGAAAGAGACTCTCGAGGGAAAGAGCAGCACTGAGTGGAATACAACACCATTGTGAGGTCAGGAAATGATGGTGTGTGTGGATGCATAGTAAATCTGATCAGCAAATTCAAACCCAGAGTAAGTGTATCATCCAAGGAAGGCAAACACTGTTTTGTGTTACAAGCATCAACTGTAATACATGTGACAGTAACTTGGCTAAGTGGGTACACACACACAATTCTGACCTTGGGGACAGGCCCAGAAGATAAAGGCATTATGAATAATTTCCCTTTAGGAATGATGTCAGCACAGTTGGGGATGTATGAAGGAAAGCTACATTATTACACAAAATCTTTTCCCAAATAAAACGAATAATGTAGTCTGTGTGTTTTTAAATGTGTGTGTGTATAAAGTATTTAAACATGATTGTCATGCATTTCTGTGAGTTCGTTCAGTTTCTGGTCTTCATTTATGAAACTTCTCTGTGTATGGTTGACAGAAGGCAGGAAGTCAAGAAGACAAATGTTTTCCTTGCCTTCCTCCAAAGTTTGCATGAACTCGGATCTGCTACTCATGACTGAGCTAATGCAAACAGTGGGTTTCCAGATCATCATACCAGCAATGAAAGAGTCAACAGCTAATCATGGAAGTCCTTTGTGGCAGCATCCTGTCATGGAGACATCTTCCACAGCATCTTCATTAATTGTTCCTGGCTGGAAAGATGGCTTTGGCTGATGCTCATTACCTACATGGGCTTCTCAGCATTCTTAGAGATTCTACAAGCTACCTGGTGTCCTTCCAGTCTCTTCTGTCATCTGAGATGGAGAATGTTGGCTTACAAAAGAGGTATGAAGTGCCGAGGACATTAATTCACTATAGCACACAGCAAAGCAAGATGGAACCAAAGGACACAAAACATGCTTTTGCTTCTCAAACCAAACAAACAATCACTGGGCCTGAAAACAACCACCCCCCACCCCCGCTGTGAAGAAGCAGTAACATGTCAACAGCAGTTTTGAAGAGCAGAAGATGGTTAACAGGAAAAGTATAGATATCTTACACTATTATATTTGCTAAATAAATCATAAAAGAATTGAATAGAGAAATTAAACCCTCTATTCACATTTAACCAATTACTCAATGAGTTGAAAAGGGAGAGAAAAGGGCCCTGAAAAAGTCAAAGTTATAAAGGAAAAAGTCTGAAATAAATGGTTATTTTACAGATGAGATTTCTGGATTATAATCAATGAAATAAAAAATAAAACAACTTGGAAACGTTAACACTCAAGAGCATATCATATTCCTAAATAGTTCCTAGAAGAAAACAAAACAGAAACCTTGAATTTTCCAACTGTCCACAATATAATTCAAAGCTGACTCGTTCAAACTAAACCCCTGTTGTATAGATAACTCTTGAAGAAAGTCTGTAGGCAGGAATGCTGTTATTATCTGAAATGTAAAGAGATAAATAGAAAAATAAGAAGAAGGAAGGAAGGAAGGAAGGAAGGAAGGAAGGAAGGAAGGAAGGAAGGAAGGAAGGAAGGAAGGAAGGAAGGAAGGAAGGAAGGAAGGAAGGAAGAAAGGAAGGAAGGAAAGAAGGAAGGGAGGGAGGGAGGGAGGGAGGGAGGGATGAAATTATGGTGAGAAATCCTTGGAGGATTTTGAAGACTAAGTTGCTGGGCTCAGTGCACATGTTTGGTTTGGCCAGGTGCTGGGAAAGGGACAGAGGCAAGTCATTACATCCAGTACTTAGTCCTGTCCCTAGGAGCAGTGAGGAAAGTCTGAGGCAGGACAATATGAAAGAAGACAGGATAGGTTTTGGTAATACGCAAATCAATGAACATAATTCATCACATCAACAAGAGCAAGGATAAGAACCACATGGTTATCTCAATAGATGCATAAAAATCATTTGACAAGATCCAACACCCCCTTATGATGAAGGTTCTGGAAAAACTAGGAATCCATGGAAGTTTCCTCAATACAATAAAGGCTGTATATGACAAACCTACAGCCAGTATTATACTTAATGGTGAAAAACTAAAGCCATTTTCTCTAAACTCAGGAACAAGACAAGGATGTCCACTCTCTTCACTTCTCTTTAACCTAGTATTAGAATGCCTAGCTACAGCAATAAGACAAGATGCAGACATAAAGGGGATCCAAATAGGGAAAGAAGAAATAAAACTCTCCCTCTTTGCAGATGACATGATCTTGTACTTAAAGAATCCCATGGACTCCACTCCCAAATTACTCAAGCTGATTCAAAACTTTAGCAAAGTAGCAGGGCATAAAATTAAACCTCAAAAATCAATGGCTTTTCTATATGCCAACAATGAGAAATGTGTGGCTGAAATCAGGAAAGCAACTCCATTCGTAATAGCCCCACAAAAAATAAAATACCTAGGAATTAACCAAAGAAGTGAAGGACCTCTATGATGAAAACTTTAAAAACCTGAATAAGGACATCAAAACAGAACTTAGAAAGTGGCAAAAACTCCCATGCTTCTGGATTGGAAAGATCAACATCATGAAAATGGCAATACTTCCCAAGGCTATCTACAAATTCAATGCAATACCTATCAATATTCCACCCTCATTCTTCAAGGAAATAGAAGAGGCAATCCAAAAATTCACATGGAATAATAAAAGAGCCGAATAGCAAAAACGCTCCTCAACGGAAAGAACACTGCTGGAGGAATATCAATACCAAATTTCAAACTCTACTACAAAGCCATAGTAACCAAAACAGCTTGGTACTGGCACAAGAACAGACCTCAGGACCAATGGAATAGAATTGAAAATCCAGAAATGAACCCACAGACCTATAGCCATCTAATCTTCGATAAGGGAGCTAAAACAATAGAATGGAAGAAAGACAGCCTCTTCAGTAAATGGTGCTGGCAAAATTGGTTAACTACTTGTAGAAAACTAAAGCTAGATCCTTATATATCACCCTGCACCAGAATCAACTCCAAATGGATCAAAGACCTCGGAGTCAAAGCAGACACTCTGAAAACATTACAGGATGGAATAGGAGAAACCCTAGGTCTCCTTGGCACAGGCTGAAATTTTCTTAATAGAGACCCGGAAACACAACAAATCAAAGAAAAATTGGACAAATGGGCTTGCATGAAATTGCAGAGCTTCTGCATGGCAAAGGACATAGCTAGCAAGATCAATAGAAAGCCCATGGATTGGAAGAAGATCTTCACTTGCTATAAAATGGACAAGGGTCTCATATCTAAAATATACCTGGAACTTAAAAAATTAAATCCCCCAAAAACAAATCTTCAAAGAAACAACTGTCCAATAAATAAGTGGACTAAAGACTTTCAGAGAAACTTCTCTGAAGAGGAAAGGATTGCCAATAGACACATGAAGAAATGCTCAACCTCTCTAGCCATAAAAGAAATGCAAATCAAAACAACATTGGGATACCACCTCACTCCAGTTAGAATGGCTAAAATCAAGAACTCTAATAACAACAGATGCTGGAGGGGATGAGGATAGAAGGGAACCTTACTGCATTGTTGGTGGGAATATAAACTTGTTCAACCACTTTGGAAAGCAGTATGGAGGTTCCTCAAAAGACTTCACATAGAGCTCCCCTATCACCCAGCAATCCCACTTTTGGGCATTTACCCAAAAGATCACAAACAAGACCATACTAAAGCTACCAGCACAACTATGTTTATTGCAGCATTATTTACCATAGCTAAGATATGGAACCAACCCAGATGCCCCTCAGTAGATGAATGGATCAAGAAAATGTGGTATATATACACAATGGAATTCTATGCCTCCACCAGAAGGAATGACATTGCCCCATTTGTTAGGAAATGGAAAGACTTGGAAAAAAATTATATTAAGTGAAGTAAGCCAGGCCCAAAGAAACATATGTCCCATGGTTTCCCTAATTTGCAATAACTAGTATATGTCTGAGTCAAGCAGAAAAGGTCAGATAAGTTGATGTTAGGGGAATGAGCCCCAAGATAAGTATTCAAATGTTTTTTGGGGTTTTTCCTTTCATGCAATTGTTTCTATCATATTTATAAGATGATTTCTATGCTGCTTTGTATGTCCCACCCCCACAGTATAACTCTTGTTTTCACTGTATTTGATGTTGGTATGATTTGTGGAGGGGAAGGGAAAAAAACAATCGTTTAACTGGGGATACAGGTGGACCCATTGCAACAATGAGATGTACATTTGTTATGTCAAAAAACGAACTTAACAGCTTTGGTGGGAGCGGAGGTAGGACCGGGTAGGGGGAGGATTGGAGTATGAGAAGGGATGGGAAGAGGAAAAATGAGGAGGCAACAATGCTTGATAAGAAATGTACTCGTTATCTTGCCCATGTAATTGTAAGTCCTCTGTATGGTATTCTCACAATTTAAAAAAAAACACTTTGAGGGTGGAAATGGCAGCACTTGGCACTGATTGGAAGAGAAGCTGTGGATAAGGGATACTGAGGCACGTGGAGGCCTCCTCCAGCTGTGGTCAGGCATGACCAGGAGAAGGTAAGTATAAGATCAGGAGGAGAGCCTGCAAAATAAACAGAGGAAATCCCAACGTTTGTCCCATTTAACCATGTCAAAGGCATATTTGAACCACTACAGGGTATAGCAGAGGCCCCTGGAGTAAAGCATTTCCCAATAGAGACACAACAAAAGCCAGCTTAAAATAAAACCTCACAATCTACCTTTACAAACAGTCTCAAAGCAAAAACGCTTCAGATCTTCCATTTTTGCTCTAAAAAGTGGTCACCAATATTTTTTAGAATTGCATTCATCTATAAGGTACAGAAAAGCAAAATGAGTAAAGACGGTGGCAGTGTAGAAATTCATTTCTGTTATAATGTAATCAGTCAAGTTCAGGAATTCTATAATCAACCAAACTCCAATTCCTTCCTTCAGCTTGTTCCTTTTGTCTTGGCAGCTTCCAATTCCTGGTGCAGGCAACCTATTTCATATTCGGCCAGTGTATCCATCTACCTCCTGACTCAAGGAAATAAGGAACAGGAAAATATGCCTCCTCCCTTTAAGTGTACTTTCCAAACGTTGTACAAGCCAATTTTCCTTAAACCCTTCTACATTTCACAGACACTTGATACTTCTTACCTCAAACAGACACTGGAAAAGTTACTATTCATCTGAGGCAGACAAATTAAAATTGAAGTGAGTTTTATGTGGAAAAAATGGAGATTGAATTTTGGTGGACAACTATATAGTTCATTGTCAAGTAAGTTTTGCGTTCTAAAATGTCAACTGGTATGAGGCATGTCGTGTGACTGAGTTAGAAACTTATCTGTAGTCTTGTCACTGTGTGTGAATATTTAAGGTGAGATTTCATGTGTTGGCTAACATATCATTCTTTTTTATTTATTTTATTTTATTGTAAAGATGCTGTACAGAGGGCTTATAGTTACATGAGTAAAGCAATGAATACATTTCTTGTGGAGCATTGCTACCCCTTCCCACTATCTCTTCTCTCTCCCCCACTTCCCTCACCCCACCCCGCCCAAAGTTGTAAAGTTCATTTCCAATATACTGTCTGGTGGGTTTCCTTGTTGCAATAGGTCAGCCTGTGTCCTTGTTTCAGCATTTTATTATTCCCCTTTCCCTCCCCAAATTAGGCAAATGTATATACAAGATTCAGGGAACCAAAATCAAGTATAGTGACAACAGGGGATAAACCATAGGGGGAGAACAATCAAAGGAAACAAAAAAAATCACATAATACATTTTAATAACATATCATTCTTGTAACACCTCATAATGAGTTGTAACCCCTCATAATAAGTTGGTTTCCTGATATGTCCAAATAAACACACAATGATGTATTTTTTTTAGCAAACCCTTACATTCCATCTATTATCAATAGCTGCATTAAAGCCTTTGATTGCCTCTTGTGAACTAATGGAAATTCGAGCAATGAATTGAATGAAAGCTGAATAAGATACAAGAAAATAAGGAAAACATCTGGAAATAAAGAGACAGCAAATCAACATAAAAGAATATTTCAAAGACCAACCCACCATGACAAAGAATGGAGAAGAAAAATCAAGTGCAAGAGTTAAAAAAAAAATAAGAAAATTTCCCTGAAAGGAAAAATCTGAGAGATGTATGGAGTAAGTCAGAAAACATGAGAATCATCCCCAAAGTCCAACTGATATAATTAAAGTAGAGTTTTAATTGCACCTAATCCTTTCTAGTCACAAATGGTATTAGCAGAATTATGTGCTCTAAAATCCTAAGTCTAGAAACATCCCTGGAGATAATGAAGCTGTATTTTAAAACCTTGTGGCTAAATATCCTGCTACTCACTTTGGTATATTGATTTATCGCCCAGATGATTCAATCAAATCATTTCAGTCAAATGAGAAGCATGCAAAAATTGAACTACTTGCCAGGTGCCGGTGGCTCACGCCTGTAATCCTAGCTACTCAGGAGGCTGAGATCGGAGGATGGTGGTTCAAAGCCAGCCTGGGCAGAAAAGTCCGTGAGACTCTGAGCTCCAATAAACCACTCGAAAACCGGAAGTGGCGCTGTGGCTCAAGCGGTAGAGCACTCGCCTTGAGCTGAAGAGCTGAGGGACAGCGCCCAGGTCCAGAGTTCAAGCCCCACGACCGACCCCCCCCCAAAAAAATTGGGGGCTGGGAAGGTGGCTCAACGGAAGAGTGCTTGCCTTGCATGCCTGAGGCCCTGGGTTCGATTCCTCAGTACCACATAAGCAAAAAGAAAAAAGCCGGAAGTGGTGCTGTGGCTCAAGTGGTAGAGCGCTAGCCTTGAGCTGAAGAGCTGAGGGACAGCGCTCAGGCCAAGAGTTCAGGCCCCACGACCGGACCCTCCCCCCCCCCCACCAAAAAAAAATTGAAATCCATGCTGAATTTCAATACAGACAAGTAAGGATGAAGAAAGACACTAAGATTAGCTCCTTTGCTCCTGCTTTCCAAGCAGTGTTCTTGATTATGAATATATTTTCAATCTGCAAATATGAAACGCAAAGAAAATACTGCCGAATGAGTCCTTGCTCCCTCTCAGTGAAAGAAAGGACTAATGAGTTGTCATCGACATTTACTTTAAAGATAGCAATACCAGTTTAATTATGTTTTCCTCAAATAAGAATGAGTGGCATACAACACAAAAAGTATTACAGAGACACGTTACATATCTGAGGAGTTTTCTTTTTCACATCTAAGAGCTGAAATACAGGAAGAAGGAAGAAGCCCCTTCCATCCACACAATAATTACATTTCCTTACTTTGAAGAGAAAATTACAAATAAGACTGGAAACAACATTTAATTAAATTCAGGGATTGTCTGCAATAAAAACTCCAAGAAAATAGAGAACAAGCAATCCAACCCACATTTTTAAAAATGCATGCAGAAAGAAGCTTCAGCAGTGAAATTTCTGGACCAAAGATTATACTATATGTATAATATTATATATTTATACATAGATTGTATATAATATATATTTATTTATTTTATATATATATGTTTATATATAATATGTAATAATACACATATATATTTATTTATTTATAAACCAACCAGGCAAGGGAAACAAAGAGTTGATGTCAAGTACTTTGCTAAAACATACAGTATGGGATACTTCTGGTTTACCCCATACAATTATCATTTCATGCTATCAAAAATCATTTTGAACTTATTTGAGAACTGTCATACTTGGTATGTTGACACTGATAAATGTTTACATAACTGCATATGCCAATGTTTTAATCTCTGGACTAAGCAGTTTCTAGTATGAGTGTTTGTAAATACTTTATTTTATGCTAACAAAAACTTAGGTCCATAATTACATGATACATTAAGAGATGGAAAGCATGTATTTTACTCTATAATGGTATAGTCTGTGAATTAGTGCATGTGGTGGTGGTGGGTGTGAAGGGAGGCTTGAACTCATGGCTTGGGTGCTGTTCCTCAGCTTCTTTTGCTCAAGGTTAACATTCTATCGTTTCAGCCACAGCTCCACTTCCAACATTTTAAGAAGTTCATTGGAGATAAGAAGCTCACAGTCTTTCCTGCCTAGGCTTGCTCTGAATCATGACCATCAGATCTCAGCTTTCTGAGTTGATAGGAAAACAGGCACGAGCCACGGGAATCCTGCTATATACAACTTTAACAAGAGCATATTTATAAATTGAACTTAGTCTAGGTGTGGCATCTCATGCTTTCTATCCTACCTACTCAGGAGGCATTGTAGCAATGGACAGGCATCCATTTGGTCCCTTGTAGAAAAGAACAAATTGTGCCTCAGATAGACAGACAGATAGATAGACAAATAGATAGATAGATAGATAGATAGATAGATAGATAGATAGATAGATAGATAGATAGATAGATAGATAGATAGATGGATGACTAATAAGTAGGGAGGTGATGAACAGCTACATTACACAGTAGTGTTAAGATATCATTAAGATTCCAGGTAAGAAGTTTCTGAGAGTCTTCTGGTGGAAATGAGCCTGAGGATAAAGAAGATATTCACATATAAATACTGAGATGTTCAAAATATGTCCAACTTCTAAATGCCTAATACAGAAAGTTGTGCTGGATATAAAAGTGACCAGAACATAGAGTTGAGACACTGGTTGTAAATTTCCAATCTCTACATTATTACAATATATCAGTTGCCTGGGTTTATTGGCACTTAGGTCTGATTGAATAAACCAGTCTTGCATCTCCAGAAAATTAAACTCATAGTGGATGATATATCTTTTTCTCATTCCTGTTCCCCATTCCCTCTTCTCTCTTTTATTTATTTACATATTTACTTGCATGGATAACTTTGATTCAACAGTAGCCTTCCCAGAACCTAAGCAACTGATACAAATATTTACCCAGAATAGTAGTAAATATTTAACAAATGTGTATATTTGTGTAACTTGTTTCATTATTATGAGACCTCTGGATATAACTGAAGAGATTTTAAGTAATTTTATTTTCATTTTCAAAGAGGTAACACTGAGCAAGATACATTACATGTATAAACTGCTTTGTAGAATGACAACTCCATTGTACAACTATTGAAAGATATATAGATATAGATATAGATATAGGTATAGGTATAGATATAGATACACATAGGCTTCGTGGATCCTGAGGCTTGAACTCAGGTCCAAGGTGCTGTCCCTGAGCTTTTTCCCTTAAGGATAGCATTCTACCACTTTGAGGCACAGCTCCACTTCTGGAATTCTGGTCATTAATTGGACAGAAAAATCTCATGGACTTTCCTCCCCAGGCTGGCTTTGAACTGTGTTCCTCAGAGCTCAGCCTGAGTACCTAAGATTACAGACATGAACCACTAGTGCCTGGCTTAAAGATAACTTTTTTTTAAAAAAAAAAAAAGTGCAGTGATTTTTAAAAAACAATCAATATATACAAAAATATAAAATATTATATATATATATATATATATATATATTTGCCCCCACAGAAAGTGAGGTTAAAACTCCAAAGATAGCTCAATTTCACTTGAAAGCACACCTCTTAATTTCCTAAGGAATTCTCACCTGTGGTATCAGAATAAAGGTCCCAAATTTGACATTAAATTTCTGCCCCTGGCTTTACCCTGAGCAATACCAGGGCAATTAAAGTGATCTTGTCTCAATTCCAACATGCTATCTGGGTTCTGTTTATAGCCATTGAATGCAAACCCTAAGACTGATTCTTGGTAGATTAGACATAACCTGAAATAGGTCTTTTCTTCAATAAAATTGTTTCATTCTTTCCCTCCTGGAAAGCAATCATATTAAAATTAAATGTTTCCTCTAGTTGAAATATTTCAATGTAACATAAAACGTAAGCTTGGATGAGTTAGTGTAACTGCTCGTTAAGACAAAAGCAAGATTGCAAGGAAAACTGAACTCTTTCCAAATCTGATAGCAGTGTGAAATATCTGAAGCCACATCGGCTTTCTTAACAGTGCCATTCTCTGCCTTTATACTTTCTTTGATAACTGGAGACGCCTGAATGATTAAATGAAATCTGTTGCTTCAAAGTCTGTTGCTAAAGCACAGCATTCCCAATTCTGCTACAGTCCTGGCAACACTTTAAATTTTAATTTGTTCCATTGGATTTCCCTCAAGTTCAGGTCCTAAATACACTGTGCACACACTTTTTTCTGTCTGTGACTCCACGCCTGCTTTCTATCTACTACACAAGTGTTCAGCATTTGTTTTAGTAAATGAACCAAGAGGGTAAGTTTTGAGACCTATCAGAAGACTTTTCCCATCTTTGATAGTTAAAGATATCATTATGAAACATCATTACAATTCATTTGAGAAAGATCCAGAAGTCAGGATACTTCCCCTGGAAGACAAAAATCTTTGTTTTCAGAACTAGTCAATACCAAACAATTTTACAAACTTGTCAGCTTAATTTAAGTACTTCCAACAGGGAACATGAATGCTACATGAACAATATTCATTTGACCATGTGCTATGTAGACTATACTCTTTGCCAGGAAAACCCACCAGACTAGAATAACAGTTCTCTTATTATCTATCTATTCACATGTCCACTTGGCAAACTTTCACTGCACGCTAGAGTGCCAAACACATGTAATACTGAAAGTTCATACCAAATGGATTTTACCATCAATGCAATGAAGCTGAGCGTGAAGGTCCACAAATAAATTAAAATATTGATAGATTAATTAATTAAAGGTTAATATTTTAATTTGGTAATATTGTCTTTAAATCATTGGAGCAACTTTTTTTTTGTCTGTTGTGGGGCCTGAACGCTGAGCCTGAGTGTTGCCCCTCAGCCCTTCAGCTCAAGGCTAGCGCTCTACCACTTGAACCACAGCACCACTTCCAGCTTTTTCTGCTTATATGATGCTGAGGAATCAAACCCAGGGTCTCATGTATACCAGACAAGCACTCTAGCACTGAGCCACCTTCCCAGCCCTGGAGCAACTTTTGAAATGTAGACACTAGGATACATGTTATGCATTACATCAGAATGATGAAATTTCGAGGAGAACTAACCATACTGAAAGGGTTTTGTCTATCAACAAGGGAAAACATCTTTTTGATGTGACTGATCTGCTGTTGATACCCAAATTTTGGACCTAGAGACCACATTCAGAGCATCATTATATTCCTATGTCTACTTCTCTCCTACACAAATTAATGTAAGAATTCTGCCTGCTATAACCTTGAGGAACAAGAATTGCCACATGCAGTTATTTGTTTTCTATCTTTGTATCGCGATTCTTTTTTTTTTTCGTTTTATTTTATTTTATTTTGAGAACCTACTGTACAGAGGGGTTACAATTACATGGGTAGGATAATGCATACATATGTATCATGATTATTTTGGTGGTACTGGTATTTGAACTGAGGACCTCACACTTGCTAAGGCAAACTACACCTCGTGTCACGATTTGCATTGATTATTTTTGAGGTAGAGTTCTGCTTCAAGCCCAAGTGACACTCTAAACTTAATTCTATTTGTGCTTGTCTAGTTTCACTACTCAGATAACCATCATATGCCACTATGCTCAGCTGTTGGCTGAAATGGAGGTACATTTTTTTTAATTTTTGCTCTTTGACCCACAGCTCACCTTCTACTTCCCCAAGTAGCTAGTATTGCAGGCATGAGCCACCACAGCTAGCTAGTTTCTTTAATTTGATTTTTTCCTCTTCCTTTATGCTAACTATTCATCAATGGTAGTCTGGGGACACTTGACTGTTAAATACTGAGGGGCAGAGGAAAATTTGCTTTGATAAATTAAACAATACAAACCACATCCTAATGACTTTACTACATGTTGATATCACTATATTGAGAGTTTGTTTTTTCTCTTGTATGATCACAGCAGAACTGTGACATAAAGAAACACTAGTACACACATCTTCCCAGCTCCACTCTTTGTGGCCACATCATTTGTTTAGAGTTAGTCTCTGGGTGAAGATTGTGGGCATGGCAACCATCAAACACTGCAAATCCAGGTTGGAGTTACTGTTTATTTGGTGTTCTAAATGTAAGCCAAATTCTTAGAAGTGAATGTTAACTTAGAAATAAGTATCTCTTGGGATTAGGGGGGGAGGGGGGAGGCTGGGAAGGGATGTGAAGGATAAACAAAGGAGGAGGCTGCAATGCTTGGTAAGAAATGTACGCATTATCCTGCCCATGTAACTGTAACTCCTCTGTACAGTATGTTCGCAAATAAAATTAAATTAAATTTAAAAAAAAAAAGAAATAAGTATCTCTAGCTATCACCTTGTAATGAATCTAAGAACCTGAGGAAATCCCCTTTGAGAATCTAAATGTATTATCTGACTCAGCAAAATGCTGCTTACATTAGAGAACTAATGGAATATCAATGCATATTTACATGGCTTCATTTTCTAACATTATAATTGGAAGCATCAGGCAATATGTTAAAACTCTGCTCATTTATCTCATCTACAAAGTATAGTTGCATTATAGTTACAATAGTTCAACAAAATAGATAACAAGCTCTCTAACTTAATTGGTTATGTTGAATTACAGCAAAAAAAGAATGCCAATTTGTTAGATGTAAATTGTGAACCACATATTTTATATCAGTGAAATTTATTTATAACTATATGTACTTACCCACACACATACATATATATATATATATATATCATTTATATTCTTGTCACCAAAATCAATGAAGAATACATTTAAGCCTAACAATGCTAGTGCATAATTCTTTCATAATTAGGTGAATTTAATGAAATTATTTGTAATATAATTAGTTAAAAGCCTACCCAAATTCCAGTTCAAATTTTGATGCTGTTTCTCTTTCACTCATCCATGTCATCTCTTTTGTAACTCCATAAGTGCTATTAGTTAATGTACATTTTAGTATAAACTGTCTTCCTAAACTCGTGCATAATAACTGACCCTTCAAGGTTGCTATACCTGCTGACTAAATCAATTAGAGTTAATCAAAGAATTTCTTTATATAGAACGTATATAGACTGCTTCTCTTATCACTGTTCCAGAAATAGCTTGATGCAATTGAAAAAAAGTCATTTTCTCCCATGATAATTCCTTCTTGGGATTTAAACACTCACTCCATAGAAAACTTTGCTCTGTGCTTCGTGCTTTACCCCTCATAAACACCAGTTTACTAGGTGGGGGAGGGGAGAAGAAGGAGGGGAAGAGATTAAACAATACACAGTCATTGGAACTATACAATTTTATTTACCAGTCATCGGTGCTTTAAAAAATTCTTCTCCGTCTACCTAAACTTTTCTTCCTGCATATAAAAATATAATGTGTAAGAGTGTATGAGAAATATGTTTTAATATATTAAAGTGATCATGTATTTTCTCACAGATAATCCAAGCAGGCAGATGTCAACTGATTTCTCTGCTTTTTCTTAATTTCCCTGGTAAAATTCTCAATGCATTAATTTTACATTTCCTTTGATCAAAGAATAACAATAGTATATAGAAGTCTTGAAATAGATGAACAAATTGGATGTCAAATTAAAGTGACAAGCTTTGATGTCCGATTTTGAAAAGGACTCCTGAGGATATAATATAATATAAACTGTTCATTATTTGGAAAATGGGAGAGAACTTGTGGCTATTTAGGTAATATTTCTAACCAAAGCTTCCAAATGTTATTAGGTGTCACCAAGAGAACATCACTATATTCTGAAGTGTTCTGACTCTAAGAGGTCAGAAATCAGAATGACAGTCCCTAAGACCTGAGGAGTATAAATCTTTCCATCATTAACTTCCACATTCAC
The DNA here is from genome assembly GCF_019054845.1 of Dipodomys spectabilis. NCBI lineage: Eukaryota > Metazoa > Chordata > Mammalia > Rodentia > Heteromyidae > Dipodomys > Dipodomys spectabilis. The sequence continues at coordinate 13,837,158 of NW_024870727.1, forward strand.
TTGTTAGACCTCTGGATGGTTTCACACCATATCTGACACTGTAGAATCTCAATGCACTTATGACTTTTTGATTTAATAGATTTAATAGTTTCAGGACACAGAACTCTATCCTAGCCTTGTTTCATCTAGCAAATAAACAAGCAGTGAAATCTCTTTATCGTTGTGAATTATATACCTGTTAACTTTAAAAGCATCTTTACCTTTATAAAAGTTTGACAACCCTTTGGACTGCTCATTATTTCAACTTTTTTTCCCTTCATATCTATCTGTGGCCTGGGAAGCCACAGCCCTCTGAGCAACTACCATAGCATATTGATTTTTCATGCCCACTTTGTGGTCTCTGATTTTCAATTAGCAAATCAGATTGACAGTCAACATTGAAGCTCAAAGAAAGGAGATGAGATGTACTAGAGATCAGGGAAGCAAGGACCCATTGAATGGCAGAAGAACATCGAATACGAACTTCTTCAGACTGTGATTTGTCATAGCAGCTGAGGCTTAGTAAGACCCTTGAAGTGACCATTGAATTTGATGATCTGAGCACAAGACTTCCTGCTTCCTACAAACACAAGTCAGAACATGCTGCTAGGATTAAAATACTTTTACAATGTGGGACATGGTCTAAGAACTAAAGGCTAGGTGGGAAGATCAGTGAAGTATGTGTAAATTCTAGTACATTTAAGTGTCCCAGCTCCCATGTAAGAAAACTTCCTTTAGCTTTATCAAGAGACAAATCTTAAAACAGTTGCACATTTTTACACAGCTGTTGAATTTAAGCATATGACAATTAAGCAAACTGTAGGCAGTCAACACACTGCTTATAGTGAGAGTCAGGGGTAGCCATACAACTGGTCAGCCCACCAACACATCCTCCTGAGACACACATTGGAAGTTTGTCAGGAAGACTGAGAAGATAAAGTGGGATGGGCTTCCCTTGAACAAGACACATTACTCATAACACTTCCTCTGATAGTGATCAAAACTTTATGCTGAATGGGATTTGTAGTTTTTTTTTAATTTAATCAAGAGGCTGGTTCTTGGTTTTGCTGAATTTGACTTAGAAAATACAAACCTATCAAAAGTAAAAAAAAAAAAGATACAATAAGTCAAGTGTTGCTCAGTAAGCTGGTGTAAATACAGAAGCGTGTGCTTGGGCTATTTTCTAGTTACTTGGGGACTTACTTCTATGAAAATCTGATTTGGCTAAAATGAAAAATAGCATTCTCAACGGACAGAAGAATGTGCGATCAATAGCCCGATCAATAGCCGAACATCTTTGGTTAAATTAATGAATCATATAACAGTGAGTGTAAAAACAAAAATCCATTTCTTTATCTCTGTGTTGACTTGAAAACCCCTGTGTTACTTCCAAAAACTCTGCTTTTGCAACAGACAGTAAAGTTACCCCTCCTACCCCAGAGAGCAGACTAAATAATAATGTGCATATTCCCATGGTGACCTGCACTGATGGAAGCAATTGACAGATACATTTTCAGTCTTCTATGGAAAGTCTTCACAGTAACTCATAAAAAGAGATGGGTCTTATTCTGATTCCAAGCCAAACATAAATGCTCTTAAGAGCTGGTCTGGGAATGTAGCTAAGGGGAAAAGAACATTTGCCTCATATGCACAAGGCTCTTGGGTTTCATGGAGAGCGAGAGAGACAAGAGACAGAGAGAGACAGAGAGAGACAGAGAGAGAGAATTACGTTGGAATATCTTGCTATAATTATATTGAAATATATGTAAATATTAGAATAGGGTTTCTATTTAATTTCAGACAGTACTTTCGAATCTTCTGAGGTTTTTTGAAATAACTTTTTTATTGTGAAAATACTGTACAGAGGGGTTGCAGTTACATGAGCAAGGTAATAAGTACATTTTTTATCAAGCATTGTTGCCTCCTCCTTTATTTTTCCCCTACCATCCCTTCCCTCCCTACTTCCACAACTACACTCCCCCGCTCCACCTAAATTGTAAAGTTTGATTTTCAACATAGTGCTTGTACATCTCATTGTTACAATGGGTCAACCTGTATACCTATTTAAACATTTTGGTTTTTTTTTCACTACCCCTTCCCAAATAATACCAACATCAAATATAGTGAAAACAGGGGTTTTAACATGGGGGAGGAACATACAAAGCAACAAAAAAAATGACATGGTACCTTATAAATACGTTAGAAACAATAGCAAGAAAAAAAACCACTTGTGTCCCTATCTTGGGATTCATTTTGCTTAACATCATCTTATCTGTTCATATGTACATAGCTTTTGACCTTTTCTGCGTTACTGCAAACAAGGGAAACCATAGGACCTATGTTTCTTTGGGCCTGGCTTATTTCACTTTTTAATCATTCCAAAACAATTCTTGCCCTGAGCCCTTGACTTTGAGCCACAGTTCATTTTTCCGCTTACCTATTGTTGATCTCATCCTTCCATTTCAGGGTGCCTTGCAGAAAATTTAAATCATCCTGACAGAAAAGCTTTGTACACAGGGTTAGAACCCCTGAACCAGCATCACAAGATCATAAATGATGTATTTTGATGATGAACAACACTGCTTCTTCCAATAGAATCCTCTCTTTTCACTTGATCACTGTTTCTTAATGCTCTTCCCTCCTGCACCTGTATCTGGGGCCCAGTCTGGAAAAAAAAGAAAAAGATAATAAAGGAGATGGCCACACTGTCTGGAAATTCTTATGTCTTGAATGGAGGCATAGGGCTTGCAGTAATACTTCTTGTACTTTCAAAGCAGGCAAGACAGAAGGAAGGTGATGGAATATGAAATTCTTCATGATTTCACACTTAACTGTGTCCTGCTTTATATTAAGGTCAATGATCACAGTTTTTATGCAGTCCTCTTTGTCTCGGCCAGAAAGGTAAGTTGGCCACAAATTTCTGTTTAATTTTCTGTGGGAACCCAAGGTGTGAGCAAATGTGATATATTTTTTTTTTGGTAACAGAAACAGGTCCCCAGTGTTAGCGAATCGCTTTGAAAATAAGGGCAAATTTATCTTCTCACCAAACTAACCTCCTAAGACTTTAGGCCAGCATCCTTTAAGGTAGGAAAAAAACGTGGCTTCTCCTGGCTCCATTAACCTCTGTTCCTCATTTCAGCATTGCTATGGAAGAACATACCTGCTGCTCCCTGCCATGCCTCTGACTCTAACACCTCTGTGGAGTGTAAATGGACGCTAACTACTTACCCATGAGCGAAAGGATGATGGATGGAGTAAGAGACCAGACAGACAGTGCATAAAAGTACTTTTCCTCTACAGTGCTGAAAAATACCTTACTGTCATTCGCTCTACCTTTCTTCCAAACTCTACTTCATCAGTCTTTATCTCTAGCGAACTGTAAGTCGATACAACTCTGCAGGGTCAGTAATTTGACAAAAAAGTACTTCCCATATACCCAAAAGTTTTGGAAACAAAATTCACATAACCCCTGCCGCCATCTCCCAGGGTCTGAAGACCTTTCTCTGCAGCATTTACGAACACATCTGTTATTTCTGAGGACAATGAAGAACTCTGCTGGCTCACTCCGCTGCTGGCTGCAGAGCTGCCCTGTGCTTTCTATGGGGCTTTTCCAGTTCTTGCATCCCAAAGATCTTGCTCTGTGAGCTGTGTGCAGACAGAGCCTCTGCTACCAGGACTGCTTTCTCTCAGTTATTAATTCAAGCATTCATTGATCTACTTCATCAGCTCCTCACAGCCAAATAACTGCGAATAAGCATTCTCCCTTTTTATTTCTCAAAAGGCAAAGAGACTGAGCATCTCTTAGTGGTTGCTTCATGATTTGTTACTAAGAGGAATTGTTCCTTCGGCCATCAGTCAGTTCCTAAAGACAGCGAACAACATATCTGTGAATGCACCCATGTTCCAGGCCAAGATTCCTGAGCCCTGACCTCAGAGAGCTCCTCCACAGGGCACCCAGCCTCTAGGCCACCAGCCACCATTTCCAACCATCTCAGAGACAAGAAATGATAAGGCCTCCATCTTGGCAGCGGCCTGAATGCATTCAAACCAAGGTATCTGAGATCAGTGTACTCTGCATCATCCCTTTTCTTCCCAAGAAGACCCCAATGAATGCGCTTTCTGTGTCTTCTCTCTGTCTTCCACCTACTAACAGATTCTCATGGTTTAATGTACTCTCCCTCCCCCATGATGTGGTGTAGAGAATCATGCACAATTTAAACTTCTTCCTTCATAAGTCATCTCCCTGTCTGGGTGTGTTACCAAAACTGTACAGTTATTTTTTCTTCTTTTCTTGGTTCTCAAAGGGTATATATCACTAAAACGGTTCTCTAGGTTAAATCAGGATCAATTCAACTACTCTGATGAAGTAATTTAGGGTTCCAGCATCCTTGCCTTAGTGAGAGTCTGTGACATTGATAGAAATACCACCATATCCATAAATATATCTTTGGTTTAAATGCATCTGTGCTTGATTAACTTTTTTTTACTAAACCATGATGCATATTTTGTTATTTTTTGTAACCTGTGAAATGCATTGGCTCATTCTATCACTCAACACATATGGATTGAAAGGTGTATCATGGGCCAGGGAATATAACACAAATTCAAGGGGTGAACAGTAGCTTTGAAGTAAGCTGGCATGGACAAAAGAATTATCTAAGAACTTATTACACTGTTGGTGAGAATGTAAATGAGTGCAACCTTTACACACATACAGACACACACACACACACACACACACACAAACACACAGGAATACAATGAAATTTTAATCATATATCAAGAAGACTAGTTCTATGTCATTTGCAGGGAAATGGATGGGCCTAGATAAAATTATGTTAAATGAAGTAAGTCAAGTTTGGAAGTACACAGTGTGCATGTGTGCTCTCCCATGGGAAAGTTAGATCTAAATGTAGACATAGGAAAACTTATGCAGGGCCATAAGAAAATAAACACAGTTGAGCTGTGTTTTCAGTGTTACTCCTTTGAACAATTAATTTGTCATCTAAACTAAAGGAATACCAGAAACCTGAGTCAGGTGTTGTCTGAGGGTGTAAGAATGGGGTTAGAGAGGTGGGGGAGGTGAATAGGGAAAGGAATGGTGAACCAGTACAGTCATAAAATTCAATGTGGAAATGGAGCCAGGCAACTTGAGGGGTGGGTGGACTTGAGGCAGATAAAGGAGAACAATGGAAGGGGCGGCACTAATCAGTATGCATTGTACTCATTGTACTCATGCTGAATTGAAGCCCCTTTTGCAATTACTTAGAGATTTTAAAAAGAAAGCACATTTAGAGAAAAAGAATTATCCAGGATAGAAAGGCATCAGTTGCATTAGTTATGAAGGCATCAAACTTTGCACTATCCTGGGATTTGTTTAATATAGTAAAATTCTAGAATGCCTGGAATTCTAGAGAGGAATGCCATACGGTATTCTTCAAACTAAAAAAAATTTCACTTTCCTATGGCAGTAAAGAGGCAAAGCAAGAGATGTCAAAAGTAGATTCTTGTTTTAGAATCCTAATATTAACGAATAGGAGGATCACTTGAGAGAAAAATAGACTAAAAGTAGCAGTATTAGATGGTATGCTATTATTTTTATCACTGGTACTCGGAGACTGCAGCACGGACAGGGACCATGATAGAAGAGGAGGATCCTGAAGGACAATAAGCCTGAAATAAAATCGCAAGGAACAGGATTAGTTATTATGATGAGAAGACACAAAGAGGCATCCAATGGTTCTAATGATGCCATTAATGTGATTAGGAAAACAGAATAAGTTCGATGTTGAGTCTACAAATTCTATATTTTCATGTTGGAAAATATATATTCACTAAAAGATAAATACAAATTATATATATACATGTGTGTGTGTATATATATATATATATATATATATATATATATATATATATATGTTTTTGTTAAATCTATGATGTAGGCCAAAGTACCTTACCAAAGTAATGCTAAAAGGAATATTTAGAAAGCACAAGATAAATTATAATTCAGCTTCATTTTTAGACAAAGCTTTATATTCTTTACAATATTTACCAACAAAAGATAAAACACACGTAGAGGGCTGGGAAGTTGGCTCAGTGATAGAGTGCTTGCCTTGCATGCATGAGGCCCTGGGTTCGATTCCTCAGCACCACATAAGCAGAAAATAGCCACAAGTGGCACTTGGCTCAAGTGGTAGGGCCCTAGCCTTGAGCTGAAGAGCTGAGGGACAGCGCCCAGGCCCCAGAGTTCAGCCCCCACAACTGACAAAAAAAAAAAAAAAAACATGTAACTTCCTCATTCTAAAACATATTCAGATTAGATTCTATTTCTCAATTCAAACATTCAGATTGCTCTGATTTACATTTATAGCTCCTCAAGTTTCAGTAATACAAATTATTGAGTCATGGTATAAATCACATCACCAGCACCTCCTACTGCTCAAATACACTTTTAGAAAACAAAATACAAAGGCAAGTTTGACTTTATCAAACACCCAAATAAAATACTGTCCATTTCTGAATGCTAATCCCATAAAGAATTCCAAGCACTGATTTTAATATATCTGAATATCTATTTTAGAATAAATTGAAGGTCGGTATGCAAGTAGATGTTCTAAGTCATAACACCAAAACAAAATGAACATTAAAAGAGGGTTGCTTAACATTTGCTATGCTTTTACCCAAAGAAGGTTTTACTCCAAGAATCTCTGACCAAAATGTACATGCTATCTACAATATCACAGCTGCAATCATAACTCTTTTTTTATTGTGAAAATACTGTACAGAGGGGTTACAATTACATAGGCAAGATAATGAGTACATTTCTTATCAAGCATTGTAGCCTCCTCCTTTGTTTCCCCTTCCCATCCCTTCCCATCCTCCCCCCACCCCCCCTACCTAATCCTCCAGGCGCTCCCCTTCCCCCCCCCCCCAAAGTTGTAAAGTTCATTTTTGACATAACAACTTGTACATCTCATTGTGCAATCATAACTCTTTAAGTACACCACTAAATATTAGAAAGATATAATTTGTTTCAAGGTCATATAAGTTTTATTATACCATCAATTTCTTATAGTACTTGGGGTATTTTTGAAAAAAAGAAATCTTATGGGAAACAATAATGTTATTCTGAAAACAAAATCCCAATGAGGAAAATGATCTATTAATGTGAATGCAATGTCTGCCTGGTAGGAAACACTGAAGGAATGACAGGACAATGACAGAAACTATCCCTGCCTGCTCTATAAACCCAGGAAGGGCACTTCAGTAATAAAACAATCTCAGGAAATCCATAGATACATTGGCATTTAGATTTCATCTTCAGACTTAGCAATCTATATGTTATTCTTGGTATGAGATCAAGAAAAATACATAGCTTTTCATGGAAGATTTTTAAATGTGAAAGCAAAGTAGACTATGAACATCTTTTGCAATGGAAAATGGTGCCCAGAATTTTTTTTCTGTTCCTGGGGCTTGAACTCAGAGCTTGGGCCCTATCCCTAAGCTTTTTTTGCTCAAGGCTAATTCTGTATCAGTTGAGACACAGCTCCATTTCTAACTTTTTGGGGTGTTTTGTTGGAGATAAGCGTCTCATGCATTTTCTTTCTAGTCTGGATTCAAACTATGCTCCTCAGATCTCAGCCTCTAAGAAGCTAGGATTACAGGTGTGACTCACTGATGCCTAGCTGATGTCAGACTTTTACTTGCAAATTAACATCTAATTACTGGAAATCTATAAGCTCTAGTCTGTACTAGCCCAGGTATCATTCATGCATTATCTTTAAGCAGTTGTACAAAGGGGTTTCCATTCAACATGCCAGATTGTGAGTATAATACATCTTAATCACTGCCATCATTTCATCATTCTCTCCCAGCTCTCTGTACCCAATGTAGGAAACTTTTTGTTCTTCATTCATGTGACTTGATCATTTGGTTAATTATGCATCCCTTTTTGTGATTTCAAATTCAAATTGAATGGGTTGTCAGGTTAAAAATATGGTCACTATAACAACATCACATCCCCGCAAACTATGTAGTTTGAGAATTTAGTTTGGTAATTTTTCTACAATTTTATTAATAAAATTATTACTACAAAAGTAGTTCTAAAAGGTAAAAGGTATTTTTTTGCACACAGGCAAGGAAAGGAGCACTCTAACACCATTTATACTCCAGATATCCAATGATAGCACCAGATTTCGCGTGGGCTTATGAATTGTGGTGTTGAAGCAAGTACTTAATATGTAAATGATTTTTGAAGATCAATCTTCTATATTGTGGATTATAAACTGTCATATTTTACTCAGTTTGAATCTGGCATATGTTAAAGAATTCCCTGTCGTGCTTTTATTGCCACAAACAGCAAACTATTCAAAGCTCAGAGGAATGGAACTAACAGCATGTTTATAGAGTTCCATCAAAACAGTTAGAGAGAATACAAATTAGTTAATTCATCAGTTTCATTTGTCTGGATAATTGACTCTGCTTTTGAAATATACCATGAGGTATTGAAAGGCTAAATACAATGCTTTATGGGAAGGTGTGTGTGCAGCAAGTACTTTATTGTTGATGCAAATCTTGACAGTTTACATATACATTTGTTCTAAAACTTTGGTCTTCCCCAAACCTGGGCTGCTTTGCTCTTGGTAGTTATTCTGATTAAGTAAAAATAAAAGAGAGATATTTAGCAATTAATTAATGTATTGTTGTATAGTTTGTTGGCCTAACAAAGGAAGGGATAGTTTGATTATAGATAGTTGTCCCTGATTCTATTTTTACAACTTCAGCCAATGCATATTAGTTTATTCATCAGAGTTTCACTGAATTGCTGGAAGCCAGTGGCTCAAACCTGGAATCCTAGCTACTCAGAAGGCTGAGATGTAAGGTTCACAATTTGAAGCCAGCCTCAACAAGGAAATCTATGAGACTTTCATCTCCAGTTAACCATCAAGAGATGGAAGTGGAGCTGTACTCAAATAGTGGAGTAGTAGGCTTGAGTGAAAAAATTCAGGGACAGCACACAGGCCCTGAGTTCAAGTCCTAGGACAAGCATGTACATGCACTTGGGCGCACACACGCGCGTGCACACACACACGCGTGCGAGCGCGCGCGCACACACACACACACACACAGTTTCATTGAACTAGTACAGAATATTTGGTATACCTGGAAATAAAAATAATTTGTAAAGGCTTTTCAAAAACAAAACAAGGAAACTATTCCATACTAGACAATATTATATTGTTTATAATGAAAAGATATCTCCCAGTAGGAAGTCATGGATCTATGCTTGATTCATGTTAAATCTTAAATTTGACCTGGCCCAAAATCCTTAGCAAAAAGGGATATGTTCATCCCATGTTCTATTATTGTTGTATCGTATTCACAAATTGCATAAATGAATTAACCACCTCATGTAACAAGTGAAGAAAACATCGCTCTGATCAAACAAACAAAAGTGAAGAAATTGCAGGACACTGAGTTTCAAACAATGGCTTGAAAACATCTTCTCTTCTGACTGCACCTTGATGTGACCTTGCCAGTCCCCTTTTAGAGTGAGTTATTTCCTCTCCTATTGTATGGGATGAGACCCTTTGTGGATCACTTTAATGAAGTCAAAATAGTGCTGGGAAACTGGTGAGTCTGGGTCTGGAAATCTCTGTGTGTTTTTTCTCTGCTGTTAAGAATGTGGTTCCTCAGATTCACCAAGGAAAGAGGCAGACAGGTCAGGTGGAGAGAACCCTGTGGACAAATTGAGAAAGTCTCCATCTCCAAACCACCTTGCTAAACGTATGAATGAAGCTGTACTGGATGTTCAGGCGCTGTCTCCTTCTTGGGACCACTAACTGAGAGATGGATAGCTTTGGGAAGAGTCAAACAACCCACTGGAGTTGTACCTAAATGTTGTGAATTACACTGGTTTTTATTGTTAGGGCTATGTTTCCATGTCCTTGTGACACAGAAGTAGGAAGACAAATTATAGATCATCAATGTAGAATCAGTTTAAATTTCACAGACATAAGCTTCTTGAACTCTTTTTAAATTTAAAGGAAAGTAACCTAACATTCACTTTGTTTTGTACAAACATCTTACATTCTCAATTTAAAAATAATAGGTAGGGAGTTCCGGGAAGATGGCGGAGGAGAAGCTGGAATCTGAACAAGCTCTTGCATAGAAAACAGTTTCAGAGTTCCAGTGAACAGTCCCAAGCCAGAGAATCACACCAAGTGTGCCATCACAGGACAGAGAGTTAGTCAAGAGAGGGGAAGCCAAGCAGACACATCTGAGCAGCTGCTGCTGCGGCGGCAGGGTCGCAGCGGCGACCACCGCCGCGGAGGCATACCTGAGACGCAGTCCGGGACGAAGGAGCCAGACGCAGCGGACGAGCGGATTCTACTCAACACCAGCAAGAACCGACAAGGAGCGGACAACTTCATCCTGCACTTTGCAGACCAGAGACGACCCAAGATCCAAAACTCCTCGTGAGTAGAAGCCCCACTTCCTCACTCCTCTGGGAGCAGAGGAGGGAAGGCCACCCCTCCCCCCCCAGCACCGGTGATCTCCATCTTGGATACCGACAAAGCTCGGAGGAGCGGCTAGCTCCAGCTCAGGCCTTGGAATAGAGCTAGTCATTTGGCAGGTCACAGGAACTTGGAGGCGAGGTGACCTCACAGACTCAGTTCCATCCAGGGAGGGGTCGCCCAGCTCAGGCACCAGCCACTGGAGTGGTTCTCCTCACTGGGTGGCCAGAGCCAGAGGCTGCCCCTCCCTCTAGCAGCCACCACAATCAATTGAAAAACAGAAACCCTGAGAATGGCTCCAGGCTGGGTGCTGTGAGTTTTTTCACAAAATAGCCCCAGGGAAAAGCTACTGTTTGTTGAAAGGCCTCAACTCTACCCAGAACCTAGCCTCATCACTGCATCCCCCTCTTTTGTGATTCTCAAAGCAGATCACCCTCCCAGTAAACTAACCTGGGAGGGGGATCTCAAAATCTTGGGTAAAGCAGAGCATTTTCCTGCCTGTTCCAACAAACTGACTTAAGAAACCAATCAAGCCACAGGACCTCAAGCTGACCAGAGACTCCAACCAGACTCTGGTTACAGACAAAAGGGAGATACAGGACTCTTCCCACCCCTCCCAAAAAAAAAAAAAAAATCAAAGAACTTTTTTTTTCTTCTTCTTCTTTTCTTTTTTTCTTTTTCTTGTTTTGTTTTTTTTCGTTTTTTGTTACCTTATATATATATAAAAAATTTTTTTTGCTTTTCTAAAACTTTTATTAATCTTTAATTTTTGCCTCTTCTGAAAAAATAATTGTTTTCCATTAACTTTTTTTTTTCTCCTCTTATAATTTTTATTTTAGGAATACGTGAATGTGTGTTTTCTTTTCTTTTCTTGTCTTCTTTCTCTTTTTCTTTCATTCTTAATTATCTTTTTGTTTTTTTTTCTAGCTCTACTGAACTTCTGATCTTTTCTTCTCACTTTCCTATCCTTTCCATCTTTTCCTCTTTGTTCATCTTTATGTGACTTAACTCTTGTCCTGCACATCCTCAGATAAACCCGTAGTTAACCAGTAGACCCTATCCCCCATTGTGTACACACTTAATCCACAAACTTATTACTCAATTAAAAACCTCTGAGACTTAAATTCACTAACAGCAGTACTTTATACCTATACAATATTTTAAGCATTTTTTTAAAGTTTTTCTCATCTCCTCTATGTCCCTCCCTTTCTCTCAACATATTCATATTCCTCTAAAAATAGATGGTCTTTTAATCTCTAAAATAACATTAATTTTTACGTTTCTATTTTTTTTCTGGTCTTTTTTCATTCCCCTTTCCCTTTCTTTTTTTCTCTCTCTCTCTACTTACATCCTACCCAACCTATTTCCTGCATTGTGATTAGGACATAGTTAACTCTCCCTGTGCCTCCCCACACCAATCTATTCCTATTTTTTACCCACATCTCTTCCTAACCCTAATAATTTCTGGCTTTCCAAATTCTTCTCTGCGGTTCGAAGTTCTTTAACATATAGTTGTTTGATGTCGAATAGATGTATCTGTTGAACTAGATTGTATCTGTAGACTATTGACTGTACAAATGCAAACTTTGGTTGATGGTTGCCTTAAGATAGTGTTCTAGCACAAAACTGCTGCTATCACCATCTCAAATGGGCAGAGTAAGCCGGAAAAACACAAGAAAAATGGCAAATTCGGGTATCTCAATTCCCAATCCTGATAATCAGGGGTTAGAACAGATAATGAATAATCCAGAGGAGAGTTCCCAAACAGCTCTACAAACACTGCTGGCAAACATGATAAATGAAAAGTTTGACAACGTACAAAGGACTCTGTATGAGCGTGATAGGGAGAAAGAGGAGGCATCCCAGAAGTTTATACAGGAATATCATAAGCGTGAGGAAGCTACTCAAAAACTGATACAGGATTTGCGTGAACAACTTGAGAATACTCAAAGAGAAAGGGAGGAATGGCGTGAGCAGGCTGAGAACACTCAAAGAGATCTGCAGGAATCCCACGAACGGGAGGAAGCTAATCAAAGAGTAATACAGGAATTGAGAGACCAGGTAGAGAACACACAAAGATCACTAAAGGCACTCATGGAATCCATTAACAAAGAGCTGAAGGAAGTCAGGGAGACCACAAAGGGAATGCTGAATGGAACCCAACAGAAGGAATGGGAGCCCAAAGAAACCATAACCAATCAACTAAGTGATTTGAGGACAAACACTGAGCACCAAATTAAGGAAGTAAAGAAATTCATACAAGACCTAAAACAGAGCTTCAACAAAGAACTTGAAGCCATCAAAGCTGACCAACTAGAAGGAAAAGAGATAAAAAAGTAGAGAGTCTTGACAGCAGGTTAGACCATGCAGAAGATCGAATCTCAGGGATTGAAGACAGCCTAGATATTATAGAGAAAGAACATACAACCATCCAAGACAAGTCCAAGAAATATGATAGATCTATCCAACACCTGGAAGACACCATCAGAAGGCCTAATCTAAGGATAATGGGTGTAGAGGAACACCTAGAAACAGAAGTTAATGGTCTAGGAAATCTGTTTAACAGGATCTTAGCAGAGAACTTCCCAAACATGCAAAAAGATAGGCCTGTCCAGATACAAGAAGCCTTTAGAACCCCAAATAGACCAGACCAGAATAGGACATCCCACCGTCACATTATAATCCACACAGGATCAACTCAGAACAAGGAAAAGATCCTTAAAGCTGTCAGGGAGAAAAGGGTAATCACTTATAAAGGGAAACCAATTAGAATCACCTCAGATTTCTCAGCAGAGACAATCAAAGCAAGAAGAGCCTGGAATGATGTATGCCATGCCCTAAAAACAAACAACTATCAACCAAGAATACTGTACCCAGCTAAACTCTCCTTCATAACTGAAGGCCAAATAAAAACCTTCCATAGCAAAGAAAAATTGAAACAATACATCTCCACCAAACCAGCCCTACAAAAGATTCTTAAAGATGTCCTACACATAGAAAACCAACAAGACCGTAATAAAGGCCAAGAAACTGCACCCAAACTGAGAATCCAAGAACCATAGGAAGAACCCAGTTTTCGCAGCCCCCAAGAAGGTAGATAACATGGCAGGAACTCCCAAATACCTCTCAGTCCTATCTCTTAATGTTAACGGACTGAACTCTCCAATTAAGCGACATAGACTGTCTAGTTGGATTAAAAAACAAGACCCTTCTATCTGCTGCCTGCAGGAGTCACATCTTGCCCATAAAAACAAACACATTTTCAATGTTAAAGGCTGGAACAAAATCTACCAAGCAAACGGACCGCATAAACAGGCGGGAGTTGCAATCCTAATATCAGATAAAATAGACTTCAAATTAAAATTCATGAAAAGAGATAAAGAAGGTCGCTACATACTAACTAAAGGATCTCTCCTTCAGGAGGATATTACAATTCTAAATATCTATTCGCCAAACAATGGAGCACCCAAATTTATCAAAGAAACACTACTTTCCCTCAAATCCCATATAGATCCAAAGACATTAATCGTTGGGGATTTTAACACACCACTCTCCCCACTAGATAGATCAACTCGGCAAAAACTCAACAGAGAAACCGCAGATCTAAACAGCTGCATAGATCAACTAGACTTAACAGACATTTACCGAACATTTCACCCAGCAGCATCAGAATACACGTTTTTCTCAGCAGCACATGGAACGTTTTCTAAAATAGACCACATTTTAGGCCACAAAGCAAACTTGTCTAAATTCAGAAACATTGAAGTTATACCTTGCATTCTCTCTGACCACAAGGGAATAAAGTTAGAACTCAACACCAAAAGCCACCAAAGAAAGTCCGGTATCACATGGAGGCTGAACAACACACTGCTGAATCATGAGTGGGTCATGGAAGAGATTAGAAAGGAAATTCAAATGTTCATGCTATTCAACAAAAATGAACACACAAAATACCAGCTCCTCTGGGACACAGCAAAGGCAGTACTCAGAGGCAAGTTTATAGCTCTGAGCTCCTACATCAACAAATTGGAGAGATCTGAAACTAACAATTTAATGACACATCTAAACCTCCTTGAAAAAGAGCAGCAAGATAAACCCCAATCCAGTAGACGGAAAGAAATAATCAAAATTAAATCAGAATTAAATGAATTAGAATCCAAAAAAACTATAGAAAGAATCAACAAAACAAAGAGTTGGTTCTTCGAAAAACTTAACAAAATTGACAGACCCTTAGCAAATCTTATCAGAAAAAGAAGAGAACACACCCAAATTAATAAACTCAGAGATGAGAATGGAAACATCACCACGGAAACAAGCAAGATTCAGAACATTATAAGGGAATACTTCTCAAAACTTTATGCTAATAAGTTTGAGAACTTGACAGAAATGGACCTCTTCCTAGCAAATATTGACATGCCAAAACTAAACCAAGATGAGGTAAACTATCTTAACAGGCCCATATCAAGCATTGAAATAGAAACAGCAATAAGAGACCTCCCAGCTAAGAAAAGTCCAGGACCAGATGGTTTTACAGCGGAATTTTACAAGGCCTTCAAAGCAGAGCTCACACCAATTCTCCTCCAACTCTTCAATGAAATTGAAAGAGAAAGCTCACTACCGAACACATTCTATGAAGCCATCATAACCCTCATCCCAAAACCAGGTAGGCACTCATCAAAGAAAGAGAACTATAGACCCATTTCTTTGATGAATATTGATGCGAAACTTCTCAACAAAATTTTGGCCAATCGACTTCAACAATTCATCCAAAAAATCATACACCATGATCAAACAGGATTCATTTCAGGGATGCAAAGCTGGTTCAATATACGCAAATCAATTAATATTATTCATCACATCAACAGGAGCAAGAATAAGAACCACATGGTTATCTCAATAGATGCAGAAAAAGCATTTGACAAGATCCAACACCCCTTTATGATGAAGGTTTTGGAAAAATTAGGAATCCATGGAACATTCCTCAATACAATAAAGGCTGTATATGACAAACCTACAGCCAGCATTATACTCAATGGTGAAAAACTAAAGCCATTTCCATTTAACTCAGGAACAAGACAAGGATGCCCACTCTCTCCACTTCTCTTCAATCTAGTTTTAGAATGCCTAGCTACAGCAATAAGACAAGATGCAGACATAAAGGGGATCCAAATAGGGAAAGAAGAAATAAAACTCTCCCTCTTTGCAGATGACATGATCTTGTATTTAAAGAATCCCATAGACTCCACTCCCAAATTACTCAAGCTGATTCAAAACTTTGGCAAAGTAGCAGGTTATAAAATTAACCCCCAAAAATCAATGGCTTTTCTGTATGCCAACAATGAGAAAAGTGTGGCTGAAATTAGGAAAGCAACTCCATTTGTAATAGCCTCACAAAAAATAAAATACCTAGGAATTAACTTAACTAAAGAAGTGAAGGACCTCTATGATGAAAACTTTAAAATCTTGAAAAAGGAAATCAACACAGAACTTAAAAAATGGCAAAACCTCCCATGCTCCTGGATTGGAAAGATTAACATCGTGAAAATGGCAATACTGCCCAAGGCTATCTACAAATTCAACGCAATACCTATCAAAATTCCACCCTCATTCTTCAAGGAAATAGAAGAGGCAATCCAAAAATTCATATGGAACAATAAAAGACCCCGAATAGCAAAAACGCTCCTCAACGGAAAGAATACTGCTGGAGGAATATCAATACCAAATTTCAAACTCTACTATAAAGCCATAGTCATCAAAACAGCTTGGTATTGGCATAAGAACAGACCTCAGGACCAATGGAATAGAATTGAAAACCCAGAAATGAACCTACAGACCTATAGCCATCTAATCTTCGATAAGGGAGCTAAAACAATAGAATGGAAGACAGACAGCCTCTTCAGTAAATGGTGCTGGCAAAACTGGTTAACTACATGTAGAAAACTAAAGCTAGATCCTTATATATCACCCTGCACCAGAATCAACTCCAAATGGATCAAAGACCTTGAACTCAAAGCAGACACTCTGAAAACATTACAGGATGGAATAGGAGAAACCCTGGGTCTCCTTGGCTCAGGCCGAAATTTTCTGAATAGAGACCCGGAAACACAACAAATCAAAGAAAGGCTGGACAAATGGGATTGTATAAGGTTGCAGAGCTTCTGCAGGGCAAATGACATAGCTAGCAAGATCAATAGAAAGCCCACGGACTGGGAGAAGATCTTTACTAGCCATACAACGGACAAGGGTCTCATATCTAAAATATACTTGGAACTCAAAAAATTAAACCACCCAACAACAAATCCTCAAAGAAACAACTGCCCAATAAGTAAGTGGGCGAAAGACTTAAAGAGAAGCTTCTCTGAAGAAGAAAGAAGGATGGCCAATAGACACATGAAGAAATGTTCAACATCCCTAGCCATAAAAGAAATGCAAATCAAAACAACATTGAGATATCACCTCACTCCAGTTAGAACAGCAAAAATCAAGAACTCTAACAACAACAGATGCTGGAGGGGATGTGGACAGAAAGGAACCTTACTTCATTGTTGGTGGGAATGTAAACTTGTTCAACCACTTTGGAAAGCAGTATGGAGGTTCCTCAAAAGACTCCACATAGAGCTCCCCAACGACCCAGCAATCCCACTTTTGGGCATTTACCCAAATGATCACAAACAAGGCCACACTAAAGCTACCAGCACAACTATGTTTATTGCAGCATTATTTACCATAGCTAAGACATGGAACCAACCCAGATGCCCCTCAGTAGATGAATGGATCAAGAAGATGTGGTATATATACACAATGGAATTCTATGCCTCCATCAGAAAGAATGACATTTCCCCATTTGTTAGGAAATGGAAAGGCTTGGAAAAAATTATATTAAGTGAAGTAAGCCAGGCCCAAAGAAACATAGGTCCCATGGTTTCCCTTATTTGCAATATCTAGTATAGGTATGAGTCAAGCAGAAAAAGTCAGATAATGTGATGTTAGGAAAACAAAACCTCAAATATGTATTTTAATGTTTTTGTTTCTTTCATGCATGTGTTTCTAATGCATTTATAAGATTATTTCTTTGTTGCTTTGTATGTCCCTCCCCCACAGTGTAACCCCTGCTTTCACTATATTTGATGTCAGTATAACATGTGGAGGAGACGGGGACAAACAAGTCGTTTAAGGATTCAGGTGGACCTGTTGCAACAATGAGAAGTACAAAATGTCATGTCAAAACCAGCTTTACAATGTCGGTGGGGGGGGAGGGGGGGTATGATTGGGTGGGAGGGAGGGGGGAGGCTGGGAAGGGAGGTGAAGGGTAAACAAAGGAGGAGGATGCAATGCTTGGTAAGAAATGTATGCATTATCCTGCCCATGTAATTGTAACCCCTCTGTACAGTATGTTCTCAAATAAAATAAAATAAAATTTAAAAAAAAAAAAAAAATAATAGGTAGAAGGAACTGAGGGAATTGCAAAGCTTTGGGTTCAGCTCCCGGCACAAGGAAGGGAAGAGAAGGAGGGAAGGAAAAAGGGAGGGAGGGAGAGCTAGTAAAAAGAAACTAAGGAGAGGAAAGGGAGGGGAGGGGCAGAGTGAGGAGGAAAAAGAAGGGCAGAGAAAGAGTACATTGTAAATAATACAAACAATGCAGGCATTTACTTTATTTGTACATTTAGTCTCAATTTTCTGTGACATATTGAGAAGAAACACAAGAAATGCTCTCAATGCACCTGAAGAGTTGTGAAATTTGAGTGATTATCCTCTATAAACATAATAAAAAAAGATTCTACCCAATAAAGGATCAATTATAGAGACAGCAATTTTATGTATTTCTAAGTTAAATCCATTTATATTTTGCAGTGCAAATGATGAAAATAGAAAAATGTGCCTGAAGCATAGCCTGTAGATAAAGAAAGAAGTCTGCCAATTCCCATAAATCTCACAGAAGTAGAAATCCAAACTATGAAGCTGAACAAATTTTCTATAGCTCAGCATTATTTAGGGACAAGAACATTATCTGTCCCTACACTCTTGGAATTCAATCTATTTAAATAGCTCATGAGCATATTATTAGTATTTTGAAGTTATAAATTAGGAATATTAAGTAATAAAAGCTGAATATAAAATAAGAGGCAATAAAATTATGAAGAAAATTTGCATATTCATTTGTAAAAATGTTTGTTTTCTTTTTTTAATTGTGAAAATACCGTGCAAAGGGGTTACAATAACATAAGCAAGGTAATGAGTATATTTCTTATCAAGCATTGTTGCCTCCTCCTTTGCTTCCCCTTACCATCCCTTCCCATCTCCCCCCCAACCCAACCCTGCCTCCCCCTCCCTGAACCAAAGTTGTAAAGTTCATTTTATGACATAACATCTTCTACATCTCATTGATGCAATGGGTCCACCTGTATCCCTATTTAAATAATTGTTTTTTTCCTTTCCTCTTCACAAATTATACCAAAATCAAATACAGTGAAAACAGGAGTTATACCGTGGGGGAGGGACATACAAAGCAACAAAGAAATATCTTATAAATATGTTAGAAAAAATAGCAAGAAAGAAAAACCATTTGAGTCCTTATCTTGGGTTCATTTCATTAACATCAGCTTATCTGACCATTTCTGCTAGTCTCAGACATATACTAGTTATTGTAAATAAGGGAAACCATGGGACCTATGTTTCTTTGGGCCTGGCTTACTTCACTTAATATTATTTTTTTCAAGTCTTTCCATTTCCTAACAAATGGGACAATGTCATTTTTTCTGATGGAGGCATAGAATTCCATTGTGTATATATACCACATTTTCTTGATTCATTCATCTACTGAGGGGCATCTGGGTTGATTCCATATCTTAGCTATGGTAAATAATGCTGCAATAAACATAGTTGTGCTGGTAGCTTTAGGGTGGTCTTGTTTGTGATCATTTGGGTAAATGCCCAAAAGTGGGATTGCTGGGTCATGAGGGAGCTCTATGTGGAGTCTTTTGAGGAACCTCCACACTATTTTCCAAAGTGGTTGAACAAGTTTACACTTCCACCAACAATGCAGTAGGGTTCCCTTCTAGCCACATCCCCTCCAGCCAGTGTTGTTATTAGAGTTCTTGATTATAACCATTCTAACTGATGTGAGGTGGTATCTCAATGTTGTTTTCATTTGCATTTCTTTTATGGCTAGGGAGGTTGAACATTTCTTCATGTGTCTATTGGCCATCCTTCTTTCCTCTTCAGAGAAGTTTCTCTGAAAGTCTTTACCCACTTATTTATTGGGCAGTTGTTTCTTTGAGGATTTGTTGGTGGGGGAATTAATTTTATGAGTTCCAGGTATATTTTAGATATGAGACTCTTGTCCGCTGTATGGCTAGAGAATATCTCCTAATCTGTGGGTTTCTATTGATCTTGCTAGCTATGTCCTTTGCCATGCAGAAGCTCTGCAATTTCATGCAATCCTATTTGCCTAACCTTTCTTTGATTTGTTGGGTTTCTGGGACTATTTTAAGAAAATTTCAGCCTGTGCCAAGGAGACCTAAAGTTTCTCCTATTCCATCCTGTAATGTTTTCAGAGTGTCTGCTTTGACTCTGAGGTCTTTGATCCATTTGGAGTTGATTCTGGTGCAGGGTGATATATAAGGATCTAGCCTTAGTTTCCTACAAGTGATTTTTCAAATCTATTCCATTGGTCCTGAGGTCTGTTCTTGTGCCAGTACCAAGCTGTTTTGATTACTATGGCATTGTAGTAGAGTTTGAAATTTGGTATTGATATTCCTCCAGCACTGTTATTTCTGTTAAGAATCATTTTTGCTATTCAGGGTCTTTTATTGTTCCATATGAATTTTTGGATTGCCTCTTCTATTTCCTTGAAGAATGAGGTTGGAATATTGATAGGTATCACATTTAATTAGTAGATAGCCTTGGGAAGTCTTGCCATTTTCATGATGTTGATCCTTCCAATCCAGGAGCATGGGAGTCTGCCACTTTCTAAGTTCTGTTTTGATTTCCTTTTTCAGGTTTTCAAAGTTTTCATCATAGAGGTCCTTCACTTCTTTGGTTAAATTAATTCCTAGGTATTTTATTTTGTATGGGGCTATTACAAATGGAGTTGCTTTCCTAATTTCAGCCACACTTTTTTCATTGTTGGCATACAGAAAAGCCATTGATTTTGGGGGGTTAATTTTATACCCTGCTACTTTGCCAAAGTTTTGAATCAGCTTGAGTAATTTGGGAGTAGAGTCCATGGGATTCTTTAAATACAAGATCATGTCATTTGCAAAGAGGGAGAGTTTACTTTATCTTTCCCTATTTTGATCCCTTTTATGTTTGCATCTTGTCTTATTGATGTAGCTAGGCATTCTAATACTAGATTGAAGAGAAGTGGAGAGAGTAGACATCCTTGTCTCGTTTTTGAGTTTAGAGGAAATGGCTTCAGTTTTTCACCATTAAGTATAATGCTGGCTGTAGGTTTGTCATATACAGTCTTTATTGTGTTGAAGAATGTTCCATGGATTCCTAATTTTTCTAGAACCTTCATTATAGATGAAGGTTTTATGCATCTATTGAGATAACCATGTGGTTCTTATCTTTGCTCTTGTTAATGTGATGAATTATATTAATTGATTTGCGTATATTATACCAGCTTTGCATCCCTGAAATGAATCCTGTTTGATCGTGGTGTATGATTTTTTGGATGAATTGTTGAAGTCGAAAATTGGCCAAAATTTTGTTGAGTTTTGCATCAATGTTCATCAAGGAAATGGGTCTATAGTTCTCTTTCTTTGATGAGTTCCTGCCTGGTTTTCAGATCAGGGTTATGATGGCTTCATAGAATGAGTTCAGTAGAGAACTTTCTCTTTCACTTTTTTTGAAAAATTGGAGGATTATTGATGTGAGCTCTGCTTTGAAGGCCTTGTAGAATTCTGCTGTAAATCCATCTGGTCCTGGGCTTTTCATAGATGGGAGGTCTCTTATTGCTGTTTCTATTTCAATGCTTGATATGGACCTGTTAAGATGGTTTAACTAATCTTGGTTTAGTTACTAGGAAAAGGTCCATTTCTTCCAAGTTCTCAAACTTATTAGCATAAAGGTTTGAGAAGTATTCCTTTATAATGTTCTGAATCTTGGTTGTTTCTGTGATGATGTTTCCATTCTCATTTCTGAGTTTATTTATTTGAGTGTGTTCTCTTCTTTTTCTGATAAGATTTGCTAAGGGTCTGTCAATTTTGTTTATTTTTTTGAAGAACCAATTCTTTGTTTTGTTGTTTCTTTCTATGTTTTTTTTGGATTCTAATTCTTTTAATTCTGATTTAATTTTAATTATTTCTTTGTGTCTACTGGATTGGGGTTAACTTGCTGCTCTTTTTCAAGGAGGTTCAGATGTCTCCTTTAATTGTTGGTTTCAGATCTACCCAATTTGTTGATGTAGGAACTCAGAGCTATAAACTTACCTCTGAGGACTGCCTTTGCTGTGTCCCAGAGGAGCTGGTAATTCATGTGTTCATTTTTGTTGAATATCATGAACATTTGAATTTCATTTCTAATCTTTTCCATGACCCACTGGTGATTCAACCGTGTGTTATTCAACCTCCCTGTGTTACAGAACTTTCTTTGGTGGCTTTTGGTGCTGAGTTATAATTTTATTCCCTTGTGGTCAGAGAGAATGCAAAGTATAACTTCAGTGTTTCTGAATTTGGACAAGTTTGCTTTGTGACCTAAAATGTGGTGTATTTTGGAAATTGTTCCATGTGTTGCTGAGAAAAACATGTATTCTGAAGCTGCTGAGTGAAATATTCTGTAGATGTCTGTCAAATCTAGTTGATCTATGCAGTTGTTTAGAGCTGCGATTTCTGAGGTTTTGCTGACTTGATCTATCTAGTGGGGATAGTGGTGTGTTAAAGTCCCCAACAATTGATAACTTTGGATCTATGTGAGGTTTGAGAGAAAGTAGTGATTCTTGGATAAATTTGGGTGCTCCATTGTTTGGTGAATAGATACTTAGAATTGTAATATCTTCCTGAAGGAGAGATCCCTTAATTAGTATGTAGCAACCTTCTTTATCTCTTCTCACTAATTTTAATTTGAAGTTTATTTTATCTGATATTAGGAATGCAACTCCCCCCTGTTTATGGGGGCCATTTGCTTGGTAGAGTTTGTTCTAGCCTTTCACTTTCAAAATATGTTTGTTTTTATGGGCAAAGTGTCTCTTGAAAGTAGCAGATAGAAAGATCTTGCTTTTTAATCCAACTACACAGACTATGTGGCTTAATTGGAGAGTTAAGTCCGTTAATGTTGAGAGTTAGGACTGAGAGGTGTTTGGTAGTTCCTGCCATGTAATTCACCTTCTTGGGGGCTGTGCCAACTGGGTTCTTCCTATGGTTCTTGGATTCTCAGTCTGGGTGTGGTTTCTTGGCCTTTATTGTGGTCTTGTTGGTTTTCTATATGTTATATGTAGGACATCTTTAAGTATCTTTTGTAGGGCTGGTTTGGTAGAGATATATTGTTTCAGTTTTTCTTTGCTATGGAAGGTTTTTATTTGACCTTCTGTTATGAAGGAGAGATTAGCTGGGTACTGTACTCTTGGTTGATATTTGTCTGTCTTTAGGGCATGGCATACATCATTCCATGCTCTTCTTGCTTTAATTGTCTCTGCTGAGAAATCTGAGGTGATTCTAATTGGTTTCCCTTTGTAGGTGATTGATCTTTTCTCCTTGACAGCTTTAAGGATCTTTTCCTTTGTCTGAATTGATCCTGTGCAGATTAAATGTGTTGGTGGGATGTCCTGTTCTGTTCTATTTGGGGTTCTAAAAGCTTCTTGTATCTGAATAGGCCTATCTTTTTGCATGTTTGGGAAGTTCTCTGCTAGTATCCTGTTAAACAAATTTCCTAGACCATTAACTTCTGTTTCTAGGTGCTCCTCTACACCTATTATCCTCAGATTAGGCCTTCTGATGGTGTCTTCCAAATGTTGAATAGATCTATCATATTTCTTGGATTTGTCTTGGATAATTGTATGTTCCTTCTCTATAATATCTAGGCTGTCTTTAGTTCTCGAGATTCGATCTTCTGCATGGTCTAACCTATTGTCAAGACTTTCTACTTCGTTTTTTTTTTTTTCTTTTCTTTCTAATTGGTCGGCTTTGATGGCTTCAAATTCTTTGTTAGAGCTGTGTTTTAGATCTTGTATGAACTTCTTTACTTCCTTCGTTTGGTGTTCAGTGTTTATTCTCAAATCATTTAGTTGGTTGGTTATGGTTTCCTTGGACTACCATTCCTTCTCTTGGGCTCCATTCAACATTCCTTTTGTTGTCTCCCTGAATTCTTTCAGCTGTGTGTTTATGGATTCCATGAATGCTTCTATTAATCTTTATCTATTCTCATCCTGCTCTTGCAATTCCTGTATTACTCTGATTAGCTTCTTCCTGTCTTTCTTTTTGACTGTTCTCAGCCTGCTCATGCAATTCCTCTATTTAGCTTTGTTCTCAATCTGCTGACACAATTCCTGTATCAATGTTTAAGTAGCTTCCTCAAACTCACGAGATTCCTGTATTAATCTTTGGTTTGCCTCCTCTCTCTCCCTATCATGCTCACATTGAATCCTTTGCAGGTTTTCAATCTTTTCATTCACCATGTTTACCAATAGTGTTTGTAGAGCTTTTGGGGAACTCTCCTCTGGATTATTCATTAACTGTTCGGTCACTTGATTATCATGAGTGGGAATTGAAATACTCGGACTTGCCATTTTTCTTGTGTTTTTCCGGCTTGTTCTGCCCATTTAGTATGAAAGTAACACCAGTTTTGTGTTAGAACATTATTTTAAAGCAAGCATCAAGCAGAGTCCTGGAGTTGCACAGTCAAAATGGCTGCAGATACAATCTCATTCAACAGATGCAATCTTTTCAACATCAAACAATGATGGACTAATGGGCTAAGAACAGCAAAGAAGAATTTTGCAAACCAGAAATTATTAGGCTTAGGGAGAAATGTGGGGGAAAATAGGATTAGAGGGATGTGGAGAGGTAAAAGGAAAGTGAATTTAACCAAGTCCTAATCTCAGAGAGGGAAATGAATTAAACAGAATGATAGGAGAGAGATTTTAAAAAAAAAAAGAAAAAAATGGAAAAACAAACCTTTTAATTTAAAAAGTGAAACACTTAAAAATTATGTAAGTTGGGCTGGGAAGGTGGCTCAGTGGTAGAGCGCTTGCCTTGCATGCATGAGGCCCTGGGTTCGATTCCTCAGCACCACATAAGCAAAAAAAAAGAAAAAAAGCTGGAAGTGGCATTGTGGCTCAAGCAGTAGAGCACTAGCCTTGCGCTGAAGAGCTGAGGGACAGCGTCCAGGCCCAGAGTTCAGGCCCCATGACTGGACTCCAAAAAAAAAATTATGTAAGTTAAAGAAATGACATTGAGAGAAGAAAAGGATAGGATGAAAGGAGGTGAGGGATAGAAAGGAGACATGAAAAAATAAAAAATAAAAATTCCTAAACTTGGTTGCTTGAAAGTTATATCGGTATAAAGATATAATACTGCTATTAAAGAAGTTAAGAGGTTGAGAATTGAGTAATAAATTTCTGGATTAAGTATGTACACAATAGGGGATAAAATCTAATAATCGATGATGGGTATATATCTGGGGATGAGCAGAATAGCAATTAAGTCATGAAAAAAAGAAAGAGAAAAAAATGAAAAGAATTTTTTAAAAAAGACCAAAAGTTCAAAAGAGGGATGGGGAAAACAATAAAAATGGTGGCATTGGTCAAGATGCATTCCATTTATAAACTAGTTTGTCTGAAAATAACCCTTTGGTACAACTACTTAAAAATAATAAAAATATAATTGAAGCCGGGCTCTGCTGGCTCACGGCTATCATCCTAGCTAGTCAGGAAGCTTGAAATCTGAGGATCACAGTTCAAAGCTAGCGATGGCAGGAAAGTCCATGAGACTCTTATCTCCAATAAACCACCAGTAAACCGGAAGTGGCCTGTGCTCAAGCGGTAGAGTGCTTGCTTGCCTTAAGTTGAAGAGCTGAGGGACAGTGCCAGGCCCAGAGTTCAAGCCCCATGATTGACAATAATAATAATAATAATAATATTTTTAAATTAGTGCAATGGTTGAAGGAGAAGCCTTTGCGATGTTTGCTGCAGACAATGGAACACTCCAACTGGCTTGATGACTGAGCATGTTTGAGGATCTGTGAGTCAGGAGCGCAGGTGTGGCTGTTAAGAACACGACATTAAATCACTCTATAGAAGGTACCAATTATCATCGTCAGGATATTTTAAAATAATTTGCTTCAAAATTGGGAGTCATTAAAAGAAATAACCACATCTTGAGTTCCTAATTACGAGCATACTTTTCTAAATGTCTTGTCAAGGCTAAAATAGTTCATTACAATTAAATAGTGATTCCATTTATTGACATTTTACTTTGACACTCCAGAAGGTTTTAATCACCTCCTCGTAGTCTCTCCACGCTTGAAGTTTTGGGGGAATACACATTTGTTCTTCTGTTTTAAAGTTAGCTTCCTACTCTTTCTAAACTTGATTTCTCATTTTAGTAATGTCCTAGGTTATCCCTAAAATAGTCTATCAATATTTTCTTTTCAATTTTTCCTGTCCTTCGAGATAGCATTCAAATGATACCTCCTTCAGTAAGCTCTCCCCTGGACTGTAACGGGCCAGCATGAGGAGCTCTTCCTGGCTCAGTTTCATCTTTCTGCTCCCAGTGTGTAATTCACATCAGTCATGTCCATCACTGCTCTCAAAGGATCCTCCAGTACTAACCTGTGACTCCTCAGGAACTTGTGAACCTTTCAGAATTTGTGACAAGTAAAATAACTCATTGAAAGTAGATAAATATATAATATATAATGATGTATGATGCCAATAATTCAAGATCAGTGGAGGATTTTTGATATTCATGTACAATTGTTTATCTTAAAACAACAACAACCAGGCCAGACACTGTTGGCCCTGCATATAATCCTAAATACTTAGGAGGCTGAGATCTGAAGATCATGGTTCACAGCCAGCCTGGGCAGGAAAGTTGGTGAGACCCTTTCCTCTAATTTGTTACCAAAAAAGGCCAGAATGGTAGCTGTGGCTCAAGTGGGTAGAGAAACAAGCTAGCTTAGTGTGTGTGAGTCCCTAAGTTCAAGGAAAGTATCATAGGAAGAAGAGAAAAGAAGAAGATAGAGGAAGAGAGGGGGAGAAGAAGAAGGAGAAAGAAAAAGAAGAGAAGAAAGAAAGAAATATGAAAAAGAAAGAAGAAATAAGGAGGAGGAGGAGAAGGAGAGAGGAGGAGGAAGAGGAGGAGGAGGAGGAGGAGGAGAAAAAGGAGAAGAAGGAGAGGAAGAAGAAAGAAGGAAGAAGAAGAAGAAGAAGAAGAAGAAGAAGAAGAAGAAGAAGAAGAAGAAGAAGAAGAAAGAAGAAGAAGAAGAAGAAGAAGAAGAAGAAGAAGAAGAAGAAGAAGAAGAAGAAGAAGAAAAGAGGAGAGGGAGGAGGAGGAGGAGGAGGAAGAGGAGGAGGAGGAGGGAAGAGGAGGAGGAGGAGGAGGAGGAAGAGGAGGAGGAGGAGGAGGAGAGGAGAAAAGAGGAGATAACTTTATTATCTTAGTGGGAATACTTAGAATTACAAGATGTGTCATTTAAATTTTGATACTATTCAAAAATAGTAGAATGACATTTTATAGAAAACCAAAGATTAAATGACAGAGAACAACTTCAATGTTTATTTTTTCTTTAAAAATACAGAATAATACTTTTAATTATCATCATTCCTAGTATAGTAGTATTAAATGTCCTGATTTTTATTCTCAATATTGATATTTTAAATTTCCATTTTAGCTATTTAAAAATACTTTAATTTTGACAAGATAATTCCACCATTTTGCTAACTAATCATCTCTGAGCCTACACAATTATTTATGTTGCACCAGGAATGGACTGTTTCTTTGTTAAAGTGCAAGCAATCACTGTGACACTTCCAAGTTATAGTCTTAGATTATTTGAGATGTTGGTCGCTTTTGTTCTTTCTTAAAAGAGGTGTCACTCAAATTGATGTATGATTGGTACTTCCCAAAGAACAAGGAAGAAAATTTGCACTTGTCATGAAGTCATTTATAACGATGTTAGAAGAGAAAAGATTGAAATATTTATAAATTTCTTCGGAGGTGTTTGCTATGTAAATGTGCTGGATGGGATATTTTTAACTTCTTTAAAGTCCTATCTGTTTGAAAATAATTTTACACTCTCAAGTAGTTAGAACTGGTGTGTTAGGGGTCAGGTGATCATTAAAATAATTTGTGAAGTGATTATGACATTTCAATCATTATATATGTCCTTCAAAAATATTTAGAATGAGATTAACCAACCAGATAAAATTGTAACATTCATAAAATAAAGATTAAGTCAACATGTAATAATTGGACAGGATCAGAGAATAATGAAGTGTGATTTTATCAAATTAAACACAACTACAGGAAATAACCCAAGTATTGACATTTTCACCATAGGTCAGATTTATCGTTTTTTGTCCTATTTTTAGGTGTGTGGTATGTCTGCACATGCATTGTACATACCAAGCGTCTAAGATTTCTTTGCATATGTATTTTTACAATCTTTTCAAGATCCTTCAGTCATAAGTCAACATAAACATGTTTGTATGTTTGATGTTATCTTGAACTATAGCCATTTAAACAGTTTCATGAATCAGTAGGACATATCTTCACATGAAATGTATTTCTTTCAGTTCGCCTGGTGGATATAAGAGGGAACTAAACAAACTCCCTTCAAGAGCAGGGGGAAATGAAATCTTTGGGAAAATCCAACTTCAAATCTTTAATGTTGTTAATCCTGATCCATTGCTAATTATAAACCTAAAGCTCTTTACATCTACATAAGTCCTCACAGAAAGATTTTTCTTTCCAAAAGCTGTGGCAAGCTTGGAGATAAAGATTTGGATGATATATTTTTTTAATTGCCCTGTGTGTTTAAAATGTACTAGAAAAACTTGTGTTAAGTGAAGTCAGGCCCAGAGAGACATGATCCCTTTATGTATGGAATTTTATAAATTGTAAGTAAATACATTGTAACTGTAAGTAAATACATTGGGTGCTATGCAAGTGTACATAAATATATTAACTGAAGTACAGTAGATTCAAGGGAGAAATCAAATAGCATAATTCTTTAGAAAGGCAAAGTC
Source organism: Dipodomys spectabilis (assembly GCF_019054845.1). Lineage (NCBI taxonomy): Eukaryota > Metazoa > Chordata > Mammalia > Rodentia > Heteromyidae > Dipodomys > Dipodomys spectabilis. The sequence goes on from NW_024870727.1 coordinate 13,865,837, forward strand.
AAAGGTTAGCAAAATAAAACGCTAGGAAATGGGTACTCAGAAGGGATGGGATAGGATCAAGGGGAAAGGAGTAGATGAATGAAGATGCATGGGAAAATGCAGGCAGGAATCCAGGTACATCCTACAAAATGAAGAAGAAGGAAGGGGTATGGAAGGAATCAGTGAGAATGTTGAAAGGTGTGACATTAACCAAGATATATTGTATTCACAAACTTCTTTGTTCAATGGCAACTCCTTTGTACAACTACTTAAAGACAATAAAATCATTCCTACAATTCAATGTACCATAAACTACTAGATGTTTGTACAAAGTAAGTACAGTGCATAAGTGACTCCTAGGACTCCAGCATATTCCTGAAATAGCAGTGGAAAACTAAGCCTGCTGGCTTCCAGCTCCATAGCCTTCTGAAGGCATTAAAGACAGAGATCAAGATAGAGATGTGTAAACCAGTCCTAACTAAAGGAAATTACTACCAAGTACCTAAGTATCTGTAGCTAGTTAACATCAATACCCTAGTTGTGGCATTATGCATGGTAAAGGGAATTAATAAGAGAAAATATTAGAAAGGAGAATTGAAAGGAATCAGCTACTGTGTAACTTCATACATTTGCAAAACTTGTAAAAAATGTAAAAAACTTTGCAAAAATGTAGTTTTATAGACAAAGTTAGTGGACCTTAAGAGTACTAGAAAAAGCAGACTCTAAATTGGCCACTTTTCTTAGAAACAGGGGAAGGAAACAAGGTACATAAGGAGGCTTTAGAAATTTTCACAGAAAATCCTGCCACATTTTCACCTACAAGCTCTCACAATAATTTTTAAAATTCCAGAAAATACAAATATAAAGAAGAAGACAAACCTCTAAGTTTTATGTATAAAACAAATATATGAATTCATACTTATGAAAAGTACAGATAAGCATAAAGAAACTGTGGAGCACTAATCTTATGCAGTGCATCAATGCTGCAATGCTACATAAAATGTGAGCTCACAAAATCTATCAGCATGCCATGAAAACAAGTGGTTTCTCCTAACAAAGTGGAGGAGATTTATTATGGAAATTTATTAATATTTATTAATCATCACACATACAAAAAAAATATGTAGGTGCCCTGAGCACAGTGATTTCTTGTTGTAAGGCCAGGAAACTTAACCAGAAACTCCAATAATATTAACTACAATACATTATATCATTATTAGATGTTGAAGAGACATTTGACTTCTAATAATCTCTGTTTCTCTGTATCTCTGTCTCTCTGATTTTGTGTCTCTTCCTGCCTCATCTTGTTTCTCTCTCTCTGTCCCTTTCTGTGTCCCTCTCTCTTTCTTCCTTTAACTATCTCTCTCTCTTCTTCTCTCTTACCTTACAATGCTAAAAAAATTAAATGTCATGTATTACACATGCTAGGCAAAAGTTCAACCACTGAAGTACATTCGCAGCCCAACTATTCTTTAAGGGATCCATGTAAACATCCAAACTCAGTGTCATGTTCAGTAGAGAAATATTAACTTCATTTTTTTTAATTTGAGGAAAAAGACAAGAAAAGCCTCACTATCAACATCAAATGCCCTTCAAGGGTTATCCATCAATGCAAAGAGAGAAAGCAATATGACATAAAAAATTCAAAAGGTGACATAGATGTATCACTAGTTGAAGAATAAATATTTGAAAATATCCTGACATCCACTAAGATGACTACTATAAAGAAAATAATTTGGAGTAATAATATAATGTGACATTAATATGAGCTTTTATAACTAGAAGAAAGAAAAATGTACCATTTAAAACTCAGTACTGCCCCAAATAATAACCATCTTAAAAGCCTGCGGAATATGCACATAAAGAATGTGCAGAATTTTGCAGAACATTTTTAAAGCTTTATGAAAACCACAAAATACTTAAACAAATGTCTTTTGTTAGATTTAGGTCTTCAGGAGCTACAAAGGCTAGCCTTTTCAAAGTGAAACCCCCTCACACACAGATATGTTTGACCACCAGCCCACATAGCTACAACTACAACATCAGGGCTCTTTACAGAGTAACAGCCAATTTGCACTCCATCTATTCATCAAGGGACTCCCCAAAGCACTCACTCAGTGTTACCAAGTGTTTGAGGTCTCTTACAGTGTTGTTCCTTATTAGTTTTCAGAACATTTAATCACTTTTTAAACCTGCCTTTTGCAATCACCCAGCCATTACAACCAAACAGAGAATATTTTAACCAGCTATCTTTTGCAGGGTATATGGAATGAAGTATCCAGAAAAGTATGACAAAGGCCTCTGACCTCAAAGAACTCAATTTATTACACATTAAATATTTAGAAAACAATATGAGACTATATAGATAGTTATATGAGATCTAAGTAATGTATAAGGTTATAATGCTGAGGTGAAGATTTGAAAAATGTATGGTATTTGTGGAAAATAAAAGCACACCACACACACACACACACAGACACACACAGACACACACACACACACACACACACACACACACACACACACACACACACACACACACACACACACACACACACCCCAAGCCAGGCACCAGTGGCTTACACTGTAATCCTAGCTACTCAGGAAGTTCAGATCTGAGGATCCTGGTTTGAAGTCAGCCTAAGAAGTAAAGTACATGAGACTCTTTATCTCCAATTAACCACCAGAAAACTGGAAGTTGTAGTTTAATAGGTATGTCCTTTCACTTTTGCAAGATATAAAAGCTTTCTCCTGATTGATTGGATGCCAATGTGTGTTTACTTTGTGCCACAGAATCAAATACATAAAAAATATTTAAAGTAGTAAGATTTATTTTTTTATTTTTAATATATATTTTTATTGTAAAGATACTGTACAGAGGGGTTACAGTTACATGAGCAAGGTAAGGAATCCATTTCCTATCAAGAATTGTTACCCTCTCCTTTGTTTTTTCCCTACCATCCCTTCTCTCCTTACCTCCCCAACTCCTCCTTCTTCCTGTCCCAAAGTTGTAAAGTTCATTTTCAACGTAGTGTCGTGTACATTTCATTGTTACAATGGGCCATCCTGTATCCTTATTTCAGCTTTTTGTTATTTCCCTTCCCCTCCCCAAATTAGAAAAGTGTATATACAAGATGCAGGGCACCAGAATCAAGTACAGTGAAAACAAGAATTATACCATGGGAGAAGAACATACAAAAGAAACAAAAAAATCACATAGTACATTATAAGCATATTAAGAAAAACAGCAACAAAGATAAAACTTCTTGTGTCCCTATCTTGGGGTTCATTTGCTTAGAATCAGGTTATATGTCATTTGTACATAGCTTTTTTACCTCTTCTGCTTGTCCTAGACATATACTAGTTATTGCAGATAGGGGAAACCATGGGACCTATGTTTCTTTGAGTCTGGCTCACTTCACTTAATATAATTTTTCCCAAGTCTTTCCATTTCCTAACTAATGGGGCAAAGTCATTCTTTCGGATGGAGGCATAGAAATCATATATATATATATATATATATATATATATATATATATATATATATATATCTCACATTTTCTTGATCCATTCATCCACTGAGGGGCATCTAGGTTGGTTCCATATCTTAGCTATGGTGAATAATACTGCAATAAACATAGCTGTGCTGGTAGCTTTAGTATGGCCTTGTTTGTAATCATTTGGGTAAATGCCGGAAAGTGGGATTGCTGGGTCATAGAGAAGCTCTATGTGGATGGAATCTTTTGAGGAACTTCCATACTGCTTTCCAAAGTGGTTGAACAAGTTTACACTCCCACCAACAATGCAGTATGGTTCCCTTTTGGCTACATCCCCTCCAGCATCTGTTGTTATTAGATTTTTTTGGTTATAGCCATTCTAACTGGGGTGAAGTGGAATCTAAATGTTGTTTGGATTTGTATTTCTTTTATGGCTAGAGAAGTTGAACATTTCTTTATGTGTCTGTTGGCCATTCTTATTTCCTCTTCAGAGAAGTTTCTCTTTAAGTCTTTAGCTCACTTATTAATCAGGCAGGTGTTTCTTTGAGGATTTGTTGTTGAGGGACTTAATTTTTTGAATTCCAAGTATATTTTAGATATGAGACCCTTGTCCATTTTATAGCTAGTGAAGATCTTCTCCCAGTCCATGGGCTTTCTATTGATCTTGCTAGCTATGTCCTTTGCCAAGCACAAGCTCTGCAGTTTCATGCAATCCCATTTGTCCAACCTTTCTTTTACTTGTTGTGTTTCTGGGTAAAGTAGTAAGATTTATTTTAAAAATATACTGACTAGACCAAAAGCTTTAATAATAATACCCACTTGGCCTCCATGGAAAGATAAAGCTGCTTCCTTGCCCCACCCCCATGCTCACCCATCCATCTACTAACTGCCTCCTAAGTCCCAAACCTCATCACCACACAATCAATCCACTGTGAACTTGGGGTATAGGAATCCTGTTTTCTTCAGCCACAAGAGGGTTTGTTTCCTCAGCTCATGTTTTCTAAGCCTGTTTCCCCGAGCTTTGAGAATCTCAATTCTCTCCTTAGAGAATGGCTGACTGCAGAAGAGACTTTCATGGCATGATCAGCACATCTGAAGATATGTCACATTTTGAGCCTCTAGATTAAGACTCCCAGAATTTCGACCCTTGCCCAGAGTTGGGCTGATTGTGTGTGTGTGTGTGTGTGTGTGTGTGTGTGTGTGTGTGTGTGTGTGTGTGCCTATTTCATAGCTGTGGCTTTGGACTTTGGACTGTGAAATCATGTCTCTAGTTTCCTTCACTGCTGGCATGCCCTACAGTCTTCTGAGGGAAAAAAAAAAATTCAACAGCCTCTCAGGAATCTGAAACTAGGCAGAATTTCGATATGCACGAACCCAAGAAAGGTACATCTCTTCTATGGCAAAATGGAATTTTCTCATTATCAAGATTTAATATGAAATCACATTGGCTATTGAAGGTCTGGTGAGATTACATTTTGTAATATAAGTAACCACTCCAATTTTTACCTAGCGATCCAATTCAATCCAGAAATTATGAGTGCAGAGAAAAGTGAATTAATTTAAATTAGGTAAAACGGACCTCCCAAACTTCCTACATGCAAGGTCTGTCATCTATTTTTTTTAAGCATAAAGCTTTCAACCTAGGCAAATTTAAAGTTTTCTGATCTAAGCGTGTCAGCAGTTGAAAATAGAACAGTTACCGACACAAACTTTGATAGCCAAGTGCATCTTTTCAGATTCTTAAGGACAACTTCCCAGACACAAAGGAGAATGGCGTCCTCTGGAGCTAGAGGACTGAAGCGGGGCAGGTGGTCCTCCTTGCCCTTTCCTGTAGCCCAGGGATGCTGAGAACCAGCAGGGAAGGGATGTGAGGGAGGAAGACAGGTCTGATCTGAAGGCCGGCAGCGTGGAAATAATTCACCAGATGGGCAGCTGGGTACCAGCCAGCAATCAGAAAGCGCAGAGGAAATGGAAACTACAAAACAATAGGAAATAATTGCTTAAGGAAGAAATTCACTAAGGTTAATTTGAGAGGGCCTGTTATCAACAGGAACTAAGAAAAGACTAAGACTCCAGCACTAAGAGTAAAAGCTGCAGAGACTGGTTGTGGCCTGGGAGGGAGGTCCCATTGAGGAAGTTACCCGTGTTTCTCTCTGAAGCTAACACAAACTTCTTCCTGGGTCTTGGACATCAGGTGACTCTGGATCCAGCATGGGCCTGGATGTCACGTGACTCTTCATCTGTTGTTGTTCCTGGAACCAGCGGACATCCACAGAATGGGATCCAAAAGTAGGCCTATTCTTCGTATTTTAAAGAAACTTGATACAGATTTCTATTTGGGGTTGTACCAGTTTACATTCCAAACAACGGTACATGAGGTTCCTTGTTTCCTAAATCATCCTCAAAATTTAATGTTTGTTTTTGGAGGTTGAATCTAGAGGACTTTTCTGCCTTGGCAGTCTTCTGAGCACTGAGGAGCGCAGGTGTGAGCCATTGGTACCTGAAGAAAGAAAGAGAAAGAAAGAAAGAGAGAGAGAGAGAGAAAGGAGAAAGAAAGAAGGAAGGAAGATACTGGGGTGGATTTTATGCATGAATTGAGATGAGTATCTTCCTTTTGTCCTTGATTCTGTTTCTGTGCTTTCTTGCATTTGCTGATTAACATATGCTGAAGTATCTATGCATCTCTGGGATGAAACCAACTTGATCAATGTATTTAATCATTTTAACGTGCTGCAGAATTTGGTTTGCAAATATCTAAATAAATGCTTTCTTTTTATGGGGGGGGTGTCCGATAGTGGGGCCTGAACTCTGGGCCTAGGCGCTGTCCCTCAGCTCTTCAGCTCAAGGCTAGTGCTTTACCACTTGAGCCACAGCACCACTTCCAGCTTTTTTCTTTTTGCTTATGTGCTGTGGGGGAATCGAACCTAGGGCCTCATACATGCAAGGCAAGCACTGTAGCACTGAGCCACCTTCCCAGCCCCTCAAATAAATGCTTTCTTTTAAGATAATCTAGTCATTCTGTGTACTCTGCTAAAACAAGGAAGTGAACTTTCTTTGTGCCTATGAATAAATTTTAATTCTCTGGGCATTTGAGAAAGGGAGACTAAAGTTTTAAGACTCCTCAATGTAAATTCTCACATTCTACCCAGTAGGAATATCTTTCTTTACAGTGAAAACTGCTACCCTTCCTTATCAAACATTCTAGTGATAGTGGTGGATAAAATTAATCCAGTCTATCATTTTTCTCTTTCAATAATAATAATAATGTTTTTATTTTTGAAGTAGTGTTTCTACTCCATCTTATACTCTTGACACAGTAAAAGAATTAGCAAGAGCCATGTTGCTCTTAGTTGAACTTTTAAATCCCTTTTAAGAAATAGTGAAGATATTTTTTTCTTTGTGATGGAAAATGAGTAAAAGAAGGTGAGAGCAAAAATTACTTAAGTACAAAGAGTTGAAAAGAATAAATATTTTTTATATTACTAAAAGTCCCTGTTATTTCTAACCTTAGAGTATTTTGGTGTGGATTTAGTTATATCACCCAGTTACATTCAAGAAATATTCTTCTCTGAAACATCTTCTATAGTTTTCGATCTTCAACTTCTCATTTTATTTTTATTTTCTTTACATATCAACTTAACTTTCTTTGTTCTGTTTTGTTTTTTTGTTGGTCGTGGGGCTTGAACTGAAGGCTTGGGTGCTGTATATGAACTTTTTAACTCAAGACTAGCGCTTTACCACTTTGAGCCACAGTGCTGCTTCCATTTTTCTGGTGGTTATATATAAGAGTCTCATGGACTCTCCTGTCCAGACTGGCTTCCAACTGAAATTCTCATATCCTATCCTCTTGAGTAGCTAGGAATGCATGCATGAGCCACTGGCACCTGGATTATTCTTAACCTTTTAACGACTTTCTTGTTAAAAAAAAAGAGAGATTTTCCTTTTTAAAAGATTTGCAGTAAAATTTACTACAGTTCTAAAAGAAAAAGGAAACTTTAAAAATTAGAATATTGGCATTTAAATGAAAATAAAACTAGTAGAGTGATTTCATTAGAAAACATTAGAATTCAGTAATGAACTCATACAAATCATAGATCACTAGGCCTAAGATTCCTATTCTTATGGTTAATATTCAAAAGTATAATTCCATTAAAAAGTTTAAATATATATATATAATTACTTTCTAGGCAAATAATTTGATTTGTTTTTCTATAATTACCTTTCAATTGCTTCCAACAGTATTTTTCCTATAATGAGTCACAAAGCATCTAATTATGTTACAAAGGATACAAGTAGTCAAAACTGAGGACCCTACAAAGAAACATGGGTCCCATGGGTCCCTTATTTGCAATAACTAGTATACGTCTAGGATAATCTTACCAGACAAGCAGAAAAGGTCAAAAGCTATGTACATATGACCATATAAGATGATGCTAAGCAAAATGAACCCCAAGAGAGGGACACAAGAAATTTGATCTTTTTTTTTTTTTTTTTTTTTTTTTTTTGTCGGTCGTGGGGCTTGAACTCTGGGCCTGGGCGCTGTCCCTCAGCTCTTCAGCTCAAGGCGAGCGCTCTACCACTTGAGCTACAGCGCCACTTCCGGTTTTCTGGTGGTTTATTGGAGATAAGAGTCTCACGGTCTCTCCTGCCCGGGCTGGCTTTGAACCGCGATCCTCAGATCTCAGCCTCCTGAGTAGCTAGGATTACAGGCGTGAGCCACCAGCGCCCGGCTAAGAAATTTGATCTTTGTTGCTGTTGTTTTTAATGTACTTACAATGTACTGTGTGATTTTTTTTGTTTCTTTTGTATGTTCTTCCCCCATGGTATAACACCTGTTTTCACTGCATCTTGTATATACATTTTTCTAATTTGGGAAGGGGAAGGGAAATAACAAAAAGTTGAAATAAGGACTCAGGTTGACCCATTGTAACAATGAAATGTACAAGACACTACATTGAAAATGAACTTTACAACTTGAGGGCTGGAGGAGGCCAAGGGAGGAGGTGGAGAAGTGGGGAGTGAAGGGATGGTAGGGGAAAAACAAAGGAGGTACCTGTTAACAATGCTCGATAGGAAATGTAGTCATTAATGTCCTCATGTAACTATAACCCCTTTGTACAGTATCTTTATAATTATATATATACTTTTTAATTGAGGACCCTAAAACAATATCCCAGTTTTGGAAGAAACAACTACAACTACCTAGTCATTTCTCATTTGTATATGTACTAACAATATGTGGTTTCTACATATTCCATTGATTGTCTTATTTTTATGTAAGCTTCTTCTTAAGGTTGGAAGCAAGAGTACTTGTGTAGCCAGGGCAAGGCCCTGAGTTTGATTGTCATCATCAAAACCAGGAAAATAAGAAATAAATAAATAAAAATAGATTCTTAATTGGTGACAAGCTAAAGCAATCAAGGATGGTAGTTATACATGCTTAAATTTAAACCCTGATTTACCATGTTATTAACTATAATATTAGTATAAGGAACATGGAAGTTTGATTTGCTCATATTTTAAATGTTCAAGCTCCAGATTCCCTGGAGACAATACTGCACACCTGAGATTGCAGGATACAACGTATGTGTAAAGTATAACAGAATTACTACCTGGGGCCACAGTTCATTGGTGCAAAGAAGGAGGAGAAATGAAAACAAGAACCAGGTAAAATCTTTCCAGAAACTAGAAAAAATAATTTCTTTAGGATATAGAAATTGTATGAAGCTATTTCATTGTTATATATTCATGCATAAAATGTGTTTTTATCAAATTCACCACTACTTCTTCTCGGGCTGGGAAGGTAGCTGAGTGGTAGAGCGCTTGCCTTGCATGCATGAGGCCCTGGGTTCGATGCCTCAGCACCACATAAGCAGAAAAAAAAAGCCAGAAGTGGCTCTGTGGCTCAAGTGGTAGAGTGCTAGCTTTGAGCTTTAGAGATGAGGGACAGCGCCCAGGCCCAGAGTTCAGGCCCACAACCGGACCCCCAAAAAGTAAATTAAAAAAAAACAAATTTGTCACTTCTATCACTCTTCCTAACTCCTAACTTCATTTTTTTCAATCATATTCATCTCCTCATTACCCTCTACTTTTATCCTACACTGCCCACTGCTAACCAATCCCCAAGCTGTCCTTTTGTATTCATAGTTATTTTTAGGGTTAGATAGAACATATGTGAGAATATGTATTATATTATATTTGTGGTTTGGAATCTGGCTTATTCTCTTCAAAATGATCATATCTAGTTCTATCCATGTTCCTGAAAATATTGTAATATCCATTCTCTAGACTCCATCTCCTGACTTCTCTTTTAAATTGGTCCCTCTTATAATATGCAAAACAATTCTGTTCTGCTCTTGCTTCTACTCTCAAGGTGCAGATCCAAATTCAATTTCAGGGGGTGCAAAACAACATATAAATATTTTCCTAGGTTTATGGTACTTAAGGAAATAATGAAGGGCTGGTTTCCATTATCACATAGCCCTTCGTGTCCACTTTATAAACATATGCAATGCATTCACCAAGAGGGATTTTTTTTTACATTTTTTTGTGTGAAAATAGTGTACAGAGGGGTTAGAATTACATGGGCAAGGTAATGAGTACATTTCTTATCAAGCATTGTTGCCTCCTCCTTTCTTTCCCCTTCCCATCTCGCCCTCACCCCCACCCCCACCTTACCCACCCCTCCCCTGGCCAAAGTTGTAAAGTTTGTTTTTTGACATAATGACCAAGAGGTATTTTAAGAATAAAACATCTTAATGTTTACATCATTTGGTATTTATGAAGGTTAGAACATTAGCACATGTGGCTAGAGCAAGGATGATTTTGCTTCCTCCAAAGGTGTGATAAAGGATACAGGTGAATAGAGGAAAGGAGAGAAAATAGAGAAAGGTTCCCAAGGATTGGCAACTGTTCTCTTTTATCGTTACACCAAACTGCTTTGAGTTAGAGATAATGGGAGAGAATTCCACATAGCAGCTGGCCAGGCCACCATGGGTGTGGGGATGTTGCCTCAGTGGTAAAGTTCTCACCTATTATATATGAGGTCCTATGTTCAAGATCTAGTACCCAAGTAAACAAAAAAGGAAAGCTTTAGACTGGTCACCGTGCTAGGCTTCTATCTAGACACACACAGGTCTGAATTCTGAACATTTCTTCTACAAGACTTCCTCTATTCCTATTTCCCATTAAAATAGGTTTTATCAGCATTCTCTTAACTTTTTTCTTCATTTGTGGGGCTTAATCTAAGTGCCTCGTGCTCACTCAGTGTCCTTGCTCATGAGGGGTACTCTGCCACTTGAACCATGCCCTTTCTTTCTTTAGTTAATTAGAGTTCAAATCTCTAGGTCTTTTCTGCCTGTGTTGTCTTCAAAGAGCAATGCTCTAGTTCCCAGCCTCTCAAATAGGATTACAGGAATGAGCAATCAGTACCGATCTTGGTCTTGTCTGTTTTTGCAGTAGGAATCTAGTGACCCAGATTACAGTGATCAGGGAAAAAAAATGAATAAAAATGAGAGATCCAAGAATGGAGAACATGGAGAAAGTCTTTACATAGACATTACCAAAATCTCACATTCCACATTTTGTTACTGGCACATAATCCTATCTTTGGTCACATTGCTCTGCCTTGGTTGCTACTAAAATACTAGTAGTATACTCACATTGTCTTTAATTTTCGATTATATATGTCAAGATGGCAGAAGAGGGGAAATGCCGTTTCAACCGTCATAGACACACTCAAATTTCTATGAAACACATTTTGATAAATATGAGTCTAGAAAATCCTAAGATACAAACTTAGATATAAATAAATCTATGGATAAGCTGGTGTAATCTATGACTGTTACGTCTGCAGATAATAATTTTTAAAGTGCACAGTGAAGATTAGAGGAATGTCATCTTCTTTTACAAGAATTCAGACTCTAAAGTCATTGCAGGTCACCTGAATGAGATGTTATTCTAGCTCACTAAACTTTTATATTATCCCACTGAATATAATGCTATAAATGTGGTAGTAAATAATGAATTTATCAACTTGTATTGTTCACTATACAAGATAAGAAAATTGCCCTAGAGGAAATTTCAAGGATGCCACAAACAATTTGTTATAAGAGAAATAAAATTTTCCACATTTGGGGAGCTGATGCTCAGTCAGCCATTACAGTATGTAGAGTAGCCAGCTGCTGGTGGCTTATACCTGTAATCCTACCTACTTAGGAAGCTGAGACCTGGAGAATTATGGTTCAAAGCTAGCCCAGACAGAAAAGCCAGCAAGACTCCATTTCCAATTACCAGTAAATAAAAGCTGTGTTGGAGGCATGGCTCAAGTAGGAGAGCACCAGCCAAGTGAGCAAGGCAAGCAAATGTGAGGGCCTGAGTTCAGACCACAGTATGCCCTAAACAAATGTCCCATAGTTATTTGGGAATTTGCACTGATTTTTGTAACTAAAAATAATCAACATTATATGTACAATGCCTGTATGGCAGTTGTCACATACTTTGCATATCTACCCCAACTTATGTATTTTTCAAGGTAACAGCATAAAATTAAACTGAGTAATTCCAAGTCCCTTTTATCACCTATTTGAACGTTTTCAGAACAGTCCCTGAATATCTAAGTCAGGTGGCTTCCAGAGGCCCACTACTGATACTCTCTCTCACTGTATTTCCTGGAGACTGCCAAGACTGTTTTCTATTTCTTGACTCCGTTTAAGTCTCATTAAATGAATGAATACTTAATATACCAAAGCATATTAAGTTGAATAAAGCTGCTGGTACAGATTAAAGTATAAAGCTTGGCTAAAATTTCTTGAGCCTGTCTCTAAAAATATTTCAGTACCAGGAAATACAAGAATCAAAAGAGTGTAGCTTGTTTTTATCTTTAAGCTAACATGGAATTATTCTGGCTTGTCTGGGCTCCTGGCATTGTTGTGACCACATTGATCGCTGATGGAGCTGCATTTGGTCTATCATCTCTCCTATAATGTCTCCCACTGAAGAATGCTGGGCTTGGAGCCCTCAGGCTTCCGCAAACACCTGCTTCTTCTGTTTTCCAAATATATGATAGTGAAAAAGTTCATTGAAGGAAATAACATTTTGTCAGCATCTAAACACGTACACGCGTTTGCATTTATTCTACAGATGCTTTCAGACTATAGGGCAGCCTTGAATAGCTGCAGCAAAGGCCCACGTGGCTCACTGAGCCTAATTCATCAACTCCAAAACTGACGGGTGTGAAATCACAGGGTTTTTTTAAACAAATTACAAGTTATTTCTTTCTGTAATTATCAGATTAAGCAACTAAACCTAGAAAAATGACAGCAAACATAATATAGCGTTTCTCAAAAATATTTCTAGCCTACCATCAGTATCAGCAGTAAAAATCTTTGTTTTTTAAATTTCTTTATTATAATTTCATTGTCTTTAAGTAACTGTACAAAGGGGTTTCAATTCAACACGTCAGTTTGTGAGTGTAATGCATCTTGATCAGTGTCAACCCTTTTATCATTCTCCTCCCAAACCTATCCATGCCGTCAACTTAAAGTTCCAGTTTCTTGGTATTTATTTTATTAGACTGTTAGTTAGCTGTTCAAAACTTACACACCACTGAAACTTTCCCCTGCATACACCTTACTTTAGTTAATACATTTATATATATATGCATCTGACCCTGTATATGTTTATATATGTATTTATAAATTCCATCTCACTTCAGCATGTGAGGGAAAATAAAACAAAAACATGTGTCTTTTGTCTCTGTGGGCCTGACCTACTTCACTTAAAATAATTTTTTCCAGTCTATCCATTTCCTTGCAATGACATAATGAGTAATATCATTCTTCCTGATGGGTGAGTAAAATGTTGCAACTTCTGTGGAAAGCAGTTTGGAGATTTATCTAAAATGTAAACAGAACCATCCTATGATCCAGCTCTACCACATTTGCCATTTGAGGCCGGATACACAACCATGCTCATTGTTGCACTATTTCCCAGGGTCCCAAGTACCATTCAAAGGACGAATGGATCAAAAAAGGTTTTAAAACTTTCCCTATTGCAGTTTAGTACATTTACAAAGTAGGAATCATGGGTTCCCCAGATCTTACCACTTTGATACAGAAGTTGGGGCTGCTAAACCAGCAGCACTGGCAAAGCCTGTAGATTGCTACCAGTGCAGCCTGTTAAAAACCACACCAAACCTATGAATCAGAAATGTATTTTAGAAGCTCTTGTTTACAACGTTCAAGCAGTTACACTCAATAGAAAAACACAGGAGAAATGATAGAGAACCAATGTGATATAGCAGTTAAACTAGGAATTGTGTAATGAATAAAGGGACTGTGACCAGCAACTCTTGGTTTGTTCTGAATCTTACCTAAGGTCTCTATTTACAGAGAAATATGGGGGGCCACGGATTATAGAGAAAACAATTTCTAAATTTGCAGCAATCATGTGCACAAACAACAATGCTAGATAGGAAATTTACTCATAATCTTTCACACTTAGCTGTGACCCCTCTGTACAGTATTTTCACAATAAAAAAAATTTATTTTAAAAAAATGGCTCTCCCACTAGAGACCAGAGGATTCCTTTTTTTTTTTTTTTTGCCACTCCTGGGGCTTGAACTCAGGGAACGGGTGCTGTCCCTGAGCTTTTTTCCTCAAGGCTAGCACTCTACCATTTGAGCCACAGCACCACTTCTGGGTTTTTCTATTTATGTGTTACATCTACGGCCATACCAACCTGAATGCGCCTGATCTTGTCTGTTTATGTGTTACTGAGGAATTGAACCCAGGGCTTTATGCATGCTAAGGAAGCACTCAACCACTGAGCCACCTTCCCAGACCCCACCAGGGGATTCTAAAAGGAGAAATTAAGTAACTTTGCATTTACACAAGTCTTCCTCACAAAATTATTCAGACACAAAATTTCAAAGATTTAAAAAGTGGTTTTTCAATATAAGTACAAATACATTAAATATGTCAGTATAAATAAAGGCAAGAAAGGATGGGCTGCCCTCTACCCTACCTAACCCAAGCTGACAATGGCTATTTTCTATCTAACTCTTAAATTCCTAGGGCTTTTTTGTGTTAAAGTGGTTTTTCTTGCTCAAAGAAATTGGAAATTTTCTGCTTTGTAATTCGGTCTATATTTGAAAACTGTTGTATATGATTGTGTGTATTCACCTTATTGGAAATCAGGATATGCAGTGATAATTTCATAAACTAATTACACAAAAAAGGAAAAAAATCTGCTTCTAAAGTGACAAATTTTCTTCATTATTTTAATTATTATCTTCCAATTTAATTATAGTTAAGCTAGATTTCAGCAAAGTAAAGCTAATACCAATTAGCATATGCAGCACTGGCACTGTGGATAAAGATGGCTTTCTTGGCAAGAAATGATTTGAAGTCATATATTTTTAATATTACTTTTTCCTGTGATAAATCCATATAATTAATATGCCCAAATAAGGCCATTAATTAATATAGCACAGTTTTCTGGGGTGGGATGTTGCTTTTTCTAATTAAGCATATTAAACTTTTGTAACTTAGCAAGAACACACGTCAATTAGATGGCAACATTTGTCAGCTAGTCTTTCTTTGTTTTAGTGTTGAAAATTATCAATATATTATATGTGATAGAGGAAAAATGTCCATCAAAAATCATATGCAGACTCCCTGTCAAAAGAGCTCAGTAAGATAATGCTACTTCTTTTTAAGTATATGTGTGTATGCCTGTCTTCTGAGTATGTGGGGGGAGGGCGTGGAAGGGGAGCTCGCATGTGTTGGGAGATTCATGACAAATTACAGTAATATCCCCTCCTAATGCAAAGGGCTGCACATAAGTACTTGCCATGATTAAAGTGATTTATGCAGGAATCAACGGTGACCAATTACACTCACCCCCCCACCCATTACCCCCAGCTTGGGATTTCTTAGTTAAAGAATACAAAACAAATCTTCCCTTTGTTTACTAAAGAGAAGGGACATGAATTTATAAAGTGGGGATGACATGAATAAGTCTGAATTTAATTGAATTATTTGTTGGAGGAAGAAAACTACAGGGAAGGAGAAAAGAAAAAGAGATGGGGCAAGATAAAAATGAAACTTGTTCCACACAAATGTCTGTGTCACCTCAGCTGTTTCTGTATGGAGGGGACCCAGTATTCATGTGGCACGGGCTTTGGGGATTGGAGAGCCTGTTTCTTTGGAAATGAAGAAGAGGAAGGCCACTAGCTGCCTTTGTTACAACACAACACAGGAAAAGATCTGAGTAAATTGGTTCATATATGCCCTGAGCCTCTGCCTTTTAGAATTATATCTTTGTTCTTCATTTGAGCTTAACAAGAATCCACATCCCCCATTATTCTTCATATCTTTATCCTAAGGATCTTTGGATTGTCTTTATTGTTGTTCTATAAATGTTTATCCATCCCAGATGAAAATGAGCTTAGCTTGCTTCTATATACAACACTAAAATTTTCTCTGGCATGAAAAAAGAGTAGTCTGAATTTTGTGGGACAATTTTCCAGATTTATTTTGTTTGATTGTCATTATTGGAGTTAGGACCATCCATTTTCTATGCAGGTGTTCTACTGCTTGAGTCACTCCCTTTTGCTTTAGTTATTTTTCAAGGGCCACTATAGGATTGTGATGCTTCTATCTGTAGCCTCCCAGATACCTGAAATAACAGATATGTGCCACAACACCTGACTTACTG
Source organism: Dipodomys spectabilis (assembly GCF_019054845.1). NCBI lineage: Eukaryota > Metazoa > Chordata > Mammalia > Rodentia > Heteromyidae > Dipodomys > Dipodomys spectabilis. Next base: position 13,882,033 of record NW_024870727.1, read on the forward strand.
GTTGAAATGGGGACCTAGCTAACCTTCACTCAGGTCAGCCATCACCTACAATTTCCTCTGATTACTGAATAGCTGGATTACAAGCATGTCCTACTACACTCAGCCTAATATTCTCTATTTGAAAGTCAACCTCATTGGAACTTTATCCTAGACAAACTAGGACATTTAGATATTCTATTGATATTACTAATGAGTTTTCAGAAAACTATATATCATTCTGTAAATTCATGATCCAATCTGCCCTATATATTTTATAATTCTTTAGTATTCATTTTAAATGTATTTTGCACTGTTGGGAGTCTAATCGTTAAACTTGGAAATAGAAAATCACTGGTGCAATATATCAAGAGATTGAAATCAAGCAAGAGTTACTCATAACAGTCTCGAAGAGGGCAACATTGCTAAAAAATTCATTAATTTTAAATGTTCTTTTAATTTCTGTATCAATTATTTATTTCAGTTTAAGGCATAAAAGATAATACATACTGATTTTAGGGGAAAGATACTCTTACCACCCCTTTGGTTTTTAGTTATGAGAACCAAATATCATCCTTGACCAGGTGTTTCCAGGAGCCACTTCCTGTGTGGCAAGCTTTAATGAGATTATACACTTACAAACTTTGAAAGTCAGCTCTCCAGAAAACAATGTAGCTGAGAAGCCTCAGTGTGGTCATCCAAATAAATGGCTTTACCTAATTGCAATTTCACATTACACCACTGGGGTTATTGGCAATCTATTAAAGAAATGGTGGTATGGAGCACTGGGCTCATATTAACTGTCTTTCTGGAGTTCTATCACCTACTGTCTTCTCTTCCCTTCTTATTATCTCCTCAGTTTTCCCAATCACCACCCTGGTTTTTGACCTCTCTCGTCCATCTAGATTGCTACTCTGGAAAGCCTTGTGTCAATTTGGTGCATATTTAGAGTGTTAGACAGCAGAGTACTGGTGGTTCATGCCTGTAATCCTAGCTACTCAGGAGGCTGAGATCCGAGAATCGCAGTTCAAGGCCAGCTCAAGTAGGAAAGTCCTTGAAACTATTACATCCAATTAACCACCAGAAAACCAGAAGTGGAGATGTGGTTCAAAGAGGTAGAATGCTAGCCATGAACAAAAGAGCTCAAGGACAAGTCTAGGTCCTGAGTTCAAGCCTCACAACTGACAAGCTTCTTAACTGCAGGATAAAAATTTATTGTAGAATTCCAAAGTTATATCCCAAGACTCAATATAGTCACACTCCTCCTCTGTTCTCACCTTTGGTTGACACGACTTTCAGTTGTGTGATCTAATTTTGTTACTACCACAATTTAAGGAAGATTCTAATTCTTTTGTTTTTTTTTTAATTGTGAAAATACCATACATAGGGGTTACAATTACATGAGCAAGGTAATGAGTACATTTCTTATTAAGCATTGTTGCCTCCTCCTTTGTTTCCCTTTACCATCCCTGCCCTCCCATCCTCCCCCTCACCAAAGTTGTAAAGTTTGTTTTTCGACATAACATCTTGTACATCTCAAATTCTTAATCTAAACTTGAACAAGCCTGAACTTTTTCCTCCTGCTCCACAATCACCATGAGGATTCAAGCGCCTTCCACCTAATGATCACTAGAATGTTCTCTGAAGAGTACAGGGTAGCAACCTCCAGAGCTGGCTAAATATGCAGTCTTGGGTCATCTGCTTCAAATACTGCACCACAAGTGGGGATGGAAAGCACAACTTCACCTCTCCAGTGCAGAGGTGAGCCGGGGTGAACTGAACAAAGCTGCTAGGTGTTGGGGCAGTTGATTTAAGACTAGCAAAACTGAAGGGAACCCTCACACTGACATGGTAAACCACCCTAGCATAAGCAAGAGCAAAGGGGGGAGCTCAGACCCTGTAGGCCACACTTCCTCCCTCCCTGTCCCCAGGTTACTTGCTGAGCGCTGGGTAGGTGAGAACATGCATTGACATGCAGACTATGAGGCCAAAGGCTGGGCTAGTGCAATTATGTCAGTCCCTGAGGATGAGAAGGTAGGAGATAAGGACCATGTGCAGGAAAGAATTGAGGCCAATGAACAAGTGGAGAGAAGTGTCTTCACCATCCCCCTCAAGCCAGACCTGAGTGATGCCATCACTCACAAGGCAGAAGCAGGATCAGGAGTTGGTGAACACCCTGGGCTCCATGGAGACCGTAGCTCACTTGTAGCTCTGGGCTACAAGGCCGTCCTGGGACTATCTAGCAAGATTGTATCTACAAATAAATACACAAACAAAAGAGAAATAGAAGACAGAGAGAGAGAGAGAGAGAGAGATCAGAGGAAAAGAGGGAGATGGGGAGATGAGGAAGGAAGGAAGGAAGGAGAGAAGAGATGGATTGGCAAAGAAAGAATCTACTTAGTCCTAGATGAGGCCACTTGGGCGCAGAGCAAAGGATTATATAAAAGCTGGCCCCCATGTCCATTACAATCAAAACTCCTCCCTAAAATATAATTTCACCTCAAAACCTATGCAAATTACAGTGGTGGAAAAAAGTCAGAGGCTTTCATTCCAGATGCTTTGATTAAATGCTTCAAACAGAGAGGATACTGTTACCTGAAATCCGTGTGTGAGATTTCACTAAAATTATTTTTAAAAACTCTCATACAAATATGAAAAAATAGCATTTTAATTTAAGGGGGAATAACGGGCAGGACATGGTAGTGCAAGGCTGTAATCTCACCCACTTAGGAGATAGTACAAGGACAGCCAGGGCAAACTATAAGCAAGACTCTATCTCAACAAATAAATTAAGTTTGGTGTCAATCGCCTGTCATTAAAGCTACATGATGGGCATAAATAGGAAGATCATCTCAATCTGAGATGAACCCTAGATTAAAACACAAGACCCTATGTGAAAAAATAGCTAAGAAAAGGGGGCTGGGTGCATAACTCAGGAGTAGAGTGCTTGTCTACCAAGTGTAAGGTCCTGGTTTCAAATCCCAGTACTATCTAAGAAAAAAATAAAAGAAGGAAGTGCAAGAATACAATATTACAAAGTCATCTTCTATTTACCCTAGTACTAAGTTGCTCTGGAAGCAACTTACAAATAGGAACAGCTTAAAACAAATTTGTTTTAAGCTCCAAGTTCTGAGTGCTCTACCCATTCCCGAAAGGACAGACAAGCCAACCAAGATAAATACACAGCTTCTTTCTGTCAGAAGCCGCTCCTGTGTTCATCGTAGCATCGAGGACTGTACCCTACCCTCTCTCTGTCCACAGCCACAAATCTGATTTCTCCCCCTGAATTTTTAGACAGAGTGTTTCTGAGCCCAGGATACAAATGACAAAATATAGCACTTAGAATTTGGGCATCTTAAGATATTAGGCCCCCAAATTCTGATGCTCTACTCATTCCCAAAAGGACAGACAAGCCAAATAGGTAAATACAGAGCATCTTTCTGTCAGAAGCAGCTCCTATGTTCATCCTAGCATCCAGGGCTGTCCCCTTTCCTCTTGCCATCCACAGATACAGTTTTGATTTCCTCCCAAAATTTTTGGAAAGCTGACAAGAGGTTTGGAGCTCAGGATGCAAATGACAAGATAGAGCATTCAGAACTTGGGGGCTTTAAAACAAATTTGTTTAGATGTCGAATAGAATATGACTTTAACATGCAAATAGAGACCACATTTCTCAAAATAGTAAATTACAGCGAGCTTCATGGTTTTCCTTACAAATTTTAGTAGTACTATGGAGGTGGTATTGTGATTGATAGTTAGTATAAGGAAATTAGTGACTGATGACATTAAATTTTTCAGTATAATGTAGTTAGTGTTTCTCTCTCCAGCACACTTTGGTATTTCAAACCATTTTTCCAAAGGAATTCTCTGGCTGCAATTGAATGATAAATTGTATTTCCCCACAAAGCTTATAATTAGTATATTTTAATTTAATTCCTACAGTACAATTGAGTTTATATTCACATATGATTAAGCTGCCACACGACTCTAAAGATATTCAAGTAAATAAGATTATGGCACAAACATGGAATGAATTATGACCTGTTTGAACTTATTAGACTAAAATGCATTCAAAGATAGAAGTTTTAAGTGCATCTAGAAATGTATTTTTTAAAAGCATGCATTTCATGAAGTACAAATTGATAGATTTGTGGATTAAAATGTCATTTTTTAGACAATGAAGAAAAACTAATTAAGAATTATAGAAGCAAGTTGGAGCGAGTTTCTCTGGACAAGCTAGGACTATAGGCATAAGACACTAGCTCCATCTCTGAGAAGACGATGGTCATATTTTTCCACCTCAGCTTGTACACAAACATTGAGCCTGGTTATGAATACCTGTAGTTCCGGGTTCATGAGAAGCCAGGAATAAGCAGGTTTTCTTTCCACAACAGTCCATACAGGCAGGAAATTTCATGACTTCCATCTCAATGGGAAGAAGCTGAGTATCATGGGATACTCCTGACATCCCAGCTATAACAGGAAGCCTGAAATATGTGGATCATACTCCAAGCACATTGCTTAAACAGGAAGTGAGATTCTACTTCAAAAATAAATGATGAAAGAAACTGGAATCATGGCTCAGTTATACTGTGGTTGCCAACCAGCAGGAAACACTAAGTTGAAACACAAATACCACCACAGAAAAATAGAGAAGACAAATGTTTCCCTTAGCAAACAGGAGCTAGTGATTTCTGAAGCAGGATACCAATATGTGTCTCAATGGAAGCACAAGCTGATCGTTTTTCTTACTGAAAATCAATTGAGAATATTCTACTGCAATTTACCAAATATCCAGAGCACGTGGAAAACTATGGACACAGGTAAAATACTTTAAGGTAAACTGACCAAAGGAAGACAATTCATCTATCAACATACCTTGATCCATCTCTCTGTTCAAATCTTTCCAAAGACATTAACTCTTAAAGGCTCAAGAAGAATGCGAAAAAATGTTTCTGGTTTTGCCTCCCCTGCTCACAAAGTGACAACATAGAGATCCGATGAAAGGAAAAAGAGCCATGATGACTTTCATGAGTTCTTAACTATTAGATAGACAGTGTCTAGCATAGAAGGAATATTATTATTGCTTTGGGGTTGGTTCATAAAGTTACAGTCTTCCAGTATTAAAACTCAATGAAGTCTCAGGATTGTAGTTTTGTTGGGAAACCTGATAAAACTATAAGCAATTTCCTGAGCACAGAGCTATGTTACACATACACACATACATATATACTTATATACATACATACATACATGCATACATAAATACAGAATTTTAAGTTACTCAGACTTCACAATGCATGATCTTGGACTGTAAGAGTGTCCTCAAATGTCACTAAGATATAAAACAAACAATAAATTCCATTCATTGGTTGCAATGAATTGTAGGCCTGTGTTTGGCCATATAGTCATTATTCAAGAGGCTGTAGGCAGAATAAAAACACACAAAAATTCTCACATTGTTTGGGTCACATTAATAAAGAATAATAATGGGACTACTACAGAAAAGTTACTACAGAAAATTATGAAGACAAAAATATAAGACCCATGTCACTTTCCTGAATGAGGTCAAGTTGACTTCATAGAAAAAAGATTGAGAAGGATGAAAAAGCAACTCAGCCCAGTAAACGGCCAAGAAGAAATAGAAAGCGAGAGTAACAAAGGCCCAGATATCAAAGGAAGAGGAATTAATTTCAGTGATTTTCCAGGGCAGGATACCAAGGAGACCTGGGCACTGACACAGGGAAGTAGTGAGAAGTGGGTGGAGTCAGGTCGCAAAGGCACTTACAGCCTAGGTGAAAATTTACCAGTATCCCATGACTAATGGCATGCTTCTACGGGATTCAAATTACTGTGTAAGATGTTCTGCACAGAAAAAATATCATCCTGTCAGAAGTGTGATAAACAGCACTACAACTAGGAAAGGGGAAGGCATTTGTGGCCAAAGAGAGATAGACAACAGTGTGGCAAAGCCATGCTGGTGGCTCTCAGCACGTCATACTATGAATAACAAAAATGCTACAGGACAAGGAAATATCTACCAAAACAATTCAACGGTTCTTGGTGCAGATCAACACAGTTAAGGAACTTGCCTAAGGCCACATAATTAGTAGCATGGATGTATCTGGAATTTCTGACTCTCATCTGCTTTTTCTCCCTATTACACCATTCCACTTCTTACTGTTTGATTAATCCAAGTAGAGATTTCAAATTAGCAACCGAAAATTTGCCTATTAATGTTAATGACTCCCCCTGCCCCAAACCTTCCATTTTTCTTTTAAACAAGCAAGTTTGGACATTGTTTTAACAACAACAAAAAAAAACTGTTGTAATTAAATCCAATCTCCATTTCCCCCTTCTTACAAATAAATGCAGTTTTCCTGATGTCAGAATTCAGTTTGGAACTTCTAGTAACTAAAATAATTGAGTTGGCATTCTGAAAATAAATGGGAAATATCTATTAGAATTTTGTTGATGGAATTATTTATTGAAAGAAAATAAATATATTTGTGACTAAATCTCTACAAAATATTATTCACTGTACCTCCTTAGGACAACCAAACATCTATGACAGATGCATGATGTTTTCCACAGAGATCATCAAGTTTTGTTTGCATTTGACATCTATTTTGCTCTGATAACTGAAAGATGGGAAAAGTACGTTTTATTGTCTGAGCTTGAGCGATCAAAACCCAGAAAAACATAATGCCTCATGTTCTTTCATCTATTCTTTATCTCAAGAACACACAGATTCTACTTGTTTTATTTACTAACTCAAAATCATTGCTTCACTCAGTGATCAACTGGCATATCTATTCTTGGTAAGTGAAATCACTTAAGTGAACCACTTAAGTAAACTACATCAATAAATGAAATAAATGAGGGCTAGGCCTATTTTTCAATTTAAATAGAAACTTGCTATTTTCAAAAGGCATGTTACAAAGAAATTTGAAGACAAGGTAAAGGCAAGCCACAAGGAAGAGGAAAACAAGGAAGCCTCTCAAGATGTTTTAAATGATGTGCCAGGCAAATGCTAAGATAATTCTTCAACTTTGTACTTGTCTTCCAAGATCTTCCCAGAAGGTCTTGGAAAAATCTATTCAAGCAAACAAAAAATGACAGTGGAGTTTGATAAGTGATAAAATAGGATTTATTTTTTCAATGACACTCAAGTGATGACATGGAAATAAAAAACGAAGTAGACAAAAGTCTAAGCAATCATGTTTGGTGATTCCTACTCTTGGTTTGAAAGACGTAATAATAGTGCCACATTGTCTTTTAAAACTTTGTATTTAAGGCTTAGAAATCATGCTTTGCAAGCAATAGGTCTTGGTGGCTCACAACTGTAATCTGAGCTACTCAGAAAGCTGAGTTGTGAGGATCTTGAATCAAAGCCAGCCAGAGCAGGAAAGTCTTCAAGACTCTTAACTACAATTATCTGCCAAACAACCCAGAAGTGGCGCCATGGCTCAAGTGGTAGAGTGCCAGCATTGAGCAAACCAAAGCTCAGGGACAGCACCCAGGCCCAGAGTGTAAGCCCCAGGAACTGTGCAGTTTGTGTTGCACTGTGTGAATGATTGCTCAGAAGCAATCCTTCTGGGATGGCCAACAGACACATGAAGAAATGCTCAACCTCCCTAGCCATAAAAGAAATGCAAATGAAAACAACACTGAGATACCACCTCACCCCAGCTAGAATGGCTATAATCAAGAATTTTAACAACAACAGATGCTGGAGGGGCTGTGGACAGAAGGGAACCTTACTTATTGTTGGTGGGAGTGTAAACTTGTTCAACCACTTTGGAAAGCAGTATGGAGGTTCCTCAAAAGACTTCACATAGAGCTCCCCTATCACCCAGCAATCCCACTTTTGGGCATTTACCCAAATGTTCACAAACAAGACCACACTAAAGCTACCAGCACAACTATGTTTAATGCAGCATTATTTACCATAGCTAAGATATGGAACCAACCCAGATGCCCCTCAGTAGATGAATGGATCAAGAAAATGTGGTATATATACACAATGGAATTCTATGCCTCCATCAGAAGAATGACATTTCCCCATTTGTTAGGAAATGGAAAGGCTTGGAAAAAATTATATTAAGTGAAGTAAGCCAAGCCCAAAGAAACAAAGGTCCCATGGTTTCCCTTATTTGCAATATCTAGTATATGTATGAGTCAGGAAAGGTCAGATAATGTGATGTTAGGAAAATGAACCCTTAGATAAGTATTTAAATGTTTTTTTCTTTCATGCATTTGTTTCTAACTCATTTATAAGATTATTTCTTTGTAGCTTTGTATGTCCCTCCCCCACAGTACAACCCCTGCTTTCACTATATTTGATGTCGGTATAATTTGTGGAAGAGATGGGGAAAAACAAGTCGGTTAAGGATACAGGTGGACCCGATGCAACTATGAGAAGTACAAGTTGTCATGTCAAAAACGAACTTTACAACTTTGGTGGGGAGGGGGGGAGGAGGGGCGCGGGATTGGGTGGGGGGGCGGGGGGAGGCTGGGAAGGGATGTGAAGGGTAAACAAAGGAGGAGGCTACAATGCTTGATAAGAAATGTACTCATTATCTTGTGCATGTAATTGTAACCCCTCTATACAATATGTTCACAAAAAATAAAAATTTAAATTTAAAAAAAAAAGAAGCAATCCTTCTGGGTGCAAACCTTCTTGGTTACTCCAGAGCCTCTGTGTTTGTCTTCCTGGTAGCTATATTCTGGGCAGGACTGAGCAGCCTGCCTACCCCATCATACCAGCTGGAGATGGATGACAATGCCTGAGATCTTTGTGGAGACCTGTTCTCTTTCATTCAATATCCATATCCCCAGAGAGACTTATTAAATGTAAACATCAACTGTGCAAGGGATGTCCTACTTAATTAATTTCTGTTCTATGTTTTTAGGTATTGATCACCTGGAGAAGTGTGTGTGTGTGTGTGTGTGTGTGTGTGTGTGTGTGTGTGTAAGTGTTATTGAGCACTGAACCCAGGGTCTAATTCTTGCTAGGTAAACTCTAGCTACCACTTGGGCCACTTCCCACCCCTTTTGTTTCTCTTGCTTTGTCTGGATTCATCTCATGACACTCATGCCACTGCTTACTGAGGAGGTGAGATTACAGGAATGCATCCCCAACACACAGCAAAGTTAATATTCAATTAAGGAAAATTAGTGTGACCAACTCACATTTATTCTAATCACAGAAACTTCTATTCTCTCCCTCATATGAGTTTCATGCTCATACCAATAATTATAGATGTGTTACTTTTACCTTAAATTTTACTCTTAAATATAATACTAATACTTGTATGACACTGAACGCTCAGACCAGAGGAAAGAAGTTTTAAGATATCATCAACTCCAAGAACTGGTTTGTCTTCATTTTGTAAAACTTCTTTTACATTCAATTTAATGCATGTAGGAGTAAATTATTCAGGAAGTTGATAAAGATTCATTACTTAACAACAGGGAAGTCTAAAGGAGCAGCTAGCAGCAGCTGTGTAGATTTAGTGCTCATTTTCTCCATATATAGGGTGTAATGGATTTCCAGCAATTTGGATAATGTAACATTATCAGTGTTGATTGTAGATAATACAGCAAGATATTATGCTGCTTAAGAGGGCTGTAATGAAACAACTGCACAATGAGGAAGGAGGCAGTCCCAATCTGGGAGGAAAGTTTTCTGTAGAACTCAGAATTGGAGAAAGAATAAGGTTTGGGAAACAAGTTCTGGAAGGAGGGACATCTAGTGCATGGACAAGACTCAAGACACATTTTCCAAAAGAAATCTGCCACATTCACCTCCACACATGGTAAATCCGTGGAGGAAGTGAAGACTACTCCTGGAGGTTTTTCCCTACTTTAGTACATTTGACAGCAAGGAAGACAATTAGAAATAGGAGAATTCCCACAGGAATAAATATACATCTAAGCAGGCACCAATCCCTGGCTGCCAACAGAAGATATGAGAGGGATGAATCAGAGACAAAGGACTTTATTAGACACAGCAGAAGCAATAGCAGGTACATTGCACATTTCTGAGGGTTCTCTGTACCTCAAGGTCCCTGGCGTGACATTATATGCCCAGAGAGAAGGCTAAACAAACACACGGAAGGTTTCACTGCTGCTGAAGAACCCAGGTAGATCAACTTCCATTTGGACAGTGAGAAGTAAGCACATCTATTCTTTGCCCAGAGAGAGTCTGAACATCTTTTAGAGCTGTGTGATTCATTCCTGCTACCCATCACCTCATTTTCTGAGAATGGCTGGCTACATAAACAATGCAGATCAGTGAGCCAGACTGAAATGAAAAAAAAAAAAGGTCAATAACTGAGAGTTTTCACAAGATGAAGCACACAGGTTCACAGCAGATTGCCACCTAGCAATCCCAGGCCATTTCTTATCAAAAGAAATGGGGTTTTGTGGGCATCCCCTGGTATTCTTCAGGGGTGGCTTGCTTCCTGGGGTCTCATGCTGGAGCTGAGTCCTATGTGTGGCAGTGTGTAGATGGCAGGTCCATTAAGAGGTTGAGCCTCAAGGGAGGTCTTTAGGTCATTGGACTTGCTACCTACAAAGGGAGTCAGCCAGTTCTCCTGGGAATTCAAGCCCTTCTGTCTGGTCCCCACCAATTGCTGTTGCCAGGATGAATATGACACATGAAGCCAGTGGACTCTCCAGCACTGAGCTCATGCCAGGCTGCATTTGACCCTCAAAGCTAGGAGCTCTTTCCCTTACAAATGACCCAGTCTTATATATTTTCCTATGGCAAGGTAAAACATATATTTTTTTGTCTTGCATTTTTAGTATATATTTTGATTATAAAGATACTGTACAGAGGGCTGGGAAGGTGGCTCAGTGGTAGAGCACCTGCCTTGCATGCCTGAGGCCCTGAGCACCACATAAGCAAAAAGAAAAAAGCTGGAAGTGGTGCTGTGGCTCAAGTGGTAGAGAGCTAGCCTTGAGCTGAAGAGCTGAGGGACAATGCCCAGGCCCAGAGTTCAGGCCCCACAACTGGACCCCCCAAAAAAAGATACTGTACAGAGGGGTACAGTTACATGAGTAAGGTAATGAGTCCATTTTCTATTGAGCGTTGTTACCTCCTCCTTTGTTTTTCCCCTACCATCCCTTCCCTTCCCACCTCCCTAATTCTTTCCCCAACCCCCCAGGTTGTAAAATTAATTTTCAACATAATGTCTTGTACATCTCATTGTTACAATGGGTCAACCTGTACCCTTGGAAAACATATTTTTAAGTACATAAAATTTGAATCTCAAGTCATAAAAATACTCCAATCACTTCTTTGTGATTTGAGGATTACTTGAATCTCTCGTAGGTTTTTTTTTAATTCACTACCTCTAAAAGTTGTTTTGCTGTGTTTTGTTTCGTTTTGTTTTAGCATTTTAGGAAATTCATAAGCAGGAATTATTTGGTCCAAATTTGGACATGCTGTAATTCAAGCAAATATTCTTGAAAGACCCCAGTACCTGCAGATAATGTCCAGGACAGTGGATGTTTTGCAGGCAGAGGTAAAACAGGGTTAGGAGTCTTGTGGAAACCACTGTGCTCATGCTGTAAAAAGGCATGCTAATGTTTCTTTTATTGCTGGCTCTCTCTGCTTCTCCATGACCTGAAGAAAGTCAATTAACTTCTCTGCGCCTGTACAAAGAGGATAACACTATTTGGTCACACACCTCTGAATGGTGTTGTAGGGAGAAACAAGATAATGCTTAGAAAGCATTTGCAGAAAGTTCAAAAGAAGCAGAGAGCAAGAGGACAATGCATTCTTAAATGTGAAAAATGGTCTAATTCAAACTTTTTGACAAGGCTTAGCTAATAGGAAAAGGCATTTTTAATACTTTGCTAAGCAGAGTTTTTTCCACGTACATCATAAATATACTCCCTGCCAAGCTGGGTCCCCTTAAGCCATATTCAGCTTCACCAAAACAATCACATAATGATACTCAGTCAAGCAAGTGCACACAATTTGTGTTAGTGTAAGAGAAAGAGTGTTCTTATCTGCCCTATCGGTTCAGGAAAGGACTAAATGCAGTTTAATCAGCATGCATAATGCTGTTCTGTCATTCCACCTCTCAAATCATAGTGATAGATTTCAAGAACCTATGGTGTCACTGGAGGGAGGGAGATGGTATGTTAATATATCACACAGGCCCAGACACCATCTTGGCATGAGACCTTAGAATTTCCTAATTATTAGCAGCCTATATATTGAAATTATTCTATAGTTCAGTGTATTCTTCCTATAAAGAAGCAAGTCCTCTGAGAAATGCAGTCTACTTGAGAGCTGATTAAAGGAACACAAACACCATCTCAGGGGGAAAATCTATTCCAAGGAAAAATACTCAACACCATAAGAGCCAATATGAATTAAAGGAAAAAAAGAAAGCAAGCAAGCAGGAGAATCTCTATGCCTCAGCACGCAGACATAAGGAGGCTTGCATTTTTCTCTAGTCCACTTTAAAACAAAAGCTGCCACCACTGTAGTCATCTTTATAAGTTATCTAGGGCAGTGCTCCTCAAAATATAATCCATAGAAAGCAAGTTTAAAAATTGCCTGAAATCTTATGAGAAACCTAAGTTCTGGAGCCTCCTCCCAGATTTACTAAATCAAGAACTACTGGGACCCAAAAATCTGTATTAACAAGCTCTCCAAGCTACTCCTAAGCTCCTCAGATTTGATAAGTATTGACCCCAAACCAGCCTCTCCGATCCCAATCCGATTATAGTCATTTAAGCTTTCAATCTGCCTTTTGTGTTTACTTCAATGGAATATGTCACATGAGGCAAACGCAAATGTAGAATAGCTAAAGGACAAGGGTTAAAAGCAGCATGGATGATTTGAAACAGCACAACATACCTCTTCTGAAGGACTTGTGTAAGAGGAAATGGGTACTTACAAGAGGAGAGGGTGGGGCCCGAGACCAGAGGGATAGAAGCATGAAGGACAAATGCAGTAGAATGCAGGCAGGAATGCATTGCACAGACCACAAAACTGAGAAACATACAGGAAGGGGCTGGGGGTGGAAGGGAGAAGAGAAGACATTGAGTGCTGACACAGCTCCAGATGCATTGTATACATGAACTGCTTTGTTAAGTGGCAATCAATAAATAAATAAATCCAACCTATAATCTAAAACTTAAGAAAAGTGAGGGAGAGGTGTACTGGGAGGGGTGGTGGGAATGTTTAATGGGGTGACACTGATCAGAGGCACTGAATTTATGCACTGCTTTGGTGAATGGTAACTCCTTTGTGCAGCTACTTAAAGTTAATAAAAGTATTTTTTTCAAGAATGCACAAAGAAAGAAGCAATGCACACATGATGGTTCACCAGAACAAAGCCTACAAACCAGAAAGCAGTGCTCTCAACCAACAGACAGCAGATCCATCAACGCCTGATTCTCCATCTCCACAGCGCTGAGATCCATTGCTAATTTATGGATAAACTGTGAGTTAGAAAAGCTTGGAATGATAAAGACTATTAAAACACTACCAGGACAATTCTGGTGTGCTTGTAACTTTCTCTATAAGGGGCATGTTTTGCCTTAATCTAGTCTCTAAAGAAGTATCCTGTTGTTGGGAAGAAATAGGGCAATGACCTTAAACCCTACTATTTGGATGCTTTCAATACAAAGTAACAGATTCTGATTGATGTTAGATGAAATGTTCTGTCTTCTTGGCCAAATAAGTAACAACAGTCATAAATCAATAATAACAATAAAAAATCAACTAGACCAGAAAATATGCAATAGTCTATTCTGAATATCCTTTGACATATATATACATAGTCTCCATAGATATAGATATATATATTCACATATATATGTGTATATGAGAGAAAGAAAGAAAAAAATCCCTGTCCTTACAGATATTTCACCACCCACAAATATTTCAGAACACCTCTTTGTTAGGCATGAAGATCAATGCTTACTCTCAACAGAAAAAAATTTTCTGGATATATACATATATATATATTAAAGTCATAGATCAATAACAATACTCAAAAAAATCAACTTGTCCAGAAAACATGCAATATCCTGTTCTATGTTTCCAGAATATTCTGTGGTTGTTTATAGATAGATAGATACATACATACATACATACATACATAGATACATAGATGTGTCTATATAATATGTATTATATATGTCATGTCATATATAATATATAAATGCAATTAATATGTATTTAATGTAATTAATATGTAATTTATTCATATATAATATGTAATTAATACATATAATACATATTAATGTATTATATATCGTGTGTCATGTATAATACATGCTAATGTATTATGTATGTCATATATAATACATATTATACATATGTCATAAATAATATAGATTATATATCATGTATAATATATAGATACTTATAGATCAACCACAGACTATATTGACCATATTTTTCTATATATGTGTGTGTATGTGTGTGTGTGTGTGTGGGTGTGTGTATATATATATATGTATATTGTAAAAATATATGCCAGATGTATGGTAAAAAATCTGTCTTTACAGAATTACATTCAGTGATTTTATATATTTCAAGGATAAAGCCTGTCCAGATGCTGCTTTGAAAATCTTTTCTCCTTCAAGTTTTCCTTATATTGAAGATAGCATGCAAATACCTAAATGCTGCTGCTGCTGCTCTTAGTTCCAGGCAATGCCTTCTGCAGCCCTTGGCAGAGGCTCACAGCACAGTTCCTTCCCCCAAAAGTTCTGGTACCATTGTGGCTGGGCAGACCTTGGCAGGTGGGTGGATGAGTGAAGATGCAGGAAACATGGAGCTAAGATCATCATCCACGAATGTTTTAGAGCGCCTCTTTGCTAGGCAAAGGGCATCGTTCCTTGGATGCCCTGGAGACCCAGATGATTCTATTGGATACAGTGCAGCTGACCTCAAAGGATGGAGCTGCTATAACAGAACTGCGCCATGCAGCAATCTCGTGAAGCCCTGGGGCCTCCGTGGTGGGCGGTGGGTGCTGGGGAGTCTCTCCCGTGGGTGCATTGTTTGAGAGCTTTGTCCTCATCCATGTGGACTTGCGGGGTGGCGGAACTTGGAGGAGATGACGCCTACTGCTCCCAGCACTATGAGCTCTGGGCACAAGCTGACCTTCCTAGCTGCTTTCCTGTGTGGCCCTGGCACGGTGTTCCCTTCACAGGCATTTCTGGCGTGGTGCATCGCGATGCTATCTGCAGTGAGATGTTCTAGGCACAGACCTGGTGCGGACCATTCCTGTGATTGTGACAGAGCAACTGGAGTGTTTGCCAAGAGTATCGAAAGCTCGCTTCTGATCAGCTTTCTACACAGTATGAGGAGGAAGTGGAGGGGAGAATAAATCCAATTCAGCAATGATACTCACTAGACAGTAGGTTGGAAATGAACTTTACAACTTGGGGTGGGGTCGGGAGGGGGAAAAGTGGGAAGAAATGAGGGAAGGGCTGACACCGATCCAAAAGAAATGTCCTCATTACCTGACTTATGTAACCAACCCCTCTGTACATCACCTTTAGAAAAAAAAAGAAAGTAGACTTGAACATTGTGAGAAGGTAGAGCATTTTACCCTTTCCATCAAATAAAATCTGTATCTTTACTGAGAATAAAATTCATTAAAAATGACTTGGATAAGCCGGGCACTGGTGGCTCACGCTTGTAATCCTAGCTACTCAGGAGGCTGAGATCTGAGCATCGCCGTTCAAAGCCAGCCCAGGCAGGAAAGTCCGTGATACTCTTACTCCCAATAAACCACTAGAAAACCGGAGGTGATGCCTTGAGCTGAAGAGCGCAAGAACAGCACACAAGCCCAGAGTTCAAGCCCCACGACCGACAAAAAAAGACTTAGATACTCTCATTTAACAACGACCCCTAAGAAGAGGGAGTGGCTGTGTTAGAACTCTCTTGCCAGGGCATTCCTTCCTCTCTAGAATCACGTAGGAGCAAAAAGGGGAAGAACAGAGTACTGAAACCACAAATTATTTGGTTTTAGCTGATTCAATGTGGTAACCTATCCTTATTCCAGTTTGCATTCCATAATGAATGGGGAAAGATTAAGAAGTTGTAAGAAAAGACTTTTGAGTTGTATTATGCTGATACACTGTTTGCTTTAAGAAATTCTGGCTTAAAGAGATAAAAAACAAAGTAGAGAGTCTTGACAGCAGGTTAGAACATGCAGAAGATCGAATCTCAGGGATTGAAGACAGCCTAGATATTATAGAGAAAGAACATACAACCATCCAAGACAAGTCCAAGAAATATGATAGATCTATCCAACACCTGGAAGACACCATCAGAAGGCCTAATCTAAGGATAATGGGTGTAGAGGAGCACCTAGAAACAGAAGTTAATGGTCTAGGAAATCTGTTTAACAGGATCCTAGCAGAGAACTTCCCAAACATGCAAAAAGATAGGCCTGTCCAGATACAAGAAGCCTTTAGAACCCCAAATAGACCAGACCAGAATAGGACATCCCACCGCCACATTATAATCCACACAGGATCAACTCAGAACAAGGAAAAGATCCTTAAAGCTGTCAGAGAGAAAAGGGTAATCACTTATAAAGGGAAACCAATTAGAATCACCTCAGATTTCTCAGCAGAGACAATCAAAGCAAGAAGAGCCTGGAATGATGTATGCCATGCCCTAAAATCAAACAACTATCAACCAAGAATACTGTACCCAGCTAAACTCTCCTTCATAACTGAAGGCCAAATAAAAACCTTCCATAGCAAAGAAAAATTGAAACAATACATCTCCACAAAACCAGCCCTACAAAAGATTCTTAAAGATGTCCTACACATAGAAAACCAACAAGACCGCAATAAAGGCCAAGAAACTGCACCCAAACCGAGAATCCAAGAACCATAGGAAGAACCCAGTTTTCGCAGCCCCCAAGAAGGTAGATAACATGGCAGGAACTCCCAAATACCTCTCAGTCCTATCTCTTAATGTTAACGGACTGAACTCTCCAATTAAGCGACATAGACTGTCTAGTTGGATTAAAAAACAAGACCCTTCTATCTGCTGCCTGCAGGAGTCACATCTTGCCCGTAAAAACAAACACATTTTCAATGTTAAAGGCTGGAACAAAATCTACCAAGCAAACGGACCGCATAAACAGGCGGGAGTTGCAATCCTAATATCAGATAAAATAGACTTCAAATTAAAATTCGTGAAAAGAGATAAAGAAGGTCACTACATACTAATTAAAGGATCTCTCCTTCAGGAGGATATTACAATTCTAAATATCTATTCGCCAAACAATGGAGCACCCAAATTTATCAAAGAAACACTACTTTCCCTCAAATCCCATATAGATCCAAAGACATTAATTGTTGGGGATTTTAACACACCACTCTCCCCACTAGATAGATCAACTCGGCAAAAACTCAACAGAGAAACCGCAGATCTAAACAGCTGCATAGATCAACTAGACTTAACAGACATTTACCGAACATTTCACCCAGCAGCATCAGAATACACATTTTTCTCAGCAGCACATGGAACGTTTTCTAAAATAGACCACATTTTAGGCCGCAAAGCAAACTTGTCTAAATTCAGAAACATTGAAGTTATACCTTGCATTCTCTCTGACCACAAGGGAATAAAATTAGAACTCAACACCAAAAGCCACCAAAGAAAGTCCTGTATCACATGGAGGCTGAACAACACACTGCTGAATCATGAGTGGGTCATGGAAGAGATTAGAAAGGAAATTCAAATGTTCATGCTATTCAACAAAAATGAACACACAAAATGCCAGCTCCTCTGGGACACAGCAAAGGCAGTACTCAGAGGCAAGTTTATAGCTCTGAGCTCCTACATCAACAAATTGGAGAGATCTGAAACTAACAATTTAATGACACATCTAAACCTCCTTGAAAAAGAGCAGCAAGATAAACCCCAATCCAGTAGACGGAAAGAAATAATAAAAATTAAATCAGAATTAAATAAATTAGAATCCAAAAAAACTATAGAAAGAATCAACAAAACAAAGAGTTGGTTCTTCGAAAAACTTAACAAAATTGACAGACCCTTAGCAAATCTTATCAGAAAAAGAAGAGAACACACCCAAATTAATAAACTCAGAGATGAGAATGGAAACATCACCACGGAAACAACCAAGATTCAGACCATTATAAGGGAATACTTCTCAAAACTTTATGCTAATAAGTTTGAGAACTTGACAGAAATGGACCTCTTCCTAGCAAATATTGACATGCCAAAACTAAACCAAGATGAGTTAAACTATCTTAACAGGCCCATATCAAGCATTGAAATAGAAACAGCAATAAGAGACCTCCCAGCTAAGAAAAGTCCAGGACCAGATGGTTTTACAGCGGAATTTTACAAGGCCTTCAAAGCAGAGCTCACACCAATTCTCCTCCAACTCTTCAATGAAATTGAAAGAGAAAGCTCACTACCAAACACATTCTATGAAGCCATCATAACCCTCATCCCAAAACCAGGCAGGGACTCATCAAAGAAAGAGAACTATAGACCCATTTCTTTGATGAACATTGATGCAAAACTTCTCAACAAAATTTTGGCCAACCGACTTCAACAATTCATCCAAAAAATCATACACCACGATCAAACAGGATTCATTTCAGGGATGCAAAGCTGGTTCAATATACACGAATAAATAACTATTATTCATCACATCAACAGGAGCAAGAATAAGAACCACATGGTTATCTCAATAGACGCAGAAAAAGCATTCGACAAGATCCAACACCCCTTTAAGATGAAGGTTTTGGAAAAATTAGGAATCCATGGAACATTTCTCAATACAATAAAGGCTGTATATGACAAACCTACAGCCAGCACTATACTCAATGGTGAAAAACTAAAGCCATTTCCTCTTAACTCAGGAACAAGACAAGGATGCCCACTCTCTCCACTTCTCTTCAATCTAGTATTAGAATGCCTAGCTACAGCAATAAGACAAGATGCAGACATAAAGGGGATCCAAATAGGGAAAGAAGAAATAAAACTCTCCCTCTTTGCAGATGACATAATCTTGTATTAAAAGAATCCCATAGACTCCACTCCCAAATTACTCAAGCTGATTCAAAACTTTGGCAAAGTAGCAGGGTATAAAATTAACCCCCCAAAATCAATGGCTTTTCTGTATGCCAACAATGAGAAAAGTGTGGCTGAAATTAAGAAAGCAACTCCATTTGTAATAGCCCCACAAAAAATAAAATACCTAGGAATTAACTTAACTAAAGAAGTGAAGGACCTCTATGATGAAAACTTTAAAATCTTGAAAAAGGAAATCAACACAGAACTTAAAAAATGGCAAAACCTCCCATGCTCCTGGATTGGAAAGATTAATATCGTGAAAATGGCAATACTTCCCAAGGCTATCTACAAATTCAACGCAATACCTATCAAAATTCCACCCTCATTCTTCAAGGAAATAGAAGAGGCAATCCAAAAATTCATATGGAAGAATAAAAGACCCCGAATAGCAAAAACGCTCCTCAACGGAAAGAACACTGCTGGAGGAATATCAATACCAAATTTCAAACTCTACTATAAAGCCATAGTAATCAAAACAGCTTGGTATTGGCATAAGAACAGACCTCAGGACCAATGGAATAGAATTGAAAACCCAGAAATGAACCTACAGACCTATAGCCATCTAATCTTCGATAAGGGAGCTAAAACAATAGAATGGAAGACAGACAGCCTCTTCAGTAAATGGTGCTGGCAAAACTGGTTAACTACATGTAGAAAACTAAAGCTAGATCCTTATATATCACCCTGCACCAGAATCAACTCCAAATGGATCAAAGACCTTGAACTCAAAGCAGACACTCTGAAAACATTACAGGATGGAATAGGAGAAACCCTGGGTCTCCTTGGCTCAGGCCGAAATTTTCTGAATAGAGACCCGGAAACACAACAAATCAAAGAAAGGTTGGACAAATGGGATTGTATAAGGTTGCAGAGCTTCTGCAGAGCAAATGACATAGCTAGCAAGATCAATAGAAAGCCCACGGACTGGGAGAAGATCTTTACTAGCCATACAACGGACAAGGGTCTCATATCTAAAATATACTTGGAACTCAAAAAATTAAACCACCCAACAACAAATCCTCAAAGAAACAACTGCCCAATAAGTAAGTGGGCGAAAGACTTAAAGAGAAGCTTCTCTGAAGAAGAAAGAAGGATGGCCAATAGACACATGAAGAAATGTTCAACATCCCTAGCCATAAAAGAAATGCAAATCAAAACAACATTGAGATATCACCTCACTCCAGTTAGAACAGCAAAAATCAAGAACTCTAACAACAACAGATGCTGGAGGGGATGTGGACAGAAAGGAACCTTACTTCATTGTTGGTGGGAATGTAAACTTGTTCAACCACTTTGGAAAGCAGTATGGAGGTTCCTCAAAAGACTCCACATAGAGCTCCCCTATGACCCAGCAATCCCACTTTTGGGCATTTACCCTAATGTTTACAAAAAAGACCACACTAAAGCTACCAGCACAACTATGTTTATTGCAGCATTATTTACCATAGCTAAGATATGGAACCAACCCAGATGCCCCTCAATAGATGAATGGATCAAGAAAATGTGGTATATATACACAATGGAATTCTATGCCTCCATCAGAAAGAATGGCATTGCCCCATTTGTTAGGAAATGGAAAGGCTTGGAAAAAATTATATTAAGTGAAGTAAGCCAGGCCCAAAGAAACATAGGTCCCATGGTTTCCCTTATTTGCAATATCTAGTATACGTATGAGTCAAGTGGAAAAAGTCAGAGAAGGTGATGTTAGGAAAACGAACCCTCAAATATATATTTTAATGTTTTTGTTTCTTTCATGCATGTGTTTCTAACGCATTTATAAGATTATTTCTTGGTTGCTTTGTATGTCCCTCCCCCACAGTGTAACCCCTGCTTTCACTATATTTGATGTCTGTATAACATGTGGAGGAGATGGGGACAAACAAGTCGTTTAAGGATTCAGGTGGACCTGTTGCAACAATGAGAAGTACAAAATGTCATGTCAAAACCAGGTTTACAATGTCGGAGGGGGGGGAGGGGGGGTATGAATGGGTGGGGGGGAGGGGGGAGGCTGGGAAGGGAGGTGAAGGGTAAACAAAGGAGGAGGCTGTAATGCTTGGTAAGAAATGTATGCATTATCCTGACCATGTAATTGTAACCCCTCTGTACAGTATGTTCTCAAATAAAATAAAATAAAATTAAAAAAAAAAAAGAAAAAAAGAAATACTGGCTTGTCAGTTATGTCTGAGTCACCAGTTACCAGATGAATTTGATTAAAGCTCTTAATTGATCAATTAGTTTGTGCATGCATATATAGAGACACACACAGACATACACATATGGATATGTATGTATGTGTGTGTATATATAAGTGTTCTTGAGATTGACGATGCAATATCTGCTGAGAAACTGGATGGATTTTTCTCATGTTCTTCTCCTGTCAGCCCAACAACATTGCTCATTCCTTGTTGGAAACAAGTGAAAATATATTGATCATATACATATGTATGTATATATATATACATGTATATATGTATGTATATATATATATATATATATATATCCTATTTGAATGAATTCAAACAGTATAATGAAAGAAACTGGGTGAATTTAAGCAGTATATTAAAGAAAAAAGCTGGGTGAAAACTCCATAAGTTCATAATTCTTTTTATTTTGTGCATTGACCTTCAATTAGTTATATTTGAGACTGTATTCTGACTATATAGAATTGTTGCAGTTACATAATAAATAAATGAGAGAATGCAATTCAGCCATTCTAAGGAACCCATTCCATTTTCTAGTAATAATGACAGCATTTAAAAATAATCTTCTTAAGCCGGGCGCCGGTGGCTCACGCCTGTAATCCTAGCTACTCAGGAGGCTGAGATCTGAGGATCGAGGTTCAAAGCCAGCCCGGGCAGGAGAGACCGTGAGACTCCTATCTCCAATAAACCACCAGAAAACCGGAAGGCGCTGTAGCTCAAGTGGTAGAGCGCTCGCCTTGAGCTGAAGAGCTGAGGGACAGCGCCCAGGCCCAGAGTTCAAGCCCCACGGCCGACAAAAAAAAAAAAATAATCTTCTTTAGGTTCTCAAAAGCTAATCATGACTAGAACATGCCAACTCTTAGTTATCTATACAAATGGCAATGTTGATAAACCCAAATGGCAGGCAATTCAAAAATAATCCAAATTCAATACATAGATCTTTTTAAAAATAACATTTATAGGTGGGCATAAATGTTCTTGAAATTGACGATGCAATATCTGCTGAGAAACTGGATCAGGTTTTCTCATGTTGTTCTCCTGTCATCCCAACAGCATTGCTCATGCCTTGTTGGAAATAAGTGAAAATATATTTGAACAAGTTATGCCATCTTTGAAAACGGCATGAGGGAAGTGAAACTCTACTGTGAGCATTGAGACTGGTGAATTTGTAGACTTTAAGAAAATTGTTTAATCGACGCATTGCTATTCAGACTACATCTAAACATCAATGGATTACTCAGTTTATTGTAATCCTTATTTGAAGCCTCCTCTTCTTTATTATAGGAATGACCTCAAATGTTCTCATGTGCATTTGCCCCATGAAAGGTAAAATGAAAAATACGTGTTTGATGTATTTGATCCATGCACACAGGCTGGTGCTGCCCATGGGTCACCGAATTCAGTTAATGTCACTTAAAAATGCTGAAAGATTGAGGGTTTTTTCCCCCATAATTTTCTAGTATACATTTACGTTATTTTAACACTTGTCTATTATCTGAAGAATCACTTCCAATTTTGACAGACAGGATTACAATGAACAGATGGATAGTATGGAAAACTGTAAATTTATAGTTATCAATTTATATTTTTATTTGTAGTATGGAAGACAAGTGACAATACTCCACACAGATAACATAAACATAAACGCAGTAAAAAAGGGGCGAAAAACCCTCACTCTTTGAGAAAGAGTTTTGAATTTCCCCAGTGCTTACCAAATGGTCCCTGAGGCTCACTGGCTACTGTGCTGACTTCACATCACTAGTAGGTGTTGCTTTATGTCCTCCCTAAGTGAAAAGTGACTAGTTTATTGGTCAGCAGTGACCAAAGAATGCAGAAGTCAAAGTCCCCCTGGGTACCTGTGCATTATGGGTGATGACACTTAACTATGACCGTGTTCATAGTGAATAGTTCATACCAGAAGCAGGTTGGAATGTAGTGTTATTTGTGAGCACCAGAAAAGCTGTGCTATATATTCTGTGCTTCCTCTTTAAAGAATAATATTGAATAATATTAACTAGAAGGAAACAAACCTCTTTACAACTCCAAAGTTACTTTAGAGAAATAAGGGGGAAAATGGTTCTCCCACAGTGAGAATTTTTTTAAAACAAACATGCAAATTTATGCTTGAAAAGACTTAGATTTGGCATAACTAGCAGTAAACATTCCTCTGAATTTTACCAAGTTAGCACCAAGCACAAGGTAGACACTACACAAACAGTTTAAAAACTAAAGATCAAAGTGCATTTAAGTTGCTACCTTTGCAACAGCAATTCACACACCTTGGTTCAGAAAATCCAAAGCACTGCCAGTGATT
The DNA here is from genome assembly GCF_019054845.1 of Dipodomys spectabilis. Taxonomy (NCBI): domain Eukaryota; kingdom Metazoa; phylum Chordata; class Mammalia; order Rodentia; family Heteromyidae; genus Dipodomys; species Dipodomys spectabilis. The sequence continues at coordinate 13,905,635 of NW_024870727.1, forward strand.
ATTAGCCCCCACCCCCGCCCTCCCATTTACTATCGAAGGATATTCAATGATGGTCACAAATCAGTGGAGAGAATGTTCACAAAGCAGAGAGGCAAGTATAGATTACTGGTGCAACTGTCAATAATCTCTTAGGACGGTTTCTTGCAGAATTTCCCCCTCATTGATATTTGACTCCATGTATATTCAAAACAGTTTGGTTGGAAAAAATGCTAAATGAGCCAATCAGATTGAATCACACAGAGCTTTTCTTGCCACCAGACTTGAGTAGGATTGCAATAACATAATTAAACATCCCTGCAGTCATTAATCATGGGGTGATACGGAGAAAAATTCAAAGGAAAAAGTCGGTGAGTTGGTGACAGTAAGAAACAATGTCTTCTTAATCACCTTGATGCTGATTTTCTGATAATTATCTTGCCTTTACCTCCCTCTTCTTTCCAGGTCTTTTATCTCACAACAAAACTCTATTTCATTAAACTATATAATTGGAGGTACCATTTAATTTTTAACTCCAATTTATATGCACAAATGATTGAGCATCAACAGAAGATAAATACAAGAATTTCTAAAACATGTAACAATGTATTCATCACAGAAACTACATTTTTTGGGGCGGTCCGGTCGTGGGGCCTGAACTCTGGGCCTGGGCACTGTCCTTGAGCTCTTCACCTCAAAGCTAGCGGGCTGCCACTTGAGCCACAGCACCACTTCCGGCTTTTTTCTTTTTGCTTATATGGTGCTGAGGAATCGAACTCAGGGCCTCATGCATGCAAGGCAAGCGCTCTACCACTGAGCCACCTTCCCAGCCCAGAAACTACATTTTTATAATGAAAAAAAGTAAGCTCCTTTACAGAACTGAAAACCCTTTTTGCTACTCTGCAAAGAACTTTCTGGGATGCCAAATCATTGATTCACATTTGCATTCCAGATTATCAGTCTCAAATTCTGAACCATGCATACAAACAATTTGAATGCAGATTACATACACCATTTCCTACAATAATCATCATGGGAGCAGAAAGCAGACACTAAAAAAAGCCAGCCAAGCTCTTGGTAATTTTTCTCTTGAGGAAAATGCAAACAAGCACGTGAGTCACCTTAATGTCTGCTTTGTAAATAGTCACTCAAATACAGTTCTTTCTTCTGAAATGGAAGTAAAGAAGAGAGATGACATCCATCATAATGATGCATACCCAAAATAGCAATAAACTCAAAGATCACAGTGGGGAAGGAAATGGAAAATGTTTTATACCTTACCTGGGAGACATGATATTGTAGTTCATCTTCAAAATCCACTTTGTCTAAGATAATGACCAACCCCTATTTACCAAAAACATCACTCATAGGCCAATATAAACAGAGTAATTAACTGCCATCCTATAGAGTTCCAACTAAGAACTTCGTAAAAAATAGTTAAGCTTGTTTTAATAATCCATTTCGTTAAATGTTTCTATCATGTTATACATCAATATTTGTCCATTGGAGTAGATAGTTGCTCTTGACCAATCAGTCATTTAAGTGAAAGATGAACCTTTATAATAGCATCATTTCAGTAAAGCTAAGTTCCAGACTAAGAAACAGTGGTTCACAGCCACCTTGACATTTATATTTATGTCATCTTATCCTCTGTATGAGAAAGACCACCCAGAGCCATCACACACACACACACACACACACAAAAAGTGTATCTGTGTGTATGTGTGTGTGTGTATCTGTGTAAAATCTCCAAGTAAGAATAGTTCCAGACTGGGATTGTAGCTCAGTGGTATAGTATCTGTGGGCAGGTGAAGATCCCTGGTTTCAATACTCGGGACCACACACACACACACACACACACACAGGGTGGTTTCACACACACACACACACACAGGGTGGCTTCAGCTATGTGATTAGATTGTACTGAAAACAATATAATTTTTAAATGCTTTAAATTTGGGAGGAACTTGTGGCTCTTCAAACTAGGATTCTTATCTTCTAAAAGCATCTATTCCAAACCTCTCTATTTCTCACTCTTTTCTACAGTACTGTGTGTATACATTACTGCCATTCCTCTACCCCACCACTAACATTTTTATTTGCATCTACTCTTGCACCAAGACAGGCTATTTTCTACAGTGCACTCCTTTCACTTATGTCTAAAAGCTTAAAATCCTCTACCCATATCACTGCAGAATCTAGAGCTTTTATCATACTTTTTCTTGATCTAATTTAGCCACACTGCAGTCCTGAGTATACACCCAAATACACACCAGACACACTTACACTTACACTAAATCCCTTCTGACTTTGGAGCAGAGCCCTGATTGACCCACCAGGGCTTGAAAGCATGCACTCTGTGCCCTGTCCACACTGTCTTCTGGTTTATCAGCTCCTATCTGCTTTATTTGCATAGTTATTTGTGCCAAATAAAGTATTGATTTCCTGCCTTGTCAACACTGAAGGAGAATGCTCAGCACTCAAACAATAGCATGTAATAATAATGCATATTATGCATACTGCATTAATGCATTAATAATAATGCATAATAATGTTTTTATTCAATAAAATAATTTCTCATTTTAGATTTCAAATTCAGTGATGGTAGTCTAGACTGCAGAGGCATGTGCGTGTGTGTGTGTGTGTGTGTGTGTGTGTGTGTGTGTGTGTCCCTTGAAAAAAGCCATTGAATTTCTCTGTGAAAAAAACTGAAAAATATGGTACTGAATGCCTGAAGAAATAGACACTACCATCACTATGATATCTACCAATCAGAAATAAGTGTTATTAATATACTACTATTAAGACACTCATTTGTTTTATACAAGAAAAGTGTATCATAAATTTTAACTATATTTTACATTTTAGTCTTCATTTATTTATGCATTTGAGTACAGTAAGTTTGTTCTTAGCTAGATGGACTGAGGAAGGTATTTTTCAGGTCTTCATAAGACATTGTCTACATGCAAGAAAATATTTCAAACTTTTACTAATACTAACCAGTGGTCCCAAATACTTTCAAGGCATAACTGGATACATCTACAGTGCTTCCATTATTATTATTTTAAAACCCTTGCCTAAATGTATTTCCTAAAATAAATCTTTTAAGCTACTCATTTTTACTTGTACAGCCTAGGTGCCCCCCAATGGTGAGCGGACCCCCAAACTGTGGTATTTATACACAATGGAATTTTACACAGCCATTAGGAACAATAATATTATGTCATTTGCAGGGAAATGGATGTATATAGAACAAATCATGTTAACTGATGTCATCAACCTCACAGAGACAAGGACACATTTTCTTTCATATGTAAAACCTAGATCTAAAACACAGCAGGATACAATTAATTATGCAGGACATAGTGAAACCAAAGGAGGAACTCTTACGGGAGGAAAACAAAGGTACAATGCCTATATGCCTCCGATCATATAAAAGAATATAGCAAAATGGAAAATGATATTCATTTTTTTTCAAATTTCTATAATGTACAATATAATCTATTAGGTTTAGACACTGATTTTTATTATATTTTTAAATTTTTATTTATTTATTTTGTCAGTAGTGGGGCTTTGAACTGTGGACCTGGGCACTGTCCCTTCGCTCTTCAGCTCAAGCGCTCTACCACTTTAGCCACAGCACCACTTCCGGTTTTCTAGAGGTTTATTGGAGATAAGAGTCTCTCGGACTTTCCTGCCCAGGCTGATTTTGAACCATATCCTCAGATCTCAGCCTCCTGCGTAGTTATGATTACAGTCATGAGCCACGGGCGCCAGGCTTATTATTACTTTTTAAAGTGAAATGTAAAAGTCATCTTTTAAGTGAAAGTATTTTTTCATCTAGAATTACCACTTACAAAGAAAATCATTGTTTACAAAAGGCTCAAAAATTTATAATATAGATTGTTAACAAAATTCTGCAAAGTCAATAATCATTAAAAGCCAACATATGCTAAAACACAAATAAATGTAAGATTGGAGCACTACGTAAACAAGCATATAAATCTTCATACTTAATGCGGAGAGCAATATTTTAATAACTGAATAAAAAAAGTCTGATAGTGAGAAAGAGTTTACATTCCTCCCAAGTTCTACATAACCCAATCTGATAGACTATCAATTTCTCTGTTCTCAAGCATTTCAATATACAAGTGTCAGGAATAAGAAGAAAGCCCAGAAAATGATGAAAAGAAGACAGGACACAATACAATCATCCTAATAAAACTTTTTTTAAAGTCACAAAATGAAAATAACTCAATAATGAAAAGCATTCACACTTCAGATAGGTATTTACAATCCAGGCTTTGTTCATTTCTATTCTCCAAAAGTTCAGGACATTTTAAAATTATTTTTATTTTTAGACCAAAGTCATGTCCCATTCTTTTCCATTCTTCCAATGCTTGGCACAGCACACTTTGAGCATTCACACCCGCAGCCTGGGGCTAGAATGTTCCATCCTTCCCGCCCTCCCCCCTCCCACCTCCCCCCAGCACAGTTTGCTGCAGGCGATGGTGCAAAGGTGATTCCTTTGGAGATTTAAAAGATGCATGGAAGCAGTTCAACACAGAAAGTGTGACAGAGGAAGAAAGGAGGGAAAGATACAAAGAACTATTTTTGTCTTTAAAAGGGCACCACGAAATTTGTATTTAAAGACACCATCGCAGTATCAAAACCCCTCAGAATCCCAGGGAAGAACCTGACAGCAAGAGTCTGGATCCCCACGCCTTTGACTTCACATTTATCTGATTAAGTTCTCCTTGGAGCCAGGAAGGGGCTGATCAGGGGACTAACAAAGCAGGGAGCCAGCAGCTCCGCAGAGACCTTCTTCCTGGGAAGGGGAAATCTCTCATAGAGGAACCATGAATGATAGATAGATCCTCAGCTACAACTAACTATTGTGGAACAGAACACAAGGGACAACGACTGTTAGAATTCTGTTCGAATGAGGACCTGAGACCTACATTGGGGTTTCTGCATCCACATTACAGCCACAGATAAGAGTTATAGCTTTTCCGTTACTAGTAAAATCCATCCACCACATAATCAACTGGAAAACAAAATTTTATAGCAACCGATTTTACTGTTGAAAACTTCTTCGCAGCCGAACATGGGTAGCTCACGCTTGTAATCCCAGCTACTCAGGAGGCTGAGATCTGAGATCTGAGATTGCAGTGCCAAGCCAGTCTGGGCAGGAAAGTCTGTGATACTCTTACATCAAAAAAAACTCCCCCAAAGCCAGAAGTGGAGCTTTGCCTTAAGTGGTAGATCTCTGGCCCTGAGCAAAAGAAGCTCAGAAACAGTGACTTGGCCCTGAGTTAAGCCCCGGGGCTGGTACAAAAAAATAAATACACAGAGACAGAGAGGGAGAGAGACAGAGACAGAGACAGACAGAGACAGAAAGAGAGCGACAGAGACAGACAGAGACAGAGAGACAAAGATCCTTGACATTTTTATATTAAGATGATACATAAGTTATCATAATATTTTAATTGTATTTAGAAAGAAGATACGTATGTTTAATAGTGATCCTCAGTAGTACAATACATTCTTCAGTTAAATTGCTTTAGCTGAAAATTAAATGCTCTTCCAAATATTGAAGAAATTACTGGATGTCTCTGATCTTTGGTTCCCTAGACTGTAAAAGATTTCCTGGGATGGTTTTTGTGAGGATTTAATGAATTGATACTTTATACAATATAGGACAAATACCTCCCACACAATAAGTCTCACCTAAGAGTCGACTTAGGCTGATACTTTAGCTATATTTAAATAATTATATAAATTATAAAATATTTTTATAAATATCTTATATTTTATATGAATCATTTTATAATTTATAATTTTATAAATATAAATTTTATAATATAAATTTCATAATTTACAATTTATATAATTATTTAAATATAAATTTATATATAAATTCTTATTATAAAATAACCATTGACTTTTAAAATCTATATTTATATAAGGTTTTTCTTATGTTATTCCTCATTTGTTCAGCAAGCATTTTATTTTATATTTTTATCACTTATTACATTCATTGCTTACTTAACCTATCTTAATTTTATTATTCTCTAAAAATATGAGTAATCTCCATCATGATTTTTTATTTCCTTGATTAATAGTTTGCACCATTTGAGCATCTGACATACAATGTTTCACTACTATTTTCATATCCTATAATTACAAAAAATTATAATTTCTGTTGGTCCCAAGAATGATCATTAAGGATTTCTCTTTTTTACTTGACGTGATTTCATTTAAACCAAAGATGCCAAACAAAACAATTAGATATGAGAAATAAGTAATTAGTATAATAATTAAGAAGGAAGTAAAGACAATTAGTTATATAAAATATGAATATGTCCAAGATCAAATAAATAATGTAGCTTAAAATTCAGTAACATTTGGGTGGAAAAAACTTGCATAAAGTAAAAAAAAAACAAGTTTAGAAAAACTATTATTAAAAGGAATAAAGTAAATATAGGTTTAATTCAAGATGAAATCAGAAATTTTCACCAATATAAATACTATATATAATTTATATATATATATATACATACATACAGGTATGGGTTATTATTTACATGGGATGTAATGAAAGAAAATACTTCTAGAAATAAAGATAATAAGAAATGAGTCAGATCTAAGGAAACATTAAAGGCACTAATGAATCCAAGTCTTGAAGAAATGGAGAAGCATATCGTGTTTTGTGATGGAGAAAGCCATCATCATAAAGATGTCAATGTTTGTTTTGCCAATTTGCAAATCTATTAGTGGAATCACAATTAAAATACCATGACAATATTTACTTTACCTAGACTAGATGACTCTCAATTTACTAAAAAACTAAACCACCATGACTAGACAGAACAAGTAGGACACAAACATTTAGGAGAGCTAACCCTACCAAACATTAAAACATGCCATTAAGCTATAACTATGGTACACTGAAGTATGAAACCATGGAACAAAGTATAGCTATGGAACAAAACAAAACTTGCTATCCAATAATATCTCCACTATCTTTAATTAAGACAAAGGTGGATGTCAAATCAACCAGGAAGGGTATATTTATTGATAAGTAGTGCTTTTACTAAGTAATTGCCAGTTGAGTAAATAAATGATATCTGTGTCATTCTTTAAAACTAGACAAATTCTCGATGGAAGTGGATTTATACCAGGAGAATGACACCACAGAAGTTCCGGCTCAAAATGTGAGGTCTTATATCTTGTAGTGTTTATTATAGTAACAAAGAGTGTTTATAATATTGTTTATAATAGTAGCATTCTATGCTACTATAATAAAGAAAGAATAATTAATTTTTTAACTGTGAAGGGGTAGAAATCCACCACAAATAAAGTCAAAAATAGTTTTAAAAGGTAAGAGAAATATAACAAAAGGCTAATTTTCAAATTGTAAAAAATCTTAAAATGTATTAAAAATGGGATATGAGCTGGAAGTCCACAAAACAGCATAAAATTTTTTTAATACTTAAGTATTTTTTTTATTGTGAACATACTGTACAGAGGGGTTACAATTACATGGGCAAGATAATGAGTACATTTCTTATCAAGCATTGCAGCCTCCTCCTTTGTTTACCCTTTACTTCCTTTCCCAGCCTCCCCCCCCCCCCCCCACCCAGTCCTCCCCCACCCACCAAAGTTGTAAAGTTCGTTTTCAACATGACAACTTGTACTTCTCATTGTTGCAACGGGTCCACCTATATCCTTAAACGACTTGTTTTTTTCCCTTCTCTTCCACAAATTATACCGACATCAAATATAGTGAAAGCAGGGGTTACACTGTGGGGGAGGGACATACAAAGCAACAAAGAGATAATCTTATAAATGTGTTAGAAACAAATGCATGAAAGAAAAAAAACATTTAAATACATATCTAAGGGTTCATTTTCCTAACATCACATTATCTGACCTTTTCTGCTTGACTCATACATATACTAGATACTGCAAATAAAGGAAAACACGGGACCTATATTTCTTTGGGCTTGGCTTACTTCACTTAATATAATTTTTTCAGTGAAGTAAGCCAGGCCCAAAGAAACGTAGGTCCCATGGTTTCCCTTATTTGTAATATCTAGTATATGTATGAGTCAAGCGGAAAAGGTCAGATAATGTGATGTCTGGAAAATGAACCCTTAGATGTGTATTTTAATGTTTTTTTCTTTCATGCATGTGTTTCTAACACATTTATAAGATTATCTCTTTGTTGCTTTGTATGTCCCTCCCCCACAGTATAACCCTTGCTTTCACTATATTTGATGTCAGTATAACTTGTGGAGGAGATGGGGAAAAACCAGTTGTTTAAGGATACAGGTGGACCTGTTGCAACAATGAGAAGTACAAGTTGTCATGTCCAAAACGAACTTTACAACGTTGGTGCAGGGGGGGGGGGGGGGGGAAGGAGAAGGATTGGGATTGGGGGGGAGGGGGGAGGCTGGGAAGGGATGTGAAGGGTAAACAAAGGAGGAGGCTGCAATGCTTGGTAAGAAATGTACACATTATCCTGCCCATGTAACTGTAACTCCTCTGTACAGTATGTTCACAAATAAAATTAAATTAAAATAAAAAAATATATATATAATTTTTTCCAAGCCTTTCCATTTCCTAACAAATGGGGCAATATCATTCTTTCTGATGGAGGCATAGAATTCCATTGTGTATATATACCACATTTTCTTGATCCATTCATCTACTGAGGGGCATCTGGGTTGGTTCCAGATCTTAGCTATAGTAAATAATGCTGCACTAAACATAGTTGTGCTGATAGCTTTAGGGTAGTCTTGTTTGTGAACATTTGGGTAAATGCCCAAAAGTGGGATTGCTGGGTCATAGGGGAGCTCTATGTGAAGTCTTTTCAGGAACCTCCATACTGCTTTCCAAAGTGGTTGAACAAGTTTACATTCCCACCAACAATAAAGTAAGGTTCCCTTCTGTCCACATCCCCTCCAGCATCTGTTGTTATTAGAGTTCTTGATTTTTGCCATTCTAACTGGAGTGAGGTGGTATCTCAATGTTGTTTTGATTTGCATTTCTTTTATGGCTAGGGAGGTTGAACATTTCTTCATGTGTCTATTGGCCATCCTTCTTTCTTCTTCAGAGAAGTTTCTCTTTAACTCTTTAGCCCACTTATTTATTGGGCAGTTGTTTCTTTGAGGATTTGTTGTTGGGGGATTTAATTTTTTGAATTCCAAGTATATTTTAGATATGAGACCCTTGTCCGTTGTATGGCTAGTAAAGATCTTCTCCCAATCCGTGGGCTTTCTATTCATCTTGTTAGCTATGTCCTTTGCCATGCAGAAGCTCTGCAACTTCATGCAATCCCATTTGTCCAACCTTTCTTTAATTTGTTGAAAACAGCATAAATTTTTTATCTTAAACCTGTAGAAAGATATCCAGTCAGGAAAAACAGTGCTGGAGGAATATCAATACAAAACTTCAAACTTTATTGCAAAGCCATAGTAATAAAAACAGCTTGGTACTGGCACAAGAATAAGCCCGAGGACCAATGGAAACGAAGTGAAGACCCAGAAATGAACCCGCAGACCTATGGCCACCTAATCTTTGATAAAAGAGCCAAAAAATTCCCAAAACACAGTATAAAAGAAACACAGCCTCTTCAACAAATGGTGCTGGAAGAATTTGGTTATACATGTGTATAAAACTGAAGTTAGATCCTTATATATCACCCTGCACCATAATGAATTCCATATAGATCAAAGACCTGGAGGTAAAGCAGATACTCTGAAAATATTACAGGAAGGAATAAGGCAAACACTAGGTCTCCTTGGCACAGATCAAAACTTTCTTAATAAAGACTTAGAAACACAACAAATCAAAGAAAGCTTGGACAAATAGGAATGCATTAACGGCAGAACTTCTGCATGGCAAAGGATGTGGCCAAAAGGGAACACTCCTACACTATTGGTGGGAATGTAAACTTGTTCAACTGCTCTGGAAAGCAGTATGGAGGTTCCTCAAAACACTGAAGATAGACCTCCCCTATGATCCAGCAATCTCACTCCTGGGTACTTACCCAAATGACCACAAACAAGACCATACTAAAGTTACCAGTGCAACCATGTTCATTGCAGTATTATTTACCATGGTTAAGATATGGAACCAACCCAGATGCCCCTCAGTATATGAATGGATCAAGAAGATATGGTATATGTACATTGTCCATTCATAAGGAAATGGAAAGACATGGAAAAAATTAAACTAAATGAAGCAAGCCAGGCCCAAATAAAAATAGATTGCATGGTTTCCTTCATTTGTAATAACTAAAATATGTCTATGATATTCTTAGGGGATCACAATAGCCCAATGGCTAAGTGTACAGGACCACATATAATGAAGAATATCAAAATGAACTCCAAGAATTGGAAATAATAGGTTCTTATTATGTCCTGTATGCAGTTGTTTCTATTTTTTTCTTTCTGTACCGTTCATCTTGTATATAAGCTTATCTGATCCATGGAAGAGAAAGGAAATCACAGAAACAGCAGGACAAAGGATGAACTAATGCAACAATGATACTCCCTAGACACTATGTTAGAAATGAACTTTACATTGCTTGCCGGGGGGGGGGGGGGGGAGCAGTAATCAGGAGAGGGAGAGGGTAACAGTGTTTAAAATAAATGTTCTCATTACCTTATTTATGCAACTATAACCCCCCCGTTCATCACTTTTACAATAAATTTTTCAAAAGATATCCAGTCAGAAAAAGAGAGATGGAAATTAAATTGCAAGTTGCTAGATATATAATAGAAATTTTCAGTCTATTAGGTCCTGATGAAATGTGCTGTCATCTCAGTCCTTCTGTCCTCAAGCAAAAGTAAAATGGATAGTCTGTTATGATTATACAAGTCGATACCATAGAGCAAGAACAAGAATGAGCTGATGTGACTCATATTAGCAAGATAGAATAGGAATAACCAGACTTTCCACCCCAACCCTTAATAATGGAGTCACCAGCTCAACCATTCAGGGATCAATGCCCTCTGTATTAAATCCAGAAATCAGTTAAAAGCTGCTGGACACCAGGAAAGCCGTAAAGTGGTCACAAGAGAGCAACCTGGCTGCAAAATGAGACTGATGGACAGCTTCTCCCTGGGGACAGAGTAAAGTGAACTTGCTTGAATTCTCCTGTGTGGAAGGATTCTTCTTATCAAATCAGATCTTTGACATAACTGAACTTCCTCCAGAAGCCCAGGACTACTGAGAACAACAGGGATGCAACAGTGTGTGGCCGACTCAGAGAATACACAGAACATACACAGAGTCTAGATGAAGAAGCAGAGGATGAGCACTTGAAAAAAAGAAAAAGAAACTGTGACATCTCTAGAACTGTGGACTTTCATGGATAAGATTCACAGACAGATCTATAGGATCTACATTTATCTAACTTTCTATTGATTAAATGGTAGAACTGGAATTCAAACCCCAGTCTGTCAAAATTTCATCTACACCACCCTTTTTTAATGAAAGTATTAAAACCACATAGCACAGCTCTTTACTGGATGAAACTTTGAAGAACTATAAAAGATATAATGCCTGTGAATGTGGGAGTGTGTGTAGTGTGTGTGGGAGGGGAGAGAGAGAGAGAGGGAGAGAGAGAAATAAAGAAAATCAGAGATAGAGATTAATCCTAGCAACCTCAAATCTCAGTACATTTTCTCCGGCAAGTTATACTAAACTGTCAAAAATTTAGTGATGAATAAATGAGACTCCAAATCTCTTGCTCTAAGGTCAGCATGGTGTGAACCTACTTCACCTTATATATTCTTAAATTTTCATAGTCAATTTCATTTTTATAAAATGCCTGAAAGTTTCCTATGTAAGTATGCCTTCCATAGCAAGATGTTGCTTTTGATTTTTAAAGCATACTACACAAGACATTCTAATCTTCCTTCTTACTTTTTATGAAAAGATATGCTTATTTTATATTATTAAACTTCACCCACAATATCATTTGATTTCAAAAACATCTAATATAAAACATTCCTCTAAACTTCACTATTTACATTGACCATATTATTCAAATGTTTTATCATCTTGTATAATTTTTACTGAACTCCATTATCAAGGATATATATAAACACCACTTTTTATAAATATAAACGGAATGAATATATTCTATGATAATATATACACATAGTAGTCTAGAAAAAAGGGGGTCTCCCTTGGAGAGAGAATGGTCGGATGAAAACACACCTCTCTGGTATTTCTCTCCGGACTCCCAGAAGTAAGATGTTCCACATACCAGAATGTACCTCTGTTTAGGAAAAAGACATTCTTTTCATTTCAACATATAGCTGGCAGCAGTTCTAATGTAGGGAAGCCTCCAGAATAACAAAATGGCAAAAGCACCACACCCCAGGAAGCTTACAGAGGAAGAACACACACAGTGGTCATGGACCAGCTTTTCAGTTCCAAAAGTAAGTAGATATCTCAAGGGAGGAACTGGGAATCGAGGCCAATATAGGCAGGGAATGAAGTATCAAAGACTACTTAGTAACTGCAAACAATTTTCATCTTGAGCATCCAGAGAAATCTTGTGAACAACCAACATACACTGAGCAAAATCTGGGTCCTGTTAGGGCAAAGTCCAGCCAACTGAACTCTGCATAGCTGCGAGTGACGTCCAACACAGAGAAGTTCTGGAAAAATCTCAGGGTATAAGAAGGACCTGCATCCAGAGGACTAGATTTGTCACTGCAGATGTGTTAGGAAAAAGACTAGGGACAAACAGGTCATGCTGTTCAGGCCTAGTGATTCTACCTAAATTGGAAGAGTATGAGACAAATTTGAAAAGGATGTCCATAACAGAGTAAGAATAAAACTAATGCTTGCCCATGTAATTGTAACCCCTCTGTACAGTATTTTCACAATAAAAAAGAATAAAACTAATGTTTTCTTTTTGTCTTAATATTATGGGAATCATACTGATTAAGTTCATAAAGGCCACAGAGTAATAATGCTTACTTGTTTTCAAGTAGCATCATCTCTCAAATGAAGCAAAACAGAAGTCGAGTTGTATACATGCAAGAATTATCGGAGAGGTAACCAGGAAATCTCCAGGTAGGGTCGCACCTCTGCCACTCACCAATCTCTACTTCCTCTCCAAAATGAAAATAATCATGCCTATCACCTAGATTATTGAATAAATTAGGTGAAATAACATACTCAAAGTTTTGCACATAGAACACAGTACATAGTGAGAAGTCAATGCATACATGTATGGTATATTATTATGTCTACATTACTACTTTAATCAATGAAATACAAATAATTCTGCCTGTAGATATCTAATAAAGCACAGTAAAAACATTTTCTCTGGGAAATATTTTGTGTTATAACCTCTATTCTTTATCTATTAAAGAAAAATTAACATGTTAACATATTAGTTTAAGCACAAACACATTCTCTCACACACACTCACAAATATGCACACATGTACACTAATACACACACAAAACACACACAAATTCTAAAGCTGGAATTAAACAGTGGATGAGTTCAATTCCTTATTTTTAGCCGAGCCTATCTATTCTCCCAGGTATAAAGATTTCAACACCTCTTTAACTTCTTCATCTAATTAATTAAAATGTTAATGATGCTACTTTAGCCAAAGTGAAGAATCATTACTTAATATTTTAGGCATTATGAAACACTTTTAAAGCTTTCATTTGCAAAGGAGACAGCTTAATTGTTTTTCTCTTCCACAGTTTTTCACAGCATTGAACTATTTTTTTCTGCTTTTTTTGTTGTTTCCAGAGTCAGCTTGCCAAAGAAACAGCATAGAATAATAGTCTTCATTATTTAAAATGTCATCAGCCTTTCCCCCACCCCCATATAATTAGAACCTGTTCACAATGCAAACAAGAGACTTATTTGAGCCTTGGAGTAAAACTAGTGATATCATAATGAATGGAACCAACCTTAAAAGGTCTTGTGACTTTGACTTTGATCAGTAAATAGAAGAGTATTCCTAAAGCTAAAGAGAATCTGCCAAAAATCCATGTTTCGTTTCACTGGCAAGCAAGAAATAATTCTATTTCCTGTTATTGTGGCTCATTGTCATATCGTGGTTCAAGAGTTCACTGCTTAGCCCAAGAATTAACTACAGAAGCAGCCTTTTGTATCTTTATGATGGAGGCTCAGGTACTTGTGCATATTTTTTCAACCATGGCAATTTGATTAACTCATGTTTCCTTTATTAACTATTTTTTTTATTTTGAATGGAGCCTTTTATCTGCTTCCTCTAGCCATTCACAAGAGAGCCTCCCTGTTTCCCATTGGATTTTTAGTGTAGGAGCGAGAAGTGCTAACTTAACTGTATTTAAACTGACTGTCAAAACATGATTTGCTAAAAAGAAAAAAAAAATCCATTAAAATAATCTCCCCAATGCCCTGATGCACTAAACATTCTCAGAGACACCTATATTGCAAGCAGGGAATGTGTTTATCTTCAGCTTATGAATAGTCTTCCAAAAGAAAAAAGGAGCTCAGAAATTGACAGCTGGTCTGCACAGAATTTCCACACCCTGAGTGTGTGCGCAAACAAAGCTTTTATTCTGCTTGTACGGATAATAATGTGTTTCTTTAATTAGTTCTGGAAGGCATATATTGTAAGCTGAATGTTACCTGGCAGACCTTCAAAAGATGCAAGTTTACATTTTATTTTTCTCATTGGGAGAATATTCTTTAAGAAATGAATTTCATAAATTAGAGAAATGATTCTCTTCATGAAACATTAAAGGGCTGAGACAATGAAAACCCTTTTTTATGCCATTCTGTTTAATTAAAATCTAACTTTTTTAAAGCTCCAGTACATATAACTTAGGTATGAAATTGCTAATAGACAAACTAAGATGTATGAAGTAAAACAAGATATCAAATTTCCATGAATAACATAGTTTCAACAAAGGAAATCATTAACATGTTTATTTGTATATTATGAATATATCCTGGGAACATTATAACTTTGTTCACTGAAGGTGTTTTTCATATCTAATATCTGGTGAAGCAGAGAGGCTGCTGAAATATTTTTGAAAGGCCATTACTTTTATTGGAGTCATTTAACAATATTAACAATAAAAAGATAAATGTTTTCTAATTCGTTGTTTTCTTTTTGATACCAGTAAGTTGTTCCATCTAACAATGACACAAAAAAGACACTGGCTTCTTATTTTATGTCTAATAATGTTCCTAAATATTTTTGTGGCATTATTATATTCATAGTAGAATTTGCACAGCACAGTGGGACAGAACGATGGAAGGAGTAACATTGATCAAGATACCTTGTACACATAAATTGGCAAGTTCAATTGAAACCTCTTTGTACAATTATTGAAAGATAATGGAAAACATTAAAAATTAAAAGACTTTTCAAAGATAAATAAAGACTCTGTACTCATTGGGCTTAAAGCATACAACTACTATACTGAATAACTAAATGATGGATTTGTGTGTGTATGTGCGTGTGTGTCTGTGTCTGTGTCTGTGTTTATGTGTGCCAGTGTGCTATTCCTGGGGCTTGAACTCAGAGCCTAGGAACTGTTCTTGAGCTTTTGTTGTTGTTGTTGTTTTCATGGCTAGTGCTCTACCTCTTGAGCCAAAACGCTACCTCCAGTTTTGTTTTGTTGTTTTGGTTAGGCAGTTAATTGGAGATAAGAGTCTCATGGACTTTCCTGTACAAGCTGGCTTCAAATAGTGATCCACAGATCTCAGCCTCCTGAATAGCTAGGATTACAGGTGTGCCACAAAGGTTCTCTGCTGATAATCATCTTATTTTTTAAGATATTGAAGACTATAAATTAGGTGAATTTCACCAGAGAATGGTTGAAACTTAAAGAATGTAATGAAGAATATTTATAGAAAATATGTAGAATAATTAGACTGACATCATTGCTAGGGAGAGAAAAAATGACAGAATCATGACTTTTAAGAAAGAACATTTCTGAAGAATCAGAATCTAATCAACTTGAATAGTGAATAAGCTCCAGTTTGGGAAGGAAAAAAAAGTTAACATAAAACCATTAACTAAATCTTTTTTTTTTCTCGTGTAGGTAAACTTTTTCAAATGTGTGAATCCCCTGATTATCATCTACATGAATGAGTTGATAAAAGAAAATTCAAGTTCAGAATTTTTCACACACTATCAGCATAGAATTATCTCTATTCTAAGAGCAAAGTATTTAAAAGAATATGAATCAAACCACAATAGCAGCTACCTCAAATACACACAGATCATACATGGCAATTATAAAAACTAAATAAAAGGATAGAATTTTTTTCTTTAGGAGAAAATAAAATGAAAGAACAGGCAGGATTATCAATTACATCTCTCTAATGTCCAGTTCTGGTATTTGCTGTTTCTAGGCACACAGATTCTCATTTCAAGTGCATGCACTTTGAAATTTCAGGTGCATATCTTTGTGTACAAAGATCACATTTGAAGCTGCTTTCATAGTGTATAGACTGACTGGCTTCACATTCTTACATAAGGTAAATTATCCACAATATCTACAAGATTAAATTTCTATGATCCAGGAACTTCAGAAATCCTACTCATGCTCCAAATCTTCAGGTCTTGCTTCTGACTAAGATCACCAGGTAGTTTGTGCAAGCCTACTGAAATGCAGTTCGTCTGACAGAGGTGTGACAGGAGCAATCTCCTTGGACCGACTAACCCTGGAACCATCATGGGCTGCAGTGTGGAAGGGTAGCAGAAACCACAAAGTTTTTCTAGCGCAGGGTTTCCCAGAGTACCTCCCAGGGGAGGCACAAAGAAGAATCTGTGGTCAAAATGACTCCAGGAAGCATCATATATAGTATTATCTCTTAGATGGCAAAGTAAACATTACTATGTTCAAAGAATTGAGAAGCATGCTAGTCAGAAGAGTGATTTCCTTTTTTTTGAATCCATACTTCCCATCTTATTTTCAAAAAAATCTTTTTTTTCCAGTGTCTGAGCCCCATCGATCCATGAAAAGTTACCAGGGAACATTCCAGTCCGCAGGCCTTCCAGGACAGAGAGACATACGATAATAGTTAAGTTAAAAACACAGGACTTACAGCCACACAGCCCCACTGTGGACTTATATCTATTTATAGGCTGTGTGGTTGGGATAAGTCACATGACTTTTCTAAGCGTGAGTTCCCTTATCTTATACTGTAGACAGTAATCGCATTTACCTAGCACAATTGTTCTAAGGACTGAATACAAAGTGCTTGTCCACCTCATGTTTACGTTGTCACTCCATATTAGCTCTGACTCCTTTCCTAGGGAGACAAAGAAACATAGAGACAGAAGTTAAATTGGATCGCATTGACCTGGCCTTACTGATGCATGATTTGTTTGTGTTCATAATTAACAAGTAAGTACTTTGGAAGACTTTATTTAAAAAAAAATAATAAAGGATATCTATTAGTTATAGGACACAGAAAAATTCAAATATATGCCTTATAAATTACTAGAGTAAGCCTACTTGTGCATTCCCATAGGGTGAAGAGTAGGAAAGATACTCACATAGAGAAATGTCTTGAGACAACGGATAACTTACAATAAAAATTGAAAACAAATAAAAGAAATGAAACAAGAACAAGAGCAAACAAAATCCAGCTGTGTCAGCTAGAAGGACTCTGGATATAATTTTTGCACTTGTTCCAATTTATCTAGGCCTAATGCCATTAACTATTTCCACAGAGGTGAAGTCAAGAGGAGGGTGTAAACAGAGTGTCAAAGGGTGGGAGAATTCATTCGCAATATGCAAGGTACATGAGTGAAAATAGAACCAGGGAATGGAGGGAATGGGTGGGTTTGGAGAGATGGGGTCAACTGATAGAAGGGATGACATGGACAAAATGCACTGGATTCAGAAACTGACGTGTTAACTTGAAATCCCTTTGTGCAGCCACTTAAAGAGAACAAAATAGAATTTAAAAAATAAAATAAATACCTGACTGCCATTTTTCACATAAATAACTGAACAAATAAACAAAATTTAAAAAAATAAAAATTATCAATGAATGTTCTTCTTTGTGGCTATGTCTTTTACAGATATGTGGTTTCTTATTTTCTTCCTTTTTTATTCTCAGCTCTACCATAATTCTGTATGATTTTTCTGGTAGTACTTGGATTCTCCATATCTGAGACATGTGTAAATTTAGACCAACTCCACAATTAAACTCACTAATTATAATTAAGATCGCTGATTATAGTCTATCAAGCTATAAAAGGCATGGGGGTCTCACCTAAGATTACAGTTCAAATATCAAGTAATATGCTATATACTACCTTCCAGTACTCTTAAGAAATCAACTAGATGAGAAGAAGGACATAGAAAGGATATACAGAATATTAAGTAAACACATTCCCATGTGTATACTCAACTGTTAAAGACAAAGAAATAGAATTTAAAAGATGTAAGTCCCGAAGACAGCAATGGTACTCACAAGACACTATGTTGGAAATGAGCTTTACAAATAAGGCTGGGGGGTCAGGGAGGGAGGATTGGTGGGAAGAGACAGTGGTCTAGAATCTCCTGAACAACCGTGAGACAGGTGTTGGATCCTCTCCTCGACAAGCACTTAGAGAAGTCCGTGTGGAATCCTCATCTCCACTCTGGAGTGCAGGCAAATGTATGCAATACCACTGGCTTTCAGCAAGCTCCGGGTTTTTGCCTTCTCCAGCTGCTCTCAATTTCCCCATTAAATGTGAAAAGGTATCACTTAAAAAACCTTTCCCTAAATTTAATAGAACACGGTGCTCATTCTATGCAGAAGGCACTCTTCACGCTATAGAAAGTGACTTCAGGGTCTCAACCTTTTGCTATTTTAAGTCTGACTAATTTTTGATAGACGTAATTGCATCACTTAACTATTTCATCCGTGTCTCAGCTCTACACATTTACTGATGTGACTTGTGATAGAAAAGCATTAAGATGATGTTTTTCTTCCTCTCCTTCCTGGCATTTCCTCTCATCACTGAAAATGCTTCTTTACAATCTCTGTTTTCTCCATTGAACAGATCCAGCCCTAACAGGTGTAGAGTTTGCCAAACATTAATACTGGTTCCATCCTTAGCACTTCTAATCCCATGGAAAGAAGGAAAACTCCATGTATCTTCAGCGCATTCTCTCTCTCTGTCTGTCTGTCTCTCTGTCTCTGTCTGTCTGTCTCTTTCTCTCTCTCTCTGTTTCACACACACACACACACACACACACACACACACACGCATACAGGAAGGTGAATCCAGGACTTATATCCAGACATCCCTGCTGTGGACTTATAGAATTTACAGGTTTTGTGGTCCCAACAAGTCACATGACTTTATGCATGAGCCTCTTCATCTTATATTGTAGGGAATAATCAAATTTACCAGGCAGGATTTGCTCTCAGGATCAAATGCAAAATGCTTATCAACCTCATGTTTATGTCATCACTCCATATTAGGTCTGACTCTTTCATGGAAAGGCAAATAAGTGCAGAGGTAGAAATTCAGTTGGTCATTATTTCCTTACAAATACACAGAAGAGCTTAATGAGCAAGGTAATAAACAACCAGAAACCTACCAATAATTCTCAAGAATTGATTCTTTTTCTATTTTAAATACTGAAAATGTTGCAGGTAGACTCAGTACCCTGATTTCTTATGCCCCTTTCCTTTCTCCTTATTTCTGCCCACTATCCTTCAGCCCCAACCAGTCAGGGAGACAGGTTTGTTGTTCCTGAGAAACTGTATTGTTGTTCACACATACATTACTAAATAAAAACAGCTTTGCTTTACATACTTCATCACCAACTCCAGAGTTGTACATCCTGTTCTACAGCTCACTCTTTCCCACAACAGCCTATTTGTCTAAGCACTGGACAACATTCTGCTGTATTTATACAGAATGAGTCTCTTTTGGATGTTCTGTTGGTAGAAATGGGATTTGCTCCCATCATTTCTTGTGTTATGAATGTCGCTGCCATGAGCATTCTCATTGGTTTCGAGTTATAGAATGCTGCCATCTGCACTGCAGCCTTTGACTTAATGGTGAAAAGAGACAAACCAAGGAGTAAGCAGTAGCTGTGTCAAGGAGTCTGCTAAAAACATAGAATCAGGGCTGGGAATATGGCTTAATGCTAGAGTGCTTGCCTAGCAGGCATGAAACCCTGGGTTCGATTCCTCAGTACCACATACACAGAAAAAGCCAGAAGTGGCACTATGACTCAAAGTGGTAGAGCACTAGCCTTGAGCACAGAGAGGCTCAGGGACAGTGCCCAGGACCCTGAGTTCAAGCCCCAGGACTGGCAAATACACACACACACACACACACACACACACACACACACATATATATATATGTATTATGTGTGTTATATATATGTGTGTGTGTGCGTGTGTGTATGCACACACACACATACACACACACACATACACACACACACAAAATCAAAACTCATCCCAGACCAGAATCAGAATCTGCATGTCAACATCCAACGCTATCAATCCACGGGGCATTAAGTTTGGAAAGCACTGATTCACCTCTCTAGCTTCAGACACTGCTCTTCCTGATTGAAGCTATAACTACCACTACCACTCTGGTTCCATCTCCTTATAACAGTGTTATTCTTTCTCTAGAAAAGGGAATTGGGAGGATTTGGGATATGTAAAGATCCAACTCTCCTAAAAGCTGCTCTGCAGATGTTGTACACCTATTCATAGGGCCAGAAGCTATATTCGATAGTTTCTCATTCTTCACACTGCAACTAGCATTGTCAGGTTTCCTATTTCTCTAGCAGAACTTAATTAATGGTATTTAATTAATTCATTAATTAATGGTATTTTTGATACTATTTATTTGTGGTTCTATACCACTGGTTACTGGTTTGCTTCCTAGTCTTCTGATTCCCAGAGAAGTTATCATGGGCAATAATCATTTTTCCTCTTATTTGTAGAATTCCTGCTCATGTAAGCACCCCTTTTTATGGTGATGACTGTCTTTCTATACCTAGAAACTATCACTATAAGAGGAAAATTATTTCTTTTCTCACTATACTGCTATCTGTTGTAAGAAAGGTGAGTTATTAATTTGGGTTTTTGTCCCCTCTGATTTTTTTACAGCACTTCGTTTGTCCCTTTGAATGATTCAAAGTTACACTTATTTTTCTTTGCCTTACATTTTGAGCGATGCTATTATTTTTAAGGAACTCTAATCTTTCCAAAACACTGCATCCAAAACCTGTTGTGAGCAAACTCATTTTCCTTGGCTTTGCTCTGTCATTTGTTCATTAAGGAACAGAACTGTTTGTGTTGGACCCGTTTGCTCTTCTTTATGCTGTTCGTTTGCTTTCCCAGTACTTTTAAGTAGCATAATTGCTGTCTAATATTTATGACATTTATTCATATATGGTAGAATGAATGTCACCATTTCTCATGATATACATGGTTTGTTTTATATATTTTAAGGCTCGTAAGTGCATGTAAGTCTATAATGGCTTAGGTCTTTATTAATAATTATTAGTTCATTCTGACAACAGTAGACTCTGTTCAGATATAAGACATTCACAAGAGCTGACTGTTGGTAGCATTTACATGATTTGCTTATTCATTTATCCTTGTTTCCACTTATTGACAGGATTCAGTTCTAAAGTTGTTTCAACAGTGAATAACTGCATTTTTAAAGCTGACATGATCAGCTCTTTTCCTAAGTTCTACTGACATTTTTGAATCTCTATTGCTACAATCTGTCCTCTAGTGACATAGGATTTAATATCATATGTTAGACTTTTAAATTTTAACAATGTACTATTATTAATTCCACCTACTGATAATTATACAGTGATTATCTATAGTATAAAAGATTGGTTTCCCAGAGTTAAAAACTATTCTATTTGCTTTATTTTACTTCAAAAGATTTATTTGTTTTGTTCTGCTCTCTGCACTTCAGGAAGTGCTATTGACATATCAACTCTGTTGACATAAAAATCTCTCTGTCTGCCTATAGATAGTTCTATAGATAGCTATATTTAAAAATAAAACTACATTTTGGAAACATAGCTTTATGTTTAATTTTTGTGCTTCCATTATTCTTAGATGCATATTTTTTTAGTTTCGCTGCACCTCTTTCTTTACCTCTGCTTACATGGCTTTATAAGTGTATTGTATGATTTTTACCTTACCATGGAATTCCAGATGTTCTGTTTCACAGTAGTATCTGAAATATCACATTCCTACTTGGATTGACAGAAAGCTGGCTGCCATTTCCCTGGATTCTATGCCTTCTTATACCCTTAAGTCCCAAAAACTATTAAAATTCATTTTAAAAGAGGAGAATTGAGAAAGTGTACTAAAGGGAACGAATTTGACTAAATTATATTATGCTCATGTATGGAAATAGCACAATGAAAATTCTTTGTTACAATGAATATGCTAATTCTTTAAACTATAGCCTATACTAGTGAATTTTTTTTATTTCCCACTTCTATAGGGTCTTGCCCATTTCCTGGGTTTCATCAAGCCTAATTATAGTCTGTAGCCTCACAAAAAATACCTTTTTAATGTCATTTACCCTACATAGCTGGTTACCAGCTCACCTTCTTTAGAGTTCATCTTAGGAAAGGCATTGTTGACTTAGAACTTTTTAACTCGATTCTATTCTTGGCTGGTGAGATGCTTGTTTTGACCTTGCACTTCTTTATGCTTTGTCTTCATTATCATTTCATTCTTGTAGGTGTAGAGAAGATGGTACAGATGACATGAACTACCTCAACCATCTTGTCTGGAAGAAATGACCTTTCCAATATCACCCAATATTATCACTTTTTTTTGTTTGCTGGTTTTGTTTCCATCCCTAGCTGAATGAGGGCCAAAACAGAACAGCAGAACAAAGCAAAAGGATCTTTTCTCCTGTCATGGAAGGATGAAAGAGTCTCAGTACTGTTTTTTTCTTTTAATACTTTTTTACTATGTAGAGGAACAAAGTACTAGTTGCCAGCCTCACAACAGGTTTGTTGTGAGATTAACTGTGTTAATGGATTAATGTTAGATACATTAACAATGTATCAAATAGGTCTAATATTCAACAAGAGCTAAAAAGATCTTCATTATTAGTCTTTAAATCTGCTTGACAATATTGGTGGTTCAAAACATCCTCATAAAAACAAAAAAATCACCCCATTTTTCCTTACTCAGAATTTATAAACAATGATTTATAAGTAGGCTTCAGTTTTCACTCATAGAATTAAGAATAACTCTGTTGCAAGAAATATTAAAGATGATCTGTTTGTAGCCTCTCATTTTGTAGGTAAGATTAGTCTCTAAAGGGCAAACCATTTGGACTGGTTTACCCAACTAATGAATGATATAATGAGTCTCAAATTCTGGCTGTCTGCTCTTTTTTAATACTTGATAAAATTAAATTCTCACTAAACTCTATTGTTTCAGAAGCCATCTGGAACAAAGATTCAAAATGTCAATTAATATCAAACTAAATGGATGTGAAATGATTCCACACCTGTCCCTCTGCTCTAATCCAAGCTCCCAGTCTCATCATAAATTTCTCTCTGTGTAAACAGAAGACTGGGCTCCAGGTTTCCAAACTATCTTCCTATTTCCAAGAATATCGTAACTAATTTTACCCAAATGTATCAGGAGCCACAGTTAAGGTCATTTGCTAGTATTCCAGAAAGTTTTTTACTATGCATTATAATCCTATAAATACTGTAAGTGATCAGATGCCACATTAGATAATGTGGAAATGTATTTTTTAAATCCACTAACAGCCCTACTTTTCTCACCCGATTTGCTGCGATAAGGAAAACCACATGGCAGAAAGGCCAGAGACTGATGAACAGCAGCTGCCATCTTGGAACGGATGTGAAAATGGCTTCATACATCTGACATGGTTTTGTATAGACTTAAATGTATTCATCCACATTTTCAGGCAACAGACCCTCAGATCATTTCTTTCCCCCAGGAGAGCTGTCTTCGTTGACCCAGCATGAATGATTATCATCATCCCACAGGAAATGTGTGCCATCCCTGACTACTATGATGGTTCTAACCATGCCATGGCAGAACCCGGCTTTGGAATGTCCCACAAGAATGAGAAGTTTCTACTTTCAAACCACTTAAGGAAATTCCTCGGGGATAACAGCCCCTGAAAAATGGTTCCAAGGTGGGACTTGAAATCCAACCAAAGCAGAGTAATTCTAAATGGGGAATAAATGGAATAGAAGAGTAGAGAGTGAATGCCAGACAGACAAACCACAGAAGTCTACCTACCACAAGTGTATCATCACCGAAAGCACTAGGGCGTCGGACCTTGAAAGCTTTATCCCTCCAGAGCCCACTTTGTATCGAGAGATGGCTGTTTTCAAAAATGGTATTTGACTTGCACGAATACCATTACCTTTATAGTCAACGCAGAGGGCTGTATTAAACAATTTAGAGAGCAGCAGATGTTGTGTCTGGTGAATAGCAGAAACAAACGTTCCATACCAAATTCGACCTTGCCAGATCACACTGGAAAAGAAATCTGATTTATGCACAGTTGAGGTTGAACTGTGTGGTAATATGCATCATACCAATGCATGTGAGCTATGCAAAATGCCAGGTGGAACAAAACCCAGTGTGTCATTTCTTCTAGAAATTAGTTAATGATTATTTTCAGATGCAATGCTAGTTAAGACTGATTGTTATAGAATGATTCCATTGTGTTGTGTTGGAAAGAAACTCATGTTTGCTTTGTAATGATCATCTTACAAAAAGTCAATGTGTTTCCACACACGTAGTTGTTTTTTCTGTGAGATGTGCTCTGTGCAATTTGGGGAAAGGCACATTCATGACAAATCCCTTGACACCACTTGCAAGTGAAATGCCCATGGAAATATGGAGAACCCAATGGGGTTATCGTCAAAACAGCAAGAGGGCCCAGCTACCTGAATGCAAAAGGCTTAACCATCGGATGCTTCCGATGTATTTGATATGAGGAGAGCATAAGGGATAAAAGGCAAAATAAATCTAATTGTCGTGAGTTTGGATGTTGAATGTCACCCCAAATGTCTGCATGCTTTAGGGCTTGGTCCTCAGAATGACACTGTTGGTGCCATTCTAATGCCATTCTAATGGTGAAGCCATTAGACAATGGGAGGGGAGGGGGAGTCCTCATGTGGGGGAGTGGGATCCTGACATCTTCCTTGCTTGTGAAATAAGTGTCTTGGTCCATACAAGCTCCCACCAGGATGTGGCCCGACAGAGGCCCAAAGAACCTCATCTAGTGACGCAGCATCTACAACCGTGAACCAAACAATCTTCTTCTCTTCATGTTAATTTCCTCGTGTTATAGTGAATATATAGTTGACTAATTCAGACACAAGAGTATCTCTGACCCTCCATAAGATGTTTCAGGAAATGAGATTATAATTAGATATATATATATATATATATATAGAGAGAGAGAGAGAGAGAGAGAGAGAGAGAAATATTGACATTAGACATTATCCCCCTTTCTTGAATGATTCTGAATCAAGAATAAATACTTTCTACAAGCCAGTATGCCATCATTATGGGTTAGACTGATGGCAATGTTCATATTTGTTTTTCTAATAAGTATATTATCTAATAAGTATATTATCACAAATATGTGTGGATGTATATGTAGACAAAAGCTGGGGGGGGGACAGAGGACAGAGGGGGGGAGGGGAGTGTAGTTGTGGAGATGGGAGGGCAGGGACGGTAGGGGAAAAACAAAGGAGGAGGCAACAATGCTTGATAAGAAATGTACTCATTACCTTACTCATGTAATTGTGACCCCTCTATACGGTATTTTCACAATAAAAAAATATTAAAAAAAATATTAAAAAAAAGAAAGCCCAAGGCTATAGCCCAAGACTTCCAGACATATAGAGAAAGACACTGTGAACTCTTATCTTGTAATGTTTTTAGAAAACTTGGGAAGAAATTGCTACTGTATTTGCCACTGGAATAGTAATTACTGCATTCTCATACACTGGGATTATAAGAGAATCATTGATAATCATTAATAATCATGTGCAGTTCAATAAGTTAAACATAAATTGCAATATATTATAAAACCACAAGAAACTTGAGAGATGAGAAAGTAGTTTTAAGTAATTTCTATATGTGGGTATATGGGTATAATCTGTGTATCTGTGTATTTGGAGAGAGAGAGACGGAGACAGAGAGACACAGAGAGACACAGAGAGAGATCCTACCATCTAACTCTGAGTCTTATAAAATTAGAGCATGTTAAAGTATTTTGTTTGTTTACATTATCTAGCAAAATGGGTGAAAATGCCACTTTGTTAGCAGATGAATCTCAATTTTAATTCCAACTACATCACTTTTCAAATATAAGGCTTTCAATAAAATAACTAATGATAAGATAGGTCACAATTCTGTTTCCCCAGATAGAAAAGAGGATAGCAGTTTTTATACATTTCACAGAATTTTTACAGTGATGAAATAAGGTAACATAGAAAACCTGATTTACAAAGGACTTCATATACTCCGATTGCTCTTCAGATCGTATAAATTGCCTTTTCCAGGGAGCTTCCCATAAAATAAGTGCACAATAAGTATATGTTATATTATGGCTTTTATACCTATTTGTTATAGTGGGTTCTATTTCAGAACACTTAGATGAAGAAATAAATTCAATAAATTAGTTGCATGAAATCTGTTACAAGAAATCTGTAACATGTATGAGCTCATCATCTGGCATTCAATGTTTCCATTAGGTAGTTACAAATCTACACAAAGTAGACTAAAGACAAAGTGACTCTTGTCTGGGCATAATGGCTGACGTTTATAATCCCAGCTCTTGAGGACTTACAGATCCAGAAAAATCACCAACCAGCCTAGACAAAACATTAGTGACATAAATTGTGAGATTCTTAAAAACGAAAGCTGTGAGGCTAGTGTGTGACTTGAGTGGTAGAATACCTGCCTGTGAAAAGCAGGCCAAGCACAAGACTATGAAACAAACAAAAGTAAAGCAAACTCACTGCTCGTTGTAAGGTACAAAGCACTCATAGGCAAAAATGTGCATTTTTTTCAAGTACATAATAGGTAATGGCCACCATTTTTGCAACATCCTGACTCACTATTGCAATCTCAGTTCCTCTACATCTCAATGTATTCTTCTTGAATGTTCTCCCTGTCTTGTGAATGTCATTGTTAGTGATTTAGTGCACCACACTGCAATAGTTTTGGCTTTATAGCTGTCCTCCTTATTTGATGAAGGATGCCTTAAATGTGTCCAAATTGTCATCATCTTTTCTTTCCAGGGTTTTGCATGCTGGCTGGCAAATACTAGGTGTACAATAAAAGTTTATCAAATTTAAATTAATTTTTGTAATGAATCTCAAAGTTCCTTCAACATTCATGACAAATGCAATCAAATTCCTCTAGAGAGTAAATAAACGTGTGGAAAGTCCCAATTTTGAAGCACCTATATTATATTCTTGAATAAATTTTGGGCTATATAATCCAAATATAAAAAACTAATGCCATTACCTATGGAAACTCAATATAGTAGGATTTGAAATAGAGTTGAGTGCAGTCCTTTTCCACATGGATAGCCCTCCTCATGAATCCATCCTGGTAATCTACTCATGTGTATGCTTAAAACTTGTCTAGATTTCCCTTCAGCCATTAATATTGCTTATAACGTAATAAGATAATGGCCTTTAATAGAAATATTTCTCTTTTCCTAAGTGGGAAAATAAAAGGAGACAGTTTTTTATTTGTAGATATTTGAAGGAATTATTAATGTATTTTTATTGTTATTGTAAAGGTGATATACAGAGGAGTTACAGTTATTTAAGTCAGATAGAGAACAGGTTTCAATTTTGATTGCCAAATAGTATTTTCAAAGTAGAAATGGTTCTGTAAAACATTTACTTTACAAACTTAACCAGGCTACACAATGATGTTTCTTCATGAAGCTTCTAACAGCTTAACAGAAATGCTATCACTATTCACACCTGACTGACTTTTCACATTGATTTGGTCTTGAAATCTTACCACTTGAACTATGTTCACCATATTTACCAAGGTTAATAAATGAAATAGAAATGTATATATCTTCAGGCTGATTGGACATAATGCATAAATGGAGTTATATACAGAATATATTTGTTTTCAGTCTCAACTCTTTTCCCCCCAGCAGCCTCTTTATATCTAATTTTAAAATATTAGTCATGTGTAATACTTCATACCTTTTAAAGCATTGTGACGTTTTAGTTCATCCTCCAACCATTTCAGAACTAACCTGTTTCCTTTGTGGTTAGCTCAAGGAAAAGAAACTAAACAATCAGAAATGTCTAGCTTTTGTGCCAAATCATGATTTTCCTGGTCTCTAGTTTATGTTCATTTGTTTGGAGGAGGTAACAATGAAATATACTCATTGCCTTGCGTCTGTAACTGTAACCTCTCTGTACATCACCTTGACCATAAAATTAAATTTCAAAAAGTTTATCTACACTTTCTGCCCCCTACTACAACTCTCAAGGGGTATGGCATAATTTCTTTGGGGTTGTCAATATCACAAATACACAGATTCATAGCCATGAACACATGCACACACACACACACACACACACACACGTATACACACACACACATACACACGTACACACACACACACACACACACACACACACTCTGAGGTTTAAACTTGGGGTCTTGAGCTTGCTAGATTGGCACTCTACCACAGAGCTATGCCTCCAGCTATGTTTTTTACTGGTTATTTTTTGGGATGGGTTTTCACTTCAGGTGTAGATGCTTGCCTGAACCACAATCCACCTACGTCAGGCTTCCCACAGTGGCTGGGATCACAGGCTCATGCCAGCTTACCTCTGTGAGGACCAAGTCTTTGGGCTTTCCTGCTAGGATGACCTGAAACCTTATCCTACAGGTCTCCAACGTAGCTTAATTGACAGATGTGTGCCACTGCACCTGGCCATGGATTGAGCAAGAGGTCTCACAAACTTCTGCACTGGCTGACCTCAAACCAAACTCCTCCCCTTCTCAGCCTCCTGTGTGGCAAGGATTATTAGAATGAGGGACTTCCACCCAGCTCAGAGCCTTATTCCTATGGAAGCTCTATGCTAAAATCTAATTTCCTTCATGTATTTGCTATACTTCATAAGTAGACATAATATGCCGTTGCCATATGTTAAAGTCTACAAATTGCAAACAATTTACTCTGTATTTATCAAACAAAGCATTATAAAAAATCTTTCAATTGGCAAGACAAAATATTTGACAAGTGGCCCAGTCTGTAATGGACCTGGGAACTCATGGTCATGTCAAACTTCAGCTCAAGCTCATTGGTTCTGGCCTGCTTGCTCCTTCTCCCCCCCATCCTACATTCTTTCTACAGATTTCAGGCTTACGTGGCCAGTACTCAGAAGGGATTTTAGCTGTGCTTTGTTAAAGAGACAGACAGACAGAGAGACAGAGACAGAGACAGAGGATATATATATATATATATATATATACATGTATATATACATATATATATTTAACCAAATTTTCTCTCAGGCTAAATTCCAGTGTATAATCTGCTTAATCCATACACCACCGCATAATATACAAAAATAAAAAACACTAAAACTATACATATTTCAACATCTTCCTATATGGAAATCTCTTCTCTACAATATCTGAGAGTTCATCAGTCTGCAAGTCCCTGGATATTTTATTAATAGAGATTCCTTTCTGCCCACAACAAAGAGAATACAGAATTAAGAACACGAAGAGCTCTAGACTTAAGACTTCACTCAGCAGCCACAGAACTGTGTAATTTTTGGAGGATTGTGTAATGTCTGTCATACTGCGAAAAGGTCCCAATTTAAAAGGAAGGAAAATAGATATGAGCTCCAGCTCCCCTCTAACTTGGAGACATGCTAGGAGCACCGTATCTTTATATTTGTATGTTCAAAAATCATAATGTTTAATCATTTTGCAAGTCATAAAGGGATTTTTTAAAACAGATATATTTCTATAAGGCTGATTAAGCTGGCTATTGGTACATACTAGTCTAGGAAATAATGGTGTGTGATATTTTCATTAATTGTGAATAAATTTTGTTCAATTTTAATTTAGTATCATTTGTAGTTTTTCTTTTTAATGGCACTCAGGTTTGAATGCAGGGCCCCCAGCTTGCTAGCAGGTGATTTACCACTGAGTGACTCTTTATAATGTTATGTTAAAACATATTATGACTACAAAACATATACATGTGGATATGTTTTGAAATTTCTTCTGAAAAGGAAAAATAATAAAAATAACATCTGAATAAATTAGGTCACAAACTTAGTCATTCTGAATATAGTAAACAGATGAGTTAGAGTAGATGTTACACATTCTTGATTATATGTACTTAGATTCAGCTTCACAGAGCACCCATAAAGGCTCAGGATCTATGATGAGTTAGAATTTTCCTGAAGAATGCATGTGGCCATTAGTCACAGGTTTGTCAAAGAGAAGCTGGTGACTCAAGCTACAACCAGGTCTCAAAACCCTTTTCTATTCAGAAATCAGCAAATAACATGCCATTCTCCAATCTCTGCCTCTATTTCTGATTGGTTTTAAGCACACCAGATATACCTGTGGCTTTTTCTTGACAAACCAAGTCTCTTCTCATCTTCCTTGACCTCCTAAATTTTGATTTGACTCTCACAAGTCTGTTGTCATTTAGGAGACTTTTGCTTCCTGTCATCATTCCAACAGTGCTTCTCCTATTATTCCCAGGACTGCCTTCTCATCCCTGTCCCATATCTCCTCTTCCTCCATCTTCCCTCCAAGATATTTGTTCCTCATACCTGCTCAGCTCTGGTCATTTATTCTTTTTTTTTAACCTTGTAAACCCTATTTTCTAGGCCCCAGAAGCAAGAGACATGTTTCTTCAGGAAGCTTCCAACCCAACAAGGGTAATAAGTAAGTAAACTATTACAAAAGAGCACCATACAGGAAGCCCAAGGTTAAGACTTCTTCCTCTCTACTCCTTTGCTTTTCATTGTTCATAGAACACTCTCTCTGGTGTCAAACTCTCTTCGTATATTTTTTAAGTGTGAAAATACCATATAAGGGGGTTACAATTACATGAGCAAGGTAATGAGTACCTTTATTATCAATCATTGTTGCCTCCTCCTTTGTTTCTCCTTCCCGTCCCTTCCCATCTCCACCCCCCTCCCCACCCCGGTTTTTTTTTTTTTTTTGCAATAACTAGTATATGTCTGAGAAAAGCAGAAACGGAGAAACGGTCAGATAAGTTGATATTAGGTGAAATGAACCCCAAGATAAGGACTCAAATATTTTTTTCTTTCTTGCTATTGTTTTTAACGTATTTATAAGATAATTTCTTTGTTGCTTTGTATGTCCCAAGGTATGACCCCTGTTTTCACTGTATTTGATGTTGGTATAATTTGTGGAGGGGAAGGGAAAAAACAATTGTTTAAATAGGGATACAGGTGGACCCATTGCAACAATGAGATGTACATGATGTTATCTCTTCAGATTTTTACCCTGAGAAAGGATCCTCTCCCAGATCTCTGCTGCTGGCCCTGCAACCACAGAGATGATGTCACAAATTCTCCATTCAGAAATCATATTCACCACATGCTCCCAGGTCACAAGCCATCCTTCATCTTCCCTTAGAGAAAACGCCTCTGTCCTGTTCTGGGGGCGCTGGGGGTCTGTGGACAATTCACAAGCTTACAACCTATATCTCTCTTTTGCGCTTGCTTTTGTTCTTTAATGCACTGATTAATTTAGTAATTCATTCTGTGCAGATAACATTCTTACTCATTCCGATGTCTTTTTCTTCCCTTTATAAGTTTGATCTCTTTGGTCCTTGGCTTATTTTTGTTGTTGTTGTTGTTGTTAAATCCTCTTTGGCAACAGCTCATAAAATATACTTTCACGTCACTCTCTTAAGGCAGAAACACCCTGAAATTTACTCTGCTTGCTTATTCTTAGGAGAGGATCACAGGGCTCAATAGCTATGTGCATATGATCAAATAAAATGATGCTTATTGAAATGAACACCAAGAAATGGAAACAAGAGGTTTTTTGGTTGTCGTGCTTGAGGTTCTTTTTTTTTTCTTTCCTTTCTTCTTTGGTTTATTTCTTCTGCCACTGCTTTTGACTTCTGTACCCTTCGCCTTGTAAGTTTATCTGATTTTCGGGGAAGGGAGAACACAGAAACAGTGGACAAAGGGTGAACCAATTCAGCAGTGAAACCCACTAGACACTGTGCTGGAAATGAGCTATACAACTTTGAGGTGAGGGAAGTCAGGAGGGGAAAAACTGGGAGAGAATGAGGGAGGGGTGACACTGTTCTAAAGGAAATGTGCTCATTATCTGACTTTTGTCTCTTTAATCCTTTTGTCACCATTACAATAAAATTTTTAAAATTTAAAAAAGAAATTTGTGCTGGGAGCTGGTGGTTCACACTTGTAATCCTAGCTACTGAGGAAGCTGAGATCTGAGGATCACAGTTCAAAGCCAGCCTGGGCAGGAAAGTTTGTGAGATTCTTATCTCCAAATAACCACCAGAAAACCGGAAGTGGCGCTGTGGCTGAAGTGGTAGTGCACTAGTCTTGAGCTGAAGAGCTGAGGTCCAGCTCCAGGCCTAGAGTTTAAGCCCTAAGACCAACAAAAAAAAAGGGGGGGGGGAGAAATTTTCTCCTGTTTCCTTTATCAAACCAGTTTTTTTTTTTAAAAATACTGTACAGAAAGGTTATAATTGCATGAGCAAGATAATGAGTACATTTCTTATCAAGCATTGTAGCCTCCTCCTTTGTTTCCCCTTCCCATCCCATCCTCCTCCTACCCCCACACCCACTCCTCCTCCCCCCCACCAAAGTTGTAAAGTTCTTTTTCAACATAACGACTTGTACGTCTCAGAGTTGCAATGAGTCCACCTGTATCCCCATTTAAACAATTTGTATCAAACCAGTTTTATTGTGCTTTCCTTCTCCTCCTTGAATTCTGTGACCATCACCAATTATCTTGCAATCAGAGTAGAACTCATGAAAATGGGTCTTGCTATTCATTCTTGAATAATAATTTTAAGAAAAATAGCTATGTCACTTTCAGGAAGATGGATGAAACTGGTGGTCCTCATATTAAGTGAGATAAGCTAAAGCCAAAAAAATACCAAGTATCACATATTCTCACTCATTTGTGGACCATACATCTAAAATTATTATTATGATAGTAATGGTTCTAATAATGGGACATAAATGTAAAAGATGGACTGCCTAGGAGGGCCTAGTCAGAGCAGAATAGAAAAGGATGGGACATTGATGTATGAAGAGGTTTGTGAAGAATGTCACATATATGTGTATGTATATATGTGCATATGTATTATATGTTTAATATAACACGTATTTAATATACTCACATATACAGAGAGAAAGGCATATATGAAGACTGTATGATGACACTTGCCAAATGCTATTTGTAAAAGAAAGGAAAAGGCAGAGGAAGTGGGAATCTGATGGAGGGGGTGAATTTGTGCAATGTATACTGGGGGAATATATGAAAATTTCAAAATGAAACTCACTCACATGATAAATGTATGCTAATTTAAAACATAGTTTTTTTAGAACAGACATCTGCCCAAAACTAGTGCAGCTAGGTTATCTTTGAGTCCTCTTATGGTTCCCTTAAACTCATTCGAAATTACTTCTCACATCTGAAGCTGACACAATGGTAGTGCTTGTAATAACAAGACCATCTGTATGGCGTCCTATGCAGGCTTTCTGGCATGGGAACTCAAAACACTGGGCCATCTACCCAAGAAATCATTGCTTTTCACTGAGCTTAGTTAAATCTCCTGGAAAATAGGTTGGTATTTCTTTACCAATTTAGCCTAAGAACCAATATGGTGAAACTTAACTTCCTTTCTATGCTGTTCTTTGCCACATCAAGGAAGGACCCAGATGCTTCAGAATGAGAAGAAAGCTCATTGCTGCTCATTCTTATTCTTGTAGCTGTCAACACCTTAAGGACTTGTCTTTGTCTTAGCCTAAGACTTATCATCTTAGTGAAAATCCAGTCTTGTTTGTGTATCCAAATGTAGCCCAGAATATTTGGCAGCATTTAAATGGCACAGTGCTTTCTCAAATTCTCCCTCTCCCTCTGTGAACATAGATGGGGAAGTAAAGTAGGTTGAGTTAGAGAAATCATGTTCTTTTCTGAACCAATTCCTAATCTCCACACTCATGAGCATTCTCTTATACGATAATCTGTTTTAATAGGGATACCTAGACAATCCAAATTCTAACTTACTCTTTTCTCCAGTAAACCCACATAGAAAAATACAAGGGAACATGACATACAGAGGAAAGGTTTGTCTCCACCAACAACCATAGCCAGCACCACTCTGTATACAGAATTCCCCTACCCAACACCAAAGAGACATGCAATCGTCAATACAATGTTAGCTTGTCCTAATGCACTTAATTCTGTCTTGCTTTGTTTTATTTGTGGATAATTAACTAGAAATACAACCATCTATTTTCCAAATGATTTTCAATACTTTAAGGAAATTTCTCATCTAATCATTGATGAATGTTTCATCAATATGAAACAAGCAATATTGAAGAAATAATAGTGTATAGGGGGCTGCAGTGAGCAAATGGGAGGAAATATCAATCAGCACACACCTAAAGATGTTGTTCTTAAATGGGGAGGAATTTAAGAACGAAGATGATTTATATTATACTTGGTGGCTGAAAGGTGATTACATGGCAGATCAGAGATTGTCCAACCTCTAGCTCCTTCTCTGGTATGACCTGGCTAGTTATTGAAACAAACACCCTTTTGAATAGGCTTAATGATTAGTTCTGTAGTATTATAAACCCTTTGTCATTTCTTTAATTGTGCACAGGTAACTAATGTGCATAACACGAATCACTCTGTCAGGAGGTACAGGAAGAAAAGTAGATGGCTCAGAAAAGGCAGGAGTGGCCCAGTAGATTGGGTAGAAACCATCAAGTAATCTAAGCATCCTCTTGATCTATACGCCTGCCCTTATCCCCAAACCCCTCTGTCTTGATTATCATTGTTTTCCATGCTAAGGAGTAAGCGTGCTCCAGCTCTGTTCTTTCCCTCAATCATTCTAGTTATTCCAGGTTCCTTGCATTTTCATATGAGGCTTCATATTCATTTCCTGTGTCTACCATAACAAATCATCACAAACATGGTAGCTGAAGCTATTTAAAAAATAAAATAAAACAATCTGTTCTCTCAGAGTTCCCAAGTCCAGAATTTTAAAAAACCAAGGTGTCATGACCACTAGACACCCTCTAGAGCTTCTGCAGAGAGTGTGTTTTCTGCCTCTCCTCAGCTTTTAGCCACTATGCACATAGGGCTGCCTACCTTCTTTTTCTATCAAAGTGTGGTTTTATTTGCTGATATTTTCAAGTCTCCTTCTGCTTCCCTCCTTGAAGAACAACTTGTCACAATGGAGAGTAAGCCTGCCGGTGGCTTACGCCTAGCAACTCAGGAGGCTGAGATCTGAGGATCATAGTTTGAAGGCAGCCCGGGCAGGAGAAGCCATGAGACTCTTATCTCAAATTAATCATCAAAAAGCTTGAACAATACAGCTC
This sequence comes from Dipodomys spectabilis, assembly GCF_019054845.1. Classification (NCBI taxonomy): domain Eukaryota; kingdom Metazoa; phylum Chordata; class Mammalia; order Rodentia; family Heteromyidae; genus Dipodomys; species Dipodomys spectabilis. The sequence goes on from NW_024870727.1 coordinate 13,941,277, forward strand.
AGGAACAGCATGCAGGCCTTGAGTTCAAGCTGCAATAAGAGCAAAATAAGGCAAAAAATTAGACAGACAGGCAAATAGATGGATGATAGATAGATGACATAAAGAAACCACTAAAGTTGTAGCTTAGTGGCAGAATACTTGCCCAGAACACACACACACACACACACACACACACACACACGTCACCAGATTCATAGCCAGTTTAGGACAATCTATTTCGAGATCATTCTCTTCATTACATTTGTAAAAGAACAATGTTTCTCTGGACTAAGAAATTAACCTATTTTTTGAGGAAAACCACAAATTCATCCCACTATAAGCAATATATTCATATTAACAATATTATGTTTGCATTAACTAATGCAAAATCTATCTTCCTTTTTTTTTTGTTGTTGGTCGTGGGGCTTGAACTCTGGGTTTTGGCACTGTTCCTGCGCTCTTCCGCTCAAGGCAAGCATTCTACCACTTGAGCCATAGCGCCACTTCCGATTTTCTAGGGGTTTATTGGAGATAAGAGTCCCACGGACTTTCCTACCCGGGCTGGCTTTGAACCACAATCCTCAGATCTCAGCTCCTAAGTAGCTGGGATTACAGGCGTGAGCCACTGGAGCCTGGCTTATCTTTCTGTTTCTGTAACTGTTTGATGCCTTAGTATCACATACTTGCGTTAAATATATTACTACGACGTTAAGACAAATGAAACCATTTCATTTTCAGATTGTTTAGTATTCTGCGGTATGTACAAATATCCATGACCTGTGTGCACTTTCTATTTTAAGCCCTGAAGTTTTGCTGGCCTTTCTCAGTTTCAATATCTTCTCAATAAACTGCTGTACACATGATCATGTCACCTGAAAGTCATATCATTTAAGATAGTTGTTTTATTTTCGATGCCTTTATGTTCTTTCTTTTTTTTTATTTCCCTACTTAGAGCCTTCAATTCAAGGCTAAATAAACATTACAAAAGATAATACCCTTGTTTTGTTTCTGATTTTGAGAAAATAGTAGAGGCTCTTTTAAGGTAAATGAATTTTCCTTCTACTTTCTACCTTCTTCAGTATTTTTGTTAATCATGAAAGATGATGGATTGTATCAAAGATCTTTGTCTACACCTACTGAGGTGGGTTTATTTTTAACATTTATTGGTATAAAACAACTACATTCATCTATTTGTTGATGTTAACAAACCTTGTATTCTTGTGGTAAGTCCCATTGGACTTTTTTATATGGATGCTTTTATTTTCTAGAATTTTGTTTAAAACAGTTGCATCTATTTCCCATAGATTTTACCAGCTCTTACTTTACCTCTACTTTGTTTCACAATTTTTATGAAGTACTTATGAAAACGACCTTGTTTCTAACTACTCGTAGGAATAACCATGAGATTTCCCTCATTCCTCATAAGTCGTAAGTGCAAAATTCATTCTCTCCTTCTCACTCCAAAGCATGGTCTAAATTATATCAGAAATCACATCATGAGCTTGCCTTTTCTTTATTCTACTTCTGGCACTTGGAATTTTATTACAGCTGCCTTCCTTAAAGTCAAAATAAAAATCTTCAACAGGGAAGTTCCTATCCCTTGATATTTTAGTGCTGATTGCTGCCTATAGAGCAGCGTTCTGTAGTTAAATGTGATTTTCAGCATCGATGAGGAAAAACAGAGCTAGCAGCATTCTTTTTTTCTCTAAGTAGCTCAGAGAGACATTTTCTCTACAGCTTACACTGTTCTGGGGCCTTCGATGGCTTGTTAGGAATCACGACTAGAAAATATATACCGTAATTCCTTATGCATAGGTAAACTTGTTGTGTCAGGGATTTCTTTACATTAGCCATGAACTGCTCCTCAACACCGCCCCTCCCCCACAAAAGACATCAAGAAAACAATCTCCTTTATAATAGCATCAAAAAATAAATAAATAAAATGTTTCGGTATGTTTTTAACCTAAGAGCTAAAAGATTTGTGTACTGGAAACTATAAAACATATAGGCAAAAAATTGGAAGAAGATAAAAGCAAAAGAACAAGTAATCTGTGCTTATAGACTGAAAAATTAATATTGCCACAAAATCCACACTGCCCCAAACTATATGTGGATTACAAACAATCTCTATCACTATTCTAATGGCACTTCTTCCATAAATAACAAAAACATGAATAGACAACCACAGGATGCCCCTCATCTTCCCCTACGTAAACAAAGTCCAATCACACATCCTCATTTTAAATCAAACTCCCAAAGTTAACCTCACCGCCACTAGAACAGGGCATCTCAACCAAGATGAGAAAATAGGGAACCCAGAAATAAATGGCATATTCATAGTAGATTGACCTCTGAGAAATGGGACAAGAATATATGGTGGCCGCAAAACGACACTCTCTTCAATAAAGGCTATTAGGGAAGTTGGATCCACACCTTCAAAATAATGAAACTGAAATTCTATTTTAACAGGAGACACAAAAATCAGCTCTAAATGGATAAAAGGCTTAAACCCAAGACATGAAACTATGAAATCCTTAGAAAGAAACACGGGGAAACATCTTGGCCAAGGCCTTGGCAATATTTTTATTTTAGATAAGACACAAAAAGCCCAACCAACAGAGGCAGAAATAGACAATGAAGTTACTCTAAACCAAAAAAAAAATTTGTGCAGCAAGGGAAACAATCAACAAAATAAAAAGGCAACCTAGAGTGGGAGAAAATACACACATTATATATGTGATGTATTTGATGTATATCATATGTACACATATATATATGAAATGAATATACATATGATGCATTATATATATAAGTCCTCTGTAGACAAGATACATAAGGAAAGTTTCCAATAGTAAAATAAAAACCAAGTAAGTCAATTTAAAATAGTCACACAACCCAAGTAGGCCTTTATTTAAGGATGACATAAACATAGCTTGTATGAAAAACTGACCAATCATCATATTCACCAGGGAAATTAAAATCAAAACATGATTAGCACCTCATACCAGTTAGTATGGCTCTTGTTTAAATAATAATAATATTATTACTAATAAAGGTAACAAGTGTCTGTGGACCTATAAAGAAAAGATAATAATATTATTACTAATAAAGGTAACAAGTATCCGTGGACATATAAAGAAAAGAAAACCCTATCTACTTGTGGCAAAATTAAAACTGCTAAAGTCACCATGGAAAACAGTAAGGAAATTACTCAGAAACTAAAAATAAGCCAGTTGCAAATGACTTACACATAGAATCCCGGCAACTTGGGAGAAATAGATCAGAAGGATCATGGTGTGATGTGAATCCAGGCAGAAAAGTCCATGAGAACATTTCTGATCCCATCACTAAGTTCAAGGTCACATGCTTAGCATTCCAATCTACATGGGGACGGTGACTGGAAGAATTATGGTATCAGGTCAGTCCCAGGAGGTAAGTCTTTGAGAGGAGAGAAGCTGAATGCAATAACAATAGGTCTATGATAGGATTTAACAATACTAGTCTCAGTTACATAACCAAAAGATTAATAACTAAGATCTCAAAAAGATACTTGCACTTACAGGACCAAGACATTATTTACAGTAGTAGAAATATTGTTTAAAGACCTACGAATCAATCAGGAAATGAACAGTTTCATGATAGAATACTATGTAGCTATCAAAAAGGCATCCTGACATCTACAATGTGGATGAACTTTGAGAATATTCATTGCTCAGGTGAAATAAGCTAGACACTAAAGAACAAATGTAATAGATTCTACTTATAAAATCTACTTATAGAAATATATATATATTTCTATTATAAATATTCTATTCAATGTAAGAGTCTACTTAACCTACAGAATACACTTCTAACAGATTCTACTTATAGGAACCTAAAACACTCAAACTCATAGAAGCAGAGAAGGGTAGTGACCTTGAACAAGAAAATGGTGTGTGTGTGTGTGTGTGTGTGTGTGTGTGTGTGTGCGCGCGTGTGCAAGCGCAGGGGGTGGGGGTGTGGGGGAGGGGGGTCAGAGGAGTACAAGAAGATATATATCAAAGGTGCATCATATCAGTTATGAAAGATGCTAATACAGAATGTGTTGTTTGCTTAAAAGTTTGTGAAGGATAGATCTTAGGTTCTCACCAAAAATACAAAAGAGAAGAGAAATAGCTTGGCACTGGTGGCTCATCTCATAGTCCTGGCCACTCAGGAGCCTGAGATCTGAGAACCAAGGTTCAGAGATGCCCTAGCAGACAGATCCAAGAGTCTCTTGTCTCCAATTAACCAGCAAAAAGCCAGAAATATAGGAGTGGCTCAAACAGTAGAGTACTAACCATGCATGAAAAAAAAAGTCCCAATGAGAATGTGAGTCCCAGAGTTGAAATATCTAGAAGCAATGTTTATGTGTATGACATCATATTTGATAACCCGGTATATACTTATCTTCAAACTCACCAAGGCAATCTTCACCATGACAATCAAAAATAAATAAAAATGAAAAAATCTTTATCATTACCTACCTCTGTGTTCTGCGCCATGTTAGCAGAATTCAGCGTTCTCCACTTCACCATGACAATCAAAAATAAATAAAAATGAAAAAATCTTTATCATTACCTACCTCTGTGTCCTGTGCCATGTTAGCAGAATTCAGTGTTCTCCACTGTTATGCAGAGCAGTTGAAAGCATGTTGACACTCACTAAACAGGATATTTTTTTCTCCTTTCAGTTGAAAAATATTCGCCCGAGTACCTGGGACATATTGGTATTGTTGCTGTGGTGATAATGATGATGAAAATGGGGTTAGTTACCCTTTTTTATTGTGAGAGAAAAATACCAAAAACAACTTCAATGGAAGAATAGTTGATTTGGCTGGTGGATTCAGAGGCTTCTGCTCAGGTTGAGATAGCTCCATTGTTACTCTGCAGGGGACAGAGACTCCTCCCGCCCTGAAGGGGCGCTAGCAGGCTTCCCCTGTGCTGCTCATCCTTCCTGTTTTCTCTTGTTTTCCATCCAGGACTTGAGCTTATTTGACAGCTCTACCTCTTTAAGGGTAGGGGACCCCACCTTACCCCCCAAAAATGTTAATCAACACAGGAGAAACCCTCACTGTCAACAACCAAAGGTGTTCCTTATCAACCTCCTAGGTATTTCTCAACTCAATCAAGTTGGCAATCAAGATTAACCACCCCAATAGTATATGAAATCCAAAACTTGGGGTTCAAATGTACACTCTGCTTCTTGCTATTTGCTGTCTGCATGAGGGAAGCCAAGTTTCTGACCTAACCTTCTTCATCTCTAAATGGAAGGGATAAAAACCCATTTCCAAGTCTGCTAGGAAGATGAACAGAAATCCTATTACAATGGTGCTCTTCATACTCTGAAGTCACATGCTGATGTCTCCTGTTGCCATAATTGATGGCACAGTACCTGCCTGTGACATCTTCTTGATAAGCTTTGAATTGGTATCAGAATTTTAATGTACCCCTGGATGGATGGAGGGATAATTGGGTTGTCTTATAAGACTTTTTCAGCTATCAGTAGTATCTGCTTTAACAGGGAAATGTGTAAAGGTAAAAAATAGTCTGTCCTTGTGACAACACTTAAAGGAAAGCACTTTGATAGTGCTTTTAGACAATAATCTTAAATATCAAATTTTAACTGGACCAAAAAAAAAAAAAAACCTCCTTATGTATGTAAGCAGCTTTGAAAACACAGGGATTTAGGGTGGAGGGCAAAGTTCCCAGCTGTTATGGGAGAGGATAAAGATGGAGGGGATCAAAAAGAAAGAAAAAATTGTTCTGGTTCTCCTCTGTCACTAACCAAAGCCTCCATTAAGATGATAGCAAGCAAAACACTCAGCCTAACATGCAACTAACATCCTGACATTTCGTGAGTCCAGGAAATCCCAGGGACCAGATTCTGATCCATGGCTGCTTAATAGCTTCCCAACTGTGGAGTTGTGTTGTTTGCCAGCTGCAACTTCTAAGCAAAGAACCCACACAGAATGAGCCCGGTGTGACCCCCAAACAAATCGCTTGACCCCACAGAGTCTCATTTTCTCCATCAGCAAAATAACACTGCCCTATGCACCTCCAAAATGTTGTCCATTCTCCAGAAACGCACTGAGTTCCCAAGATAAAACATGCCTTTCTCTACCCAAAGTGAACCGCTTAATAATTTAGCAGCTTTGGGGAATTTTTGTTTTGTCTTTTGGTTTTGTGTTTGAGTGGTTATTTAAGAGCAACATTTCTTTTCCCTCCGTTGTATCTTTTCACTTATACAAGAAAGAGCTACAAAAGTGAAGGCTCTTAATACAATATCAAGGTCAACAGCGCAAACCACAGTAGATTTTGAGTGAGAAAACTGGAGTATCCACCCTAGCCATACACTGAGACGTAGAGCTTTATTCTATTGCCATAGACATATGAGATTTATATCTATTTCAATACCCACTGAGCCTAGACTCTCCACCAGAAAACATACAATTCTAGGAGTGTCAAAAAAGATGACAGAAGTCATTATTTGATTGCTTTGATTAACTTGTTTTAATTGATAAGCACCGTATGATGCAATTAAAGCTGCTTGTAGCCCATTGGGGGCATTTATGACCAGTAGTTGAGTCACAGAAAGCCAAAAATAGAAACTTTTCATCTAGAAAAGCGAAGTCCTGAGTCCATGATTAATTGGATGAGGCTGTTTAGCAAAATGAGTTGGTTTGCTAAGAGATTGCTAAGATTGCTTCTCTCTATCTTATGAAGCATTTCTGAACCTGTGCTTCTTGCTCCCCCTTTATCTCTCCAGCCCTGTCTCTTTAAATCTTTGGAAGGGACAACGAACTTCCATTTGTCTTCTCGTGATATGGGAAATCCACTTGATTATAATAGGTCAAACAAGAGGATCACAGAATATCTGGAAATTGAGATATCAAACAACTGGCTTTCTGTAAACCAGGAGAAATCCCCCCATGTTTATGCTTTTCTGCCTTCGAGAAGGCATTTCTGCCCAGTCAAATGTTTTTATAGGGTTACAACACAGATTAGTGTAAGTGAAATGACAGAGCCTCCATTACAGTATGTAAATGAAGGGCCTTGACCAAGCTTCCTGAAGGAAAATGGATTAACAAGTCGGCTAAATCCGCAACGTATGAAAAATTGATCAACAAAGTGAAAAATAATGAACAGCCTTGGGATATTCTGGGAGGGAAAAAAAAGTAGCAAACAGATTATTTTTCATTTCAGAATCTTGCTGTCGTTAAGGCTGCAAAGACTCAAGCCTTCGTGACCCTAAAGAATTTCCAAGCCAAGACTAGCAGAAGAGAGCTCGCAGTGGCGTAGTTCAGACTGCCAGGAAGGGCTGGGAACTGGGAAAAAACAAACTGCCTGCTGGGTTGAGAAGAACTGTCAAAACTTCACCCCCATCCACTCCCCCAAAAATAGGTCTTTTCAACAAGCCATTATTTGAGGGTGGCAAGGGGGGGGGAGGAGGAGAGGGAGTGCAACTGGGCTTCTTCTCCATCTTGAACTTCAACTTTGGAATTTTGAAGGAGTACCAGCAGCTTTATTTAGAATAAATGGTTTAATCAGAGCCCACATTTCCTTGAGCTTCTCTTTGCAAGCCAGCTTAGCTTGCTAGCATGCCAGAGACAAAAGGCGCTGCTGGCAGAACAGGTTTGGCAGAGTCTAGCTGCTGCTCATCCATCTCACCTTCCAGAGTCCTACTCCTGCCCCCAGAGCCAGGGATCCAAAACCCCAAGATCCAGGCAAAACCACAGGCCATGGGATCCGGGTATCTCGCCCAGGGATTCCTGCCCTCCTCATAAAACCCATTGCTTCTGATTTCCTTTTACAGGGCTCTTAATGGACATTCCAAGTAACATCAGACTCCAGCTTGGTTTGTCAGCATGAATGTGCTTTGCTTCTGCTTTTAAAGGAAAAGCTTAAAGCTCCATAATTAAGATGTGGATTAACTTTTAAATACTAAAGTGTTTTATTCTGCTTAGGAGAGCTGCAGGCTTCAAGCTGCGTTTATTTATATTTTTAATGCAGGGCTGAGGGTGTTTCTTCTTCTTTTTCAAATGTGGAGCAGGAGGAAAAAGGGCAAAGTGAGGCTCCGTGGAATGAAGCCGGGGAGGACGGTTAGCTCTGTGAAGCATGCACCTCTGGAAATGCCAGTGGCTGAGGGAGAGGAGCATTGACCTTCAGAGGCACCAAGAGGGAGAAGGGGACACAGAGGAGGCTGGAGGCGTAGGAAGGAGTCAGGTAGTTGGAAGCACTTTGATTTCATTACAAACCTTAATAGGAAGATGTGCAAGGCTTTTAAATAGGTCACTGATGTAATCTAATATGTGTTTGTAAAGCATGTCTTAAGACTTTATAATGCACAACTGAGTGTCTGTGTACTTATGACAGTAAATAAGTATTGAATCCTTACTATGTATGTGCAAAATGGTTTTCTAGGAGCTGAATGTAATAGTTCCTTATGAAATAGGATATATTATTATCTCTCTTTTTCAATAAGGAAAGTGAGACACAGAAAGTTCAATAATTTGCTGAAAGTACCCTGATTTGTAAGTGGCAGAGCTGAGATGTGAATCCAAGTAATATGATCACAACACTCACTCTGTGTGAGTGTGTGTGTGTGTGTGTGTGTGCGTGCACACGCGCGCAAGCGTACCATACTAGTACTGAGCACTGTCTCTGAGTGTTTTTGTTTTGGGGGGGCTTTTTTCCTCAAAGCTGGCATTCCACCCACTCAAGCTACACCTCCACTTCTTCCTTGGTTATTTGGAGACAGGAGTCTCACAGACTTTTCCGCCTGGGTTGGCTTGGAACCATGATCCTCAGATTTCAGCCTCCTGATTAGCCAGGACTACAGGCATGAGCTACTCACGGTGCTAGTCTGCAACAGCCCTGCTACAGGAACACTGTGGCCTACAGAATTAAATCAATGACCTAAGTTTCAGGTGTTTTCCTGTATCCACACACCTAATTATATTCCAATACCTTGATATAGAATTTCTTCCATTTCTTAGTTTGGTAGGTAGGTACTACCATGAGGGAAAAGGATGGATTCAAAAGGTGAGAAGACCGAAAGCACCAGCCTCAACAGACCAAATCAACTTTAATGGACGTTGAAGAAGTCGCCCATGGTAGTAGCCTGAGGAAAGTCAGAAGACATGAGGCATAATTGGAGGATGGGGGCGGGCCACAGGAAGGACTTTAAGTAGTGTCATGGGTGGCGGAGGGGGGGGCGGGGTCAGATCATAGGTATCTTCAGAGTCCCAAGTATTTCCGGGCATGTCTTGAGAGTTTGTGGTAGTGTACTTAAAATGGCCTGGTTCTAGGAACCTATTGTGCAGACCAAGTTTAAGGGTTCAGTTGGGTATGGCTGAGGAACTCAGGTACCAATCACCTGAGCTGTGCAAGGGTGGACTTTCATATTTAGATTACGATTCCCTTTCTGGGCTGGAGAATAAGCTGGCTAATTTCAGGAAGTCCCTCTCCCCCTCCCCAGACAGTGGGTCATGACATGGGATCATTGTTGAATTATGAGCACAAAGCAGATTTCCCATCATTTGAGACCCTGAAGGGACATAAAAGGCTGAGGGAGACATCGAGGTCTTTTCCAGCTACTTCTTTCTGACATAGGGGTGTTGAGGGGTCTCTGGGGATGGGGTCTTAGGGTCCACATCGGCATGGATCAGACAGTGTAAGTGAAACCTGGGGTTGCTTGAAGTAATGGACGGCCTTGACTTGCTCCTGGGGATGGTTCTTGTAAGGGCAGTTAATGTGTTAAAGGTAAATTTCTGAAAAAAGTGAAGAAAACAGGGTCTATGAAGGAGGAGTAAAAGGATGGTTACAGGTCCTAATAGCAGGGCCAGGCCCCCCATCTGCCTCAAAGAACAATTGCAGCCAGGGGGTGGCATTGTCATCATAGGGCTAAGGCCAACTGGATAAGGGGAGAGCATGGTGGACTGGCTAAGAGCAATGTAAGGTTCAACAAAAAGGGGAGAAAGTATACTGCCAGCCTGTACAAAATGGAGGCATGCAAGGGGTACAAGGGGTACAGAGGAAAGGAAAAGGAAGAGAAGGGGGAAAGGGGCAAGGGGCAAGGGAAGGGCTGCGAGGAAAAACAAGGGCAGAACTATTGATGGAGATTGGTCTACAGGAAGATGGTGGGGTGGAGGAGTGGAGGACCTCCTACTGCCACCGCCACCACCACCACCCCCCCCCCCCCCGCGGGGGCCCCCCCCCCCGTGCCAGTTACCTGGGTTACCAATTGGTGGGGGGGGCAGGGTAGACTTCTAGGGAAAGGGCCAGGAAGAACAATGGAGAAGGAGCCATTTTTCTGGAGCAGACCTAACACTGAGATAGCAGAGGGGGCTGGGTTTTGTACAAACCCAGCAGTTAGAAGCTCCAGCTGAATTGGAATGGTTAAGAGTCTGGTGGGAAGCATTAATCATTTCTCCTAGCTGTGTTACAGATGACTGCCAAGTATGAAAGGGAAAACCCAGGGAGGGAACAAAGCAAAATATCCTAGAGATCAACTGTGTCCACCTGGTATCTTGGCTGTAGCCTGGAGATGAAGAGGGGCACACAGGAGATCATCAGGACAAGGGTCCTGCACAGGAGCTGTGCATGTCAAAGAGATCTGAGATATCAGGGTGAGGCTGAAGCCATGTAGCGATTCCTTCTGTGCTTTGGTGAAATAAGGCCATCAGGTCCTACTGGCACCATCTAGACCATGTGGGGGATAGGGAAATGGATTTAACTGGTGCCATCTTGTCTTCATGGTGGAGGAAGGGGAAGTCCCACCTCCCAGGTGATGGGCGTGCCTGAATTCTTAGAGGCAGGGGTGGGGACTTGGACGATAGGTTACTGGACCTGTCAGTCTTGTGCTTTCAATTTGGGAGACTCTGGAGTTTCCTGTGACCCTGCCCCTGACACTAGAGCAGCTCAGGCACCTTTATGCCACGTCTAGTGTCTCCTGTGTCTTCTGGCTCCTGGCTCTCCTCCACTCATCCCACTTTTGGATTGTTGGTATTGCTTTCCTGCTCTTTCTGAGCTCTACTACTGTCATGGCTCAGTGTTCTAAGTGTTAAGGGTATTCAAGGGGCTGTAAGTCTTTGTGACAGGAGTCCACCTGCAGTTGCTGCCTTTCCAATAAAGACTCCCGATTTGACCTCTCAAAATGTGGCTGCTCTGTTTCTGGTGATCAAGTTACCTTACAGCACTGGTAGGCAGTGACCCAAGATTTACAGCCCCATTCCTAGGAACAGAACCAGGGCATGTTTTGGGTTGTTTAGGTGAGGGTAACCTGCATATATAAAAATCTTCAAGCCGGTAGCTAGAATGAACCCCATGGTATGAGCATTGCTGGTGGGTTTCCTGGTAAAGTATCTGTATCTTTCACATCCATCAAAGAAAAAGAGACACTCAGAAGGCACTCCCATGCCAGACAAAGGAGTTTAAAGGAATTCCACTGAAGGGTTAAGAAGGAGGAAGTATGCCACAGAAACAATATAAAGTACAGAAAATTAATATCTCCCCCACACATAATTGTTTTCAAACAGTTACAGAGAATCACGAGGTAAGGAGCTCATTGGAGCTAGAAACAGAGTCAGATATGGCATTAATCTGAGTATGTAGGTCCTGAAGGACTGAGGAGATATTATCCAAATTTCTGAAATAAACATTATAACATTTAACTTTCCCTTTCTTTAGACTCACTATAAATGTAAATAGCAGGTACAGAAAGGCAAGGATGTAAGTTCCTGCCCAGGTAGAAAGCAAACTTCATTCAAGATCTGACACTATCCCCTCCTACCTAAGCAGTTCTTCCAGACTGCCACTGGAAAGTCCCTCATCATCAGAAAGAACTTTGTCCTGGTAGGTCTGGGAGGGCTCTTCTCCTTCTGGGATAATGTCCCAGTTGGTGTTTTTGCTCACAGCTGGAATGATGTGTCCCAGTTGGCCAAATCCCATGTTGGAGGGAGGTGACTCACAGGTCAAGTGAGAGTCTGGGCCAATAGACCCTTTAACTACTATTAAATACGATGAGTCCTGAACTTTCCACTGCTTCCCAATGTGGGTATTTTTGTAAACATGTGCTTGATGCTTTAGAGAATTTCTTTAGTAAACACCTTAGAATAATAATGCTCACGAAATGACAACTAATATAAGACAACTAGTAAGAAACATAAATAAGACAAAACCCTCAAATGTGTCTTTTTGCCTCTTTTATTTTTTCATTCATTGATATTTTAATTAGATGTTGATCTTTAGTTATTTTCCTTTTATATTATAAAAATGATAGCCAGAAATAAAACTCAGTATACCATGTGGGCAGACTACAGCCTGACAGTCAAATCTAGCCACAGGTTGTAACACCAAGGCTCTGAATATTTAAAAAATTAAATATATGCAAATAACAAACACAAAGAAATATGTAATCAAGATCACACAGAGGTCCCATCTTTTTCAAGGTATTATTTAATGTATAATGCTATAGTTAGTTGTACACTTTGGGTTTGTTATACTATGTTCTTGATTATTTACTTGGGAATATATCTGCTTCTCATTGTATTTTCTTCTTTGAATCTTGAATTACTTAGAGGTGATTTTATTGATATTCAAATAAGTTCTATTTTGTATTTTGTTTCACTGCAAATGCTAACCTAATTACTTTGTGTTAGGATGAATTGGCCTGTATAAAAGCACTATGCTAGACGTTCAGACTTGCTTTATGACTTAGATTATTAGCAATATTTTGTGTCCTCAATGTGTGTTGGAACAGAATCTTTATTTTTCCAAATGGTAGTTGTATGGTTGTATTCATGGATACAATAGCTACATATCTAATTGGTTTGCTGAAATTATCTATGCTCATACTGACATTTCAATCATTGGTTTATTTACTAATTAAAATGTTTAATATCTCCTATAACAATGGCAAATTTATTAGTTCATTCTTGGACTTTTGATTTTTTTATTTGTTTTAGTTTTATCCCATGCTAGGAACTGAGTCCAGGACCTGGTGCATGAAAAGCAAGTTTTCTAACAATTGACCTACACCTCCTGGCTATTTTTTTCATTTGCTTTGCTTTGCTTTTTTTAAAAATATGTTTTTATTGTAAAAATAGTGTACAGAGGGGTTACACTTACATAGGTAATGAGTACATTTCCTATCAAACATTGTTACTTCAGCCTTTATTTTTCCCCTACCATCCCTTCCTTTCCCACCTCCCCAATTCCTCCCTCCCTCTCCCCCCAGAAGTTGTAAAGTTCATTTTCAACATAGTGTCTTGTACATCTCATTGTTACAGTAGGTTAAGCTGTATCTTTTTTTTTAATCATTTTGTTTCGTCCCTTCCCCTCCCCAGATTAGAAAAGTATATATACAAGATGCAGGGAACCTACATCAAATACAGTGAAAACAGGGGTTATACTGTGAAGAAGGAATATACCAAAGAAACAAAAAAACTCACATAGTACATTATAAGTACGTTAAAAACAATAGCAAGAAAGAAAAAAAACACTTGTGTCCCTGTCTTAGGGTTCATTTCACTTAACATCATCTTATGTGGTCATATGTACATAGCTTTTGACCTTTTCTGCTTGTCCCAGACATATACTAGTTATTGCAAATAAGTGAAACCATGAGACCTATGTTTCTTTGGGCCTGGCTTACTTCATTTAATATAATTTTTTCCAAGTCTTTCCATTTCCTAACAAATTGGGCAGTGTCATTCTTTCTGATGGAGGCATAGAATTCCATTGTGTATATATACCACATTTTCTTGATTCATTCATCTATTGAAGGGCATCTGGGTTGGTTCCATATCTTAGCTGTGGTAAATAATGCCGCGATAAACATAGTCGTGCTGGTAGCTTTAGTGTGGTCTTGTTTGTGATTGTTTGCGTAAATGCCCCAAAGTGGGATTGCTGGGTCATAGGGGAGCTCTATGTGGAGTCTTTTGAGGAACCTCCATACTGCTTTCCAAAGTGGTTGAACAAGTTTACACTCCCACCAACAATGCAGTAGGGTTCCCTTTTGGCCACATCCCCTCCAGCATCTTTTGCTTTGTTTTTGGGACAAGGTCTAGAATGATTTTAAACTCTCCATCTTCCTGCATCCATTTCCTGTGGGACAATACAGGGGCATGAACCACAACACATAGTTGCCTTATGAGACTTAATGTTGTATTTTATTTCCATATAACTTCAAAATTGTTATAGGTCTTAAAGATTTAAATCTCTAGTCAATAAACAGGTAACTTATTATTAGAAATGTTTTGCTTCCCTCAAAGTAATTCTATCATATATTAGTATTCATAATAACAAATAATAAACCTCTAACTAATATTGATATGGTTTATGTTTAACTTGTTTTCACTCTTACTACATCTCTATACATAAATATTTACTGGGTTTCTTTTTTAAACATAGGTGTATATTTAGTTTAGTTACTGATGTATTCAGATTCCTTTGCATCTTTTTTATACTTTCTGGCTGGTTTTTGTTGGTTTTATTAGAACATATTTTGGGGGGTCGAGGGGAGATTGTCTATTTCTACTCAATTTTCCTATTTCAAACTTATCAATTAACTCATTCCATCTTTCTTGTAAGTCATGAAATAATGCACTCAAATCACAGAAACATTCAGATGCATTTTGAACCTGACTCTAACTAATAGATATGCTTAATCACTTTAACAAGGACATGATATGTCTCTAGCTGATGTGATTTCCCTGTGAGGACTACAGACTTGCAGTCAGTTTTGCCTTCCCTCCTTTGTATTCCTTCTAATTCAAGATTTTTAAAGATACATATACATTTTTGGTTAGAAATGTATTCATGTGCTTACTGTAACTTCTTGGATAATAAATACTCTTTTATCAACTCTTCTGTCAACTATCCCTACTCATAGATTCCATATTTGTGAATTTGGCTACTTATAAAAGTGTGTTACCTTCCCCCAATCAATACTTACTTGCATGGTCATTCATGGGTATATAAACATTCATGGATATATATAAACATGAATGTCACAGCATGTGTGCTCCCAGCCAGAGTTGAACCAGGTGATGCTAGGTTTCTTGTTTCCTTCCTTGTACTGTAAATAAGTGTCTTTTTCATGGTCCATTTAGTGGCATGTTTTTCCCATTTGGGTGCTTTTTGTTGGGTGATTTCATTGTTTAAATCACCCTGGGCATAATGCTGAATTGCTGCCCAGTGTTTCGTTCCTAAGTACAGGAAGGCTGAAGTCTGCCTTCCAAAGGAAACTCATATGTTGAGACATGAGTGATGTGCTACTGGCCCTGAGTTCAGTGTTAATGAATCACCTGTATGTATTAAGTAAAGTGTCCTTAAACAGAAACACTCATAAAGCAAGGTTATATATTGATAGGCTGGTGCAACTATTATTAACCAGACGCTCTCAGAAACCAAGCTGTATTTCTTCTAGGAGAAATGTTGCAAACTTTTCTCATTCAGTATTTATGGTGACGGCATGGAATGCAGCTATAATCAATGATGAGCACAAGCTGCGTTCTGACTTTCCTCCCTCCTGAGATGGATTCTTCAGAAACATCTTCCTGAAATCTGTTGTGTATAAATACACCCAGTTTTCATTGACTTAATTGTATCTTCATTTAACTTTCATCCTTAATAGTTTCAGCATATGCAGAATTTCAAATGGATAACTCCTTATGCTCATCACACTGAGATTCATTTTCCACTGCTTTCTGGCCTCTATTACTAATGTTAAGAAATCAGCTACCAAGCTAATTTGTCTCTACTATGTAATCTCTCTTTGTTCTCTCATCTTCTGCACACATTCGCCTTGTCATACTGAAATGTATTAAAATTCTTGATTGGTATTTTAAATCAGTCCTGGAATATGTGCACAATTTTCCCCTCATACCCTGCCTGAATTTGGGAATGAGAGATGAAAACATCTAGTCTATAATGAATATGCCATATACAGATTCTTGATTTAGATGGTAAAAAAAAAAAAATGCTTGGGAACAATATCTATTCCTGTTCTTCTGGAAGCCAAGAATGATTTAGGCATGTTCTCTCTCCATTCTCTGGGCAAGGTAGGCATTTGTGTGGGACAGCACTCAGGTGTATATATTAAAGGCTCCTATTCCATGCTAAGTAAAAGAATATCTCTAATCAAAATCAGAAAAAGCACTAAGTGGTCAACCAATATATTCAGAATGCTCACTAAACTGTGTATCTTTAGTATACACAATGATTCTCTGACTGAAAAGTTTCTTATTTTATGCTCTCCAAACATGGACTTGAAGTGATTTTAAAATATTTCACTTAGTACCTTCCTTCTTCCAGATAGTTTACAAGGGAACTAGACAGGCATGCCTCTGATCAAAGATTGCTTATTTACCTTTTCATATTGATTAAAACAAATTGCCTTGACTTATTTTTATGATCTCATATTCATCTTCTTCTCCAAACAATAAAATGAAAAAAATGAAAGTAAGATGGTTACATGGGTTGTATATAGTATGGCAACAAAACCATACCATACTGGTAGGGTAGTAACAATAGTAATACGGTTTCACACTAGCAAATACAGTGATTTGGCCTATGTGCTATAATGTGTCTTTGCAAATTGGATATGGCTGTATGTATGTGAGACTAAA
The DNA here is from genome assembly GCF_019054845.1 of Dipodomys spectabilis. NCBI lineage: Eukaryota > Metazoa > Chordata > Mammalia > Rodentia > Heteromyidae > Dipodomys > Dipodomys spectabilis. Next base: position 13,957,907 of record NW_024870727.1, read on the forward strand.
TGGAGTCTTCGGGGTGGGACCCTAATCAAAGAGGATTAGTGACCTCCTAGAAGGAAAAGGATTGTGTGCACACAAAGGGACAGATACATGAGGGCCCAGGAGAGGCGACCACCTGTAAGCCAGAAGAGATCCTCACCAGAGACCACCCTGCCGGTATACCATCCCAGCCTCCCAGCCTCCAGATGTGTCAGAAAATAAGCTTCAGTTTATTAACCCACCCACTCTGTTACATTTTATTATGTCAGTTCCAACAGAGTAATAAAGTATAATACATTTGTGTGAAAAAGGCAAGTGATGCGCATAACAGAAACATTTGGATGAATGTAGCTAATGCCTTATATACATGAATGGAAGTGTTTTCCAGAAAAAAATTAAAACATAACAAATGAAACTTCCTAGTATCAGTAAAACTGATAGCAAGTCAAGAACACCAGCAACACATATCATGAGCTACATGCTGCTTTACATTACTGGACACTGTATAAAAATATCATTTGGTAAAATCCTAAAGATTTCTGCAATAATAAACTAAATTTCTTTAAGAAAAACCACTGTAATACATTATATTAACTGTTTATTACTTAAGTAAAGAAAAAACTAGAAGCAAAATATGAATTGCAACAAATTTCAGCTGGAAAATTGAAGTAGTATCTAAAATTATTTTTAACCTAGAGGAAAATGAGTGGGGCAAATAATAAAAATTCTGAAATACTGATGGGAAAAATGGTAGATTCACATACATGCATAAAAAAAGAAGACTGAAAATACAAAAATCTGAGCTTACATTTTAAGAAGCTCAGAAAACAGCAAATAAATCTTTAGAAAATAGAAGAAAGTAGTAAGGGAAAAGCAGTGATATGTGAAATAGACAACTGATGTAAATTAAAACCTACCACTACCATTCATAAGATGGATAAAAATAAGGACAAACAATTTCTCAGCATAATGCAGATAGATTGGAACTATAGACATCAACTGGAAATAAACAGATATGAGGCAGAGAGAGAGGGACTAAGATGACAGGATACATCATATGTACATAAATGGAAATGTCACAAGAAATAACTTTATGCCACCTACTTCGAAAATCAGGAAGGAAAGAAGTCTTTTAGAATTAGAACACACTAAAACTGACAAAAGATTAGTACAATCTGGACACCAAGAGTTAATGAAGACCAAAGAAACTATAATTAGATTAGTCTGCCTAGAACAGTCATAAAAATCATAGAAAAATGGCAATTATAAACTGTAATAATGATTATATTATGTTATTATATTAATTAATAATATGCAATAATGATAATATATTATGACAGCTGAGGTTCCTCGCATGAATATGAAAGTAATACTCAATTTAAAAAGAAGACAATGTGAAGTATTTATTGTATATCTGAGTTTAGGAACTCAGAGGTTTACAATGTAATTATTTTCCAAAATCTCTTATTGGAGCAATTTAAAGATGTTAATAAACCCATGCAAATTAAAACATCAGGAAGTGTTTGTTTTGAAGTATTCTCCAAGTATTGTTTGTACTTTAAATCAAAACTTAGTCTCATAAGTAATCTCAAATTCGACAGTAATTTGAGTCTGCTGCATTTTGTTGCAAGAAGGGGAAATAACTGAAAAAATATTTGCCAAAAGGTTTCTATTATTTCTCTTTTAATGTACCCTTTTTATTTTAAATCTAAATCTAGTGAGTAGGCCAGCAGTGTAAATAATATTTATTAGTTTGTATCTCCAGTGAACTACACAATATTCTAGGTATTAACATGGAAATTATATTCTTCACTTTATCTAAGAGGCACATATCTAATTTTTGTCCAGTATAAATGAATTATCAACTTCTTGTCGGAGAGCCAGAATTTGATATCTACCAACATAACAATACACTTGCAGCATCAGATAGCTTAGATATATCTGCCATTAGTAACATGCTAGGCTGTATTTCAAGCAAATGATATGAAATTAATTTGGCTATAAACTTAATTTCATTGCTTTCAAAAGAAATTCCATTTCTCTGGAATCAATTAATTGAATGACATATATTTAAATTTTAACATGGTCACTAAACTTTCCCAGTAGGTTGTTTCAAATATGAGTCTTCAAATATTATTCAAAGTAATAAATTAGATTTAGAATCAGTTTAATAGTGCATCCCGTTAAGATTTTACATGAAATATTAATTGTAACTTCATAACTAACCAATTGAGAGTTTTATGACCAATGTACACTGTGGTTAATCAAGTTTTATTTTCTTTATTGGTCATAATAAAGTACTAAGTCAGCCCTTTAAAATGTTCAGAAACCTAACTCATATTTTTAATTGAAATATTTGTGCGATCATCTTGGAAAAAATCACAGATATAGTGTGACTAAATTTAAATTAAATGCTTCCATCACCTGAAATAAAAAGCTTAAACTAGAATAGTGTAGGCAAGAGTGATGCCCATGATCAAAATAAATCATCTTTAAGAACCAATAAAAAATATTTTAAAACTCAGTATAATTAACATAAGTTTAACAACTAAAATTTTTTACCCACTTCATTATGTAGAAGTAAAAACTCAAGTAGTGCTTATACAGAGAGGAAAAATGAAGAAATAACATATTACTCAGTGGTCTGTGTAGAGCATGAATTTACCTGTAGGGGAGCTAACCCTGTCCCTGAAGATGACCGCAGATAAGGTAAAGAAGAAGAAGCCGGGCGCCTGTGGCTCGCCTGTAATCCCAGCTACTCAGGAGGCTGAGATCTGAGGATCGTGGTTCAAAGCCAGCCTGGGCAGGAAAGTCCATGAGACTCGTAACTCCAATAAACCACCAGAAAATCGGAAGTGGCACTGTGGCTCAAGTGGTAGAGCGCTCGCCTTGAGCTGAAGAGCTGAGGGACAGCACCCAGGCCCAGAGTTCAAGCCCCATGACCGACCAAAAAAATAAAAAGTTTGATTCCAGAGTCCAGGTCCTGAAAGGCTAGAAGAAAACCATACCAAAAGGCATGGCCAAGCTCTCAGGTTGCTTGTACTATACAGGAGATCACCACAGTGGAAACGGGGTCAGGGAGCGCCCCCAAAACCCAGCTTAAGTCAATGCCCGCCAAAGATTCACGCCCAATAGATGTTGATTAAATGTTTGTTGAACAAACACGTTGTTACATCTTTAATACTTCTTCTGCTTCCTTGAATACCGGTGTGTGGAGGGAGAAAAGAAATGATCAAACAAATAAATAAATGAGAGCACTAAGGGTCTGAAAGAAGAGTTTGTAATTAAATTAGACACACTCTAAACAGGAGGGTGTGTATGTGTGTGTGTGGGGGGGGGGGGGGGAACTGCAGCAGGACCCAAGGCTGATGGTTTACCACACAGCTCTAACCTTTCACAATGAACGGTGGCTCATAAGATTTAAAGGATGACATGGAATTTAAAGCAGAAACAGGAAGAAATAGGAGAGAAAAGGAGAGAGGGGAGGACAGAAAAGAGGAAGAAAGAATGAAATCGCAGCTAATGGAAATGAGCCTTGAATATATGACCACCCATAAAACTCCATGAGTCGCCATTTGGATTCTGGAAAAATACAATCCTGCTCTCTCAATCCAAAGCTATGCAAGCATCAATAACTGTGTTCCCCCGGTTTCCACAACACTAGGATATCAAATATTCTCTCCCATTTCCCCTGCAAATGCATTCCTTTCTGACAGATTTAGTATCCCAATTAAATTCTCTGAAAGATTTCAGTCATCAACATTGTCATTGAAAACCAAGCATTTTAATAATTTTACTCAGACAGTATGACCTGAAAAGTCACATTTCACATTTGAAAAGAGCATTTACTTTGTTTTCTCTCCCCTCAATGAAGAGAGAAACATATATTGGCCCTGTTAATCTCTTGTGTCCCCAGGGATCTTAGTACCTAAAGTTAGTGACTTGACATTAATTGCTAATCCCACTAGCACACAAATAACTGCTGTCCAGATACAGTTCAGGCTGTCCATGCTTTCAGAAAATAGGCCCTGAAAGAAGATAGTAACTAAGATGAGACAAAATTATATATCCCTCCACAGTTGTTTTGTAGCCTATGAAAACTGAACATAACTCAGCACCCTATTTACCTGTCCCCAGGTCCCTGAGAGGCAGACCGTGTGGAGTTCTTAGTCATCTATTCCTTGGCAATCTCTCACTTCTGCTTATCCAACTACTACAAAGGATTCATAGCATTTTTTGAGCCCCAGCAGTGTCTCTGAAGAGAGACAGGAGATCCTAACACCTGCTTTCAAGTTGTCTTCAGATATAATCACATGAACTTAACTGAATAACAAATATGGCTTTGAAGCATTTGTTCAAGGTGGACTTTTCATGCACCCTGTAGTGTACTGTGGCTGGAAAACAAAGGAAGAATACTGCTTGAGAATATGGTCCTTATTTCACATGAGGAGAATGAAGCCAGTGGAATCTTTCCCCAGATTCTTGAATACATGGTAGGATGGGTTTGAATTTGCAGCCTTGAAAGTTAAGGCTTTAGACAGCGCACGGCATAGAAAACAGGAACTATTGGCTACATTTCATAATCACTCGAGCATAAACCCTTATTGTTTGATAGGAAGCCTTTTATGTCTCCTAGAAACAAGTTAGGACATGTCCTGCTCCACTGCCTCTCATGATCGCCTCTAAACACTTTAAAGCCCTGAAAGAGATAATTTGCTAAACTGCTCTGTATTGTTGGTCGTGAAGGGCTATTTGATTAAAGAGAAAGCCATCTTTTTCAAGCATATTTTTATCAGAAGTAAATGTATTTCCTTGTTACATGATCTATGTGTTAGCTAGGAGATTGAATTCTCCTATTTTCTTCCAAAAGACCTACAGCCTACACACTAGCAGGATTCTGATTATCTTTTTAAAACGTAGTTATAATCCCAGGATATCTATTTTTTATCCACTATCCTTTAAGTTAGTACTTCCCTCTCATAAAATTCATTATCAGCACTGATTAATTTACATAAATTCTGAAAGTAAAGTATAATGGGCTCAACTTTTGACCAATAAATACAAGTGTCCAAATCAAGGAATCTTTTCTTCCCATCTCCAAACTTCTTTTGTCTCTGTGACATGGCTCTATTTTAATTCATTCCTCTCCACCCTGCCTCTCTATTGGTATTTCTATTCTGATCTTCTATTTTAGACTTGGCATTCAAGATTGAACAGCTTTCAAAAAGGAAAACGTCTGCACAGTGGGCTCCCTTTTTGAATATCCTCCATGTGAGGGCACAAGAATTGGGAAAAGGGAGTTTACCTAGTAAGTGCACTTTTCTCATTGAATTTAATCCTATTGCAGTCTTCAGAATGCCAGCATTCTGTCTGGTGTGTTGGATTGTCAGCTAAACTCAGCTGAAAATGCTTCCTATCATGCATTTCTTCCAATAATTATGCTTAAGGACAGGTTAGTTGCCAGTTCAGTGTTAAAAATTGCTTTCCTCAACGGATGGCTCAGGTCTACTATCCTAGCTACACAGGAGGCTGAGATCTGAGGGTGGCAGATCAAAGCCAGTTCTGGCAGGAAAGCCTGAGAGACTGTTATCTCAATGAACCACCAAAAAGCCAGAAGTGGAGCTGTGGTTCAAGTGGTAGAGCACTAGCCTTGAACAAAAAACTCCAGGACAGTGTTCAAGCCCTGAGTCCTGAGTTCAAACTTTAGGAATGACAGGAGAGAGAGAGGTGAGGGGGGAGGGAGGCAGGGAAGGAGGAAGAACTCCTTCTCCAAAAGTTTTCCAGTTACATTGAAGTCTTTTTTTTTTTGGTAGGGGGGGGGGGGAGGGAGGTCTGGTTGTGGGGCCTGCACTCTGGACCTGGGCACTGTCCCTCAGCTCTTCAGTTCAAGGCTAGCGCTCTACCACTTGAGCCACGGTGCCACTTCTGGATTTTTTCTTTTTGCTTATGTGGTGCTGAGGAATCGAACCCAGGGCCTCAGGCATGCAAGGCAAGCTCTCTACCACTGAGCCACCTCCCCAGCCCTACATTGAAGTCTTTTGTCCCGATCATCACTCTAAAGTCAGGATACTTAACTCCAATAAAATGATCTTCAGCAGACCTGAATCTCAGGGAAGGGTCGACACCACATTGATAGCCCTGACTTTCCTAAGACCATCCTGCTTGATTTCATTTCTAACTTGGCAACATAAGGAGGGAAAAAATTAGAAGCATTCTTTATTATTATTATTATCATCATCATCATCATTATAAATTTATTGTTATTATCATTGTCAAACTCTGAGAAGTCATACATGTTTTCTTGGATTACTCCCTCCACAAAAAAATAAAGCAAGCTGAAGTAAAATAAACCAAAACAAAAGAAAACCAGTGATTTAGCACTCACATCAGCACTTTTAATACAGCTCCAATTAGCTTAACTGTAGCTCAACACAACACTCGGTAGTTTCAGGCTGTTGAACATAATGTCTTCGAAAATGAAGCATGGGGACTGCATTTGCACACACACACACACACACACACACACACACACACAAACACACGTGTCATTTCTTTATGAATTTGGAAAGGAAGGATTTCAAGGGCACCAGTGTGGGTTTGTTAACCACGCACCAGCTAAAGCTGCCAAGCCTCATTACCTCCAAGACAAAAATTAACTACTTGAATGGAGGAAATCCGCCAGGTACCATCACCAGTCTTTGATGCTGGGATCGCCCCACGCCCTGCAGTCTGCATCCAGAGCTGAGGCCACCGCCTCCTCCATTGTCCGACCAAAAGTGGAGCGAAGACAAATGTCCAGGGCAAAGCCAGGTTGCTGCATCTCTGAACAGCAGGGCCTGGCCATGCCGCTGTCCTATGAATACCAGCACTACTGTCCACAACCCTCATGGAGCAAACACACTTGTTATCTGGACACATACCAGCACTGTCTCTCTCAGCTCTGATCATCTGCTTTTAAAAAAAAATTATTGTAAAGATTCTGAAAAGCAGGGTTACAGTTACATGAGTATTTAATGAGTACATTTCATCTCCAGCATTGTTACCCCCTCCTTTGCTTTTCCCCTACCATCCCTTCACTATATCTTCCCTCCCTGGCTCCCCAACTCCTCACCCCCTCCCACCAAAGTTGTAAAGTTCATTTTCAACACCGTGTCTTGTACATCTCATTGTTACAATGGGTCAACCTGCATCTTCGTTTCAGCATTTTGTTATATCCCTTCCCCTCCCCAAATTAGAGAAATGTATATACAAGATTCAGGGCACCTGAATATAATACAGTGACCACAGGGGTTATACTATGGGGGAAGAGCTTACAAAAAAAAAATCACGTAGTACATTTTAAGAAAACAGCAAGAAAAATAAAACCCTTTGTGTCCCCATCTTGGGGTTCATTTCTCTTAGCATCATTTTATGGAACCAACCCAGATGCCTCTCAGTAGATGAATGGATCAAGAAAATGTGGTATATATACACAATGGAATTCTATGCCTCCATCAGAAAGAATGACACTGCCCAATTTGTTAGGAAATGGAAAAACTTGGAAAAAATTATATTAAGTGAAGTATGCCAGGCCCAAAGAAACATAGGTCCCATGGTTTCCCTTATTTGCAATTACCAGTATATGTCTGGGAAAAGCAGAAAAGGTCAAAATCTATGTACATATGACCATATAAGATGATGCTAAGCAATCTATCTGCTTACTAAAGGGAGCTAGGGGTCGATTTGAGGCAGGTATTTTGCTGTGACTCTATAAAGCACAGGGCTTTCAATGATCATATGATGAGGTTATCCTGACTAAAGTGGATTTTTACAAATATTTCTATTTCCCAGACACTTTTTATGAGCATTTCCGTTTGCTTGAGTAGAAAGTGTGTATTTCCAGACATTACAGGTACGTCTTTGAACATCATTTGTATCCCCCAAATGGAATGATGGGCTCACATTTAATGGCTCACTGCCTTGACGCACAGGGTGATTGTTTTCTTCCCTGGGCTATTTAGATCTATCCAACACACTGCTCAAACACAGCGCTCACATCTTACCTCCTCCCACCTGAAACTCTGGAAGCTCTGACCCTGTGGTCCTGACCTGTTGTATGTTTGTGATGAACTCCTGGGAGACCTAGATCAGCTAAAAGGAAGTGATGGAACATAAAAGTACAACAGAAACAGGGTCCCTGGGCAGTGTTGCAATGAGACGATCTTCCCTCTGACCCAGCACGAATACACACTGGACAAGTCCAGTGTGCCTTTGCTCATTTCCAGCCTGGAAATCTCTAGTAGTGCAAAACCATGGGAGCCTCGTGGGGCCACTTTTAGAGATTAAGACAAAATAGGAAGAAGCAGGAACTGTCAAGTGAGACAGCTAGTTCTACCCAGCTGTGAATTCTAGCTCCATTGATTACTGAGGTAATCAATTGATTACTGATTACCTCAGTAATCAATGGGTTAGATCTGGCCTCAGTTTCCATTTCAGTCAAAGGGATGGAAGTAACCTACTTCAATGAGCTGATGAGAAGATGGAAAGATTTAAAAAAAATGTTCAATGTACTGGACACTGTTTTAAAGTCAATGCATGTTAGCTATTGCTATTATTTGGTTTGGGGTGTATATTTTGGCTCCGTATTTCATTATCATCGACCACACAGTAGTGACCTTAGAATCTCATTTAACCAAACACCTTATGCATGATTTTTTTTATTTGGATGCCAGTCCTGGGGCTTGAATTCAGAGCTCAGCACTGTCCCTGAGCTTTTTGTTCAAAGCTAGTGCTCTACTACTTGAGCCACAGCTCAGTGAATTAGAAATATGAGTCTGGGCTGGCTTGGATCAGGGCTGTCCCCATGGGTAGTTAGGATTACAGGCATGAGCCACCAGCACCTGGATCTTATGCAGATTCTTTTTAGTTGCGTGTCTTTGAAAAACAATGTATCATGAGTCCAGCGCTAGGATAGATAGATAGATCATGAGAAGCCAGTCCTTCTAGGGAAAAGGGGGAAGGGTGCATTTATAAAGAATGAAATAAAGGGATAAGCAAATGTGTGAAATAGATAAAATGACACAAGGTCCATAAGAGAAAAGTAAAATCTAAGAAAACATTGTATATTGTTGAGAGAAATAAAACCTGAGATAACTTTGTATATGGTCGGGAGTAGAATGTATGAGATGGCATGGCATCTGGCCTGGTTTTGATGTATCTTTAGACTTTATTTAAACTGGGGGGGGGGGGGGGAAACATTGGATCACTATAAAAAAAAGACTCAGGATGAAAGAAAGGGAAAACATTTAAGCAAAGCAAAACAATTTTGGCATAGGGAATAGAAAAGTAAATGGAGTTGTAGAGGCCCTTGAATACCTTGGAAAGATTTCTGTCCTTATATTCTAAGCAGTGCATACGTATGCTGCAGTGTTTGAAAGGGGAAATAATATAATTCTCAAAATTGGGAGACTTTAACGCGATGACTGTGAGGACAGTGTGAGAGCAGACTGGTGCTAGAGACAAAAGATGTCTCTATTCATAAGGAAAATCCTGTTTCAGAAAATAGTGAGTGAAGGCCTTCACCACAAACCTCCCAGCCATTCTACACAAGGGTCTCGGTCCAGCACCTACTTGTTCAACTAAACAACCTGGCAATTTGGAAGAAACTATGTGTTCTTATTAGCAAGGCTATCTGGTTCTCAGCACTCCACCTCATTCCCATGTTCTCCTTCCCACAGGACAGTGGAAGCGCCTAAGAGCCGAGCAGCAGCCCCGACCTGAGCGCCTCAGTGCGGGATGAAGATCAGGAAACGCAGCCTCAGCTCTTCCATGCTGCACAGAGAAAGCGGCTTTTGTCTAAAAGTCTACCACAAGCCCTGGTAGGACCCAGACAGGCCTTAAATTTGACTCTTTCTCTCCATTCCTGGTAAAAGCAAAAAAAAATCCTACTTTTACAAAGTTTTTTCCAATGGGCTCAAATGTTCTCTTAATAATCCTTTCAGAAACTTCTGGAAGAAAGCTTCCTGCAAGAATTACTACCTTGTCCTTACAGATGGTGGAAACTGAGGCAGGGAGCTTGAGTGACCTGCCTGCCATCTCTCAGAATGTCAGTCTGAGAGCCAAAAATATATGTCTAGCACCGTAGCTCAGCTCTATGCCATTGTAAATTTGATCCATGTCAGACCATGAAGAGCAGCACTACAATTCCCACATGCACCAACTTTAGAATATCAGAGAAGAGAATTCAAATCTCTAAGGAGAAGATTTGGGGATTGTATTCTTATTTCCTCATGTCTGTAACTTACTTAGAAACATCTAAGGTAGCCTGTACCTAGCACTTAAATTTTTTTTGTGAAAATACTGTACAGAGGGGTTACAATTACATGGGCAAGGTAATGAGTATATTTCTTAAGCATTGTAACTTCCTCCTTTGTTTCCCCTTCCCATCCCTTCCCATCCTCCCCGTGTCCCCTCATCCAATCCTCCTCCCCCTCTCCCCACCAAAGTTGTAAAGTTCGTTTTTCGACATAATGACTTGTACATCTCATTGTTGCAATGGGTCCACCTGTATCCCTATTTAAACGATTTGTTTTTCCCCTTCCCCTCCACAAATTATACCAACATCAAATACAGTGAAAGCAGGGGTTATACCATGGGGGAGGGACATACAAAGCAACAAAGAAATAATCTTATAAATGTGTTAGAAACACTTGCATGAAAGAAAAAAACATTTGAATACATATCTTAGGGTTCATTTCCCTAACATCAACTTATCTGACCTTTTCTGCTTGACTTAGACATACACTAGTTGTTGTAAATAAGGGAAACCATGGGACCTTCTTTGGGCCTGGCTTACTTCACTTAATATAATTTTTTCCATGTCTTTCCATTTCCTAACAAATGGGGCAATGTCATTCTTTCTGATGGAGGCATAGAATTCCATTGTGTATATATACCACATTTTCTTGATCCATTCATCTACTGAGGGGCATATGGGTTGGTTCCATATCTCAGCTATGATAAATAATGCTGCAATAAACAGTCTTTCTGGTAGCTTTAGTGTGGTCTTGTTTGTGAACATTTGGGTAAATGCCCAAAAGTGGGATTCTAGCACTTAAATTTTGACTCACTTCATCTAGTTTCTCAACAAAGCCAAGATTGAGTTGTATAAGATTCTGCTCAGTGGCGTAAAACATTTCTCAGAATCACATAAGACTTTTTTTTCTTACACCATGGGTCTCACAGTGATGTTGTAATCACGTTTTACATAAAAATATCTGATAGCCCGTTGCCGGTGGCTCACGCTGTAATCCTAGCTACTCAGGAGGCTGAGATCTGAGGATCATGGTTCAAAGCCAGCCCGAGCAGGAAAGTCCGTGAAACTCTTATCTCCAATAAACCACTAGAAAATCAGAAGTGGCGCTGTGGCTCAAGCAGCAGAGTGCTCACCTTGAGCTGAAGAGCGCAGGGACAGTGCATAAGCCCTGAGTTCAAGCCCCATGACCAACCAAAAAAAAAAGTCTGAGACTCCAGGTATGATATTTAGTGAATTAAGTACTAACTCAGTGCTAGTTTAAAATGCTTTGGGTTATAAATAATAGGAGATTCATCTTATCAGGTCACATAAATGATTACTGTTCATTTGAAAAGAAGTCTGGAGGTAGATTGTCTATGATTGAGCAATGTAATGACATCATCAAAAATTCACGCTTCTACCTGGCTGTTTTATTTTTCATAATCACCCTTCTTTATACTTCTTGATAATAAAGAGTACTGAAATAGATCAGCCATCACATTTTCTTCTTTTTTATCACATTTTTATTTCAAGAGGTAAAAAGCAGTACCAGCAAACAACTATTAGATTCCTGCCTGTTTATTTTAATGATGAATATTGTAAGTGTCTCACTTACAAGCCCATTGGCTAGAACTGGGTCATGAGGCCACAACTACTCATAAGAGAAGCTGGAGAGAAATTATCTTGCCTTCACTGGCAGGAGAAAGAAAGACCATGTGGCCGGAAGCCAGAGGTTCAACAGAATTCTTGTTGACCAATTTTAACACACAGTACACATGTTCTTCACTTTATTTTGTATTCTTTTTGGCTATTTGAATAAGGTAAAACCAATGGAAATAAATCATAGAGATAAAGAGAACGTGGTCATTCGTGGAGAAGTACTGGATGAAAATGATTTAACAGAAAGGCGATTTGATATGATGAATGATGTCTTTCATAAGAAAAAAATAATCTATAGATATTTAAACGTGCTGTGAAAATCACTCTTCCCAAGCACAAGACATGAAATGCACATAGCCATGTTGTATCTCAGATGTTTTTAAATTTTTTTATTCCTTTAATAATAATAATGGATCATGGCCAGGATTTTTTTTACAAAGGTAATTTTGCATGTCATTATTTTGCCTTTCAGGAAAATAACCTCTCAACTTTCCATTAGTGGAATGAATGGAAGAAAACTCACGGGTTATTCTTATTTGTTTTGCACACCTGTTTCAAGCACACCTGAAACACTCCTGAGGTCTAATACATTCTGGGGGCACAGCACAAAATTGAGATGTTTACCTACAAATCTTAGAACCGTTTCTCTCTGAGTAGCCCTAGCTCAAGAGAGAACAATCCATCAGGAGTCAGCAGAATTCTACTTGGCAAATAGGCAAAGTACACGGCAAAAAGCATTGGAAAGGACACCTCAGTGCTGATAATGTAACAATTTCCAATTGCTTCAGCCACTCTGCCTGGTGCATTTGAATAAAAGCATTTTATTCTTTGCAGCCATGCCCTGAGGTAAGTCAATCAAGACTGGCACCGGGTTTAAATGGAATAAATAAAATAAATGATGTTGTCCCCTGTGATAGCTTAATGTGATGTGCATGAAAAGGATCTTTGTCCTCATGCCCATGAGCTCCAGAAAGTAGTAGAAATTCTCCAAGATAAAGGAAGGTGCTGGCCGGAGCTGGTGTGGCTCAAGACTGTTTGCATTCATTCCTCTTACAATAACACAATCGTCTACAATATATAAACAGACCTGCTCTGAGATATCACAATGTGATAGGCCTGTGCTAGCTATATGTCTCTTAATTGTTAACTCACCATAATTCTATGAGGTAAACATCACAATCCTACCATACACATTAGAAACCTGAGGGCCAGACATATTGAAAAACTTGTCCAAGATAACATACATTGTGTCATGTATATAAGGGTCTTAGTTATTAAATCCACCTATTTCTTTCTAAGGTATTCCAGTTCCTGTCAATATTCTACATGAAATATTCCCTTTGTGTTAGAACCAGTAAATAAAGGTATTTCTAATAATGGAGTCTATTTTAATTGTATAAGGATTAACATACAGCAGATTCTTAGTGGTTGTTGAGTTGCACTCTTTCTGTGCTGTTTACCTCATCTTGTTAAAACAAAAATGAAGACAGTAGTGGGAGAAGATTCTAGCTCTTGTGATCAAGAAACCTCAGCATTTCGTCTGCTATGTGGAGTCTCTAACAAGGCAGAGTCAGTGGTTACAGGTACCCAAATGGAGTCAAACAGTTCAGAGCTTAATTGCCTTCTAGGTTTTTACAGCACCAAGAAAAGTCTTGACCCAACCAAGCAAGCTCGCAGAAAAATATGGCTTCTTCAAACCTCTGACCCTGAAACACTCATCTCGAAAACTTCCTCCACCCACAGGCTGCTGTGTTTATCCATCATCCTGGATATAAAGGCAAATGAGTCTTCGGAGACAAGTTTCACCATGAAAAATTACAGATTAATGAAAAATACTTGAGAGTATTTGTAGCATATTTGTACTTTCCATGAAATCGTGTGGGAAAGACACAGGAAATGCTACCTGTAGAATTCCCAGAGCCTCCCCTCCTGACCACCATGTGTCCAAGACCTACCTGTCATCGGAGGACCCTCTGACTGCCAATGAGCGAAGTTTGAACATTCAACCTCCAAAAGGCATACAGCTCATAACAAATATTAACTTGGCTTTACAGAAATAATATTGGACCATTAAAGTATCTGGGCATTATGTTTTTAACTGGGTAAGGCAAAGTATACTGCTTAGCAGGATGTATCATCAATTAAAAATCTGGCAAACAAGCACACAGAGTAGTCAGGCTGTGCACTGTTGTTTATAGGATGTGGTGTCTCTTCTTCTTGACCTTTCAACAATGTTTTCTAAAACATTGTGTCGCAAGCTGAAGGTCAGTGGATCTATCATCTTAGCTACTCAGGAGGAGTAGCTAACTGTGATCTGAGGATCACAGTTTGAAGCCAGCTTGAGCTGTGAGACTCTAATTAACCAGCAAAAAGCCAAACATGGAACTATGGCTCAAATGGTAGAGCACAATTCTTGAGCAAAAAGCTCGGGGACAGCACCCAGGCCCTAAGTTCAAGTCCCAGGACTAGCACCAAAAATAAAAAAATTATAATATGCCCTTGAACATCACTACAAAGATGAGAGAGAAAGAGAAAGAAAGAAGAGAGAGAGAGGGAGGGAGAGGGAGGGAGGGAGGGAGAGGAAGGGAGGGAGGGAGAGGAAGGGAGGGAGGGAGAAGGAGAGAGAGATGTAGAGAATACACATAGGAATTGGTAAACAAGCAATATCTTAGTTATGCTATTACTGGTGCTATGTTATGTTGCCAGGCACTGCCTATCCAATTTGACTCTGTTTCTTCTTATGTAAAATTAAGATGACAGTAGCCACTACAATCACTTCTCATGACGCCTGGTAGACAGGCTCTCTAAAGTCACTCTGAGTACTGAATTAGCACACACTGAACCCCCGCACCTTTGGGGATGTATTGGGTTATTTCTTTTTTGGGGGGGGGGTCCGGTCGTGGGGCCTGAACTCTGGGCCTGGGCGCTGTCCCTCAGCTCTTCAGCTCAAGGCTAGCGCTCTACCACTTGAGCCACGCGCCACTTCCGGCTTTTTTCTTTTTGCTTATGTGGTGCTGAGGAATTGAACCCAGGGCCTCATGCATGCAAGGCAAGCCCTCTACCACTGAGCCACCTTCCCAACCCAAAGTACTGGTTTTTTTCTGTGAGCCTTGGGTCACAACATTTGCATACATCAAAGAGTATATAACCTTTTTATGCATGTTCCTATATACAGATGTCCTGTTTAAAATATACTGGTATTTTATTAACATTGAATTCAAGACTAACAATACAAATAATTTATGTCTTACAGCTTATCTGACCTGCTTTTATTTTCCTTGGTTTTACACAGTCTTTCTGCATTTATGCTAAATAGTACTTTAGCATTATATTCAGGGGTCACTTTTGCAATATTATCAACAAGGTGCAAAACCTGTGGCACTAAATATAACACAAAAATAGTATTTAGAAGGCAAGTTACAACCTTGTCCAACCTCAGCTGAGAATAGCCACATGAAATAATTCAAATTTCTACCTGTATCCTGCAATTTCTGCAGTATATATTTGGGGGTAAAAAAATAATAACTTTTAGCAAGTAAGCAGATTTACAATTTAGAATTTGTGAATAGCGTGAAGCATACTTAGGAAAGCTGATGATCAAATTCTGATTGCCTTAGGCAAAGTTCTTTAAATGAACAGAAACTTGGGGACTTATTTCAAATGGGAGATGTGTCAAGCTACTCTATTGTTTCCATGGTTCCAGGCCATAGAAGTCAGAACAGATGATGTTTCCACAAGTAAGATGAAGAAGATAGTTAACAAGAGTCCAAGAAAGGAGAAGTTTTTCCTAATTGTTTCTGTTATGGAGCTTTAGATGTTATTCATTCATGCATTAATTCAATAAGCAGTTTAACATTGCAGGGACTTTACTAGGGAAGCTGGCACGCAGGAAGAATGGAATAAAATTGTTTCCTCATTGATACTTCTCAGCTTTGGGGGGAATGCATATAGTTTTGTAGCTTTGTAGTAGTTTTGTCTGCACACAGGGAGGAAGGCAACAGAATCTTGTATCCGCTTCTATTTGAATCTTCTCAGAATAATGTTTTCCTTGACCATTCACATTGGGGAAACCGAATGGCATAAAGTCAAACAACGTTGAGGTTAGATGAGGCCTGTGAAAGGAAAATAGAAATTGTCAAAGAACACACTAACACCAGTAGCATTAATATTGAGTAGGAAAACAAAGTTGCATCACCAACATAAACTATCAGACTCATAAGAACCTTATTTAGCTGCAGGAAGGACTGTTTTGTAGCAGGGTCTCACACTGACTTCAAGATGGCAGATGTTTTCAAAGATATTCTGGAAACTACGGCATGCACTTTGCCCTCTAAGCTTAAAGATTCTAGACCATCCATAGCACTAGGTAACGAAGCATTTATCATGCCTCCGCAAAGAGAAGGGAAGTGGAACTTCAATACAGAGACAAATAATTTATATTCCTAGAGCTGAATTTTTAATGTATAAAATTAAGAAACAACAACACAAGTTCATTTGTGGCTGATCAGCGTCTGAACCTGCAGCACTGAGCGTAACTCACCTCATCTCAAACCCTCATTGTCAGTGGCGGTGTGGCCATCCATCATCCCGGGCCGCCTGCGACAGGGAGCACTTTAAATCCTGTCTTAACGCAGTTTTTCATCACTCTTGCCTTAACCCTAACCATCCAATTTCCAAGAGTCGGATATGTGCTCATCCACACTCCTCCTTTCTTTTACCAGCATCTATATGTTCATTGCAATATATCATTATTGTTTTCATCTTTCTGGTAACATCAGAAGTAGAGAAAGGAAATCACTAATCATCCTGCTCCTTTTATGTGAATAGAGTACTAGAGATTCAGTCATCTCTGCACAAGCAAGGGAATAGCATTGCCCACATTCATAAATATTCAAATAAGAAGCAAATGAGTTCAATGTCAGTAGCATGTGACTATTGTTTTAGCAGAGCATTTGCTTTTCACCTACGTGTTTCTTACTAATGTGCTAAAGCTTTATGCCGTTCGGTAAGACTCACAATTGGCTTCAGTTGCCCACCCAACAACAAACAGAGACTGGCAACAATACTCAGCAGACCCGTTTTTCATCATTCGGTGGATCTCTTCCACACATTCTCATAGGATGTTTCTCGTTATGACTTAGGGTGTGTATCTAAACTGTTTCTGACTAAGAACTAATAGAGAGATTGCAGATGACAATAGCTACTTCGTGAAATACAATTCAAAGATAAAATGATAACCTAGAGAATTAAGCAACAATCTGAGTGGTAAAAAAATCATCCGAATTTGGTCTCTTGTTTCTGATGATATTTTTATTTTATTTTCTGATGATATTTTTAACAGGACAATATTCAGATCACTAAAATGAGGGGCATCTCAGATGCTCCTCATTAGACAAATGAATCAAAACAGTGTGATATATATGTAGATTTACATATATGAATCTGAGATATATATTTATATACATGTACATATACTATATGTATGTATACATGTTTATATAAATATATGTGTGTTTATATACAAATATGTATATAAATATATAAATACACATATATGTACATATGTGTATATTTATATACAATGGAATCCTACTCATCCATGAGAAAGAATAATATTGTAGTATTCGTAAAGGAATGAAAAAATTTGAAAAAACCATATTAAGTGAAGTAAGCCAGACCCAGAGAAACAAAGGTTGCATGGTTTCCCTCATTTGTGGCAGCTAGTCCATGTCTATAAATCTATTAAGCAAACACACTGTGTGGTACACAAGCAGTTATAAGTAAATTACTGGAAGCATAATAGATTCTATGGAAAGCTCAAACAGTATAATTCTTTAGACAGCCTAAGTCAAAGCCCAACAAAAAAGGTACCAAGAAATGAGTACTTGTAAGGGGTCCAAGGTGAGAGCAGTAGATGAATGAATGGGGGAAGGGTGCAGAATGGAGACAAGGATGCATTGTATATGCCATAGAATTGAGAAAGATAAGTGTGTCAAAGGGGAGTGAAATGTTGAAGGGATGACACAGACCAAGATCTGTTGCATACACATAAACTCCTCAGGTAAGTGGCAAAAAAAAAATCAATGTATATCCTACAAAATAAGGAAAAGTGAGGGAAGGGGTGGGTGGGGAGGGGGGAGTGGGAACATTGAAAGGATGACAGTGATCAACACACACTGTGTTCATAAACTGCTTTGTACAACTGCTAGAATAAAAATGCATTAAAAATCATCAATGTTTATCAGTTTGCAGAAAGTCAATAGGTCTAAGGAAGGCCTTGAGGGTAACAAATTATCATCTTGAATGATAGGACAGAAAAAAAGGATGCGGTTGATGGAGTTTGTTCTGGCGGTGGTACAGGAAGTTGAACGTCAAGTATGCCATTAGGAGCTGAGAACTCCTGCTCGGCCCACTCCTTCAGTCTTTTTGCTTTAGTTATTTGGGGTTCAGTCTATCTTGGGCTGCAATCCTCTTATTGATGCTTTTGAAGAGCTGACAGACACCTGATATTACCCTTGGCGATTGGGGGAGATGGGAATTTCGGTCAGGTTTTGTCCAGGCTATCCTGAAACCCATCCACTCATCTCTGAGTCCCAAGTACTTGGGATTACAAGTATGCACCACCAGTTCCCATTTGTTGTTGTTAATACAAAGAGGATAATCTTGATAGCATATGGCAAACACCAAATAGTTGTATACAATCTGAAACACATTTTTTAACAGGTCTGTCTTTAAAATATTCTTAAAAATCTCTTGCCTGAACCCTGCAAGTGGTTCTGAGTAGTTAGCTTTTTATTTTTAATGGACTGAAGGGAATACTTATTCAAACTTAGCCAATAGGACAATATTTACACAAAGCAAGACTGAGTCAGGCTATTTTTTACATGTTCTGAAAATGTGCATGGCTGTCCTACAAGTCTAGAGATCAGTGACATGGCCACAGACAGTTCACATCTGCACCTGCCTCGTCTGGAGACATACTGGAGGAGAGTCAAGACTGCTCCATCACTTCGCTCTTAAGCACTTGACAAGTGTCTGATGATTGCCAAGTGCTGTACATTAAAAGGATGGCATTCACAATCCCTTGGTCCACACTATCTAACATGAATGGAGGCCCTATGGGGTTTCGCTCTGTGTCCAACAATTATCTCACCATTTGACGAAAGAAAAGAAACTCATGCTTTTGAATGCTCACTGTGTAAGAAAGTATCTGCTCTCCTATCAACTTTGAAAGGCACTGTCATTCTCTGTGTATATCTGGAAGAAATCGGAGGCTCCAACAGGCAATGAAACTTTCACAAATGGCAGGCAATTTGGAGGCAGCTCTACAGGAGAATGAGTTCAATGTGATTAACATGCCATACCACTCTTCTTTGGTCAGTGGATGTACAAAAATGTTTCTATCAGCTAGTTTGGGGCCGGTGGCTCACACCTGTAATTCTAGCTACTGAGGAGGCTTAGATCCGCAGATTGCGATTCAAAGCCAGCCTACGTAAGAAAGTCTATGAAACTCTTATCTCCAAGTAACCACCAGAAAGCCAAGAGTGGAGCTATGTCTCAAGTGGTAGAGCATTTGGATTGAGCAAAAAGGCTTAGTGACAGCACTCAGGCCCTGAGTTCAAGCCCTTGGACCAGCAAAAAAAAAAGAAAAGAAAAGAAAAAAGAGCTTCTATCTTCAGATCTACTACCCTGGAACACAATGCTTGAAAAGAATGAAACCTTACATTTCAGGGAAAGAATGTCTTCACTCTCAGTCGGTGCTTCAGGAAGAATTCATTTTATCCTAGACTAAAAGCCAGGGGTGACTTCCACAGCTGGAAGATGGATCAAGGCTTCAGGTACAGAAAAGAGGGGAGAATTTCTACTTTCCCTATTTCCAGTTTTATCAGAACATCACCCAATGCATAGCTTTCTCTTTCTCTGAGAATTCATTACCATGCATTTGCCAGAAACTGTTCCAGGGATGAGCCACATAAACCTAAAAAATCCCAAGAGATAATAAGGTGTGTACAAGGGAGTTCCCTTTTATGAGACACTGATGTACACAACTCCCACAGTCCCTGGGAAATGATCCACAATCCTCCCTTTCACATTCCTTTATTCTCTTTCGTTTTGCTATTGCAAATGACTTTGAGTATAGACTCCCCAATATTCTCCCCAAGTGGTTTTCTTATGCATAAAACATGAAATAGTCAAGCGTGGAGGAAGGCACAGTTCACTGCAGCCACCAGAAGTCATTGATTCCTGCATTTATTTCCTCCAGATTTCAAATCTGCTTTTCATGCCACTTGTCATATGTAGTTGACATGTGTCACCAGATGCCGCTACACACTAAAGGAAGGCAGCCATCAGACACAATTTTAAAAGAATAGTACATTTTAAATGTTCCTCGGTTTACTGTGATAAAGGCAGTTTCCAAATACCAACAATTATGGAAGGCATAAAAATTAAGTGAAGTTAATTCTCAATTAGACCCAGAAAAACTAATAACCAAAATCAAAGTAAGAGATCCTCTGAGATTATTTTTTGCTGACTTTGAATAGATAAAGTTAACAATGTTCCATAAAATACCACTGAAAACTTAGCCAATAATAACCTTTCAACTCTTTTCTTAATGTCCCTGACTCTTGGATTTAAATATGTGGGATTCTTATCCAATTATGGCCCTGAATTTTCTCTGAGTCATCTGCAGATTCTTTTACCAAGGATCAATTTTTCTCATTTTTTTAAATCTTGTCTCTGCTCAGGGAATTATTTTAACTAAAAGAAACAAGGAGTTGAAGAAGAAAGTCATTTTAATCCTGTAATTCAATCTTATAGGAATATATATATATATATATATGAGAAAATACTTGAACTATATATATATATGTGTGTGTATATATATATATATATATATATATATATATATATATATTTCTTTGTAGAGAAATAGTGTTGGTACAAGATCAGACATAGGGTCAGCTATGAGTTGGTAACCCACAGTCTAAGAAGTAAATCTAGATAGATTGTAAGTCAAGAAAATTAAGTGATCATCTCTATTTCATTGTGAAAGTGAAATATCCAATCATGTCATGTTTTTTTTGTTGTTGTTGGGTCCAGTCGTGGGGCCTGAACTCTGGGCCTGGGCACTGTCCCTCAGCTCTTCAGCTCAAGGCTAGCGCTCTACCACTTAAGCCACAGCGCCACTTCCAGCTTTTTTTTCTTTTTGCTTATGTAGTGCTGGGGAATCGAACCCAGGGCCTCAGGCATGCAAGGCAAGCGCTCTACCACTGAGCCACCTTCCCAGCCCTCATGTCATGTTTTATCTTCCATTCCATACCCCACTGCCAACACACACACACACACACACACACACACACACACACACACACACACACCATCATGCCATGCTTTCTCTTCCATCCCATACACCACCAACACACACACTCACACACACTAGTATCTGCCATCTATCCCATGATCCCTTGAAGAAGCAAAGAAAAGATGTTCACATAATCTCACTGAATAAATTTCTTGGTGCAAAATGAATACCTCTGAAAACAACAATGAATTAAATATTAACAGTGTGAAAAGTTATTCAGCAATCTCTGTGGCAACAAGCAGAGATTATTTTCCTATGTTATTAAAGGCCTCCTGCTTGACATTTGTATTTGAGTTGTTCAGAAGGAAAGCAGCAAGTTATTCCCTTATGGCTCAGGAGGGTTCATGTGGCTCTGAACTTATCATTCCCTACTCTCTTTCTCCAGCTCTTTGCTCTCATGACTTTTCTTGCATAATTGTAAGCCAGTAGGGTAAGCTGTGTGCAATTACTAATATTTAATATATTAGACAGATAAAATAGCAATCCCATCTGCTTCAACTGACATCTTTCATCCCCCAGTCTCCCAGTTGTTCTGGTCTCTGTCAGACGGTGTGGACATAGCTCTTCCTCTCACTCATTTCTCGTACTCAGCCCCTTCCCACCTTTACTTGGGCAACTCTGACTTCTTTTTTATGTCTCTGCTTTTTGTGATTTTTCAAAAATAACCCCAGCAACAACTCTTACCAAAAATAAAAGTCATTCTGTGTTCTTCCTTAGCATATAAAAATAATGTATGTTCCAATTTTTGTAGTTCTCACAAGCAGCTGGCTACAGCATCCACAGTTTAGAAGAGAGTTCCATTGAATTGTCTTGCTCCAGTTATTATTCTCTTTCTGACAATGGTTCACACTGTGGAAATACATAACATAGGTTTCTGGATTTGTCCATATCTCCTGGTCATTAAAGCTGATTTGGATGCTATCCATCTTTATCACTCAGATAAGCTATCACAATTGCTTGATGCAAATTTTATACTCTAAATTGGATAAATCCTTTCACCTCTGCACATTCTGCTCAAAGATAACTTCATACAGGAATAATAGCTTCTTTTACAGGGAAGGGAAAGCTACATTGTCACTTTATTAGTCACTAGTAAATTCCAGATGTCAATTAATCTGATTCTTATCAATATGGATTGGACATCTGCCCCAACATTAAGGTGCTTCAGAAAAGAGGCCTGGCGATGCTATCACACATCCAGATATTACTCTTCACTGAAGCCTGAGTGGGAATCCTTTGAAGTGGATAAAAGTTTCCTACCTCAGCAAACATCTACTGCTGAGTTTTAAAGATTTATCTTTTATGTATGTGTGTGTATGTCTCTGTGTGCATGTCTGTGTGTCTGTGTTTGCTGGGTATTGAACATGGAGTTTCATGCCATTTAGTCCTTAAAGGCTCGTTTCTCACCCATTTTCTGTAGATCAACAATATCATTGGTATGCTTTCCTCAGGAAAAGAGATTAATATAAGAGTATGACTCTGGTAAGCATTGATAGAGGAAGGAAAAAGTACAAAAAATTTCCTTGTTAGAAACCATCTAACTTATACTGTAACTTAATTTTTAAAAGTTGAGAAACAGTAATACCGTGAATGAGCACTATTGTATTAATAAATGTCAAATCCTTTGTACAACTACATAAAAATAATAAAAATAATAATTAAAAAAGAAGAAAAAGGAGATGTACTGAAATTTGGACCATACAACAGTATGGGTATCATAGAGATGACCACTTCAGAATGTTTAAAATTATTTCTGAATAATTTAATATTTAGGGAAAAAAGAAACTGAGTTAAATACAGTTAGAAATAAAATCATACTTGTAGAAACACAATAGGTATCCAGAATATGATCATAGATGTGTGAAGGTATAAGGAAGTGAAGCATTTGGTTATACACTCCACATCAAAATTGACCTGTTTAAACTTTCTAGGAAAGTAAAATTCATTCATTTATCTTATCTAGCCACACTGGATCATTTATTACATGCCCAAAATGTCTAGCTACAACATTTGGGTAGTGTAAAGACAAAGTGATGTCTAGAATCTAATTTACAAACACTTTTAGTCTGGTTGGAAGTATAAGCAAAGAGTAAAAAAACAACAGAATAACTTGTGGCTATATAACAATGAACCCCCTCATAACTAATATAACCCAGTAGAAAATATACCATGTAACTAAGAAATACCACAATTCACCACCCCATCTCTCATCACTCCTGGCAAAGGTTGAGAGGGCACATTCACAGTTCCAACAAAGCTCTCACCCCATCAATTTGCCTCCAAGAAACACATCCCACAGGAGTCAAATGGTTCAGAGAACCATCTTAACAACACTTTGGCCAAATAAGAGAACTGAAGCTTTGTTGGCTGGGATTTGATGTTCTGTTCCTGTGTTAATAGTTTTACGATCAATTACCCTAGGCGAGACACCATACTGGAGAAACACTGCTGTGATTTATGCTCATAATGATGTTTTCATGCTTATACTTTTTGAAGGTTCATGGCAATTTCCTTTCTCTCTAAATCCAATCTATCCCTACTACACACTCAAAAAGCTTAAAATTAAAAAATTCTTCATGCTGTGGTGAATAAAATCATAATAACCGAAATCATCAGACTGCCCAGAAGAGATAATCAAAATGAATTGTTTTACCATGATATACCATAATAAAGGAATAGAAAAATGGAAAATTACTGGGAAACTTTTGAGTGAGTGTAATATTTTCACTAAAGAAAGAATTGATTGAACATCTACCACCCTGAAATTGAAACTTTTAAGCTTAACTCTGACCAAAAAAATTCTAGACTACAACTCCTTAAACTAAGAAGGAACATTGGAACTTGTCAAGTTGAACCTATCAGTGTGGTCATGTCCATTGTATCTTCAAGGTAGACATGATAGTCTAACAATTTAATGTATTTACCTTTAGTACCAAGAATTATAATAATGTGAAATATTTTGCTCATAGATGAAAAAAAGAAATTCTAAGTGTTGTATACTGTGGAGACCAAAATCTACTTGCAACATGAACTGCATATTTTAGGTGTTATCTGGTATACAATTTATATTTTTCCACAAAAAGTTAAAATATCGAAGGCCACTTCAAAGGGAAGAAGCAACTCCTCATTATCGGGGCCAAATTAAAACCGAATTTCACACATTCCATGATCCTGGCATTTGCACTAAATTGTTATACAATTCAAATTCATGGAAAGCTTCCTCTTTTTGCCAAGATGGATAAGAGGAACTTTATCTTATTGACTGAATCAACTAAAACTGCACATTAAATACTTGGAAGAATATGTTTTAGACATTGAATATTAGGCAATAGAAAATGATGGTTTCTGAGAGGTAGAAGCAAGCAAGCCCAGTCATGGAACTGTTCCAGTTTTCTGTGGGACAAGGACTGGGACCTGGAAGTGTATGGCAATTCCCTTGAGCAAGGGGAGAGAGCTGTGAGTCCAAGGAGGGCAAGGCAGGATCACTGAAGGGCAGAAGACTGAGAAGGAGAAATCCCCACAAAGAGAAAGTGCTGAAGTTCTGCAGGACCCTATATCCCCTCTTAGCCCAACTCATGAGTGTGAGGAGAATACAAGAGGCCAGGAAAAATAGTCACCAGTACCAACGTAATGAGAAGGACAAAGAAAAGAAGGAAGACGAGGAAGAGCAGGGAGAGAACCCAAAAGAACAAGACACTTGACATTCCCTGAGATCAAGGGCGCACAATGTTTATGGAATATTTAAATACCTAATAAGGTAATTTTATCTGATATCCAAGGGTATCCAATCAAATGCTACAGCATTATTCACCATAGCCAAGATATGGAGAATAGTGAATCAGCCTCGATGGCCCTCAATGGACAAATGGATCAAAAGAATATGATATAGG
Organism: Dipodomys spectabilis; assembly: GCF_019054845.1. Classification (NCBI taxonomy): domain Eukaryota; kingdom Metazoa; phylum Chordata; class Mammalia; order Rodentia; family Heteromyidae; genus Dipodomys; species Dipodomys spectabilis. The sequence continues at coordinate 13,983,069 of NW_024870727.1, forward strand.
GATACAGAGATACACACACAATGGAATTTGGCTCATCTATTAGAAAGAATGATACCATGCCATTCATTTCCAAATGGGAAAACTTTGGTGAATTTAGCCAGAACCAGAGAGACAAAGGTTACATGGCTTCCCTCATTTGTGGTAGCTACACTGGGTAATATGCAAGTGGTTACAAATGAATTAACTGAAATGTAATAGACTTGTAGAGCTCAAATAGGATCATCTTTTAGAAAGACTAGGTCAAAGCTTAACAAAACCAACAACAGGAAATTGGTACGTGCAAGAGGAGTTCTAGGTAATGGGGATAGGAGTAGACAAATGAAAGGGGCAATGGAAGGAAAATGCAATAAAGAATTCATTGAATATACCACAAAATTAAGAAAAGTAGGGGAAGGGGCCGAGAGAAGGCAGGGTGAGAATGTTGAAGGGGCGAGACCCATCAAGATGCATTGTATTTATTAAGGCCTTTGTTATAGGACACCTCCCTTATAAAACTACTTAAAGATAATTTTAACAAATTAAGAGGGAATTTTTTAAATTAAAATAGAGGAAAACAAATTCAAGCAACAAGAAGGAGAAAAATTTATAGATGTGGTCTGAAAAATGATAGAGATATAGAATTTATAAAAAAAAAAAAAGAGAGAGAAGGAAAAATGAGCAGGTCAAAATATACACCTGCGCAAATTTCTGTTAAGAAAACCACAGGGTCTGAAATCAAAAGTTTACTGGGTGGGCTGAGTATAGATTAGACATTGAAGAAGGAAAGATTAATTAAACCAAAGACATAGCAATGGAAGTTATTCAAAATGAGATGCAGATAGGAAAAAAGAACTAAAGGAAACAAGAAGTTAAAGCACCAGTGTGTGAGACAACTTCAGGTAGTCTACTGTAAGTCTAACTGAACTCTTTCAGGAAGGAGAAAGAGCAAGAAAATAAGAAAATTATACATGAAATAATAGCTGATATTTTCCTAACTTTATCAAAACTACACACTCACTGAACCAATTCCTACCAACTTGTAGTGCTCAAAATTAACAAACAGAAATACCTTAACAGTATTCAATCTGAACAGACGTACAAAATAGAAGCTTATATTTTTTCACTCAAAACAATGCAATCCAAGCTACAGTGAAGACTATAAATTACTAGAAGAAAAAAATTATCATTCTAAAATTCGTTGTGTGTTTATTTTTAGCATAAGCAGAGAAGCACAAACACTTAATACAAGAGAGGTTTCTAACAAATATTCTAGGTAGAATTACAGTAATGTTTCTTTCCTAATGTCAACGCTTTGTGTGTGGTGTGTGTGTGTGTGTGTGTGTGTGTGTGTGTGTGTGTGTGCATATCATCTTGAATGAAAGCTATGGCTTAAAAAAGTAAAAAGCTTCAACAGGAAAAGTATAGCTCTTAAGTACAAATATATATATATATATATATATACATATATAATAATATCCTGCCTATTTTTTATGTTTTCCCAATCATTCTTCTTTATTCTAGAGCTGAATTTTATTAGATGTAGACCTTGCAATTACTGATCCCATCAAAGAAGACTTTTTGCGGATTTTTAAACTCTAGATGCTGACACCTGAAATCACCTGCATTTGGTAAAAACACGTTCCCACTAGTAGCCATCCCAATTTCCGCTCACTGCTCAATTGAACTGCTTATGTGTTCTGGCTCTACTGTAAAGAAATGTTGGGCTCAAATCCCAGGATTGATTCTACTGCGACAGGATTGTCAACTACGGAGTTCTGTACAATTCTCCTTCCTTTTCCAGTTATTTAACTGGAAGGGTTTGAAGTGTCAGTTGCCAAGAGTTTTGCACTAACAAAAATTTCATGGGAATAAGAGAAGCAGAAAGACGTGACTGAATCAATCAGTTTTGTATCCATATGCCAGGCATTTGCAGGATAGAAAAATGTTGCTGTTTGATTAACAAAATGCTAGACAGGGTGTAACTATAAATATATTTTTCTAAATGTGCATGCAAGTTGAAACGAGGCTCAGGGAAATATCTTAGACATGTAGTTTTCATCAAATAGGTCACAAGGTGTTAAACACATTTTCTAGAAATAGTAGTGGAAAAGTTTTTAATCCCATGGCTAGAAATAAAATAGTCAAAATACAAGAATGACTAGCACCTCATAAAAATCCCATCAAACCGGTTGTTTATTGAAAGATGTACCTGCTTCCTTTTGTTCATTTATGACTATCCTCAAGTCTTCAATGGCGCCATCTAGTGGCTATTTTTTTCAGTGGGCTGTGTCTGAAGGCTATGCTTTGCAGTGCTCTTTAAAGTAATTTTAAGTACACTTTTAAGTAACTTTGGATATCCAGATCTATATTTTCTACTTGACAAGAAGCCTCAATTCTTCATTTGAACCATATAATCATTCCATATTTCTTCATTTATTTGTGTATGGGCCTGACTCTTTTTAAAATTTATGTATTGTTATGGTAAAGGTGATTGAGGTACAGAGGGATTACAGTTACATAAGTCAGATAAAGAGTACAATGTCATCCCTTCCCTCATTCCCTCCCAGTTTTTCTATTACATCCTACCCACAAGTTGGGTCTAGTGAGTACCACTGTTCCATTTGTTCACCATTTGTCCCTCCATTTCTGCCCCTCCCAAAGAGAGAAAATAGAACAAACAAGACAAAAGGAAATGAAAATAAACACAGCAAAAAAGAAAAGAAAAAACTCTTGTTTCCACTACCTGGAGTCCATTTCTATAAATATGATTTTGTATGGTCAGACCCACATAGCTATTGTGCTTGTGTGATCCTCTCCTAAAAATATCCTCCTTTGGTTTCACTGTGCGAATGTCTGGAGACCTGCATAATTTATCATGTCTCAGTGCATTTGGGTTTTTTTTTTTACCATCCAATGTATTTATTTGTAGAGTTATAAGCACATCCTAGTTACTACAAATTAGAGAAACCAGCAATCTGTATTTTGGGGGAGTCTGCTGGCTTACTTCACTGAATATGATTTTTTCCAAGTCTTAACATTTCCTGACAAATGGTACAATATAATTCTTTCTGATGAAAGAACAGAATTCTATTGTGCATATATAGACCATATTTTCTTGATGCATTCATTCACTGAGGGGTATTTGAGGTGATTTCATATTTGGCTATATAAATTAGAATTCGCCAAATGGAGAGACACATCAGGTAAACTCTTAAAGAGGCCATAAAGTGAAAGGCTGTTGTAAATTCCAAACTTCCAGATACTGACTTTCTGGAACTGAGGGAAAATTCTAGGCAAATCTTCTATTATGTGACTTTTTAAACATATTTTCCTGGTATATTGATTTGTATAAGAAACAATCTGATATTCTACAAAGAATTTTTTCCTTGTAGACATAGACTGCATATAGTGAACTCATTTTCTTCAAAACTTACTAAACCAGGTGCCAGTGGCTCACCGCTAACTACTCAGGAGGCTGAGATCTGAGGATTGTAATTTGAAGCCAGCCTGGGGAGGAAAGTCCATAAAGCTATTATCTACAATTAACCACCAAAAAGCCAGATAGTGGAGTACTAGCCTAGAGCAAAAAGCTCAGAGACAGAGCCCAGGTCCTTAGTTCAAGGCACAGGACTGGTGTACATGCGTGTGTGTGCACACACACACACAAAATAAATAATTTTTTAAAACTTTCGAAGTACGCTAATCAATACAAGAATCCATAGAAGAAAATCTTGTCTCAAATAGTCCTGTCTGAATTTCCCATCCAAATAACAAGTTGTTATTTTTAGAATTTTAGACTATGATAGATTCCTAGAGTCGAGATACAACTAGGACAGAGCTTCTTTTATTTCATTATTCTCTAAAAATTATTTATAAAAAAAATTACACATGTGGTCTGTGGAAGGAAATGTCATTCACAGACTAAAACTGATATCAAACACCACCATTATTCAACATCACGAAATCTAAACTTTCAAACCTGATATTAAATGTGTGCCGATGTCAGTTTTTCCATCTTTGTTTTCTGATAACAGTGTGTATAATAACTTTCCATCTCTCTACACATGCACAGAGATAGAGAGAGAGAGAGAGAGAGAGAGAGAGAGAGAGAGAGAGAGAGAGAGAGAGAGAGAGAGAGAGAAGCAATGCATTACTTATTGAAAAATTACTACATGCACAAATCGTGCCAAATTCTGCAGGTACCACAGGAGACAAAAATTATCCTATAAATGAGTTTGAGTGGGAAAGCAAAACTTGTTTTGCTTGTTTAATATACAGGTAAGGATGAAAAGACAGAGGACAATATTAGTTACTGGTTGTACATAAACAGTAGCCTCAAGAGACCAAATAAATACACCAAGGTTTTCCTGTATAATGTTTTCCAGTATGTCCTTTCAAGATGATCAGGAGCCAGTTTGCCTTGGCCAATGGTCCAGAGAGCATCATGGAAGCAGAAAAGGTAGTAACGATAAGAGGAGAGTGTTTTGCAATGTACAATTTCCCCTGAGTTGGGATACACGTGGAGCAACTTGTGCACAAACAGTGTGAACATTGCTTCAGTAGACATTAGAATAAGAGAAATATTAAATAGAAAGTATGCACAAATGTAAGTGACTGAGAAGCAATTTTCCTTAAAACCGAGTAGAATAGTAAAAAGAAGCAAGGCAAGCATATCTTACCTTTTAAAAATTAGTATTTTCAACATTTTTTCCAAGGAATGTACTGTCTCTCCGAATGAAACTCCATTTGAAGGGTATTAACTCACCCATTGTCTTTGTGACAGATGAGAGAAGAGAGCTGGCTCTTGAGATGAATGCTAGAGCCAAAACCTCACTTGATCATCTGGATGTAATCGCATTAAATTCATCAATACTTCAATGATAAATTGTTAACTGAGAAATGAACTGAAGCAGATGCACTTCATTTTCTTTTTTTTGCAGTTTTTTATTGTAGAAATGCTGAACAGAGGGCTTACCGTTACAGGAGCAAGGTAATGAGTACATTTCCTATTGAGCATTGTTGCCTCCTCCTTTGTTTTCCCCCTACCATCCCTTCCCTTCCCCCGCCACAACTAATCGAAAGAAATAGAATGCATTGGTTTTGTAAGATGATCTACAATAAAATTAGTAAACCTTTCTTGTAGCAGTAAATTCCCACCTCTGCAAAGAGAAGAAGCTATTGTCTTCATGGAAACGAACAAATGGGTTTTGTCCCCATAGTAAACCCCAACAATCAAAGTCTTTGATTAAAATGGAAATCCCCAAAGTTCACTTTTTAAATGAAGTATTACCTCCTCAAACCCTTATTCTGAAAAGCTTCTTTCAAGTTACATTTTTTCATTATTGCTTGTTTGTTCTTTTCTTCTAAAAAGAAAGAAAGAAGGAAAGAAAGAAGGAAAGAAAGAAGGAAAGAAAGAAGGAAAGAAAGAAAGAAAGAAAGAAAGAAAGAAAGAAAGAAAGAAAGAAAGAAAGAAAGAAAGAAAGAAAGAAAGAAAGAAAGAAAGAAAGAAAGAAAGAAAGAAAGAAAGAAAGAAAGAAAAGAAAGAAAAAGAAAGAAAGAAGAAAAGAAAGAAGAAATCCTGTTCGGTCTAAAATAATTTTATTCCTATCATTTTGGAAATTTCCTACTTTATAAATGTACATGTATCAGTTCCTCTTCTCAAGATACAACACTTTTCCTATAAAAGGAATCTTTCTCCATGACTTACAGTATTTACTCTGACTAGGAATTATCTCTTGGTTAGTACCCTTAACTTCTTCTGTTGTATTTTCTTTTTCTCTCTGCCAAGATTTCAACTCATCTGAATGCCAGCAATTTCAACTTTGAATCTCCAGATCAAACTCTTTGTACTCTAAAACTCCTGAGTAAACCTCTAGATTCACACATCCACTCCCCCTCTGGATTCCATGCGTCAGCCACAATCTCTCCAATGGTCCTGCTGGTGATTCCTAGCTCAGCACATATCCCATCATCCCTGGCTGCTTCTGGTCTGTGGCTCCACACACAGCCATTGATTTATCTCCTGAGTATCTGTCAGTATTCTCATCTATTTCTATCTCAACCTGCACTGTCCTCGTCCAAGCTAAAACTGATTGGCAATAAATATTGCAAGTAAGAACTGTGCCTGCTAAGCATTCTTTCTTCCTCGTCTTTCTTGCCTGTGACTTATTCTTCATTGGGTTGTCTGCATCATCATTTTATCCTCAGATATCTTAAACAGGTCCATTTGCTTCCACTTGCTCTTTCTAGACCAATCTTTATTCTACAAGGTCTCTGTGATTTGGATTTTGTCTACTGCTCCCAGCTCATGTAATGCCACTTTTATTCTTGGTCTCATTAACTAAGTCTCACGCTGAACTCTCTATTCCTAATCTAGGCTTTCCTTCTACTCACAGCCCTGGCAAAGGGTCTCTCTCATCCCTTCTTTACCTAGTTAAGGCCTGTTCATCTTCACATCTAAGATATGTTGCTTCCTCATCACTAAGAAAATAACAGGCTGAGACACGGACTCCTCTTACAATACATAGTCCCATAGCATGTAATAAATGCCCTTTATTACACGGGGTAAGACTCATGGACTGACACCTGTAATTTCAGCCATGCTGGATGGGTAGAGAACAATATAAGGACATATGGGACACAAAGAAGATTCTAGCTAATAAATAACTGCAGTGTGAAAAGATGAAAGTATGGCTTTCAATGACAGAATTCCTGCATACCAAGTAAGGGACGCTAATCATCAGTACTATAAACCAAACCCCTCAAAATAGGATGTTGTCCAGCTTGACATTTTATATCCTTCCCAGATACAGGTTACAAGACTTCCTAAATACAAGTACTTTTAGATTGATGTAGCTTTATCTGTAATTATTTATACGTATCTGGTAAGTGGAGAGAAGAAAAATCCTTTTCTCACTTCCAACTATACATTTACCTTTTGTTCTATCATAGATTTTTTTCCACCTAAGATTTATTGTTTATTTTCTCATTATTTCTTGAGGTTTATAAGCAGTGTATTATGTAGACAGATCTAAGAGAACACAAGGTGGAGGTTTTTAATTTGTTGCCACCTACAGGAGATCTCAAAGTCACTGAAAAGTACATAACATGATGTTATCTCACTGAATTCAGCTCAGCGTCCGGTGGCTCTTGGAAGTAAACCTTCCAAGATGGCCCTCATGGTTGAGGGCTTTCTCCAAGAGAAAATACAGCCACCCCTATGGCTGTCAGTGTGTGAGAATCATGCACATATGTGAGAAGATAAAGAAGAAGATGTATTGAGTTCAAGAGAAAGGAAAAAAAAACCTGAAGAGTAGATTGGTGGACACCTAGACAGAGAGTTGAGAGTAAACAGACTCAATTCCCAGAAATCATTAAAAAATATAAACAGAGTAGAACCATAAATGGAAAAATTATTTAAACACTGACAATGTCTTTGAGAATTGCCATGCATTACATTTAACCTCTTAAGATACACACACACACACACACACACACACACACACACACACACACACACACACACACACCCATATTATTTGTCTATGTACATACCTTTCTATGTATGCATACATCTATTAATGTATGTATGTATCTATTTATGTATCTATCTGTCTATCTCCATAATTGTTCCCACTTATATCAGAGAACATGAAAATCTGAGATGTGGAGGGGAGAAAAGAGACAGAAAAGAATAGGAAAAGGAAGTTGAGAGTTTTGCAAAGGCAACTCTCCCAACTGCTAATGCCTTCCTGAACTAGCCCAGGCCAAGTTCCACCTTTCTTATTCTTCTCCACAACCAGAATTTGTGTTGCTCAAGAGTTAGAATGAAAATGCTCACAGAATGCTACCGAAAAGCCCCTGATGTTGAGGCTTCAACTTATTTCTACTTCAGCACAGTTCAATGCCACCTGTTCACAACTACCCATGCAAGAACAAAGAAGGGGAAAAATAATCAGATGCCTGTAAGCAAAAATATATACAAGATAATTTACATATAAAGAAAAGAGGGAGGAATGGAAGGGAGGGTATACCTACTTAGGCATTTAAATTAGTTTGTGAGTCTTTTAAATAATTCTACCTTTTAGCTTAAGGTATTCCACCCACTCATCTTTGCTTTGGGGGACTAGAAGACAGATCTAGGAGCAATTCAATCCAATTAGAAGGGGAAAGAGATTTTCTTTGGCAATTGCTATGCAAATGTGTATGTCAGGAAATAGAAAAGGTGACACAAAGCAGCAATTTGGTTGTTGACAGCAGAATTCCTCTTGATTTTTCATTTTCCAAAGCATTTCGAAAGGAACCTTAACCTAATAAGAAAACGTCCTACGTAGCCTGCCAAGGTCAGTACCCACTTCCTCAGGCTGGGGCAGAAGTGGGAACTGGGCCAGATGAAAGCACCTGGGGGCAGCTTCCCTGTCAACATCATATTCAATTGTCATATTCATGTTTTCAGTAATAGGAATTGCTGGTGTGTGACACTTTCTCAAACACTTGGTATTGTGGGTATATTATAAAACATTTCAATGGGTAATATTGTCAGACAGTGGTAATTAATCTTGGAAGAGAAGCCTGGTTCTGAGTTGGAGCATTGCTTAAAGCTATGACAACTTCGCATCTGCTCATTAAAAGTTATAGTTGAGCTCCTACCTCTCACCTATAGTTCTAAAAATCATTATGTGAGAAAGCACTGCACAATTGGATTTTCAATGTTATGAAACATGTTTCCTGAATGAATCCCTGTAACCCTTTTTTTTCCCTCAACTTGGTATATGGAAGTGAAAGGTGACTCACACAGGGAAGGAAGACAGAAAAGGAAGAGAGCTCAAAAGGTTTGTGAGGGGAGGCAGGGACCCTGGAGACCACTGAAGCTATAGCAAAGCTCTTTCTTTATTGAGGATATGCTGCCCAGTGAAGAGAAAGATTTATCTAAAGTCATCTAATTATTTGCAGATAAGCATCCAAGGTCAGATCTTTTTAATCTCACCCAAGCCCAGGACAAATTTTCTATTTCAGTCCTCATTTCCCCCATTAAGAGTAGTCTCAGAAGCAAGCAAGAGAATCCCTGCATGTCCAAGGATACAATGGAACAGTACTACTGGGCCATGGTGGCTCATGTCTGTAATCCTAGCTATGTAGGCTGAGATCTGAGAATCTGAGGTTCAAAGACAGGTGGGGCAGGAAAGTCCGTGAGAATCCTTTTTTAATATATATTTTTATTGTAAAGATACTGTACAGAGGGGTTACAGTTACAAGTAAGGTAATGAGTCCATTTCCTATTGAGCACTGTTACCCCCCTCCTTTGTTGTTCCTCTACCATCCCTTTACTCTAGGGCTCCTTGGCACAGGCTGAAATTTTCTTAATAAAGACCTAGAAACACAACAAATCAAAGAAAGGTTGGACAAATGGGATTGCATGAAGTTGCAGAGCTTCTGCACAGCAAAGGACATAGCAAGATCAATAGAAAGCCCACGGATTGGGAGATCTTCACTAGCCATACAACAGACAAGGGTCTCATATCTAAAATATACTTGGAACTCAAAATATTAAATCCCCAACAACAAATCCTCAAAGAAAAAACTTCCCGATAAATAAGGCTAAAGACTTAAAGAGAAACTTATCTGAAGAGGAAATAAAAATGGCCAATAGACACATGAAGAAATGCTCAACTTCTCTAGCCATGAAAGAAATGAGAGAATCTTATCTCTAATAAACTACTCAAAAAAACTCAGAAGTTGGGCTGTGGCTCAAGTGCTAGAGCAGTAGCCTTGAGCAAAAGTGAAACTCAGAGACAGCACCCAGCCCCTGACCAGCACACACAATAAAAGGAACAGTACTATCTCAGAAGGGCACTATGGTTCTAGGAGCAATAGAAACAGAGCCATATGTAAAAGAAATGCAAATCAAAACAACATTGAGATTCCACCTCACCACAGTTAGAATGGCTATGATCAAGAAAACTAACAATATCAGATTCTGGCAGGATGTGGTCAAAAGAGAACAATGTTGATGGGAATATCAACTTGTTCAATCATTCTGAAAAGCAGTATTGAAGTTCCTCAAAAGACTAAACAGAGAGCTTCCCTATGACCCAGCAATTCCACTCCTGGACATTTATCCAAGAGACCACAAACAAGGCCACACTAAAGCTACCACCACAACTATGTTCATTGCAGTATTGTTTACTTTGTAATAAAACCTTAATTACCAATATCATCATCTCCTGTATTCTGTGAGTTGTACCAGTGGATTATCAAACCCAGGGGGCAGTGAGAAACCTTGAATTTGTAGACACTTGGTCACAGAGTGGGTAAAATGAGTCCCTGGAGTTTTGGTCAGTGTTAGAGGAGAGGGGACTCAGGTGGGACACAAGGCCTTGACTCCAGAAGTCTGTACTTACTTTTGGTAGGTAATAGCAGATCTATGTTTTGGTAGCTAGCCAGGTGATAAAAGACTTAATTATTAATTCCCATGTGTGGAGATTTAAATTAAGCTTTAAAAATATCCACACAAAGAATATTTCGGCCAGCTCACTCATCCCATTACTGTGGACCTTCTCAGATGGTCTTGTTCATATGAGTACATCATTTTTACCTTCTCCATTTTCCTTCAAGAAAATGGAATAAATAACTCAAACAATCTGAATTATAGTCATTTTGTGATAAGGTATGCTGATAACTGTGATTGGAAGCACTGACCATTTATAATAAAAAATTGTCAGCCTGACCTAAGCTACAAAAAGAAATGACTTCCTTAACTCATAATTCTTGATTTTTCTTATTCTCCTATTGAAAAAGAGCAATCTTCTATTTGCTTAGATAATCTCTTTTCAAGACTCCTATGATTATATCTAATTTTCTTAGTAAGTTCCACCTCCATTATAAAGTTAACTGTAACTAGACTTTGAATCAGCAAGCAAATGTCATTATTTCCAGATCTGATTCTTTTAGTCCATTACCATTTGCATCCTTATTTCCATGGCCTAAAATTGGAGTGATCAATATAGCTTTCAAAGTTTTAATTGATAGTTCAGAAACAATATAAGGCCTTTCTCCACTGATGAATAATAATCTTAATGATTCCTATTCTAAACATGTAAGCTAATCTATGATTTCATCCATTTTCTTAATAAATAAACATGATATTTAACTTTTTATGTTTTTATTGTAAAAATAGTGTACAGAGGAGTTACAGTTACATGAGTAAGGTAATAAGTACATTTCCTATCCAGCATTGTTACCTCCTCCTTTGTTTTTCCCCTACCATCCGTTCCCGCCCCTCCCCTTCTCCCCCATAACAAACTTTTCGTTTTGTGTAATTACTAATATGTATAAATTCCCCAATAATGGTGTTTTTGTAATACATCTTATTTTTCTTCTTTCTACAGCTCACGTTTAACATGTAATCACTCAAACTTCTGGATATTAATTATATTTGTATCTGTTCCCACACCAAACACCCCTCTGTATTTTCTGAGTATACTTACAAAGCGATGACTCTAAACAAATCTAAGTTATTAGTATAGCAAAATCCCCCATAATACTGAGCCTTTGCAGCAGGACTGAAAAATAGTAACAAAATAGAATACCTGTATTCTTTAATACCCTCAAAGACTGGGCTTTGAGGTAACAACACAGTGATGGTACATTCCTAATGGCTCACATGGACCTTACTAGTTAGCAGTCCTCAGTTTCCACTGCTTTCAAGGTGAGTAAGTGACCTTCAGAAGACAGACAGACAGTGGCTTACTAAACTTTACTCATCCAGAAATTCCAGAAGGAAAACATCCTTCACGAAATTAATCTACTTTGATAGTTCAGATATATAAACTTTCTTTTCTATCTCAATGGCAGAAAACTATAATCATGACAATTTTTTTTACTAATTTTAGTATTAAGGTTTTTTGTTTTGTTTTTGTGGTATTAAGGAACCAAACCCAGGGCCTCATGCATGCTAGGCAAGCTCTCTGCAACTAAGCCACATTCCCAGCCCATGACTTAAAATTTTATGGACAAAAACTATTCTGGTAAAAGCATGGCTGTAAACACAGAGTTCTATTTTGTACAACATCAGGAAGGGCCCAAGAGAAACTGGGAATTTTTTGGAGAAGTGTATTGCAAGAAATTCCTTTTTTTTTTTCAGTTATTGTAAAGCCACAAAGACAGTTATAAAATCTGAAATCTAAATTCAATATTGTTTTTCCTTAAGTCTCAAATGAAAAATCACTTTGATAATCCTAGCTACTCAGGAAACTGAAACCTAGAGGATCGTGGTTCAAAGGCACCTGTACATGCCCCGCATCTTGTATATACACTTCTCTAATTCGGGGGCAGTGGGAGGGAAAAAACAAATGCTTAAATAAGGATACAGGTTGACCCATTGTAACAATGAGATGTACAAAACACTATGTTGAAAATGACTTTACAATTTCAGCGGGGGTGGGAGGATAGTAGTGGAGGTGGGAGAGAAGGGATGGTAGGGGGAAAACAGGAGGAGGCAACAATGCTCAATAGGAAATGTTCTCATTACCTTGCTCATGTAAATGTAACCACTCTGTACAGCATTTTTACAATAAAAAAGTACAAAAAAGTCACCTGTACAGAAAAGTGCTCAAGACTCCATCTCCACTTAACTACCAAAATGCTGACTGGAAGCATGGCTCAAGTGGTAGAGTACTAGCCATGATCAAGCAAGTAAGCCTAGTAAAAAATGTGAAGCCCTGAGTCAAATCCAGTACTGGCATAAAAACAAAGAAGTAAAATCACTTTGATCAGAATCCAATTGCCCAGAATGAAGCATGTGTTTATTAGACTTGGACCTTGAAGATCCTCAAGGGAAAAGCATCATACAGATTTTGGAAATTCTTAATTAAAATAAAACAAACATCCCATATTTTAAAACACTGTGTTGATTTGTTCTACTTCTACCATATAATGCAGTGTATATTTATAATATGAACACCCCTTACTATTAATAAATTTTGTAATTTGGGTTAATTGCACTCTGACTTACGAAAGTACAGTGATTATAAACTCTCATTTTAAAGCAATGAAGTAATAATAAAAATATTAGAAAGTGGAAATGTTGCTTTTTTCGAGGCTCCTAGTAGATCTGTTCAAGGGAACTGCCAGTATAAAATTAGGGACAAATCCCAAAACCATCCTTCTTTGGACAAGAACTTCATGATAAAGATCCCCATGACTCTCTTCCAGTCTGATCATGTGTTTACTGGGACTCATGGAAGTCACTGAAAGCTATTGGTCTCGAGAACTTTGGAGTTATTACAGTTAAGAGAAGATAATCAAGAGTCCAAGAAATAGTTAACATTGGTCAAGAGAGCTGGCACTGGTAGCTCACACCTGTAATCCCAACTCCCCAGGAGGCTGAGATCTAGCCAGTTGGACTCATATATCCCTGGTCCATTCCAAAAACCCAGAAGGAGAGCTGTGACTCAAGTAGTAGAGCATTAGCCTTGAGCAGAAAAAGCTCAGAAGCAACACCTGGCCCTGATTTCAAGCCTGGGATTGACATTAAAAAAAAGAAGTCAGTCAAGAGAAGAGACTGGAGACAAAGTCCAGAGAGATTCCACATTCTCCAGGGGAAATTTGAATAGCTTCAACTTCTCCCCAGCAATGATATGGGAAAACCTCATGGAGCAAGGCCAACCAGAAGGATTTAGGGGTCTCCTGGCCAACCAGGAGGCTTTCCCCCACTCCCAAGCCTCAGAATGGGCTTCTAGCACTTAGACATAGTATTTGCTCATATAGCCAAGCTAATGTCCTGTAGCTCAAAACTCTCATCATTAGACCAGCTAGAATGGCTCCCAAACACCAGAAAAACCATAGCACTGTAACCTAGATAGACATTGTAAGGGTTTAGGAGCTGAGGACAATAACCAGACCTTTCTTTGGGTTAAATTTATTCTTTACAATACAGCCAAGAATATTTTGTTCCAATCCAGATGTCAATTGACCCTTCAAAGTTTCAGGGGTTGAGGTAAAAACAGATACCCTGAAAATATTACAGGAAGGAACAGAGCAAACACTACGGCTCCTTATCACAGGTTGAAATTTTCTTAATAAAGACTCAGAAACACAACAAACCAAAGAAAGGTTGGACAAATGGGATTGCATTAAACTGCAGAGCTTCTGCATAGCAAAGGGCATAGCTAGCAAAATAAATAGAAAGCCCACACACTAGAAGAAGATCTTCACTTGCCATACAATAGACAAGAGCCTCATATCTAAAATATAGTTAGAACTCAAAAAATAAGAATGGCCAATAGATATATGAAGAAATGTTCAACATCTGTGGAGATAAAAGAAATGAAAATCAAAACAACATTGAGATTCTACCTCACCCCAGTTAGCATGGCTATAATCAAGAACTCTAATAACAACAGATGCTGGAGGGGATGTGGACAGAAGGGAACCCTACTGCATTGTTGGTGGGAGTGTAAATTTGTTCAACCACTTTGGAAGGCAGAATGGAGGTTCCTCAAAAGACTCCACATAGAGATCCCCTGTGACCCAGCAATCCCACTTCCGACCACAATCAAGCCATACAAAAGATACCAGCACAACCATGTTTATAGCAGTATTATTTACCATAGCTAAGAGATGGAACCAATCCAGATGCCACTCAGTAGATGAATGAATCAAGAAGATGTGGAGTTCTATACTTCCATCAGAAAAAAATGAAGTTGTCTCATTCATAAGGAAATAGAAAAACCTGGAAAAAATTGTATTACACAAAGTAAGCCAAGTCCAAAAAAAAGTAGATTGCATGGCTTCCCCCATTTGTTTTTTTTGTTTTTGTTTTTTATTTTGATTTTGATTTTTTTCTTTTCCCTCTTTCCCACTTGTTCCCTCCCTCCCATCGCTGCCATTGTGTTGCTTAGTTTATTTTGGTCAATGTCCAGTGCAGCTGATGGGTCCCGCTGGTGTATGTTTTTCCCTGATTCCCTCTATTTCTGTGTTGTCCTCCTGGTTTCCCTCCAGTGTGCACATATATACCATACATGTGATCAGGTGATCAGATTTCCCTCATTTGTAATAACTAGAATATGTCTATGATACTCTTAACAGGGGATCTCAATAGCCCAATTAAGTGTACAGGACCATACATAATGAAGTATATGAAAATGAACTCCAAGAATCGGAGCATGCAGTTATTTCTATTTTTTTTCTGTTTTAGTATTCTGTACCCTTTGTCTTGTATATAAGTTTATCCAATCCATGGAAGGGAAAGAAATCACAGAAACAGCAAGACACAGGATCAAGTAATGCAACAGTGATACTCACTTGGCACTATGATGGAAATTAACTATGCAACTTGGGGGAGGGGAGTAGGAAGGGGTAAGAAGGAGAAAATGAAGGAGGGGAGTAACTGGTTTTGTTTTTTGTTTTTTGGTTTTTTTTTTATGCCAGTCATGGGGCTTGAACTCTGGGCCTGGGTGCTGTCTCTCAGCTCTTCACCTCAAGGCTAGAGCTCTACCACTTGAGCCACAAGGTCACATCTGGATTTTCTAGTGGTTTATTGGAGATAAGAGTCTCATGGACTTTGCTGCCAAGGCTGGCTCTGAACCGTGATCCTCAGATCTCAGCCTCCCAAGTAGCTAGGATTAGAAGCGTGAGCCACCGGGGCCTGGCCTATTTTTTAAAAAATGTCATCTCCCCTGTTTATCACCTTTACAACAAAGATATCTTACCAAAAAAAAAATAAAAAATAAAGTTTCAGAGAGTATTCAGAGGATATTTCAGAGGATATATTTTATATATTTCTTAAAATGCATTCTTCAATTGTACATACCAATGATGAATGAAGAATTTTTCAAAAGAAAATATCATCCATATTCTTCTCTTATTGTTCACATATTTCTAAATTAGTTCTATCCACATCAACTTATTTTTTTCTGTCTGGAAATGGATGAGCGTAATTCTAAGAAAACAATATTAACTCATATATCTGCCTTCTTATCATGAAAATAAAATAGAGGGTTAGTAAGGAAGCAGACAGTAAGAGTTTACATTTTCCCCCCAAACAGTAAAGCTACATTGTGGAGAACATAGAGCATTAACCTGCTAAAAGGCCCTGATGGGTCTGAAGAGAGCATGTATATTTAAAAACCACTCTTAGGTGGTTACTCATCTACTTTGATGGCATTAGATAAAAACAATAACATATTTCTGAGCACATGCATAAAAAATCTGATGTTTCAATGGGCGTTCATTCCTTTTCCATTTTTAGAGAAGACTGTTAGTTCTATCTAAAGTTATGAGAATATGCCACAAAAAAACTAATGCATATCTATGGACACTCATACACAATCAACTGACATCACTAATGATGAAATGATGTAAGAGTAATTTTCCATCAAAGGACAGAAAGAAATCAAGGACTAGTGACCCTGATATACCAATTCCTTTGACGGAGAAACCCAGAGAGAAAGTGTGGTTATCTCACTAACACTGTGTTCTTCATCCATATTTTATGAAGTAAGTTTTTCACACACTTTAGAGGTTAGCAAGGCATTACATTTTTGTCTGCTGCTGGATTTAACAGAATGAAATGCCCTAAAGGCATTTATTAAAACTAGCAGAGGGGGAAAATGTGATTACTGTTAACCTCGGCCTGTAAGTTATAAAGGCTTTCATAAAACAAGTGCTGGAGTGCACTCCAACCTCAATGTAACATATGAGCTCTTCCGTCACTTAATACTCACTGTTATTTAGCATATAAACACTAGCATGAAATAGGTCTGTGTCAGCTAAAATTGTGAGGTCTCTGCTCCAATTTCCAGGCCTGGGTATTCAAAACATTAATATTTTACAATTTTCTGCATTTATAAAAGCCAGCAAATACTAAGCGCTGGATTTTGTTTGTCTGTTTTGTTTTCATTTTTAACTAATCTGTCCATCATAGGCCATGTATAATGTGCCAACTTTAGAAGACAGTCTCCACAAACGCTAGCACAACAGCGTTGTGAGTGTGTTTCTCAACATGGTGACAAACACCAGCCTACAAAGGTTTCTCAGTGTCTCAAAAAGAAAAGGGAAAGGTCAGTTTATTAAGAATTTGAAATTTGTATTCATTTGTGCTTTTCAACTTGGGAGAATTGTCTAGGATCATCTAAGGATCATAATACTAGTTATCAGAACTTCTGAAATGAGCAGGATGAGGATTATGAGGCCAAAAGGTTTGGAGAATGAATGGCTTACATGTCTGGTGTTTCTGGCTGAATGATTGCTAGTTCTTTCCAGTAGTTTCCTTTAGCAAAAGCATTCTGGAATACTTAGAGTCTAGAAGATCATGAAAGAGTTAAAGTGAACTTTGAGAGTCAGTGGGGAAAACGGGATATTTAAAGTACGGGATGAATCACATAGAATATATAATTCAAGTCTTCCCCTTGAAGAAAAGGGCAGATGCCAGAACAGAAGAGAGGAAGAGAGAAGATATTTCTCTGGAAGGGAGAAGGGAAGGATATTTTGAAATACACCTGTAAGAATTTTAACATCAAAGAAGAACATACAAAAGAAACAAAAAATCACATAGATGGTCAGATAATGGCTCAAGGTTCTGTAGTGGCCTAACCAGGGAAGCACTGTGGAGAAAAATGAGGTCTCCAGTTCCACACTTCCCCCCTGCCACAGCACTTTCCTTCCAAGGACTGCATAGCTCACATATTGGCAAGTGGAAAGGTGTATAGGAGAAATTGCTAAATTTTAATTTTATGTGCATGAAAATATGGATACACGAGAAAGGAAAAGATGCCAGAGAGAGTAGAAAGGTATCTTTGCCAACCCACCCCTGACTAGGAGGCTTATAAGCAACAAATAATTTATTTCTCCCCATTTGGTAGACTGGAAGTCTGAAATCAGAAAGCAGGGTTTTGTTTCCAAGACAGAGAGTAGGGAGAGAACAGCAAGCTCTCTTGTGTCCTTTTTTTTTTTTTTTGCCAGTCTTGGGGCTTGAACTCAGGGACTGGGCCCTGTCCCTGAGCTTCTTTTGCTCAAGGTTAGTGTTCTACCACTTGAGCCACAGCACCACTTCTGGGTTTTTCTGTGTCTGTGGTACTGAGGAATCAAACCCAGGGCTTCATCCATGCTAGGCAAGCACTCAACCACTAAGCCACCTTCCCAGGCCCTTTGTATCCATTAATAAGGCACTAATGCTGTTGAAAAGGGCTTTTCCTACATGAAGTCATTATTTCCTGAACACCTTCCTAATCAAACTGCAGGGTCAGTAATCCAATATGGATTTTAAGGAAATAGGCCTATTTATTCTGTGGTCACTTGTATGAGGAAGGAGCTTAAACTGGCAGGAAGTACAAATTTCAGAACTTCCTTAAAAACCCCTGGTTACGACAAGGGTGACTTGGAGACAGATTCCTAGCAACGAATTCGGGCAGTTGTGCTACGTGATCTGTAGAGTTCATTTACCCCACACGAACCCCACACATATGGCGGATGTATCATAGTGCCAAGACAGGACTTAAAGAAAGAAAACTTCCATGCAGCAATTGGGCATGAAACATGCCAATCAACTGATATTGAGCTGTTAAAGGAAATGAAGTCTCCAGTCACACAAAACTCACCACTCACCAAGGTTTGAGGAGAGAACTTCTGAAAAGGCATTTCTAGATGATACAGGTTCAGGAAGAGTCAAAGAAAGCTCATCATTTCAGGGGACATTTTGTGCCAAGTACTTAATGTTCTTGCTTCATTTCGCTCTTTTTGTTGTCTCAGGCTGTATCACCATTCCTAAATTACAGATGAGAAACCCAGATTCATTCGTGTCTTAGCTACTTCATTATGTAACCTCTGCTTTCTTTTCAAGTTGATTAGTTTACATAGAAGCCAAATCTTATAAGGGGACAGAGACTAGAGGAAACTGTCTCTCCATCTTTGATTATTAATTCACTCCCTTCTGCTTTAACAAATGACTAGGTATATCTATCTTTGCCTTCAGGCAATGTGTGTCACTAAACCCACAAGTGCAGTAGGGAAGCGGGCAATCAATGGATACTGAGAAATAAATTTGAGTTGGGAGGGATGGAATAATTTCCAGCTTCTGACTTCTACAGTCTTCCTTGTACCATCCAGATAGTCAGATAAATTGCAACTTAATACTCATATGGAACATTGATGACATGACAAAGTGAAAAGGAAAAGCTGGAAAAGAAAAGGAGAAAAATCATAGAAATTGCACAGAAGCACAGTTGGAAGAAAGACTACCTTGACAAATTCTAGACTGTAAAACAAAAGCTCATACATAAAAAGGTAATGGGGGAGGTAGGAGTGGGTAGTGAATTCCACAATGGAACGCAGAAGTGGATGGCAGCATTAGAGGCATTCGTGGAAATTATAAATATATTCAGAAGAAAAAAAAAGGGAAGGTCACCCTTTATTAAATTTAGTCTTAACCCAGTTTTTCATCTCTAAATAACACAAATAAATATACAAAGTAATGGCACAGCATTTGCTTTCCAGAAAAACTCCATGCAAGAATGATCACTAATTTCTTAAAAGTCGCCAATATCACATTGCTTCGGGGTAATGTATACTTCCCAAATAGAAAGAGCTGCATGCATTGATTTCAACTAAGAGAGCAGCGGACGCCACAGCTGACACACAGTGCGCAAAGGAAAATGATATCTTTGTTGAAGATGGTGGAAGCAAGTGCACCAAACATGATCTTGAAGACTATGTCCCCTGTTGTCACTGTACTTGATTGTGATATCCCGCATCTTATGTATACATATGTCTAATCTGGGGAAAGGAAGGGGAATAACAAAACGCTGAAACAAGGACACAGGATGACCCATTGCAACGAAGATACATACTGGACAGTATATTGGAAATGAACTTTACAACTTCAGGTGGTGAAGTGGGATAGGAGTGTGGGAGCTGGGGGAGGGAAGGGATAGTGGGACAACAAGGAAGGGAAGGGGTAACAGTGATCGACAAATGATATACTCATTGCCTTACTCATGTAACGGTAACCCCTCCATACAACATCTTAACAATAAAATAAAATAAATGTTTAAAAAAAGAATTTGGGAATTTATTGTTAGAACAAAAGAAAAATACTGTCGATTTCTAATCAGAAGAGTAACCTTAGGTTTATCTTTTGAAAGATCGTTCTGGCTGCTGTGTGAATAATGAATAAGAAACAGGTAATAAGCGTTGAGGGAATGCTCTCAGAATGCCAGATAAAGGTAACCTTGGCTAAAACTAGAGAGATGTCACTGGAGATTGAAGATAAAAAATTAAAAATGCAAATAAATTTAGTTGGTTTTTTGTTTGTTGGTTTTTGGTCGGTCATGGGGCCTGAACTCAGTCTGGGCACTGTCCCTCAGCTCTTCAGCTCAAAGCTAGTGCTCTACCACTTGAGCCACAGCACCATTTCTGGCTTTTTCTGCTATTATATGGAGCTGAGGAATCGAACCCAGGGCCTCATGCATACAAGGCAAGCACTCTACCACTGAGCCACCTTCCCAGCCCCAAATTTAGTTAAAAAAAAAAAATTTAGACAGCCAGGCACTTGTGGCTCGAACTTATACTATTGGCTACTCAAGACACTAAGCTCTGAAAGGGTCTGGTTCAAAGCCAGCTGGGCCCATGAGACTCTTATCTCCAATTAACCACCCCCCCAAAAAATCCAGAAGTGGTGCTGTGGCTCAAGTGGTAAAGCTCTGGCTTTGAGCAAGGAAAGGTTAGGAACAGAGCCCAGGCCCTGAATTCAAGCCTCAAGCAATCAAAGAAAATCAATTAGATGGTGAAATTCACTATTGTTAGTCTCTTGAGAGTGTGACTAGAAGTGCTAGGCTTAGATCTCCAGCCCGGGCATCAGCAGAGTCTGCTACCATGAGATGCTGACTGAGAGAAAGGAGCTGGCCTCACTTCCACAAACGTCTAATTGTAGATACTTGACAGTCATCTGAGTTCAGACGTAAAGAAGGTAGGTAAGTCCACTGTCATATTTAGAAGGAAGGTAGAAGCCTGAGAAAGGAACTGAGAAAACATCATCGTATAAACATATGGGAGTGCCTCGGGATGGACCATAGAAAGGAAGGAGGATGAACAGTAAGCCAGGAGTTTCCACATTCCGGCAGTGGGTAGCTGCGTTTTCAGTCAAACTGAATGTAAAAGGTGTTCTGGACACATGGTAGGGAAAGAGGACTTGGACTTCTCCTACACGATTCAGCTATTCAAGATGTAATCATTCATTAAATGCTCACCTTGAAGAAAACTCTTTCCTGAGGATGTTCTCATCAAACAGATTCATCTTTGAGATATTTAAGAGAATCAACAACTCTTTACGTTTTCCTCAGGCCTGTATGAGAATGTAACACAGGCAATTATGATTGGCGGAGAATAAGAGAGGCAGAGAAAGATAGAGAGACAGAGAGAGAGTCAAAGAGGGGGAGAGAGAGGAAGAGGGAGGGAGATTCAGAAACAAACACAGAGACAGAGAGACAGAAAAGAAGTGGAGGAGAGCAAGAAATGGCAGGAAGAAGATAGGGGAAATAAAAATGGAAACTTGAAGCACTGCTCTCTTAGGAATGAAGCCTACAGAAAATGAGTTGGGAGATCGTTTCATACCCAAGCAAGAACAGAAAGCACATGCTACAAAGGCCAAAGTTGAGTCTTGAACAGCACTTCCAATGAAAAGGATGGAGGAACTGTTAGAATCAGAACACTGTGAGTGAAGGAAATAAGCAGTCATTCATTCCATCTGAACAAGTTAGTTGTAGGTCACAGCACCAAACCTGCTATACATACCCACAGCAAGAGCTGAACCTAGCACTGCTCTACAGATTTCAGGAAGCTCAATTGGAACAAGGGTGAGAAAAGTCATATTCTATGTGGTTGCAGCCTTTTGGGGCACCAATCTTGAGACGGTCTCATACAGCCCAATACAATGGAGCAGTAAAAATAGCCAATATTAAGCAAGACAGGAAGTTTTGCTATACACTGCCATGAGGGACCTCAAACCAGTTTTAATTTTATTTAGAAAAATATTCTTTAAATAACCTTCAGAATACCTGAACTTCATGGAATAAATTCAAACAAGTAAGAGGTCAGTTATGAATGGAGTGTATGCTATCCATTGATGCGGATCAGGTTGTTCTAACCTTGTTCTAATCTAATTGGACATCGCCTGTTTCACAGTCCTTTTTGAAGTGGTACCTAAGGACACACTGAATCTGATTTTTTAAAATGGTGCAATGTCACACTTTTTTCAGTGAAAGGCTTTTTCTTTTTTACCGAAAAATGTAGCATATAAAATAAAAGGCAAGAGGTGTTTATTTTATAATCAGTCATAGGCTGTGGATTGCATTTGCTATGAAAATAATTTTACTATAGAATAAGCTAATGATATATTATCTGTTGTCCATATAGCTTTAAGAAATCTGATGGGACTGGGAATGTGCATCAGTGGTAGAGTGCTTGCCTAGCATGCATGAAGTCCTGGGCTTATTCCTCAGTACCACATACCGAGAAAAAGCCAGAAGTAGCACTGTTGATCAGGTGGTAGGATGCCAGCCTTCTTCTGTACAAAAGCTCAGGGACAACGCCCAGACCCTGAGTTCAAGGCCCAGGTCTGGCAAAAAAAAAAAAAAGAAAACTGGTGAACCTTTAAAAGAAAAATAAAGAGATAAACATATAATATGTCCTCAAAATCAATTCATTAAGGAAGAAGATGTTGCAATATAAAAATCATGATTTTTGGTCCCAGTTCAGATTTTACTTTGTAGTAGACAGATATGAATCAATCCATTAGACCTGCTAAGAGGCTAGTACCAGTTATTAAAAACATCATTACCCATCCATGATGCTGTGCTTACCTGTCATTTTTTAATTTGCATTTTGTTTTCCATGGAGATTGATTTATAAGTAGTAAATATGCCAGGCCATGAATGTAGTTAAGTATCCAATAATAAAGTAATAAATTAGACTATTAGTTGAGTGAGTGTATGTGTGTGTGAAGCATAGAAATAGTAAAAGTAAACATATCAGTAAGGGTTTAAACACAGGAATTAAGATTCCCACATTAGAAATCTTGATCTCATTCATATAAAAAATAAACTGTCCATTGTAAAATCTTAACAAATACTTTTTCCTTCATCCTCATATCCTGAGTTATCATTAGACAAGGTAAATGTTAGCACTCCAATGTTTAGAAGTAGAGCATGCTATAAAAACATGTTCTGACTCACTCAAGCCATTTGCAAAAGAGACCCATTGACATTTCCCAGAGGAAATTATTTAAGGGACATCTGAAATTCTGTAATATAAGTTAAATCTCTGTTTCTGTGAGTTCTCATTGACATTGTCAAAATATGCTCAAAAAGACAAGATGTCCAGCCAAGACAGAGGGATTGAAGCCACAGCAGTAATAATATTAAACTCATGTGAATTCCGAAACAGCAAATGCCAGTGAAAAATTTAGGAGTGCTCTGAACTCCATTCTCTAGGGCCTTTTAAGGAGGGGCACATTTTCTGACTTCCATAGGAGAATGATTCTTCAACTCTGAAGAATCTTTCAGAGTTCAAGTAAGCAGCTAAGCCCAGGCATTTATTTTAGTAAGCTTATGTGACTAATATTTTTTTAAGTGGATTTAGTGAGGCACAACAGTGAGAGGTCTTTTTTATTTAGACAGAAAAAAGGATCTCCATTCTAAACAGTTATTTTCAAAAGATTGCATGACCATATTCTATTGAACACCAACCCCATACACAGTCTCATTTTAAAAAATTAAAGATTTGCTATTTTTGTCTTGTACTCTGTTTTCTGAATATTGTAATATTAGTACTTATGCTAATGTTTGCTAAAGTTCAATTAGTAACACTAGGCTCAAAGAATAGGAGAATCTGTATGGTTATAATCATTGAGAACATTTATTCTGGTTTTGTATATAATACTCTTTTATCACCATTTTTAGAAGGAAAAAAATGTACCTGACTAATCCCTCTACTCATCATACAATGTTGAATAGTAAATAGTGTCCTTTACTTGGAATCAACAATTAAATGGTCAGTCCCAAACTTCTATAAAACACTAGCTTTTCTTCAGAATTATGTGCATTTATTTTGGTGTTGGTTTTGGTTTTTCGGTGATGAGGCTTGAACTCTGGGCCTGGGCACTGTCCCTGAGCTCTTCAGCTCAAGGTAAACACTCTACCACTTGAGCCACAGCGGCACTTACAGTTTTCTGGTGGTTTATTGGAGATAAGAGTCTCACAGACTTTCCTGCCTGGGCTGGCTTTGAACTGTGATCCTGAGATCTCAGCCTCCTGAGTAGCTAGCATGACAGGTATGAGCCACCAGCACCTGGCAGAATTACGTTTTAAAAAGGTAAAAATCCAGCTGGACACTGGTGGCTCAAGCCTATGACTCAGGGACAGAGATTTGGAAAATCATGGTTCAAAACCAGTCCACAAAAAGGTCTCCAATTAACCAGCAAAAAGCTGACCTAAGGTATGACTCAAGTTATAGAAACTAGCTGTGAGCAAGAAAGCCAAGTGAAACCAGGTAACCTTAGTTTAAGCCCTGATGCCGGCACACATGTAAAAGAGAAGAAAATAAAAACTGGCAGCTTGTGCCTAGCTAAGAAGAAAACAGAAAGAATATTAATAATAGGAAAAAAGAAGAGAGCAGGAAGAAGGAGAAACAGAGACAAAAAGAAAAAGTCAAGAAAAGAAATCAAATCATAATAATATATCACACAAAAATTGTCCTGTTCTGGGGTACGTGCAATGGTCACTTCTACTGAAAATTTAACTACCAATTTCCATCTCATAAGAATGTTGATGATAGGCCAAGCACACTTGTAATCCCTGATATGTAGGCTTATAGTAAAAAAAATCATCTGGGATAGAAATGAAAAGCCCTAAATAAAACATAATTAAAGTTTTAAAAAAAGGATGGGTGCTAATGGCTCACAGGTGTAATCCTGGTTTCTCAGGAGGATGAGATCTGAGGATCACAATCTGAAGCCAGCCCAGGTAGAAAAGTCTGTGAGACTTTTATCTCCAATTAACCACCAGAAAACCAGAAGTGGAGCTGTGGTGCAAAGTGGTAGAGCACTAGCCTTGAGGAAAGAAGAAAAAATGGAAGGAAGGAAGGAAGGGAGAGAGGGAGGGAGGGAGGAAGGGAGGGAAGGAAGGAGGGAGGAAGCAAGGGAGGGAAAGAAAGAAAGAAAGGACGGAGGGACTATGGATAATTGAATTTCCATAGGGACTACGGATAATTGAATTTCCAGTAACATTAAAGGTATGCTTCAAAGGGATAGATACAATAATAGGAAATGTGGGAGGAAGGAGAGACAAAAGACAAAAGGAGAGATGGGAATGGACTGAAATTTAATGCACTTTTGGATGCACAAAACAGAAGCTATCATCACAAAAACTTTCAAAGGTAGATTAAACAGTGTGTTTGCCAGCTTTCTGTGGCTGTGACAAAATGCTTGATGCAATCAACTCAAAAGGAAGAAAGAAGAATATTGACTTGTTTCAGAAATTTCACTCCATAGTCCCTTGACTCAATTGCTCTTGAGTCAGTCATGAGACAGAACATCATGGCAAGTAGCTCACGGTGAAGGAGGCTGCTCAACTCGTATTAGTCAGGAAGAGGGGGAGAGACACACACAGGAACTGGGGGCCCAGGGTCCTAGTATCTGTTTCAGCGCGTCACCCCAATAACCTAATTACCTCTCACTAGATTCTGCCTCCTTCAGGTTCAGCCATTGTCCAACAGTGCCATGTACTGGAGACCAATGTGTAATTAAAGCTGGATAATGTAGGCAGAGAGATGGAAATTTGAATCATACCTTCAATGAGTAATGAAAACTTCAAGGAAATAAGGATTCAGCTAAAAAGATGTACTAGGCACCACCAACACTGCCATAAAAATTAAAGATTCCTTTGACTAGCTCCTCCTAAATTGGACATGTTAAAACAATCTCTGAGCTTCCAGGTATAGAGACAGAAACCTATGCAACTGAAGAACAAAGGGAAAATAACCCCACAAGAAACCCAGAATAGAACTATGAGACTACTCCACATGAATACATGGTATTATACCTGCCTGAAAGAAATACCAGAAAGAAGATAAAGAAGAAACATTTGCAGTAATAATGAGTGAAAACTTTCAGAAATTAACGTCTCATATCAAAATGAAGATCCTGTTGCCTTCTAGAATACCAAACGGAATAAGGAAAGGAGAGAGGGAAAGACAGAGAGAATGAGAGAGCAAAAGAGAAAATGTCAACTGTAGACATACCAGGCAATTTTCTGAAAAGCAAAAATAAAGGAGAAAAGCCTTGAAAGGAGAAAATTACTTATCTGTAGAAAAGTAAAGATAAGAATAACATTCTGAAGAATTCCAGAGACCATGAAAGCAAGAACAGAGGAGAATGGAATATGTAAGCATTAAGAGGAAAAAGAAAAATCACCAAGCAAGAATTCTGTATCTTGCAAAACTCTCCTTCAAAAGTACAACAAAAATAAAGGCTTTCAGAGAGAAAATGTAGGGAATTTGTTGCCTGTAGAGCTGTCTTAGAAAAAATGTTGAAAGAGATTCTACAGGAAGGAAAAATGACATAGGTCAAAAATTCAATCTATAAACAGAAAGCAAGGACATTGGAGAATGAATAAAATTCACTGGAGAAGATCAACTTCTTAAAGTTCATTTTTCTTATTTTTAATTGATCTATCAGATAACCGTTTAGTGAAAATAATAATGGCACTGATATGTTTGGCTTTTATGGTCTTATGTATGTTTATATAAATTTAGACACAAGTGAAATAAATAAAAGCTGTGATACAAGGTACAGAGAGGCAAGGTGAAGAGAATTGTGTTGTTAGAAGGTACCTTGCCCTACCCATGAAATAATATAATGTTATTCAAAAATAAATTCGGACCCATTGTAAATGTGTATTACAATCTCTATGGCAACCTAAATGGATTTTTAAAGTATAATTGATGCTAAATAAAGAAAAGAAAATGGAAGCATAAAATTCTCATGTAAAAGCCAGGAAACACAAAAGTATGGAAGGCTTGGGCAACAACAAAGAGAGAGCATACAAAAGAGTAACAACAATGAATGTGTTTCATGTTCATCTAACCATCTTGACAACTGCTTTAAAAACCAGTGGTTTAAAAGCCTCAGGGAACAGTCAGAATCTGTTACAGGAGATCAGTAAATAAGACCAAGTATATGTTTATAAGAAACTTGCTTTAAATAAGTAGGCACATGTAAAGAAAGGAGCTAGAGGAAGATCTATGATGTTTTATGAATTCAAGTGTTTCCTTTAAATTTGTATCTTAAAAATCTAAATCTACAATGCTTGATAAGAAATGTACTCATTATCTTGCCCACGTAATCGTAACCCCTCTGTACAGTATTTTCACAATAAAAAAATCTTAATCTTATTACTAAGAAGTGGCACCTTTTGGAAATAATCAAGCCAAAAACAAGAAGCCCTCATGAATGGGGTTTTGTAACCTGAGTCTGGAAATGAAATTTGTGTATTCAATGAACCTACAGATTGTTCCCCCTGAAACGAAAATTTGATATATGTTTGCATATTTATTTTCCTGGAAAGAAAAGAATTCACCACAATTAATTATAACTGATTTATGCTAGTCATTTCCTTATTAGAAGCATGTAACATAAATATCTTTCCATATTTGTTTGTTTGTTTAGAAGGAGCATTTTAATGTGGCCATGTCATTTTTTTCCTGATAATTCACTTAATAAGAGACTAAACCAGGGAAGAGCTCTTAACACTGGACAGAAGAAAAGAAAGACCTACACAGCTTCCCATTTCTGTGGACCTTATGTCTTTAATAACAGATTGAATAGTTAGTTGCCTGCCTGAGAAGTTTATTGTCCTGAACCAGCGGCCAAGCAAGAAACATTTCCAACTGACAGCAGGTATTAAAAACACCTACAAGTGATTCAAGCCATTAGCAACTCATAAAACTTGAGACATAAAAACTTGAGGTGTTTGCTGTGCTGTGTAGTGTGAGCCAGGGTTTTCCAGAGAATGCCCCTCCCCCAGCACAGTCCTCCCCCAAATAGCACAGCACCCCCAGAGCACTGTCCTCTTCCCCAGAGCCCAGCCCCCAGCTGCTGCATAGGGGAGGCACTTCAAGGCAAAGTTATCAATTCTGAAACTCAGAACAGAGCAATCCCCTTCCAATCTCAGTATTTGCAGCTGATTCATCACCCAATTCTGGTGATGAGAAACCAAAGGTATCTGATTCCTATGAAACTGTCCCCACTGCTAATAAAAGGCAATTGTCTTGTGACATATTGAATTCATATTTTTCCTTTAATGTTTTGTTAGAGTCTGTAAATGGAGGGTATTGGGTAATGCAGATATCCTGCAATTTTTCTGACATTGTTAAGGGATTATTAGATTTATAATAATAAAAAAAATAATAATAATTTAGGGATTATTCAATTATTGGATTTGTGAAGGAAAGCTTTGGCTTTCATTCACTAGAATTCCACGCAAGGCTACACAGTCAAATCATCTACAGGGTCTAGGAGAGGAAGATGAAAATTAATAGCAAATCAGGACAAGTCTATGCACTGGAGGGGAGAGGACTCACAGTGACATATCAGCTATAAATACAGGTTCAGTTTTATCTTTTTTTTTGTCAGTTGTCGGGCTTGAACTCTGGGCCTGGGAACTACTGTCCCTCAGCTCTTCGGCTCAAGGTGAGTGCTCTACCACTTGAGCCACAGTACCATTTCCCGTTTTTCACAGACTTTGCTGCCCCGGGCTGGCTTTGAACCATGATCCTCAGATCTCAATCTCCTTAGTAGCTAAAATTACAGGCATGAGCTACCACCACCTGGCTCTAGTTTTATCTTAAACATTAAGTGAAATAACATACTGGTTAGGTCTATGGGTCAAAATTTTGGGAGGGTACTCTGATAACTACTAATGTGGCCAATTTAATGAATAAAAACTTCACATATGAGGGTAAAGGAAATGGGTTTAAACAGAAAAAACTTGTAAAAAGTTTACTTCGGTGGATCTAATTAACTTCTTTACTTTGACAAAGCATATAGCTTTCAAGCATTGTTTGTTCAGAAGTCTTTTCTAAGGATATCAAATGTTTTGGGGGTCTGAACACTGTATTGTTAAGTTTGTTTTGGAATACTTTTAGCGTTACAATTAATTGTATTATGTGGAAAATCTTTTAATTTTAAGAATGAAAGAAAGACAGTCATGGCAGTATACACCTGTAATGCCAACACTTGAACCACTGAGCCAGGAATATCTCAAGTTCCATATCAGCCTGGGCTACATGGCAAGCTCTCTTTTTGAAACACAAAATAAATCAAAGCAAAACAAACAACCAAAACCCCCAAACCAAAAAGCAATAAAAAGAAGGAGGAGAAAGAACAAAAGAAGATATAGGAACTTTCATTATTTTGTGAAGGCCATCAACTTCTCTTTAAATGTGGTAGACACATTCTTATTTCTGCTCCTTTTAAAATCCCCCTAACATAACCATAATTGCATGCTTTTATATGTGTCACTACTGGATTTTTGTATGAGGTTTGTCTGGTTGGTAAGGCTATTGGATTATTAGTCTCCATTTTCTATTTCATTTAGTTTTCTTTCTTCACTTTTTTGTGCTTGTGCTTTATTTGGCTTCCACATTTAAAACTGTTGAGCCCTTTTGATTTTATGACATGTACATTTGAGCTTATAAATTTCTCATACGTTTTGTTCCAGTTGCATGCAGGACATTTGGTGTTTATGCTTAGGCTGGTGATGTCGTTTAAAATCCTACCTGATTTCTGTTTTGACTTCTCCGACAGTTCACACCGTTTCTCAGCTTTCTGCAAATGCAGCTAACATCTTTGCAGTTACGATTTCACATTGCATATATGAAAAGAAAACTGGGAATCATAAATGAGCAAAATAAGCTCCAAGTGAAAGGTCACACTTTACAGTGACATGGAAAGTAGCTTCTGCAGCGACAGATGCTAAGTCACTGCTTTTGGGGATATTCTTAACATCACATAAGAACTTTCCAAGTAGATTCTGGAATTTCTCCAGCAGTTATGTCTTCTGGTTTCATATGGCGGGTTATATCTCTATGATCTCTGTTACAGATAGTAAAGGCAAGCATAAACTAATGTTTTGGAGAAACTATACTGTATCAGTTATGCATTTATTACCAACTTTTATTTTAGGGGGATAGTAGGCATTGAACTCATGGTTCCTTGGCAGGCACTTTGCTATTTAATCTGACTTCCAACTTTTTTGGGGGGAGGAGGTCGTGGGGCTTGAGCTCAGGGCCTGAGCACTATCCCTGAGCTTGCTTGCTTGCTTGCTTGCTTCTTTCCTTCCTTCCTTCCTTCCTTCCTTCTTTCCTTCCTCTCTTTCTTCCTTTCCTTCTTCCTTCCTTTCTTTCTTTCGTTCGTTCTTTCTTTCTTTATTTCCTTCTTCCCTATCTTCTTTCCTTCCTTCCTTCCCTTTCTTCCTTTTCTTTTTTTTTTTTGGTCTGTCATGGGGCTTGAACTCTGGGCCTGGGTGCTGTCCCTACGCTCTTCAGTTCAAGGCGAGTGCTCTAATACTTGAGTGTCAGTGCCACTTCCAGTTTTCTAGTGGTTTTTATTGGAGATAAGAGTCTCACGGACTTTCCTGCCCGGGCTGGCTTTGAACCGCAAACCTCAGATCTCAGCCTCCTGAGTAGCTAGAATTACCTTCCTTCCTTTTCTTTCTTCCTTCCTTCACTTTCTTTTTTCCTTCTTCTTTCTTTCATTTTTTTTCTTTCTTTCTTCCTTCCTTCCTTTCTTCCTTTCAACACAGGATTTGATCAGTATTCTGTATGCATGCATAGAAATATCATTCTGAACCCCATTATGATGTATAAAATGCGATGTTATTATGTATGCTGTATGATATATGTGGTTCTGTTGAAATATTGCTTGCAATAAATGATCATGGGTAAAGTTATACATGCCATGGAACCATACATTATCAAAAAATTGCATAAAACAGGAACAGAATAGATGGATGAATTTTAATTCTATGCAAAGTTCAAACTATGGGCTGAAAAATTCTGTAATAGTATGATTTTCTTCATAATTTATTAACACTACATATTTTATGTTCACATTTGACCTACAGAACTACTCAAAAATCTGAAAATAATCATAAAGGTACACACAGAATACATGACTTCTATCAGCTGAAAAAAGAACAATCAGTAGAATTGTTATCTAAAAAATACACCCCCCAGGGGCTGAGAAGGTGGCTCAGCGGTAGAGTGCTTGCCTTGCATATATGAGGCCTTGGGTTCGATTCCTCAATACCACATAAGCAGAAAAAAAAATTCGAAAGTGGAGCTGTGGCTCAAGTGGTAGAGCGCTCGCCTTGAGCTGAGGGACAGCGCCCAGGCCCAGAGTTCAGGCCCACTACTGACCAAAAAGGAAAAGAAAAAAAAAAGAAATTCCCCCCCCCAAAGTGTCATCATTCAACATTATGAAAAATACACAAGGCTATAAAAATAATGCATTAGGGTGCTTTCATGCAACTTTACTTATATACAATCAGAATTTCTGATCTAATGTTGGTTTTCTTAAATTATTTTTAATGTTTTTTATTGTGAAAATACTGTACAGAGGGGTTACAGTTACATGAGCAAGGAAAAGAGTACATTTCTTATCTAGCATTGTTGCCTCCTCCTTTGTTTTTCCCCTACCATCCCTTCCCTCCCATCTCCACAACTACACCCCTCCTCCCCCCCACTGTCAAAATGGTAAAGTTTTTCAATATAGCATCTTGTACATCTCATTGTTGCAATGTGTCAACTTGTATCCCTATTTAAACAATTTGTTTTTTTTCCTTTACCCTCTCCAAATTAGACCAACATCAAATACAGTGAAAACAGGGGTTATACTATGGAGGAGAGACATACAAAGCAACAAAAAAAAATCACATGGTATCTTATAAATACGTTAGAAAATATAGCAAGGAAGAAAAACCATGAAGAAATGCTCAATCTCTCTAGCCATAAAAAAAAATGCAAATCAAAACAATATTGAGATTCCACCTCACCCCAGTTAGGATGGCTATAATCAAGACGTCTAATAACAACAGAAGCTGGAGGGGATGTGGACAGAAGGGAACCTTACTTCATTGTTGGTGGGAGTGTAAACTTGTTCAACCACTTTGGAAGCAGTATGGAGGTTCCTCAAAAGACTCCACATAGAGCTCCCCTATCACCCAGCAATCCCACTTTTGGGCATTTACCCGAATGATCACAAACAAGACCATACTAAAGCCACCAGCACAACTATGTTTATTGCAGCATTATTTACCATAGCTAAGATTTGGAACCAACCCAGATGCCCCTCCGTAGATGAATGGATCAAGAAAACGTGGTATATATACACAATGGAATTCTATGCCTCCATCAGAAAGAATGACATTGTCCCATTTGTTAGGAAATGGAAAGACCTGGAAAAAAATACATTAAGTGAAGTAAGCCAGGCCCTATGAAACATATGTCCCATGGTTTCCCTTAGTTGCAATAACTAGTATATGTCTGGGACAAGCAGAAAAGGTCAAAAGTTATGTACATATGACCAGATAAGATGATGTTAAGTGAAATGAACCCAAAGACAGGGACACAAGTAGTTTTTCTCAATAACTTATTTTATAAACACCTTTCCTCATAGCTCTTAAACCTTGGCAGTTCCACACATACAATTACATGCTGTAATCACTACACAGCAAAGAGATGATAGGTAATGCCAAGCTGGAACCATTTCTGGCACCCGTAGCCTGTATGGTGCAGACTTTTAGCTTTGTCATTCTTCTGTTTCCACTGGCTTGGCCTCAGTGGCTATATTTGCTGAAATTTAAAAAGTTTTCTTCTATTGTTAGCATTGGTATTTTTACAGCATTTTACACCATATTGATTTTTTCCCTAAGTACTCTCCATAACCTTTCTACAAATTTACTCAACATTTTAAAGGGCTACTTAGGACATCTCAATCTTCGCTGCTACCCCAAAATTTGCTATGCTTTGGCCACCGGTCTCGGTGAAGTTCCTTCCCGCTGCTTAGAACTGCTCCCATGCCAGCCCCGGATATTCCCATAGCACTCAGATTAGCTCACCACCTCCAGACCACAGAAGAAATCTTCTCAAATGTAAGCATCGCCATCTTAAAAATGACAAGCCCACTCTGAAAACATTACAGGATGGAATAGGAAAAACCCTACATCTCCTTGGCAGAGGCCAAAATTTTCTTAATAGAGACCCAGAAACACAACAAATCAAAGAAAGGTTGGACAAATGGGATTGCATGAAATTGCAGAGCTTCTGCATGGCATAGCTAGCAAGATCAATAGAAAGATGGGAGAAGATCTTCACTGGCCATACAACGGACAAGGGTCTCATATCTAAAATATACCTGGAACTCAAAAAATTAAATCCCCCAACAACAAATCTTCAAAGAAACAACTGCCCAATAAATAAGTGGGCTAAAGACTTAAAGAGAAACTTCTCTGAAGAGGAAAGAAGGATGCCCAATAGACACATGAAGAAATGCTCAACCTCCCTAGCCATAAAAGAAATGCATCAAAACAACATTGAGATACTACCTCACCCCAGTTAGAATGGCTACAATCAAGAAATCTAGTAACAACAGATGATGGAGGGGATGTGGACAGAAGGAAACCTTACTTCATTGTTGGTGGGAGTGTAAACCTGTTCAACCACTTTGGAAAGTAGTATGGAGGTTCCTTAAAAGACTCCACATAGAGCTCCCCTATCACCCAGCAATCCCACTTTTGGGCATTTACCCGAATGATCACAAACAAGACCACACTAAAGCTACCAGAACGACTATGTTTATTTATTGCAGCATTATTTACCATAGCTAAGATATGGAACCAACCCAGATGCCCCTCAGTAGATGAATGGATCAAGAAAATGTGGTATATATACACAATGGAATTCTATGCCTCCATCAGAAAGAATGACATTGCCCCATTTGTTAGGAAATGGAAAGGCTTGGAAAAAATTATATTAAGTGAAGTAAGCCAGGCCCAAAGAAACATAGGTCCCATGGTTTCCCTTATTTGCAATAACTAGTATATGTCTGAGTCAAGCAGAAAAGGTCAGATAAGTTGATGTTAGGGAAATGAACCCTAAGATATGTATTCAAATGTTTTTTTTCTTTCATGCGATTGTTTCTAACACATTTATAATATGATTTCTTTGTTGCTTTGTATGTCCCTCCCCCACGGTATAACCCCTGTTTTTATTGTATTTGATGTCCTTATAATTTGTGGAGGGGAAGGGAAAAAACAAATCGTTTAAATTGGGATACAGGTGGACCCATTGCAACAATGAGATGTACAAGTCGTTATGTCAAAAACGAACTTTGCAACTTTGGTGGGGGGGGGGGGGGCAGGGAGGATTGGGGGGGGGATGGGGGGGAAGGATGGAAAGGGATGGGAAGGGGAAACAAAGGAGGAGGCTACAATGCTTGTTAAGAAATGCACTCATTATCTTGCCCATGTAATTGTAACCCCTCTGAACAGTATTTTCACAATTAAAAAAAGAAAAGAAAAAAATGACAAGCCCATATTACTGGCTCTCCCCGGTCTCCTGCCTTCCTCTCGCCACAGCTCTCATTATTGCCATGGATTCTGGGAGCTCCCGTTGACAAAAGACTTCACAGGAAACTAAGAGAGCAAAATTGCACTATAGGACACTGACTCAAGAAAGCCCATTGAGACAAAAGAACAGGATACTGCTATGGTTGCTCTAATATTGGTGGGGGGGGGGGTGCATGCTTTTATAGGGTTAATGAGGGTTTTGATAGCTGGTTATCTCTCTTTTTGTGGACTCTGAGGACTGGCTAGCTCTTTCTTCAAATGAGATTTGAATGTTGAGCGCAGTCTTCACACCTACATTTCCTCTGGCCCTTCTCACAGGCTTGACTCATTTCTAACCAGAGCACTTAGCTCCACTCTGTATCCTGCCTGGGCCTTGGTATATCTCTGTCCACCATGTCTCCTTAAATGGGTCCTGCTCCATTAGAACTGTGTTCTAAGATGTGTTGTTTACTTATTTGGTTATGGTCAATGCCTTCTACTTACTCAAAGACTTAACTAAATAGTAAGCCCAGTTAGGTAGTTTGTTTTCTTCTTTCAATTAGTTTGTCTTATTATTAAAATAATATCCAGCACATGGTAGGTACTTGATATCTATTTGCTGAGCCTGATTGATTTACTTGCTGTTGATTTATTTAGAGTACTCATATCTAAAGGAATAAAGAATTTATCTAATTTTTACCTTGGGTTTGTGGCAGAGTTTGAAAACTTCTTGGGATTTTTCTGAGGGATCCAAGTATCTGTGTTATAAGAATGAGGTGAGCCAGGTGCTGGTGGCTCACACTTATCATCCTAGCTACTCAGGAGGCTGAGATCTGAGGATTGCGGTTCAAAGCCAGCCCAGGCAGAAAAGTCCATGAGACTTTTGTCTCCAATAAACCAATAGAAAATCAGAAGTGGTGCTGTGGCTCAAGCGGTAGAGCGCTCGCCTTGAGCTGAAGATCTGAGGGACAGCGCCCAAGCCAGAGTTCAAGCCCCATGACCAACCAAAAAAAAAAAAAAAAAAAAGAATGAGGTGATCCCTTTGGACCACTGCAGTATGGGAGCTGTTCATGGAAACGAGAGTGTAATGGAAAGGTGGGACTTTCAGCCCCTTCAACTTCTGAAAAGAAAAAGAAGTCTGAAGAATGCTCTCAGTCGCACATTTAATGGTTTAATCAATCATCAATCATCCCTAAGCAATGAGTCCCCAACACAAACTTTGGAAGTTGAGACGCAGTGGAGCCAAACTGCACCAACTCAGTGGATAAAGGTCACAGAAGTTCTGTGTTCATGACTCTGCCAATCCCTGATATATCTGCATTGCTGACAGCGATGTCAGCACCAGAACTGTAGCCAAGTAGTTCCAGAGAATTATCAGAACTATGAAAATTCCCTCATTGGTGATCAGAAACATGGGTGTTCTGAGATGCCACTCCCCCCAAGAACTAGTCTTTGCTGTCTAAAGAGAATTCCCATTACAGCCCATGCCTTTCCAGATTGGTAGCCTGGTACTAACACAGGAGTTAGCATCTGAGTCACATGAAATTTACAGTAACTATTCCCCTAGAGGAGGTTGACACTAGCACTGCAGGTGAAAACTTAAATAACAATGGCATTTCTGTAAGTGTGACTATTGTACTTGTTTTGATGTTTACATCCAAAGTCTACTCTTTATCAAACTAATATCTTTCTCAAACAGTATAGGCTACTTTTTAAACTGATGCTTTCTTTTTTTTTTATTGTGAAAATACCATACATAGGAGATACAATTACATGGGCAAGATAATGAGTACATTTTTTATCACGCATTGAGGCCTCCTTTGTTTCCCCTTCCTATCCCTTCCCTTTTCCCCCCCCCACCCCCTATATCCTTCCAGCCCCCTACCAAAGTTGTAAAGTTTGTTTTTCAACGTAACGACTTGTACATCTCATTGCTGCAATGGGTCCACCTGTATCCCTATTTAAACAATTTGTTTTTTCCCTTCCCCTCCACAAATTATACCAACATCAAATACAGTGAAAGCAGGGGTTATACTGTGGGGGAGGGACATACAAAGCAACAAAGAAATCATCTTATAAATATGTTAGAAACAATCACATGAAAGAAAAAACATTTGAATCCTTATCTTGGGGTTCATTTCACCTAACATCAACTTCTCTGACCTTTTCTGCTTGTCTCAGACATGTACTAGTTATTGCAAATAAGGGAAACCATGGGGCCTATGTTTCTTTGGGCCTGGCTTACTTGACTTAATATAATTTTTTCCAAGTCTTTACTCATGCTTTCTTAAATGATAAATAGGAATTCTATATGTGCATTTACCTTTTTTCACATTGCTGACCCTTCCCCTGCTTACTTTGAGGCCAGTAATCAGTTCATATATTCATTTCTGTGACTAGTGTCATAAGTTAAAATATAAAGATATAAATAGAATGGAGAGTCCAGGAACTAAAATTTTGAAATGCATTAACCTAAATCAATCCATCATTAAAAGTGGATAAAACATATTGTTGCTATGAGTTATTAATTTTATGTATTGTATGAAAAGTATATTTGGATAGTTTCTAGGCCTGTAAAATTAACTGAAATGCCAAGTAATGATAGATAGTTGATAATTCCTAGAACACTGGGTTTTCATAAGCTCTGATGTGCATCTGCAACAGGGAAAATCAATTATTTCAGAAGAATTTCAAATTCAAAAAAATCAATAGCTGACTTTCCTTGCACAAAGAGAATATCTAATAGTTGCAATCAGTAACTAGGACAACTTCTCACCTGATGCATTTAGCCAAAGTGATTCCAATTTCTATCTCCCAGCGTATTTGAGTGCGTCTTTTTTCATCTTATTACTTTGAAAAATTTCATTAAAGACTCAAGGTTTTTCAGAAGTCAAAGTAACCATAGAATTCACTCTAAGAGAACAGCTGTTGGAGACACCTTAAGAAGTCAAATTTGATTTCAGGTTGAAACATGTAACAACAGTTGATTGTTATATCATACTAATCCTCGGCTCAATGAAAGCAAAGTGAATAAATATGGGTGTTGTATTTCATTTTTAAAGACGCTAAGACGGTATGCTAGTTCAGAAGCACTGGGAAGAGTCTGCTCCTCTATCATTGCAATATAAAATAGATTGGCTGGCAAATCAATAGTGCCAAGGAGGAAAACGCTTTTTTTTCTGCTAAGCTGTTAAGGAAAATTGTTGTGTCAATCACCACTTTCCGCAGCAGTGTTTGCATTCAAACAATGATCTGCTAATTGCCAGTGATTGGTAGCTGTGCATAATGATAAGTTCTTAAAGATGTATGACCTACCTCTTCCTTCCCACAATACCCCATCAACAAATACACAGAACAATACCCCATGTTCTGTGTCCTTGAACATGAAAACAAATTGTGTGTGTTTGTGTGTATTTATTTATATTTATATAGATGTACATATATATGTGTATGTGTATGTGTGTCTATATATGTGCATGTATAGGTATATATGTATACATATGCATATATATTAATAATCAGCAAGTCGGACTCTTAAAGTGAGATTAATCTCTCATCTCATCCAAATTAATAAGGCTTTCAATGTGTGCAGTGGAGCAGATACTAGCTAGACATTTTATCTTTATTTTAATTTTTTCAGTGAAAAATTAATTCAAACTTTGAGAAAATATGATTTAAAGGAATCCCAAAGTAATTAAACCCCATTCCAATATAATATTTAAAATGCTACACCTTTTGATCTCTTCAGTACAGCTCCAATGCACGTTTATGCTATAGAGGTAGCCTAAGTGGCAAAGTACTTGCCTCGTTAACTACAAGGCCCTGAGTTCAAAACCCAGTACTGCCAATAAATTAGCTCATTCATTCATTAAAAATGCTTTGAAAAGGAAAAGTGAGTAAATAAAATAACTGAGCACACACTGGAGATAGATGAAAATTCCTAAACACAGATTATTTTTTTCAGTGTCCTTTGTAACAGGGTTTCCCAATCTCACACCACTCACACCACAGCCTGCTCGGGCTGGATGATTTTCTTTGTCTTGAGTACAGGGGTCCCTTTGTGTTACCAGATGGTTGACAATGTCCATGACAGCCAGTGGTCCGGCCTTGTAACCTACTCACCACAATCAAAACCATCTGTAGATCTTATCAGATGCCCCTGTTGGGAAGCTAATGGAAGTCATCTCTTGCTCAGAATCACTGAATAGTTGATTAAAACTGCAGATCAATCGGTCCAACCTCCAGAAATTCATAGCCTTAAGTCTAACGGCACTACCTACCGCTACTATTGCTTTACAACTACTCTGGATGTTTTACAACCATTGTTTAACCACCTTTCTGCATGTTTCTCTCATGGGTAATCCCTAGTCCCCGTTTTGTACTAGGGATTGTTTGCAATCAAAATTGTTATAGGACAGACATTATGGGGAAAAGACGGAGTGAGTAACTCTGCCTCTTACAGTTCTACTAAATGCACAATGCAATGGAAGAGAGGAAGAGAGGCACAAATGACCTCTTGCTAATCAGAAAGCCTTGTGCATTTTAAAACATCACACCATATAGAATGTTTCCATGAGTTCTCCTCACAATACACAGAGGGAGAAAGAAACAATATTTTTATAAATAGGTTTCCAAAAGCATTCCTATCTCATTAGGATTTTTATTTCTGTGACCATAAACAAAAACGCAACAGAAACGAATCAAATCTTTCCAACTGTGGGGCATCTCTAGAGGAAACATACTCAAGCACTCTGGCACTGCAAATTACACACTCAAAAGCAGTCTGAATCCAAAGATTAGATAGCGTCACATCTAAATCAGCTTTTTCTGTGAATTCCACACCACTCTTTTTTAGTATGGTGAACTAAAGCAAATATATCTGTTCATTACAAAATGAGTATTAAGGAGTTTCTAAACAAATTACAAAACCCACTAGAATTATATGTGACTGGAGACTTTTTTTACTTTTTGAATGTATTATGAGCATTTTTTATTGAATAACATAAGAATATTGTGCTCATTTCAGTTAAATACTTCCTCTCTGAAGGATAAACTATATTTATTGCTGATATTGGTAGTTGTCCATAGTCACATTCCTCTTTATCTAGTTAATGGTCAAATAAATTCTCTTTCATGGTCTACTGTCAAATCCATCCTGCACTGTGCAAGTGACTTTTATGAACTGAATACAGAACTGCGCATTTATTCCTGTCAAATTTATCTTGCTGGTCAAACCCAAATATCCATTCTATATATAAGCCAAATCACTAAATTGATGACAAGGTTAGATGTAAATTCCCTTACTAGCTTGATATCACCTCTATCTTTCCTTTTCATCTTTTTCCCAGGCATTATTAAGAGCTATTTATACTCCTGAGATCCTGCGAGATGGAATCATAAGGACATGTCAGGCAAATGGAACAGCCTCGTAAATAAACTGAGTGGATCAGCCCAGAATGCACAGGCTTTGAAAACCCCATTTAATAATGTCTGGGGAAATGATATTTACGTACTTCACTACCCACTTCTGACTTCCCTTTGCTGACGTAGCTAGCACACATTGAGAGCATCCCTGTTCTATATAGCCAACTGGGCTATTTCTGTTGAATAAATTTAACAAGGTCTTCTTATTTCAAATCTTCTATTTATTTCTTTGATTCATATATCAATGTCCTTCTCAGTCCAACAAAGCATTGCCAGGTGAGAGTCAACTAACCATTCTAAGTACAATGCAGCTAGGTCCTCAAAAACCTGCTGTCATTACCTCTTTCATTGCCCATCCTTCTGGGGAAAGAAAAGGCCTGCCAAATTCTCATAGAAATAAATGAATAGATCACCCTTAAAATCCTCACTATTTGCAATGGTTCCTTACTCACGTAACATTTGTACTCCGTACCTAGCACGCATAGTATTTCCCATTTAGGAATCTTTTGAGGATTTATGTAACTTAACAAAATTACACCTCAAGTCTGAGACTCAGATGTAAAATAAGGTAATAGCCAGAGATAATACAAGTTAAAAGTAATCTATCTAATAAATACAAGAGTGACAGAGTAGCATTTCTTTAGACTACTCTAAAGAGTATGAGCTGAAAATTGCGAGCTATCTATTTCTAATTCACTGTCCCAGATTCTAACTGACGTTATGGCTTATGATCACTCACTTTAGAGTTTAGTATCAGAAATAGAAGATAATAATAATGTAAATGCTTAAACTTTGGATTATGTAGGCTTCCAGTATTAGTAATCTATTTCTTACAATAATAAAAATGTACAGAAATGAGAAACTCTATCTTCTAACCACAAGAGTGTTTAATGTATTTTTAACACTAGTAAATAATAACAAAATAGTAATAGTAATAAGTGTATAAGCAATGAGATGAAATGAAATCTTACCTCACCCACAACCCCATCAGTTTCCTATGTAGTTGTAATATTTATTCACTTCCTTATAACCCCAAGCATAGATGTTTATTCATCCACTGAACACATTGTTTTTGTTCATCAGTTCTGTAATAAGAGATTTTGTCCTAGGTAGTTGGAAGGCAGTGACAAACAGACAAACTATGGTGAATATAGTAGATCTTATAACTAGTAAGGAAAGAAAGATGATAAATAATTAGATAAGGCACATGTAGACTGTGGTGAGAGCTGTGGAAGAAAACAGAGAGAAAGGGAGGGAGAGAAAGAAAGCAAAATAATCAAGGAAGGACTTCTCTGAAGACTTGAAACTGGACAAGACCAGAGACAGCCCATGATTGCTCAGTGAGAAGTACTAGTGTAAGGATTTGGTCAGCAAATCCTACTGTTGGGAGCAACAGTAGCATGGTAGGTCCTAGAAAGAAAGAAGAATCGGCATGTGCGTCACGGGAATCCATTTGCTAAGCATGTCCATACATTGGCCCTATGCAACTGAGTACAACCTTTGACCTCTATTAAGTGTTTAAAAGGTAACATATAATTTTCCATGGAGATCACATTTATTAACTCAGTCTATAAACCTCCTGACTATTTGTTTCTACTATACTTATGATTGTGATTTTACATTTTTTGAAAAGGCCCAAAGCTGAATCTGTAAATTGAACAAGCTGCAAGGCAACATAGCTCTCAGGATGGAACCAAATTTCCCAGCAGTCCCTGTGGCTTTAGGCATTGCACCACTCCCTGACCCTAGGGAGATTCTGTCTCTCTTTTACCGGTCCATTTCCTTGGCTTTATTCAGTTCGAGTTGACCAGACAAAATTATTTTGCCACTTCCTTGCCTCCAACAACCCTTTGTTCCATGGTGATTCTAGCACTTTCTAGAGCCCTGTTCCCAATACCAAGACCTCTAGCTTCATAAAGATACTCAACATTTATTTAAAATGTGTCCAGTCCAAGTTGAAATATACTTCAAATATAAAATATGCATACATTTCAAGATTGTAATATGAAAATAGAATATAAAATAACTCATCATTAATTTGCACATTGATCATATGTTAAAATTATAATATTTTGGAACATATTGGATTAGACAAAAGATAGTATTAGGGTTGACTTTATCTGTATGAAGCGTAGAAGAAAGGGAGAAATGAAGGGTAATACATCTAGATGAGATGCAAAACAAGGAAATAAGATTAATACATACAAGAAGCCTTTGTTTCCTAAAGATAATTAGAACTGAAAAAGAACATACAAAGCTAAACCTTTGTCATAACTGTTTTGAAATGCTTACTGCAAAGTTTGTATTGATCTCAATGAAGTAAAAAAGTGCAGTTGTTTTTAATTTGTGTCTAATAAGAAATATATAATATGTTATATATACACGTATATAAATATGTATGCATATATGTATTATGTATATATTTTGTATATATATGTTTATATATATATATATAATGATCCAGTGTTTTTAAAATAAGCTTCAAATGTCTCAAAGGGGTAGGATTGATTTAAGAAGTATCAATAGCACAGCAAAGTTTCATTCCTATTTTATTGTTATGACTTAACTACAAATAAGGATCCATTTCTCAGATACCTTCAAGGGCTTCATGAAATTTCCCTGGCATCTTTTGTAATCATTTCAAACCGTATCATTCTCCTTCAAAACAAGTATCTTGGGAAGTGGCGCTGTGGCTCAAAGTGGTAGAGCACTAACCTTGAACAAAAGAGCTCAGGTCTCATGTTCAAGCCCATGACTGACAAAAAAAAATAATGATTATTATTATATACTATATTATGTGTAATATATAATAATAATAATAAACTACTTATCTTATTTCTTGTTAAACTTCTACTTGAGAATGGCTTTCCTCAGACTTCAGTAATTCCTCAGCAATGCATTTTTGTCTTTTCTCCTATAACTGTCATAAAAATCTACAGACCAATCATCAAAGATGGTGGAAGGATGATCCAGAGCTCACAGCATTGAGTTTAGCGGGAATGCTGCCGCTGATAAATCACTAGTTCATTGCTAAATAACTTCTACTTACCATGACTAGTCTTCTCCATTAAAATGTCATTTCAAAAGTGCAGAAAATAAAAGTGTGGTTAAAGATAAACCCTGTTTACCAGAAGAATAAATTCAAAA
This sequence comes from Dipodomys spectabilis, assembly GCF_019054845.1. Lineage (NCBI taxonomy): Eukaryota > Metazoa > Chordata > Mammalia > Rodentia > Heteromyidae > Dipodomys > Dipodomys spectabilis. The sequence continues at coordinate 14,026,274 of NW_024870727.1, forward strand.
TAATCCTCATGATGGTATGCCATGTTAGGGAAAAACACTAAGCAAATGTCATCATTTGACAAGATACTTCATTTAACAACCAAGAAAGATCATGTGTCAAACCTCTAGAAGGAAATCATCTGAAGGAAGGAAATGCCTGAAGTGAGGTGAGGACCAAGGAGAGCGCCCCTACCGGCACAAGATGAAGAGTGCAGCTGGTTGTTCAAGCAGACGCTCAGCTCCATCCACTAAGCAGTAAAGGCACAGAACTGTCCAATAGCTGAGCACTGGTGGCTCACTCCTATAATCCCAGCTACTCAGCTAACTGAGATCTGAGGATCACAGTTCAATGCCAGCCTGAGCAGGAAAGTCCATGAGACTGGAAAACAGAAGTGGAGCTGTAGTAGTGCACTAGCCTTGAGCACAAACAAGCAAAGGAACAGCGCCCAGGCCCTACCATGACAGACCAAAAACTTAAAAAAAAAAAATTTGCTCTACTCTTCAGATTTAAAAAGGAAATGGCTCATAGCAAAAAGTCATGCACAAGGCCTGAATCTGGAGAAAAGCTGCTTCTGTTTTAGAATTATAGACTACACAATTAGCACAGATTATGTGACAGGAGTAATTAAGAACATTATTCTTCAGTGTTCATATGAGCACTGGTATTTCATTCTAGCAAGTTCTCCAGGCTCAGGATGAGAAGGATCTCAACCTGAAATGCTACTGGCATGGACAGGAATTCTGTTAAAACCACAGAGCTATCATGAGTTGGCTATTGGGGGAGGGAAGGTATGGTAGGGGAAAATCAAAGGAGGAGGTAACAATGCTCCATAGGAAATGTACTCATTACCTTACTCATATAACTGTAACCCCTCAGTATAGTATTTCTACAATAAAAATATAAAAAAGAATTAGCTATTGTACTTGATCATTCCTCAGCATCTAAACACCTTTGCAAAAGAGTTTCTGATAACTTTTAGCATCATAACTAAAAAAAAAATCAGGTTGTGATATTCTATTGGAACATGTAGTTCAACCACACCTGCTCCTCTTACATAAGAGTTTGATGAAGTATTCAAAAGTATTAGCACTGGAGCATTGGACTAAACTTAGGACTTTGGCTTCCACGTCTATTTGCCTGGGTTCCACTTTACACCAAGGGCCAATACAGAGCCTGCTAAGAACCTAAAGCAGGGATGCATAAGGTTCCATTTTCTCCTACAAGGCAGTAGATGTGTGAACCAGATACTCAGTTTGTCAAGCTATGAGAATACACAGTTCAATTGCTCTTCCATCGATTTAACATGGGCTTTACAGTAATGTGACAGACAGATCCTTTAGCATGAACTTCGTGGCTCCCAGGCACAGGTGCTCTATCTTGGCATGTACAATTACTCAGAATTCATGGATGCACTTGTCTCCTGGAACTTCTAATAAGCAACGGGCCCAGCCTAACCAGTTCCCTCCCAACCAGCCAGGCCCTCCACCAAGCACGGACTGGAGTCATCTACTGCCTTTTAAGTCTTGCTCTCCTGAGCACCAGCTTCCTCTCTTCTCTTATGACTCTTTGTGCTGTGTTTCCTGACACAGATTCATCTGGTCAGGGCACCAACTCTTCCCACCCCCACCTCATAATCAACCACTATTCAAGGCGTTAGAAAGAACTGTGATGAGCACCTGCATCTGAAGCATTTGATTGCTGGGCCAGCTGAAACAAAGTGTGTGCGTGTGCATGTGAGTGTGTGTGAGTGAGTGAGTCAGATCAGAGAGAGAGAGAGAGTGTGTGTGTGTGTAAGTTTTATTACCTGACCCTAAGTCGATGTTCACACTTCATCAGGATTACAAAGTCTCCCAGCTTCTCCTACTTTTCCTGTCCACCTTTCTGTCTTATTTGCTGGCTCTTCATTGTTTGCTAACGACCAAGTCAAGCGTAAATATCACAGAGTTCAGTCTCCTTTTTCTATTCATCCTTCCCAAGCAGACTCAGCTTTAAATCTCATCTGGTTATTCTCACGCACGAAGCTCCAACTTGGATATCTCCTTTGAAATTCTACTGCCTGCAAAGCACCCTCACCGAATGTTTAATGGGAATGCAACACAGAATATATTCAAAATGGAGCTTCTCATCTTCTCTGAAAACCTTCCTCTCCATCCACCTTTTGATGCCATCTTCTTGGTTGGTAATTTACCAGTCAAGTTTCTCATAGCACATGCATATGCGTGCATGAGCCAATACTGGGACTGAATCTCAGACTCTCCTTCTCTTGCTGAGATTTTTCTCTCAAAGCTGGTGCCCGACCCTTGAGCCACAGCCTTCACTTACAGCTTTTTACCGATTAATTGAAGTTATTTGTCAAATTAGTCTGCCTAGGTGGGCTTTAAACCTTGATTCTCCAATCTCAGTCTACAGTGTAGCCAGAATTACAGATATAAACACAAGCACCATTCCCTTCTTTGTTTTCTAAATGCTTTTCTGTTTGTTATTCTCTATAAAGAAATATATCAAATATAAACCATTTTACCAATTGTAGCTACTAAGTTATTCTAGTATATTCTCACTTCTATGCCCTCTGTTTATGTAATACTCAATAAATTGTTTTTGGAGAAGAACACACACACACATATATATATATATATATATATATATAGAGAGAGAGAGAGAGAGAGAGAGAGAGAGAGAGAACATATATAGAGAGAACATATATATATATATAAAGTTCCATATATAATATATATTAAGCCCTTGTAACTACTTGGAAAAATGGATGAATTCTCTTCTATTCATTCTTAAAATAACAGAATCTTTAGCAGTCTCTCTAATCCCTAAACAGTGCCCCTCTGTCATTGTTCCAGGATTGCCTCCAGTCCGTCTTGTTTATTTTAATGGCACATCCAATGTGGAAATCTTTGAGACAGTAAATGTAGACAGGAATTCAGTCTACCAGCCGAGCAACAAGAGCAGAAACAGTATCATCAGCACTGTCATTAACAAGGAACAATCTAGTTGGAAAATCCTTGCTATCATAAATCATATGAGTATGCCCCAAGGGTGAAATAATTGTTTTAACTCTGAAAGCAGCTGTATTTAAGTGAGGCTATAGGCTCTAAACAGGCATGCCTCCAGATGCACATGCTTTCCCCTTTGGTCCACACATCTTCAGTCTTTACAATATAATGCCAGTATCTTTGCAGACATTTTTAGAAGTCATGTGAAAGTACAGACTTTGAGTTTCTTCTGGTGGTGTTGGACCTGCCTTTCTACACAACAGTCCACCTATTAGCTGCTTCCTCTTGATGGAAGTTTCTCTCCCCAGGATACCACAATTGCTATTCTGCCAGATTCACTAGTTCACAACCCTGTCTGGGCCCCTGTGGGCATGCGAGCTGGCAGCTATGACTGAAGAGCTCAGGCTTTTATTTTTGTTTTTGTTTTAATACTTAAAACCCAGACTCATATAAGATGATGCTAAGCGAAATGAACCCCAAGATATGGACACAAGAGGTCTTTCTTTATTGTTGTTGTTTTTAATGTACTGTGTGATTTTTTTTGTTTCTTTTGTATGTTCTTCCCCCTATGGTATAATCCCTGTTGTCACTGTATTTGATTTTGGTGCCCTGCATCTTATACATACATTTGTCTAATTTGGGGAGGGAAAGGGGAATAACAAAACTCTGAAACAAGGACACAGGATGACCCACTGCAACAATGTGACTCACAAGACACTACGTTGGGGGGGGCGGGGAGTTGGGGAGGTGGGAAGGGAAGGGATAGTAGGAGAAAAACAAAGGAGGGGGTAACAATGCTTCACCAGAAATGTACTCATTACCTTACTCATGTAACTATAACCCCTCTGTACAGCATCTTTACAGTAAAATGAAATTTAAAAAAAGACTCAGACTGATTTGTACTGTTAAAAGAATAAAATATATTAGTTCAACTTTTATCCTTCTGGTGTGTGGGGCGGGGGGGGGGGGGGAGATCTACATGTTAAAAGCTCTCTCAAATCTTGGGCTTACAAATTAGGAAACCCAACTAAATCAAAGTACCATGTAATAGTCCACCATTCTCTCCCTGGCAATAACTCTTTTGGTTTTATCTCACTGAATGATGGAGAAGGATCTCGAAGGTGGGCGTAGCATGACCCATCACTTGCTTTCCAAGAAGTTAGCCAGCAGTGGTAAGAATGCCACTGCCTCTCCTATCCAGCACACAGCAGGCGCTGGGTGACAGATGGTTATTCCAAGGGCTGTGGTCTGTCTCGATATGTAATGAAAAATATATAAACCTTCTGTTGCACAGCACAGGGAAGAGGCTTAAACACCTGCTTCAAATTACTCTGATGCCATAAACATTCCTGGAAATTGGAAAAGCCTGGTGTTTTAAGAAAGTGAGAAAAGCCATAGCCAGCCACACTATATTGAGTAGGCCCAGGTCCAGTGAGCAGTAAAAACAGAAAATTATGCCGTAGTTACTGGCAAGCAGCTAGTGGTAATAATAATAATAATAAGGAATGAAAAATACACTTAAAATCCTTTGCTGCACAAATCATATATACCTTCAAAGCAGTACTTAAAATAACGCTCCCTATAGTATTTTTTTTTTAATCTTTTTCAAGTTGTCTTCTAACTGTGATACCTCTGGAATGATTTTTCTTGGCTGGGGTTGGGGGGGCAGTATGTTTTAAGACAGTGATGTTTGATATTGTGATTTGGCCAAGAAGGTTAGAGATTCTCTCTCGGGCGATTCCCTCCCACTTGGTCAAGGGTTTGCTTCCCATCGGGAATCAATTACAGTGAAGAACAGAAGTGCTGGCATTTCAGCTCCTGGAGCCAGCCTATCACCAGAGAAGCCCTGAGTTCTTGCCTGTTAAGCTACAATGGAGGTGCCTCTCCACTTTCCTGATTCCTTCAGAGAAACAGCTGCCCACTTGAAGGTCTCATAATGAAGAACTGTCGAGGTATCCGCAGGCCACACATCACCCAGCAATTAACCTGGAAAGCGCACACACAGATGCTGAACCTGCCACCTGTCTGCAAAGGAGGTCAAATGTCCTGAGACATGGTGGTATCCTGAGATACTACCTTGCTGATACACACCTGTCATTTAATAAATGTTTAGGGGTGTCTGCAGTCTCTGGAAGTCAGAAGTAGTTGTAGTTATTGATGGATGAATTAGGTCATTATCTTTATTTGTTTATCTTTATGTAGCTCTACAAAGGAGTTTCAATTCAATGTGTCAGTGATGAGTTTGGTGCCTCACCCCTTCCTTCTTTCTCCCCCATCTCTCCCCACCCCATCCCGTCCCCTCAAGTTACCTTGCTCCATGTTCATATATAGGCATTGAACATCATGACTCCATTCCCCAGCATTCATTCCCCATTCATCTGCCTTAATTATTTTAATAAGTTCTTGAACATTACTCTTCAGTTTTCGATTTTCAGATATATAGTTTTCTTTTCCAAATCTCCAGTCTTGCTTGAATGTCTCCATTTGTCATATTGATTTGGTATTTAGAGAATCATGTATCTTTTCTTTTTCTTCCCTGTGTTGTATTGTTTGTTCTAAGCAAGCGATAGGGCCTAACTCTTGGGTCATTGCAGCTACCCCAGCGAAGACTGGGCCAATTTCCTTATCCAGATCCTTTGGTTTAAAAGCACATAATAGCCGGGCGCTGGTGGCTCATGCCTATAATCCTAGCTACTCAGGAGGCTGAGATCTGAGGATCACGGTTCAAAGCTAGCCCAGGCAGGAAAGTCCATGAGACTCTTACCTCCAATAAACCACCAGAAAATCGGAAGTGGTGCTATGGCTCAAGTGGCAGAGCCCTTGTCTTGAGCTGAAGAGCACAGGGACAGCACCCAAGCCCAGAGTTCAAGCTCCATGACCAACCAAAAAATAAAATAAAATAAAAAAATAAAAGCACCTAAGTAGAAGGTTGCCATAATTTCTGACTGAAAAAGAAAAATAAAATTCTGGTGTTTCAATGTAGAACTTTTGGACAGCAGAAGAATCAATGTATATTTAGCTGATGTCCACTATTACCAGCTTTCAAACTTCAGCTCATCAATTTGTATATCATATTAAATTCCTACAACAGAGGTTTTGAAAATCTACAGTTAGGGCATCACCTTAGAAGAAATGAATCAGAATCTCTATAAGAAGGCCGTAGGCATCAGACATTTCTAACCACACCTAGATAGCAAATATGCAGCCACATTTGAAAACCAGTGATTTAGAATATAATTAAAAAATGATATTTTAAAAAATTTAAGCATTTGAGAGGAAGGATGTACTCATTTGTAATTAGTGAAATATTTTTAATTAAGAGGGTGAAACTTTACTAGCATTTTTCAGATGTCTTGGATATGATAGTCTAATGATCTAAGGTTTCATTGGATACCCACTGTGAAACTACAACAAGAAATATATATTTGGTTCTTGGGTCTTGACATCAAATTCCTTTAAACCCTTGTAAATAGAGGCATTCAGAGTATCTGTAGTTCTAATATTTGGTCTTTGACCTTGGCTTCTGACACAGAGCTCTTAAGACCTCTGTCATTTTCCTGAGTGGTAGGAGCCATTGACACAGAGCCGCTAAATCCCTTGGAATTCCCTGGTTGATAGGAGATCTTCTGTTCTAATGAGGTGACTTTCTGAGGGCTCCTGCTTATTCCAAGAAGATGGCTAGCTGTCACGAGAATCAACCACATGATTAGGGAAGTAGAACTCTCCGTCTCCTTGTCTTCTGACCTTGGGGGAGGGAAGAAGCACTGTCGATTGAACAATGATTTCATCCATGTTGAGAGAGCTTCTGGATAGCTAAGCATGTAGAGTCACTGAAGTGCAAGTTGCTCAAAGAGAGCCCAGGAATTCTAGTTCTTCCACATTCCTGGTTCCGTGCACCTCTTCAACTGTATCCTCCATGACACTTTTCATGAGAAGTTTAGTAGAATTAGGAAAAGTTCTGGGAGATAGTGTCACACATTGGTCAAGCTAAAGAAGGGGCTGCTGGAACTTCCAGTGTGTAGCCAGTGGGTCAAAAGTATGGATCACCACTAGCACTTAAAATGACATCTGAATTGAGGGCCTTGTACTTGGGAGATCCTCTGCTATCTCCAGATAGATCGTAGCAGAATTATGTTTAATTACTAGACACAATTCAGTGTCCACTGGAGATCTGCTTGCTGTGTCCAAAACATACACAAGCACTGATAAACATGCACTCACACACACACACATGCACACACACACACACACACACACACACACACACACACACATCTAGTATGAGTCGTTTAGAATCAGGCGAAGTGTAAGAGTCAGAAAAACACCTTTGTTTTGTCAGGCTCACCTTGGTTTTTACCTCACATAAATCCTTCAGGTAAATATTAACTGTCCTTATTAAAGATACTTTTTAAAAAATAAATCTGAGACGCAATGCCCAAAGCTGACAGACTTAAAGATTCAATCCCACAACTACAAATCCTGAAGTTTGTGCTCTTTGGGGCCAAACCATAATTCTGTCACATTCCAAAGCAAAGGATTTAATCTCATCTCCAGCTTCCTATGGTCCCTGTGATCGGATTTCATATCTGCCTCCTAGGAATTCTCTCCAAAAGGAAATGAAGATGTGAAAGAGTTCTAAACACCCACAGAACTCTATTTTGCTCAGAACAGCCATTCAATCGAGCGGGCTCTGGGTCTTCCCATTCTGATAAGAGAAAACAATTCTTTTCTCCCGTGGTGGTTCAGACACCTCACTAGCAAGGATCTTATGTCACGTCCACTTCGATTTCAATTTTACCCCAGGACAGAAGCACCTCAGCACGGTCAGTTCAGCACGATGGGAAATGTAACAGCCTTTACGAGAGAGCTCGATGAAAAGGATTCCTAAATGCTTTGCCGCACATCCGTGAATCACCGGCTCTCAATGGAGTCATGCTTTCAGTTCACCCACTCAAGTTGACACCCGTTCTGAATAGTGAGGTCTCACCCTTCCTCTGAAGATAAGTTCCAGCCCCATTCATCTCCCTAGCGTAGGCTTAACACTGATCAAAGCGTTTCTGCTGCTGTCTGACACGGATAGATAGAAGGAGATTTTTCCTTGGAAAATACCAGAAATCATTTCAAAAAGCTTTCACTTGATGACTTAACACAGCCCAGGAAGCTATACATCTTAACTGTATCACCCTGGCCTCTCACAAAACCACAATATTAATATTCAGAGCACAATAGTAATATTCACAAAAGGCCAGTGAGCTTCACCTAGGAACCTTTCCCATCTCATTTTCCTACTTTGGGAAAATACCGATATATACCTCAGAGGTTTAAATGAGAGGTGACAGACATGGAAGGTGACTTAGCAAATTAGGTAGCACTTAGTAAAGTTCAGTGCATCTCTGCATTTTTCCTTCAAGTTTCCCTATAATTGACTGAAAGCTTTTATTTAAAGACTCTGAAAAGAGATTTCAGGTAGGGAAATGAATCAAAGAAAGCTTTCTCTCTTTATAAATGGGAAATTTAGTTCTCCCAAACAAGGAAACTATCCAATCTTCTGTATTCCTTGTGTCCTTCCAACTACCTGGACTCTTGGTATTTTGGGAAAAAAGTTACCTTCAATCTGCTAAAAGTAGTTTTATTTTTCTATTTACACAGACATATCTACTCATCTTTTCAATGTAATAGGAACCATCTTGCTAATTGGCTTTCATTTAGAGCTACACATACGTGATTTAAAGTATCAGTGACTGTATTGTATTTCCTCAAGCCTCTTGAAAAGTGAACTACAAATACATCTACAGATATAAGAACACAAATGTTGTCTGTTCCTTATGTTTTTTCCTAATATCAGCAAGTAAGAACTTAAACTATTTGCTTAAAAACCCCTAGGTTTAGATTTTGTTCTAGGCAATAAGGTTACAAAAGTGAAGAGATAAGCAAGGCATTATCTTTCCTTTCCAGTTTGCCTACAATTATAAATTAAAGTTGTGTCAAGATACTTAATTTCTTGTCCTTCCAATGCCTAGGTTGAGGTGTGGATAATGGTAAAGTCAACATTGGAGTCATATATCCATTACACACTAGATGAGACATGGTCCTTCATGATCATATAAGCCACTGGTCCATTAACTTCAATCTGCTACACAAATATACTAAGTCTTCATTATTCACTAATTCCATGTTTTCCGATACACCTAATGGTTAAAATTAACTTACAATCCTTCAAAGAATAAAATTGTTTATTACCTTTAATAAAAATTATGAAACACTGATGAAAAACTTGAGGCTGATACAAATGGAAAGATATGCCATGTTTATGAGATGGGAGAACAAGTTTTATTAAACTAACCATGCTACCCACAATAAGTTCCATTTCCAGTGCAATTCCTATCAAGCTCCCAGCGTCATAAAAATGTCATAAAACCTATGCAAAATCACAAAAGACACAAAGCAATCTTGAACAAGAGGACAAAGCTGGCCTCATCATGGTATTTAACACCAAAGAGTACTATGAGGCTATAGTAACCAAAAAACTATTCTATTCCATAAGAAAAAAAAAAAACACACAGACTGCAGTTTAACTGAACAGAGACCAGAGGCAATCCATAAATTTATGGTCAACTGATATTTAACAAAGGAGCCAAGAGCCAAAGGAGCATAATATCTTTAATGAATGACACTTGGAAAACAGGATAGCTATATTAAGGAGAATGCAATTGGACCCCTATTTCGTACCAGTTGTAATAAACAAGTCAAACTGAACTAAAGATTGAAATCTTAGGCCTGAGATTATGAAAATATTAAAATACAAACAGGAAACTACTTAGGACAATTGCAAAGACTTTTCTGTATACAAACTCATAAGCACAGAAAAAAAGAAATATATAAACCATTAAAAGGCTTTGCATAGTAAAAGAAAACAGAATCAGAGTAAAAAGACAATTTACAGAAGGATAGAAAATAGAAATAGTCATCTACTAAAGGGTTAAAACTCAGTGTTTATAAAGAAATTCAAACAATTCAATAGAAAACTAATCAGCAGCATCATCTAGTTAAAAATGAACTTTTCAGCAGTGAAATTCACTAGGCACTATGTTGGAAATGAACTCCACAACTTGGGGGAAGGAAAGTTGGGAGGGGGAAATACTGGGAGAAAATGAGGGAGGCAGTGACATTGCTCAGAGGAAACATATTAATTACCTGACTTATGTAACTGTAACCCCTCTGTACATCACCTTTACAATAAAATTATAAAAATAAAGAAATGAACTAAAGACTTAACTAGACAAGACATGAAGAGACATTTCTCAAAAGATGACATTTTTATAACCCCAGCTACATGTGTGTATATATTTTTGTGCATATATGTGTATGTTTGTCACTATACAATATATGGACATTATACTGTATAAAACATAGTACATAGTATAGTAAATATTATTTATATGATATAGAATGCATATTTATATAGGTATATCACTATGTCATATACAGTAATATATTATACATAATATGAAGAATGTTATGAATATATGAATGCATATGCATAATCTAGTGATACTATTAATAATATTGTGAAATTATACATAAAATATATATCAATATATTATATCTATATATTATTCATACACACGTATTATACATATTATCTATTATATCACCATATTATACATAATAATATATTATACATGTGTTTATACATAATATAATGATATTGTACATATAAATTAGTATATAGTAAATATATTGTAAATATATTTATATACTATCAGACCATCAACAAAATGCAGATCAGAACCACAATGATAAATCATTTCAGCTGAATACAAATGATATTACCATACAGACCAGAAATTGAACATTCTAGCAAGGATATGGAAAAGGCAGGACTCTTACAGTCTCTAGGGGAGAATATAAATTTAGAATATAAATTAGTACTTCCATTATGGAAAACAGTGAGGAGATTCTTAGAAACAACAACACAAAAACACATGTTAAAAATAGAACTAGCACAAGATCTAGCTACACCACTAATAAGTGTATAGTCAAAGGAAATGAATCATAGTTCAAGTTCAGCCTAGGGAAAATGCTCATGAAACTCCATCTCAACAGAAAAATTGGAGGCTAGTAGTATGTGCCTGTCATCTAGCTATAGCAGAAGGTAATAATAAGAGGATTGCAGTCCAGACTGATCCAGGCAAAAAGGAAGACCCTATCTCAAAAATAACCACACTAAAATTTGGGCATGGTGTTATGTACCTGTCATTCCAGCTATAGATAGCAGCAAGCAAAAGTAGGAGAATTACAGTCCATTCTGATATATGCAAAAAGAATGATGCTATCTCAAAAATAACCAGAGCAAAATAGACCAAAATTATGGCTTAAGCAATAATGTTCCCACCTAACCACTGTAGAAGCTAGTGTTAACCCAGTAACACTAAAGCCATAATACGCACAGCATCAGAGTTACTGTTATTTGCTTAGTCAATCACTATGAATATTAAATATTTACCTCTACAAATATAATATGTTTGCTCTCCGAATTTTAGTCTAGGATGATTTTTTATAATTTTCTTAAGCCAACAGGTATACGAAATGAATAAATGTTGTTTTACTGCAGATAAATTATTCGCTGCAATTTCCTAAGTTGCTGGGGACCAGTAATTCTCAGGCACAGAGAAAAAGGAGTACAGCAATAAGGTCGTCTCTCGGATCCATAGCAACAGCCCATATGCTATGCTTTGTCCCTCTACGCTTGACATTCTCAATTGTTTGGGGGAGCTGAGGTTACCCATTTCTAAATTAAGCAATAAAATGCTGAAATACAACTACACTCACAGATGGGCCAGAACAACCAACCTAATGATAATTTTGCTTGCTTTCTATTCCGCTTATTGTTATCGTAGCACAACAGAACTTCAGGGATTTTTTTTTATTCCTCTTAAATCATTTGTTGTTATAAACAATGGAAAACTAGGCTGGCTGCCACTGGCTGCAGCATAGCACACAGCTTGATAAAGATGAATGCCACACCTCACATGCCATCATTTTATTCCTGTTAAAAACCAAATGCAACGTGGAAGGACAGAATTCCCAGGTGACTTGCTCTGCCACCATCTCTACCCCACACAAACTCAGTGCCATGCCCAGATGTGTTCCTCTTCCCTTTCCTCGTGTGTGTGTGTGTGTGTGTGTGTGTGTGTGTGTGTGTGTGTGTGTGTCTCCAGGACTAGGTAAAATTTCTCTCTTCACTCAGTTCTTAGCACAGAAGCCAAAACAACAACAACAGAATGCAAGTTCTTGTTAAATGTTGAAGTAACGTGGGACCTCCTTCAAGGGCAATTGTCCCGTTTCCTAAACTCTTCTGTTGTACTCCTACAGAAACTCACATTCTTTAGGTATGCTTAATTAATTATTGTTTTATGAGTTTTGTTTCCTAAAATGGCCAGTGGATTGATATTCTGTAGTAACTACTATGTACAAGACTTAAATTTGGCATAGTGATTTTTCTCAAAGACCCTGCCTATGAGATCTTAATAGGAAACTGTCCTGATGAATCACTGGGAGAGTTTTTAAAATGTCAAAATAAGAACATAATAGATCCTAAGCATATGGACACACTAAAAGTACCAAAGCAGAGGCCAAGCATAGTGGCTCGTAACTATAATCCCAGCTCCTTGGAAGGCGGGGCAGAAAGACCTTAAGTTGGGTGCCAGCACCAATAAAGTTAGTGTAAGACCCTATCTGACAAGGCTCAAGTAATGGAGCGCCTGTCTAATAAGTGAGAGGCCCTGACTTCAAACTCCAGTATGGCCAAAAACAAACAGCGCTCTATCCAGTCAAGACAAGCAAAAGACTCTGGCTCAATTGATAGGACCAAAGCAGGGGGGAAATGTCTGCCTGTGTTCAAAGAAAAGAAAGATTCACCTTTTCAGGACCCATTGGGGAAGGTGCCTTAGAAAAGTCAGAATTTCAACCAAATGTCAAAGACAGGAGGGTGAGGAATTCGAAAGAAGGATCCAGAACTTCAAATGCAGCGCATTCAAGGACTCATGATTAGAACAATTTGCCAAAACAAAAGATAATCCACAGATAACAAAAGGAAAAGGCAAAGATGAGATGGGTCCCTGTTCTACAGAGATTGTAATATGGAAGTTTTTTTTTTTGCTTTTTGTTTTTTTGCCAGTCATGGGGCCTGAACTTGGGGTTTGGGTGCTGTCCCTCAGCTCTTCAGCTCAAGGTTAGCGCTCTACCACTGGAGCCACAGTGCCACTTCTGGTTTAGTGGCTTTTTCTGCTTATGTGGTGCTGAGGAATCAAACCCAGGGCCACATGCATGCAAGGCAAGCACTCTACCACTGAGCCACCTTCCCAGCCCCATAATATGGAAGATTTGGAAGGCTATCTTTCAATGGCTTTCCACAAAGGCTATGTTACTGAAGGTGAGTAATCTCGTTAGAGTATTGTTAAGATAGCATAGGGATTAGGAATGGCCATGGAACTGAATCGTGCCTATTTGTTGGTGAAGCATGGCTGAAGAAAAGAGGGGCAGAGCAGGAATGGTATGATGAACAGAAATAAGGTGAAAAGAGCTCAGGCCTGTAATGCCAGCTACTCAGGAGGCTGAGATCTGATGTAGTTCAAAGCCAGCCCACGCTTATCTCTGATTAACCTCTTAAGACTCTTACCTCCGATTAACCACCAGCAAACCGGAAGTTGAGCTATAGCTCAAAGTGGTAGAGTGCTAGCCTTTGAGGGGAAAAAGAAAAAAGAAAACCTTAGGGACAGTGCCCAGACTCTGATTTCAAGCCCTATGACCCACCAAAAAATTTTAAAAATTTGTGAAAAGGAAAGTTGTCTGTGGAATTAAGGAGAATTCTCATTCAAAAAATGGCAGGGGTTAGACCAGATACTCTGGAACTTTCTTTTAGTAATATTTATTTCTATTCATTGTACTGAAGCAAATGTAAGTTATAATAAAGCTGGGCATAAAAGAATAAGACCACAGAGGCCAGACAGATAAGAGACTCTTTTCTCTAAGAGAGTCTCTGCCACCAGGGCAAGCTAGCTGTCTAGCCCATATTTCAGGCTCATTCACAAAGTATTTTCTGTGTTTCTGATGACTGTTTAAAGGAACTGGAGGGCTCTTGGAAATTGAAAATCCTAATGAAAATGAATATGAATGCCATATGTTAACATGTATGCATCTAATGAATAAAAGCTTATATATTAGATTTTATTTAAGTTAAGGTGGCCATTTCTCCCAGGGATGAATATGTTTAGGATTCTGACTACACTAATGAAAGAGTAAGGAGAAGAAGGGACACCATAGCCTTCCTGGACATACCTTGTTCACAGTGTCATGTGTGCCTAACAGTCTCCATGGATCCTCCAAACAGCCTTCTAACAGGAATAGTTTTTAATATCTTTATTATCTTTACATAGTTGTACAAAGGAGTCAGCACTCGACAAAGCAGTTTATGGATGCAATGCTTCTTGTCACTGTTTCTCTTTCAACATTCTTACCTGTCCCTACCTGGAACCCATCCCTACCCTCATTTTTTTTAAATTTTGTAGGAAATATATTGAATTTTTCCACTTCATTGTCCCCCCCCCCCTTCTCCTCATTTCTACTCTCTCTCCTTAATCTCATCCCACCACTTTCAAGTCAAAAACTTCGTTTTTTTCAGTCATGAGACTTGAACTCTGAGCTTGGGTGCTGCCCTCAGCTCTTCAGCTCAAGGTGAATGCTCTACCACGTGAGCTACAGTGTGACTTCCAGTATTCCAGGTGGTTTGTTGGAGATAAGAGTCTCGCAGACTTTCCTGCCTGGGCTGGCTTTGAACCTAGATCCTCAGATCTTAGTCTCCTAAGGAGCTAGGATTACAGGCATGAGCCATCGGCACCCATACAGAAACATTTTTATATGTGTATATTAGGAAGGTATTTTGTTCATGGCTAGTACTCTACCCCTTGAACTATTGCTCTACCTCCGTTTTTGTTGGTTTTTTTTTCCCCCCTAGTTATTTGGAGATAGGAGTCTTATGGATTTGTCTGCCTGGGCTGGCTTAGAACATAGGTCCTTAGATCTCAGCTAGAATAATAGATCTTAGCCACCGGTGCCCTGCTTGAATATCAGATTTTAGTTAAATTGTAAGACGTCTAATGGGAGTCCAGGAAATTGGAGAAATGCTCGATATGTGCTGTCAGAGAATTGTTAAGTAAAAATATTTCAATTACTTAATTCTCAAATTCTCCCTTTGAAGCATTAATTTAGAAGTCTAACTTTGCTTACAACCAAGCCTCCACTGTATTACATACAATAAATCATTCGACTTTACAGTGCCTCAATTAAAATAGGGATGATAATGATAATACCTACGTGATTTTTAAATTATGAATTGCTGGGATGTTCCTAAATTGTCTAATCAAGATGTTCAAGAGAGCAGACACTTAAGAAAGTAATTTAAATGTTTCCCAAGAACAACCTTTTCTTTTGTCCTTAAATATGTGTTTAAGAACCAGCTTTGATAAGTGCATACATTAAAAAAACCCTCTAGTCATGTGGAGATGCAAAAACTCTTAAGTAATCATCAGAAGAATATGTGAGCTCAATTAAGATAAAATAAGGTTGGCCTCACATAAAATGCACCAAAATATCATGTTTTGAAATGTTACTACTTTTATTCATTTTTCTTAGCCAAATCTCAGCTTCTTTATTTTTAAAAAAGATAAAAAGGTTCGGGGAAAAAAAGTGTAAAATAAAAGTATTTCAAGGGGAATCAAAATGTCACATGCAAAATACATATTTAAATCACATAAGCCTTAATGAATACAGAAGATGAGAATTCAAGCTTTGCAAAATTATATGTTGTTTCCAAAAATTATAGTGATGCTGCTCAATAAAAAAAAACATTTCTAAAAATAAAACTATCCAATACTCAATGGATCCTAAGTTTATGGTTCATCTCAAAGGTTAATAACAGACGGGATTTTTCACCTTCTTTTCTCTCAGCCATAAGCTTTGTGTTTATCGGCTCTTATTTTTGCACCAAGGGATTTATATATTGAGGATTTCTTTTCACCATGCCAGAGAATCTAGTCTTAAATTGTCCTTATCCAACACTCACCACTCTCCAAAGGCTACTCCTGCCCCAGATAAAAACTCCCTGGCTTCAGACTCTCCACGCTGACCATCCTGTGATTGCTGCACTACCTATTATGCTGTCAATTTGGTGTCCAGATGGGTTTTCATAACAATACTCAACTTATATTCTGAGTATGAGCTGATACCACAGGTCCATACATTGCTTAGACACCACCCCATCTCCTCCAGGTCCTTCTATGACATTCCGTAGCCAAAGCTCCATTCTCTTTTGTTTATTTTGGCTTTTGTTTGTTTGTTTGATTACATTTTTACTTGTATATTTTTATTATAAAAATACCATACAGAGGGGTTACAGTTACATGAGTAAGGTAATGAGCACATTTCCTATCAAGCATTGCTACCTCCTCCTTTGTTTTTCCCTTACCATCCCTTTCCTCCCCCCTTCCCCAACTCCTCCTTTCCCCCCCTTGTTTGCTTTTTAAATTTTTATTTTATTGTAAAGATGCTGTACAGAGAGGTTACAGTTACATGAGTAAAGTAATGAGAACATTTCTTGTCGAAGCTCCCTTCTCTTAATCCAAGATGGTTCTGGAACTCCAGAACATGACCCCAGTGGTCAGCTGACCTGCCTCTTTCCCACACAATCTGTCCACTTACCATCACTGGCCAAAACCTTGTCACGTGCATCAAACTGCATTGCCATCAAACATGACATGTGTGGATTTTAGTTTTG
Source organism: Dipodomys spectabilis (assembly GCF_019054845.1). Taxonomy (NCBI): domain Eukaryota; kingdom Metazoa; phylum Chordata; class Mammalia; order Rodentia; family Heteromyidae; genus Dipodomys; species Dipodomys spectabilis. Next base: position 14,043,093 of record NW_024870727.1, read on the forward strand.
CCTCAATAGCAATGCACTCAACTAAAAACAGGAATTATTACTACGGTGAAACAAAAGGCAGAGGAAGCACCTGAGGGCCATGTGTATAACAAGTTTATGCTTTTTGTAAAAGAACATGTTTGTTAATACACATGGCAAAGAAAGGGCTGTGTTATATTCATGGAGAGAATTTGAAGTGAGTCACAAGAAGACCTGAGCAATGGAGACCCAGAAGAATAAAAGAAAGAAAGAAGATAAGGGAGGGAGCAAAGAACATGTCTCACGTGGAACCAATGTAAATGAATAAGTCAGTTCTCTCCAGACTTGTATTATGGTACAGGAAGTTATTTAGTTTATTCTTTTATTTATTGAAAAAAAGATATTTAAAAATAGGGGTTGATGGTGCTATCTTAAAGAAGTTAGATGAGATTTCTGTCTTTGTGGAGTTTATGGTCTAGAAGAAGCTAGAAAATCCACGGATGTATTCATGGATAATGTGCTCTGTCATGATTTAGCTATGTTAACCTAATCATCACATGATTGCCTAGGGCTCTGTTTCTTGTGTAAAATGGAGTTGCTTTCTCTCCCTTTCCTAATTTCCTAAGTTGCTTAAGATAGCAGAAGAAATGGTTGCTAAAATTATTCTTTTGGACTTACAAGGCACTTTACAAATTCAAATGGAATCTTTCCAGTTGGTCCTAATTCACTCAATGGAATGTGGTTTAAAAATGGAAAATTACATGCTAGCAAGGGTGAAGTTGGCACTATAACATAGGTGGTAACCGACATTAAGAAAATTAGAAGCTTACTTCACTTAATATAATTTTTAAGTGAAGTAAGCCAGACCTAAAGAAACATTAAGTCCCATGTCTCCCTTATTTGCAATAACTAGTATAAGTCTAGGAGCAGAAAAGGTCAAAAGCTATGTACATATGACCAGATAAGATGACGTTAAGTGAAATGAACCCCAAAATAGGGACATAAGTGTTTTTTTCTTGCTTGCTATTGTTTTTAACATACTTATAATGTACTATGTGATTATTTCTTTCTTTTGTATGTTCTTCTCCCACGGTATAACCCTATTTTCACTGTAGTTGACGTCAGTGCTCTGCATCTTGTATATACATTTTTCTGATTTGGGGAGGGGAAGGGAAATAACAAAATGCTGAAATAAAGATACAGGTCGACCCATTGTAACAATGAGATGTACAAGACACTATGTTGAAAACGAACCTTACAACTTAGTGGGGAAGGGAGGGAAGGGTTACAAAGGTAGGGAGGGAAGGGATGGTAGGGGAAAAACAAAGGAGGAAATAACAATGCTCCATAGGAAATGTACTCATTACCTTACTCATGTAACTGTAACCCCTCTGTACAGTATTTCTATAATTAAAAAAAACATAAAAAAGAAACCTCCATCACAAAATCAATATAATTAACCATCTGTTCATTGCTTAGATATGAGCACATGAAAGTTGATCCTTGACCCTCCAAAAACTTGCCCCCCTTGACTAACAATCTGGTGGCTGTGCCAAAGCACAAGGAAAAGACAATTCAATGGCACATTTTTATTAAGCAAACACACTTCCTGAAAGACATACTACCCCAACACACTGATTCATCATTTTCAGATAAAATCCAATTTCCTGCCTGACATTAAGGAGGTATTATTTGAGATTCTTTTTAAAATTATGACTGTGCATATTTCACGATGAATATCTCCTTAGAAGATCAACTAAACTCTTGGCCAGTGTCTTCCATTCCTGGAACATTGCCAGGAAGGCACATGGAGTTCGTTCTGGAAAGTGCTCTTACAGTTCCTGACCTCTTTCAGTTGTCTCAGCTTAAGGCCATAAAAGCATCTCAGGTGCTCATAAAGGCCCTTGTTAGCATTGTTAGCAACTTAGCATTCTTCAGTTAAAAATCATTTCATTTCTTTTTCTTTCTGTAAAGGTGATGTATAGACGGGTCACACTCATTACCTGAGTGCATTTCTTTTGAAACAGTGTCATCCCTTCCCTCATTTTTCCCTCCCCATCCCCCCTCTCAAGTTGTATACTTCATTTCCAGCAGTGAGTGTCACTGCTGAATTTAAATGATTTCTAATTAATGAATGCTAAAGGATTTTTTGAAAAGCTTTCTTCACCTAATCAATAACCATATAGGAAGCTCAACTGCTAGTTTTACTGCCTGGGTGCCATTCACTAAGAATCTCTTTAAGCCTCTGTGACATCATCTAGAACATTCAATTCAAGGCTCACTTCCTGTTTTTATTGCCTGACTCCTTTCTCATTCTCATCCCTGGCTTATTTGAAGCAGAGGCAACAAATAAAAGACTAGCCAAATGAAGAAGAGATGGCTGGGTAGAAGACATGTTCTTAAGGAAAAGACAGGAGCTCAATCAATATACAGCCTGTAGTCAATATTTTTCTGTTTTCAGGACAGAAGCAAAGATTAATAATGTCCATCAAGGTAGAATGAATAATAGCAATCAAATATCAAGAAAAGCGAGAGTCAAGAATGCAGATATATAAATAACTGGATGTAAGAGATTCTCAAGTAGAAAACTGTTAATTGATCCTGCTACTAAAACATTTACCTTTTTTCTTACTTCTTGCATGAGGTGGGAAGATTATAAGAAAGAGGGAATCAGAGTAAAGAGAAGACAGATTTCTTGTCAAGCATTGTACTCACTACCTTATTCATGTAATTTTAACCCCTCTATACAGTATGTTTCCAAAGAAATGTGCTCATTATCTTGTCCATGTAATTGTAACCCCTCTGTACAGTATTTTCACAATAAAATAAATAAATAAATAAATAAAATTTTAAAAAAGAGAGAACACAACAGGAAAAGCAAAAAATAGTATATACTGATTTTATAATGTCTAATATTCAGTATATTGTATTTTTCTTTGTGTTGATTATGGGTTTGGAGGGTTTCTGTTAGGCTACCTATATTCATGAACACAATATGTTGTAAATAACATTTTATGTAATAGTGAATGTCCATTTAATGCTATTAAATAAGAAATGACTATTACATTTACAGAATTGGAATAGGATCTGTCCCAAAACACAAAAATAGACTATCGTGCTCACCAAGACTTATAGAATCCAATGAAAGAAATATTACTACTATTCAAATAAATTTAAAGTAAGAGCACAGAAGAGGAACCAAAATGCTATAAGAAACACAGAGGGAGCATAACTCATGCCCAAGCTGAGAGGGTGAGGAGAGCCACAGATGTAGAACTCTCCTTGATGTAAAAAGATGGGTGAGATTTCAGTAGATAAGAAATAAATAAACAAGACCTTAGGAAGGCACAGAAGGAAAAAAACACTCAAATAGCAGTTTTATTGGCAGAAGCGCAGAATAAATAAAGCTCCACAAAGGAGAACTTGGAAGGTGAGCCCAAACACCAACGTACTTAATAAAGTCGGTTAAAATAAAAGGTCTGCTTCTGATTAAGAAAATGAAGAGCTTAACACAGATCTAAATGTGAACGGTGCAGATAAATTCCTTAATTCCACTCTAATTAGAACATCTTTGTGGAGTTTATTAAACACAAACCATGAACTGGAGATTGCAGCACATATTAGAGAAACTAAGCGTTTTCAGGACAAGAAAATCCGTTGCTTACACAAAGTAGTTTCATATACAAACACAATTTTCCCTCAACCCTCCAATATGAATGTTAAAATGTTTCCAGGGTGGCATTATAAATACATCTGCCATAATACAGAGCTCTGTATTATCGTTTAGAAACACCAGGCTTGACAATTGATTCTTCCTCTTGGAATTTCCATATAAAAATTCTAAATGACTTGAGTATTTGCCAGGAAGATCTTTAACTCCAAATTACCAGGTTGCAACTAGTTTTAAACCATCAGATGAACTGGTTTTGAAAACGTCAAGGAAGAAAATCTGAGTGAACACAGCAAAAAAAGCCAGATCGCTTTGAAGGCAAGCTTGGGAATGATAGAGAAACGGGATTCTCAAACATCTGGGCCTACAACATCAAGGAAGAAAAGACGAGAAAAATGGAACTGGAAAAACCAGAAGATAATGATTTGCTGTTGTCTCATGAAATTATGAAGAGTGATGCTAGCCCACAAGTCTGCGCTGGGGAAAGAGACGTTGACAGATTCTTTCAGGTAAATCTGGAAGCCTCTCTATTAAAGAGAAGCAGACTATAAATCACCCAATTTGACAATTTGGGTTTCCTTCCCACATCGCAAGTGTTGAACCACTCTAATTTTCTGAGTCAATGATGAGATCCAGGGGCATAAGTCAATAAGATGAAGTCACAATTATCCCTTTCCATTTTATGGTGTTCAAAACAAAACAAGAGCAAGATAAATGTCATAAAATCATACAGAGCTGTGGCAGTTAGAAGGCAGTTAATATGGAGTGTGGGTGTTAGTGAGTGGGGTGCATGTAGAGAGAGGGTGAAGGAGGGGAATGTGGTCAAAATAGTTTGTGTACACATATGAAAACAGAACATGTTGCCATCGGTTAGGGAATGAGGAAAGGGAATGATGGAGGAGAATGAGGAGGAGGTGAGTCTGATCAAGGTACTTAGAATGCAAGGATGGAGGGTCTAATTGAAAACCCCTGTTGATAGGACTAACTGATGCTACAACGTTTCACAAAGCACCGGGCACTGGTGGCTCACGCCTGTAATCCTGGCTACCCAGGAGGCCGAGATCTGACTCTCAGGTCAACACCAGCCTGGGCAGACATGTCCATGAGGTTCTTATCTCTAATTAGTTATTCAAAAAAAAAGCCCGAAGTAGAGCTGTGACTCAGGTGCTAAGAGAGCTAGTCTTGAGCCAAAAAGCTAAGGGACAGCACTCAGGCACTAAGTTCAAGCCCTAGGACTGGCACAAGACAAAAAAGTTTTTAGAAAAAGGAAGTTAACACTTCAGTTTAATCCAATGTGAATGTTAGGCTAACAGTATCAGAAACTGGTGTTTAAAGGAATTTGAGTATTGTGCTCACTTACAATATTAATTTTATGTTACTTAATACTATGTTAATTTCTATTATTTTGAAGTGGATCTGACATCTATCTTTGCAAATGCAGCATCCGTATTTTACATGTATAGTCTCTATTATAAAGTACCTACTGAATTGCATATAATTTTTTAAATGTCACAATGGAGAGGTATATTATTGAGCTTAATTTCCCCTTGTATTTTTCCTTTTCCCCATATTTAAAAAAAGTAATGGTTGGAACTCTAAGCTTATCTGAGAAACAATTGCTATCTTGTGCTCCTGAAAATAGCATGAAAGGAATTTATGCCGTATTATCCCACTAAAACATCTCCGAGGTGATGCTTTAGACTTCAGACTGAGATTAAGAAGAGATGTGATTCGGAGTTCTGAAAAAGTCTCCACCAGAGTCATATAAACTTCATTTGATAGTTAGCCATGTATTGGAAGGAAATTGTTCCCAATCTTGGCCTCAGACATCAGTGCCTTCCAGATAGTCTGTGACCTCATCACCAAATCCAGGATGACTCTAATTCTTTCTACATCAGAACCTCCCAACTTCCACAGGTCTGAGGAAGGGAGACTGAATTTTCTAATCCACCAGATGGAATGAGGGCTTAAAATCAGATTCGTTTTGACTTCCAAAAAGGGCTAATACATTTCTGTCCTTTAATTGTAGAGTATTTGCTTTATTCTGAGGTGGAACTGAAGTGAAATGATTAAAAAATAATAATATATGATAGGTGGCTAATGTATTTCTTGCACACATACTTTTCCAGCACAAGCTACTTAGCAAACACATCATGAGGTCCAAATGAGCGCTCTTGTTTCTCATTGAATACAACACATTTATTCTGGAATGGTAGAATTTTGTAGCTAAACAGTAAGTACCATGTTTAACATTTGGGAGGCAAATTGTCAGGATAAAAGAAAATTCTTTGGCCCTTAAAAAATTACTTTTGGTTTGCAATTTTCTCCCATTAACATGTACTTAGTAATGCCTTGTACTTTCTGCCATGCAGCCTTTTTTGCAATGAAAAAATGCAAGAAATCCCAAATTATTCCCACTTGCTCAGGAAACCTCTTCTTTTGACTTTTGAGAAGCGACACATATGGTTTGAAAATGTATATGGTAGAACTGATAGCATCTAAGCGGTTGTGGATTGTTGCTAGGAAGTCCAAAAATCTCTCTAGAAACTTGTGGGAGCAGCCAGGTCAAATTTAGAAACCCTTCCTACACATCTGAGACCATTTTGTTCCAAGGCCAGCATTATGCTCAACTCTTTGCTAGGAAATGCGTCTCCCACACCCTGCGATAAAGGAGTGGTCTGTCTGTCATGTTGATGACATCACTGGTCAGGAATGATTTTGCACCCCTGGCTGGGTAAATAAAAGGACTCTAAATTTTATAGCTACATTGTCCTATAGAAAATAAATTTGATTTTACCTTGTCCATTCCTTGCTCACTGTATGTTCCTAGCTCTTTATACACATTTGAATTCTTGTCATTTTGATTCTTAACTAATTAATACACTAAATATAATTTTAATCCATGTTGCCTAACTCCTTCTATGAGACTATGCACATTTAGAAAGTGAGATACTTTTTCCAGCAAAGCCCCCTGGAAGACTGTTTACCATATTTCCAAAGCCCCACTTTGTTCAATCAAGTTCCATAAAAGGTATTGATCACCTTTCTACACAATCCATAAAAAGGATGGACATTTTTCTCTATGTTCCCTTCTCTAGCACAGCATCTTCCTATGTGTAAAAATCTTCTAATTTCTGTCAGAATTGGCTTTTCCTCCACCCCTTAGCATAACCTGAAATGAAGAGCAAATCTTGACAAATCACTCACGATAATAGCATCTCTTTTTATTTTTTATTTAACAGAAAAACAGCTTGTCTCCTTAGCGGTAAAGAATAAAGTGACAGGAAATAAATGAGTTTCTAAATTTAAAGCAGGCATTTTGTTGCTAAAGCAACCAGAATCCACAATTATATAATGCAGATAATCTCCTCTCATAAGAACACAACCAAAATACATGCTGGAAATGAACTGATCTTGGAAATTATAATTATTGAAAGAAATGAAGAGATGACATTTTATAATTCACTGATGAACACAATACCATTTTAAAGTGATAATCTATTCTTGTTATTTTTATCTTCCTGAAAGTAATTTTTTTAAACATGCCTTTAGACATAGAGGAGATGAATATTCTAAAAAACGGAAACTTCAGGGGAACTCACAAATGATTTTTTTCTAAGATCAGCCACATTTATCATACGGCAAAAGTTGCTATGGTAACCCACAGCTCTCCTTCCAATAAAGTTGACCCTTACTCTTCATTTTACTTAAAGTTCCAGATATGTGAATGACAATCACTTTGATCGAATTACTCTGTGTGTTTATGAATACATGTATGTTCCATCAAATTTCAGAGAAGCTGATGATAAAGAATGATTTTTTAATTAAAATTGACCTAATAACTTCCTGAAACCTGTTTAGTGTGATTCATGGATTGTTTTCATTGCCAGCTATTTATTTGACTTTTAGTAACTTTCTGTCCAATATATTTCATTCTTTTGGTTATAACTCGCTCATTTCTTTTTATATATTAATATTAAATTCTATGGACAAACTTGAGTTCAAGGTCATAAGAAAACTAGGCTGATGATTATACATTATATTCTCTTACAAGTCTTGCCAAATTCCTAGGGACTAAAGATATTACACTACTAATTCAAGTACTCATTAAAACAATCATTTTTGCTGAAATTTCCTTATTAATCCATTGAATGAGAATTATTAATGACTTGGCATTAGAAATTGTTGAATATAAAAAGCCAGATTCAAGTCTGATATCACATGTGTATTTGACAGCAACTATGCAATAATTATACATGTTCAGAGCTAACTTGGATATTTGGTATGGTGGATGGTTGGGTTGCAATTTATTTAATTTTGCTTCTTTCCAAATAAATTATCAGCATTTGCAACTACATTGTCAAAGGTTGTCCTACCTGATTTCTTCCAGATTTTCTGAGGTCTACCTGAGAAGTGAAATACGTCCTATTGTAAGGAAGAATGACAATAATGCAAATCTCTTCACTGTTTCTTATTCCATGCATGAACACTTGTAGATCAAAATTGTGGGAGAGAATGCCAAAAGAGGTGACATTGATCAAGATGCATTGTATTCATGAACTGTTTTGTTAAGTGGCACCCCCTTTGTACAACTACTTAAAGATAATAATTAAAAATACTCAAGACCAGTAAATTGTGCATAGACATCCATAGCACATTAGGTAAAGAAACAGAGAGGAAGTCAGAGAGGCTTTGAGAGCTAATAGCTTTGAGAATTCAAAACTATGAGCAGGGAGCTATACCTTACAGTGGCTTAAAGGGAAGGAGATAAATGCAGAAGGTAAGAGAAAGGCTCCTTTGCAGGAAGAATGCCCCATGCCAGTTTTCAGAGCCTAACCTTGGTGAGGAGGTGGTTTCTAGACACACTCAACTTGAGGCCAGGTGAGAAAGGTATTCATTCATGGAAAAAGAATGCTCACATACTGAGGCCCACCAGGCTGACTATGGAAAGCTTTATAGTACATCAATGTAAAACCAGAATGTTTGGACCCTGGGCCTCAAATTTCATGCATCAGATCTAGCCACTGGTGTTTATATGCCAAATAGAAACATAGTAAAGGGCAGAGATTTATTACACGGCACACAGGCATGCTATGGGAAGACAACACTTAAGTCCATCCTCAACTACCTTTGAGATGCAGATATGAGTTTTCAATTTCACAGATGAAGAACTGGGAAGTCCCTGGTAGGCCATCATCTTAGTCATGGCTTCTGGAAAGTTCCAAAGTTGCTCTTATTGTTTCATTACGTGAGGGAGGTGGGCACAGGTCAGTCGAGGTAGCCAGCTCACGGTTGCCTGACAGGTGCTTCGTCCTCAGCTCTGGACTGTTTTCTTTCTTAATATGAGTCTAATCAGAAAACCTGTTGTACAAATCAGCTGGTGTTATATTTGTTCTCATTAGAAATTTGGGGTGGTTTGTACTACCCATTTAATGTCCTGTTTTTGTATCAGTTTACCTAGCTGTAATATTCAGTAAATGGAAAACAATATTACAGTGGTTTGAAAAGTACAAAAAAAATTCAAGGCAGGTGTCACTTAATACAATTAAGAATTTTATTTTCTGCAGCTCATGTTGTATTTATTGTTCTATAGTTTGACTTTAAGGGGAAGACACTGTAACAAATTCTGTTGTTAGAAACCTATGCAGCAAGTACCACAGCTACTAAGCTAAATTATACAACAATTAGAGGGTACGGATAACACAGGACTGGAAGTGGGTTCAGTGTATGGATGAACATGGGAACTCTGCCCACACTTTGCTCTTGGTACAGGGACCATTGATGTAAGGCAATAGAGCCAACTGAAAATGCAATTCACAAGTGAGAACTGCGAACAATAACAAGGTGCTAAGTCTGTAGGGACTTTTCCAAACACAACTTTTTAACTGGTATGAGGAAGTCTTAAGTGTTTCATGATAACCAGTTAGTAACAAAATTCGGATGCATCTTAAATCGTTCATGTTAGGTTTATAGTTGTACATCAACCTATGCGTGTATGTGCAGGTATGGAGAAAGATTGTGTTTGTGTGTGTGTGCGCGTGAATACGCAGTGGGCAAGGAAAGGGTAATATTCAAGTAGAATATTTCAGAAATCATTTTGTTCATGAGCACACTCAAAAATCACATTTGTCCCCAGTGTAATCCAATATTTGATCATTCATTTACGTATTCCGTTTCTTCAACGACAGTGCTATCTGTTAAGAAGAAAGCATCAGAACTAGAACTTGAGAGCAGAGGAGAAATGACTGGAATCAGAAGTGTTAGCAGGCTTAGAAAAAGCTCTGCCCAGAAGCAGTTGTGTCTCAGTCAGTTGAGATTAACACAAACATAAAAGAATCACCTCTTGCCAACTTTATTTGGGGAGCCCAGCCATCCATGGGTGATGGAATAAATTTAAAAGTCCAGATGATGCAGGAGATACTTGGGAAGCCGGGCCAAAGCATTCAGTTCGCTTTTGAATTTATTTGCTCACACATGGATGACCATTCAGTGCAAACGAAAGCAGAGAAGCACAACTCATCTACAAATATGTCCAAGAAATGTTTGGTTTGGTTTCAGAAAATGTCTTTTTTTCTCCTTTTCCCTCTTAGGATTTGCCTGATATGCTTTAAAAGAAGTTCTCTGCTGTCCTCATTTTACAGCAGCAGAAAGATAGGAGATTGCCTGGCCCTGCATTCATATGAACAGTATAAAACAGGAATCTTAACATTCAAAATAAAATACAGACCAGGAGACAATTTTTCAGAAATATAAATTGTTTGTTGTTGAGAATCAAACCCAGAATTTCTCTGTCTCTGTCTCTCCCTCTTTCTCTCTCCCTCTCTTACCCCTCATCCCCCCTCTCTCACACACACACATACACACACACACACACACAACACACACATACCACTAATCAAGTCTCATAGTCACCCCAGAAAAACTATCCTGTCTAGGGAATCCCCTAAGATAAAGGGATGGGGTGAGCAGAAGTTAGACAGTAGCCTTGAGTGTGGTGACAGTATTCTAGAAGTTGTAGAGAGCTATTGAAGTAGGGATCACTTGTGTAGAGTCTCAAAAGTGGGTGTGATTTGCATCAAGGTGATTATGGTAGCCTTCCCATGCAGAATACTTATATTTAATATGACGTAATTTATCACACATGCATACCGAGCTTTGTTAGGCACATGTTAAAGGCCTGTTTTCCAAATGCCTTATAAAAGTTTCCAGCATGGGATAGTTTTTGTACATCTATTGTCTGCATTGATCTTTGGTGGGTATTGATATAGTTTCTTGTGCAATATAAATTTAATTTTCAGCATTTTTCAGATGATCCTACAGTTGTCCCCAATCCTTTGCTGAATATCATACCACTCTTTATCTCTCCTTTTAATTAAAAATGTCTCTTTTGTTACAAAATAAAGCACCATGTCTATTTAATTCTATTTCCGTATGCTTGTTTAGCTCTATTGATTTGACATGCTATTTGTGTGTCATCACTTTATATTAAAATCTAATAATCCCAGTTCATTGCTTCTTTTAGGTTCAACCTATTTTATTTTTAAAATTTTTATTAACATAAGCTAATTGTGCAAAGGGATTTCATTGTATTACTTGTAACTTAAATTTCTTGTTTCTCTCCAAATAATCCACCTTTTGAAATCCTGTTATATTGGGTTTGATTGTTTTTTTTAATTTTTAGGGTAAATTCTAAATGTGAGTGAATACATGTAACATGTTTTTCTGAGACTGGCTTATCTCATTTAATATGTTGATCTTCACAATTTCATTCTTTTTATTGGTGAATGAAAATAATATATAAAAGTATATATATATCTACATATATATCATATTTTCTTTATTAGATTATCTTTCCTTGGATGTCTAGGCAGGTTCCATATCTTTGCTATTGTAAATAGTGCTTCTATAAACTTGTGCGTAGAAATATGTCTCTTGTGTGTATAATTGAATTCCTTCCTCCATATGACTAAAAGTGGTATATAGCAGGAACATATGATATTTCTATTTTCAGTTCCTCAGGAAACCTGGAAATCAACTAATTTCCATAGTGTTTGCAACAGTTTACATTCCTACCAACATTCATACCCATGGTTTCTTTTCCCCGCATCTCGGCCAGCATTTGGTGTTTGTTTTCTCCACGACGGCCATTCTCACTGTGGGAAGAGGGAATCTTAGTGTGTTTTGATTTGTTCTTTTCCTTTCTGACTAAGAATAATGATCATTTCTTTACTGGCTTATCAGCCCTTCATACTTCTCCTTTTGAGTATTGTCTGTCTGATTTGTTGGCCCATTTGTGAATGAGATTATTTGTTCATTCAGCGTTTCTGTTTTTAGGAGTTTTAAAATACATTTTATGTATTGATCCTTTGAACAGCTTGCAAAGATTTTCTTCCATTCTGTTGGTGGTCTCTTGATTCTGGAAATTATTTCCTTTGATGTGCAGAGGCTTTTTAGTTGGATGAAATCCCATTCATCAATTCTTGCTCATATTCTGAGCAATTGGAGTTCATTTAGAAAGTAACTGCCCTCTCTGTCTCCTCAAAACCCCACTGACCTCGGAGCGCCTTCTCTCTACTTGCTCCTCAGGTCCTGTGTGCACCTCTAGGTGCAACACACATGCAACTCTGACAGTGTTCGCCCAAATATGTCTTACACTGGGGCAAACGAACAGCTCACCAAGCTGTGCCCTCTGGCAGAGAACAGGGAGGTTCCATGGGTCTTGCCTGAAGTCTCCTTTCTCTGCCTCTGTCCAGCAGTGTATCACCGTGTGGGAGGGAAGAAGTTGGGGGTGGGGTAGATCATTATTTCAAGGTCCTCTGAGCTCTAGGAGCGCTCAGCTCTGCCTGGCAGCAAACCCCACAGCTGGCACCTGGCCCCTGAATGCCAGCCACAGCCCCAGTGCTGTTTCTGCCATGATCTGCCGGAAAGAAAACTTGAACTTATCAATAGGACATGGCCACTGACCACCCTGTCCTTCACACCCCCCCCCCAAGCTTCTGCCTGGTTGATGCTGTCCAGCCCTCCCACAGCAGACTCTCTTTCTAATTAGTTTTATTGGTGGCTTTCATCCCACGCTCTGTGGTAGGCTGTTCCAGCATTCCCAGAGTTACTTTAATTCCCTGTTTTTTAAAGCCCCCAGCACAGTCGTAAACTCTGCCTGTCTGCAGCAGGGAAACCAACAGGCCATTCTTGTAACCAGAGCTCTCTGCCTGTGGGCTGGTCATTCTGTTTCCAAAATGGTCCTCAAGTATTATACTTGCCTGAATTCAAGGCCCTGAGTTCAAGCCCCAGGTCAGGAAAAAATGGTGGGGGAGAGGGTTGAAAAATGTGTTTAACTAGTTTTCTGTGCTCCACAGCAACCTTTTTGCCTGTGGAGTATTATTTACTATTCATTCATTCCAAGCTACTGCAGTATTATTTACTTTTCCTTCACCATATGCTACTGCTGTTTGTTCTCTCTGTGTTATTTGTATCTTTGAGTATGACTTATAAATCAATTCAACTTTGATTACTTAATGATTTAGGAGGTAAGTTTCCCCTAGGACTGTACTTGTACATGATTCATGCAGTGAGCTACATCCCAATCTCCTTTCGGTTGAAATGTCCTTCCTGACCTACTTTTGTGGGCATTCTTTCAATATCTACTTCTTCACACACTACAAAAAGAAATTTTCTATTTCCCTTTCCCTTTGGTATCACTTCTTCAGCCACAGCAGTTAGGTACAAGAGCCCTCTCAACTCATTCTTTGCACTCAGTTCTCATCATTACAAGGAGAGCTTTTACTATTGTCTTGTGGGCTCCTCGCTTTGAAATATTTTCTTTGCATCTCCCCCTTCATTCTCCCTCAACTTTAAGTCCATTTTGTGTCTGTTTCGGGTTGTGTTTTCAGAGCTAAATCCACTGAAAGAAGCAGAAAAAATTCCAATTCTCACTCCACATATCAATATAAGAAATAAGAGCTGACTTTTTTCCTGTTGTTAAATAAGAAGTCCTATAAATAGATTTCTTAACCAAATAATTGGATAAAATGTAAGCAAAATACTATTTTATAGTAGTGGAAAAAGCATGCAATAATCTGCAAGAACTATAAGTTATACAAACAGATATAAAATTAGAACGTGCTTATATCTCATCGTATCTATAAGATATCTTTCTCTGTGTGTACACAAAACAACAACAAAATATAAAGTAAATTTGGTATTAAATGGTTTCACCCAATTGTAAGTTAACTTAAGTATTCTGAGCATACTTCAAATAAGCTCAGATAATGTTGATTAGTAGCCTAAGTGTATTAAACACATTTTAACCTATGGTAGATTCAGTTTATGAAGGTATTTTACACCATTATAAGTCAAGGAGCAACTACATAAAGAACTTATACAATTCATAGCAAAAAAAAGATGACTGTCCAATCCAAAAATAGGCAAATTTCAAATTTTATGCAAGGCAAGCTATTCTTACAAAATTCAAATAACTTATTAAACACAGTGTAGAAAATGCTCACCTCCAGTGATAATCAGTGGAAATAATGTTTAAAAGCTAACTGTCATGAAAAAGGTGGAAAAATGTGATAGAAAATGAAACATTACCTCAGACATACAGGTAAACATAATTTGATAGAACCATTTTGATAATTGACCAATTTGACAATTGGCAGGTTAAAGACCCAGCAATTTCATTTTTACCTACATACTTTAGAAAACCCCTTCCCAAAACATGAATTCATTAGATCAGTTTTTGTAACAGGAAAAAGCTAGGAACAATCTAAATATATTCAGTGGAGGAAGGGGAAAACATTTGAAGAATCCTCAATTAATTAAATACTATAAAACTAAACATTAAATTAGACATATATACATATTCTTTAAGTAATATTGACCCTAAAATTAGACACAATGTGTATAGTATGAGACTATTTACTAAATGTTTATGATGCCTAATAATGTACTATATACTATTCAGGACTGTATTCATCTAGGACAAAAATACAAAGAAAAGCACGAGGAAACAAAACAGAATACTTGCCCCAGAGATCCTCTTCGCGAACCAAAGATAATTCTAGACTTTCCATAATCAAAGCTCCACTCTGCAGGCCTATAACACAGAAATGCCAGTGCTCATCACAAGTGATTGATTAGAACATAAAAGCAGTGGTGTCCAACTTTGAGACGCCAACTCAGTCTCTTCCTAGGATCTCATCATTTGAACCATCTGCAAGCATTTCAGTCTTTGTGTCTCTATTTTTCCCCCCATTCTTTTCTACTGAACCAAATCGTAATAAAAGTTTAAATAGCAAGTCATATGGACAAACAGAATATTCAAATAATGGAAGAAGTAAAGGCTGCATGTGGGACCATTCTTTTCTGTAGAGACAGCAGTACCATTGGCCTTTGTTCTCTGGCAGAACAGCCATTTTCAAGGTTCAAGCATGAATCTCCATGCCATGATTGATGACACAGACCATACCCATGGAACATGCTATTTTATAGCCTTTATGTGTTTTTCCTATACTAGAGGGGTTTTTTTTGTTTTACTTTCCCATTTTTTTAACGTTCCCTTTTTTTCTGTAAAAACCTCAATTTACAATGTCAAATCTGGGATCTCCACTTGATATCCATCCATTCTAGTGACTTATTTATAATTAGAATTAGTACATTGTAGTGCACGCTTTGGTGCTTCACACCTCTAATCCTAGCTTCTCAGAAGCTGAGATATGATGCTATAGAAGATTGTAGTTAGGAACCAAACAGCTCTTGAGACTCTCTCCCTGAAATAACTGGCAAAAAGCTGGGCTGGAGGCGTGACTTCAGAAAATATAGCAACAGCTCAGCAAGCAAGCTTAGCAAGCGTGAAGCCCTTACAAGCTCCAGAAAAATTAGTCTAACTTAATAAAATATAATGAGAATCAGACTCTAGGTCAAATTCTTTCTCAGCAGTAGAAATTTATCAAAGCTTATCATCTTTTCCTTGTAATAAATGAGCCTTGCCAACTTGCAAGATCAATCAAGGCAACTGGTCAAGAATCATACACGTTAGGCTTTCTAGGACAGGATTTATTATCTCACACCAACAAAGAAAATAGCACAAACCACTCTTTCTTTCCTACTCCCTTGCTCTTTGCACATAAGTGTAGCTTGCTAGGATTTAGCAAGGACAGGCATAAACATCTTGGTCCTTGGGCTACAGGCATTTAAGCAGTGCCATTATGTGAGCCAATCCATCTGCTGGCATAATCGAGGGTGTGAGTTTTGTGGATACAGCATTATTCAGCCTCCCTGCACCCCAGCTCTGCCTTCCTAACTCAGAACTCCACCAAGGATGATTACCTCAAGCAATGAGCTGTAGCGAGCATTCATGGAGCAATGCTTAGTTCCTAAATCATCCTGCCAGGAGAGAGGTAAATTCTCCAGCCGATGAGCCTGAGGAACTCAGTTCTAGACAATCAATCGCTACCTCTGACTAGCAAAGTTAAAAGCCAGAAGTCATTTCCTAGATACCATTAGGGACAGAGCCTGGGATGTAGGCTGGGTTGATCAGGTACATTCACTGGAAACTTCTATTTGAAAAACATGAGAACATATGCAATCTATCCTTTATAGAGAAGAGCAAAGGGGAAATCAGCTTTAGGAAGCAGCATAACCACTGTTCCTCCTGTCCCAGAGCTACTGTCGACCCTAGAATCTGGCCACAAGCTCAGTGGAGTCTTTGCTCCAGCAGTGCTCACAACTCTTGAGGCTATTTTCCTCAGTACTATAGCTTCGTAGCCTACCTGCTTATTTTTCCAAGAGATCATACAATCTGCGTAACACATTTTTATCAAATTCCTTCGCGGATGAAACAAGCAAAGCAGCTGCTCTTGTTTCAAACCAGGACACTGACAGCGAGTGAGCTTTCAGGCCTGACTGTCAGGGCCATCTCCCTCAGAAACTAGAAACCTGCCATGGCGTGTGTGGACAGGTGGGATTCGAAGGGCATAAAGATCCAGCCTCTGGCAACATCGTGCAGCACAGTGGTTGGACATTTAATTAAATTATCACCTCCATTTCACTGGAATGAAGGGCTAATTGAAGGCTGGCTTTAGAACACAGAGAAGTCACCAGCATAGAGCAGCATGAATGACACAAAGAACACAAACCCCATGAGGTAAATGGTTGACTTCTAAATATACTTGAGAGTCACAGAAAAGCTTTTATGAGCTCCACCATCTTAACTTCTCAGCTCAAAGTACTGTCAGGAACGTTTTATGAGTGGGCTAGAAAGATTTCCTTAGTCTTCTGCAATTTCAGGGCTGAGGTAATCAAACAATTAAATCGTATCAAATGACATCATCTGAATATGCAACTTCATTAGGTCCTGTAGGCAAAATTCAAAACAAGGAGTAGGTAGGATTAGAACTCTTACTCTCTGTAGTTCAAGACCAGAATCAGGTCCTTCTGGCTCTTTAAGAATTGAGGTAAAGAAAGAGCAACTGCATATTAACTCCAGGCAGGGAAACAGTATCTACTAAAAATAATTCCTACATTTTTCTATAGATATCAATAAAATACTGTGCATAATAATTAAATAAGTACTATTATTATGTATTAACAAAACGTGAGGATGGAGTGTGACATCACATTAAGAAGGGAAGCAACTTTTTTTAAAAAATAATAAGCGAAATACTTTGTGGTGGGCGGATTTGGCAGAGATTTGCTGTAAGAGATGTCTCAGTGTTTACTAGGTTAGCTGACCGAAACCCGGATTTCATAACGGCAATTAAAGCTAAACATTAGAGTTAACATAACACAGGTGATAGAATCCATGGGCTTAGGATGACAGAAACGCTGAAGTGGATCTTTCATGACGGTCCAGTTTTTCATGCACTTAGCATCTCCAAACAACCCATACCATGTCCTCTCAGAGAAAACAAGCCCTCAGGAAGGCACCAAAAATGGTATTTCCTTGAGCACATCGAGAAGTTCTTTCATAAGCGGTGTCTGACCTCTGGGTCCAGAGATATAAGAAGACGGCCAACTTGCTTGTGTGACTACAGAGACCCAGCATGCCTTGCATCAGGTAAGACCAGGTATAACTGAGGAGTGTTTGAAAACACGTATCAAAATTCTGCCAGGTGCTGATGGCTCCCACCATTAATCCTAGTTACTAAGGAGATTGAGATCTGCTGGTCTTGGTTCAAAGTCAGCCTAGTCAGGAAAGCCTGTGAGACTCTCATTTCCAATTCATCACCAAAAACCCAGAAGTGGAGCTGTGGCTGAAGTGGTAGAGGACTGGCCTTGAGCAAAACCAAAGCTTTGGAGCAGTGCCCAGACCCTGAGTTCAAGTCCTAAAACCAGAAAAAAATAAAACTAGAATTCCTATTGTAAATTTTCCTTTAAGGAACATGGAACAGACTAAATGTTCAGTGGGGAAAGGGGAAAAGCCAGGCATTTCAGAGACCATTAGCTTGACACTCCGAGGTATCAAATACCATTATCTTGGTGGGCTGTTTCTAATCCATCTGTGTAGAGAGCCTCGGATAGAATACTTGTGCCCCTCCACTTCTAAACGCAGCCCCCAAGTTCAAAGAAGATACCTTTGTGTCCTGATGGGTGAGTTTCAAAGTCTGGAAGATCTGGAAGGTGTAGTAATATCATTCACACACATTGGCACAACATGGTTTTCATGTTATCCTTGATTGTTAATTCCATTGCATCGTGTGGTTCCAATAGATGCATTGAGCAAGTGGGAAGCACCCCAGTGTTTTCTCCCACATGAGTGATAAAGATTATTATCATGTATTTAATCTGGTTCACTTGCTCCCTTTTCAGTTGTTAGCCAAGATTCAATCTCATTTGAGGTACCAATAAACAATGTTCCTGAATTTCAGTTGGTCCATAAATATTGGTCTGAGAAATGTGTGGTATTTTGTTTTGGTCCAGACAACATGAGTTGCTATCCTGAGGAGACCAACAATTCACTTCCACTGTTATATTTCTGTGTCAAATCATCTGCATGACTCTCCATCAGAATTTCACATAAAACAACTTTACTTCTGAGCAGTAAAGCTGTCTACTATCATGATAGAATTCTATATCTAGATGCTGACAAACAAAGAAGGCAGTCCATTCCCTCCAATGAAATCTTCTATTGAAGTACTACTACTACCATGAATGGTGAAGAGTGGCATAAAAATAATCACAAATCTCAAGTGCTAAATAGGTGTTATGTTCTCTTTGTCTAGAAATCAGTCTTAAATAGTTCTTTTAGTCTCCAGTAAAGACTGAACAACTGACTTTACAACACCAGGTAGACTGAAGTCTGAGTTGTCTTGTACCCACTGAACATTTGAGACATCAAGCTGAGGATGCTCATAGACAGTCCCTCAGCAAGTACAGTCCCTGAGGACATAGTGGCTCACCTGAGCAGTTGAGCTGTCAGCTCACTGTGCTATCCCTGATGCAATCTCTTCATGCCTCAACCCATTTTTGTGACCACATGGAGAGATCTGTATGACGACTTGAGCAGAAGGGAAATAGGTCAGGCCTGGTGCACCGAGAGCTTTGTCCGCTACGCTGACAATAGTTCGAAATACACTGCTGTATTCGTATAGCCACATATGGGATGGTTCTGAGAAAGAGCTAGTTCTCCCAGTGGGCAGAACTAACAGAGTTCGCCATGTGGTCCACTTTCCCTGGGAGGAAGACTACATGAGGAACAATTGGAAGCCATGACTAATGGTCTGACCAGATGGTCTGAGACAAAGAAGCTTGGATAAACCACTCAGAGTGAACTCCAGAATCAGAGAGTATTTTTGTCCTTTGCAAATGCTTAGCACCAAGTTCCCACTAAAGAGAGGTTCTCAGTAATTAAGGGAACAAGTTGTCCTAGCATGTAGATGCCAGTACATCTATTTTTTTTTTATTTTCTAGAATCCCAGCACTGTTTACTCAACATGCTCATTTAAATAGCAGCCATGGTGGCAGAAGGGGGTGCTGGATCAGCTTAACAAATGGATTTCTCCTCACCAACGCTAACTTGGCTATCATAATGACCGAGTGGCCAATTTGACATCGGCATGAGCAACCATCCCTGAGCCACGTATTCTGAGGAGACTGGATAGCCTGCTGGCAGTGAGTTGATTATTTTGGACCCCTTCCTCATGGTGGATTTTTCCTTATTGGAATAAACATTTATTTGGGATTTGGATTTGCATCCTCGGCTTGCCATGCTTTGCCAGTTAACACCATCTGCTGACTTCCTGAATGCCTACTCATCATCAAGTTAACCCAAACAATATTACTTCTCACTAAGAAGGGCCCAATTTGCAAAAGGAATGAGGCAAAAAGCTGATGTGCATGGGATTTGCTGGTCCTGGGCCACAAGAGCATCTGGCCTTATGGAATATTGAAATGATCTTTTGAAAAACAAGATTTAGTAACTATCTCAACTAGAAGACAAACACTCAGTGAAATTTAGATGGTCTCTGATACAAGATGGTCTAGTTCTTTGTGATGTTCTACAATAAAGTCAATGATCTATGGACAGAAATGAGAAGTGGTAATCTGACCTCAGAAGTTGATTGATTCAATGTGTATATTTAAATAAAAAAATCATACCACTATATGTCAACACAGGACTTTTAACATTGCCTTAAAGCCTGCATCTTTTTATTTTTTAACCACTCATGAGGATTGAACTCAGGGCCTGAGCTGAGATTTTTCACTCAAAGCTAGCTCTCTACCACTTTAAGCTGTAGCTCTACTACCAGTTTTCTGGTGATTAATTGGAGATAAAAGTCTCATGGACTTTCCTGCCTGGGCTGGCTTTGAATCAAGATCCTCAGATCTCCTAAGATTACAGGTGTGACCCTAGGATTATAGGTATAAGCCACCATCAGCATGTGGGAAATACAGAGGATTTTTTTTAATACAGAGGATTTTTAAGACTGTTACCAAAATGCTGTTCTCTAAAACACAGCATAATGAAATTTGTTTAAATTACTTGTTTATACACTGCACCCTATTATTAACTCAGAAACATGAATGTATAAACATAGTATGTCCTATAAAGCAGGATTATTCCATGTGTACACCCAGAGCATTTATATAATAAATACCCAAATATTTATAGGACAGGTGACTTAAATAACAAATTGGTAGAAAGCTCACTTTCTACCAAACTTATTAAGAACATACATAATCTGTTAGCATGTTGCCACTCTGATCCCATTCTCTTCCCTGTGTAAAAATGATATGCCAAGTCATTTCTTCAGCTGACTCTAACATTAACAACAATACTGCATTGTTTATTGGAGGACAGCTAATATTCTATAGAAATAAGTTGTATCTGATAAATATTTATTATTTTTAGTCATGATACATCTTTCTACCTAAATCAAAATATGTTAGTTTCAACAAGAAGATAAAAAGAGATGCTTAGAGGGGCTGGGAAGGTGGCTCAGTGGTACAGTGCTTGCCTTGCATGCATGAGGCCCTGGGTTCGATTCCTCAGCACCACATAAGCAGAAAAAGCTGGAAGTGGTGCTGTGGCTCAAGTGGTAGAGCACTAGCCTTGAGCTGAAGAACTGAGGGACAGCGCCCAGGCCCAGGGTTTAGACCTCACAACACACACACACACACACACACACACAAAAGGAGATGCTTAGAATAGGATCAAATAAAATAAACACATTTTGTTACAATTCTCACAGATAGTGTTCTGCATTCCTTGGAACTATTTGGTCTTTTTCTTGCTCCCTGGTTTCACTTCTCAATATTTGATCCTAGGAAGCAAGCGAGGCTCTTTTCCTTTCTGTAAATATTTTTAGTTAATTCCTATAATAGCATGATGTGGGACTCAAATATATGCAGGCCCCTATGTTTAAATGGGGGTGATCTCATGGGATGAGTTTTTAAAATATGTATTTTTTATTGTAAAGATCCTGTACAGTTACATGAGTAAGGTAATGAGTACATTTCCTATCGAGCATTTTTACCTCCTTCATTGTTTTTACCCTACCATCCCTTCCCTCCCTACCTCCTTACTTCCCCCATTTCTCTCTCCCCCCATAAGCTGTAAAGTTCATTTTCGACATAGTGTCAGTACATTATAAGTACATTAAAAACAACAGCAAGAACAATAAAATCTCTTGTGTCCCTATCTTGGGGTTCATTTATCTTAGCATCATCTTATATGGTCATATGTACATAGCTTTTGACCTTTTAAGACCTTTTCTTGTCCTAGATTTATATTAGATATTGCAGATAAGGGAAACTATGGGACCTATGTTTCTTGGGGCCTGGATTACTTCACTTAATATGATTTTTTCCCAAGTATTTCCATTTCCTAACAAATAGGGCGATGTCATTCTTTCTGATGGAGGCATAGAATTCCATTGTAGATATATACCACATTTTCTTGATCCATGAGATAAGGTTTTTTTATTTCCTCCCTGACTAATAGAAAGAAAGAGAAAATATAAGTTAAAAACCAAGAAGGTAGTTAACAAAATTGTGTGTGTATATATGTGTGTGTGTGTGTGTGTGTGTGTGTGTGTGTGTGTGTGTGTGTGTGTGTGTGCATGCTAGTCCTGGGCTTGAATTCAGAGCTTAGGAGTTGTTCCTGAGTACTTTTGCTCAAGGCTAACCATACCACTTTATCCACAGCTCTACTTCCAGCTTCTTTGGTAGTTAATTGGAGATAAGAATTTCATGGACTTTCCTGCCAGCTGGCTTTGAACCATGATCCTCAGATCTCAGCCTCCTGAGTAGCTTGGATAACAGGTGTGAGACACCAGCGCTCAAGCTAACATTCTACTTTCTCACTCTGAATACATATTGCTTTGTGTGCTGAATATTCTGAATTCTTCAGAGTGAAAATTCTTCTGATGAGGAAAAGGAAGTATGTATGTGATGCAACTCTACAATTCCCAGAATTTTATCTCTTATAAGACAATAATCATATCTATTCAATTCACTGGGGGCATATGTTAAGTCAAAGCACTAAGAAGTCTCTGAAAAATATAGACACCATCCTAAATAAATCCAGGAGAGAAGATTGATGCCTAAAATACTAAGAATAATATAAGAAAAAATGAAGCTTGTCTATGACAGGATTATAAATCATACTATGGGAACTAATTAACATATTCAAATTTGAGTATGAAAGAATGTCCTGGAATAGTCAAATGTTTTAACTCTAAAGTCTGACTACTATATCTTTCCATATGCCCCAAAATGTCTACTATCCTTGCATAGGATAGCTATTCAATAAGTGATTACTGACTGAAAAATTACTTTTGAGGAAAGAATATTTTGATCTAAGACAAGATGTGCCATGAATTTTCACAAGCAAAACCAGTCAGTAAGAGGTGTGGTTAACGTGCTCCACGGTTGTACTGAAATTTCTCTAAAAGCTATGTCAACTTAGAGTTGAAGAGCTCTTCTTTTTTTTTCTTCTTTTTTTTTTTGTCAGTCATGGAGCCTGAACTCTGGGCCTGGGCGCTGTCCCTCAGCTCTTCAGCTCAAGGCTAGTGCTCTGCCACTTAAGCCACAGCACCACGTCCAGCTTTTTCTGCTTATGTGGTGCTGAGGAAATGAACCCAGGGCCTCATGCATGCAAGGCAAGCACTCTACCACTGAGCCACCTTCCCAGCCCTAGAGTTGAATAGCTTCTCAGACATTTACATGTGGTACACAGTTTATATTTATTGTATATACTTGTTTGTTTCTTTTGGCAGGGCTGGAGTTTGAACTCAGTTCTTCATCCTTAGGAGGCATCACTCTACTGTTTAAGCCATCCCTATATTAACTTCCTAAAAATCCCTTAAAACAAGGAAGGAGAGTCTCGGTTATGCTGTGCTATTACCACACTGCAAAAGTTGAGAGTCATTTTTACATGAAACACACACGACCTGAAATTCCCTATTATTCCAGATGCCACAACTCTAGTCAGCTGTCAGTCCCCACAGCAAATGCCCGCAGTTGTAAGTGGAGGAAAGTTCTTTTAGCCCAAGTGGGAAGTCTTCCCGCCCATGATCCCCTGGCTCTGTTCTCTTCAGCCAGCACATCACTAGGGCGGGGGGAGACACAGCAGAGTAAAACTGCTCACCTTGTGTCTTCGAAGTGCAAAGAGTGAAGGACAGACTAGTCAGAAAAGTCCCCAGGGCACAACCCCAGTGATTTGAAAACCAGCTCCCAGGGCAGCAAATCTTGGTCATTTGGTCCTTAGGGACATTTAAGATCCAACCTGTACCTCCATTCTAAGCCATTCAGAAAGAAATCTTTCCAGAGCATTGTCATAAGTGGGTCCCTACACCAGGCAAGATTTTCAAATGCTGAAAGAAATAATGACATAATAAAAGACATGTGCTGCCCGTGTCAGCACAGCTGCAACTGCCATTTTGTTGCTGTTGTTCTTTTTTTCCTATTTTTTCTTCCTTTTTTTAAAAAATTTTTTGCACAGCAGCTCTCATAGAAAAGTAGCAGACCCCTTTCCTCACGGGCACGTTTCATCTTTAAAGACATAGTTTTGTAAATACGATTTCAGAAATATGGTCTAGGCAGAGACGAATGAGTGGAGAAGATAAAGAATCTCTGCTTTCAAAGGCTAAATGTTCTTCACAAGGTGTGCATCTTACCACCCCATGCGGTCAAAATCTCCCCATTTGAACTTTCAGATTCTCAAAGCTGGGAAGGACTGAGCTACCACTAATCAAGTACCGAACTCATGGCATTGTCTGAAGCACCTCGGTACCGGCTAGTAGGGAGATGGGGATGGAAGGGGAAACTCAGTAGCTCATCTGAGAAGGCTTGTGCTCACCCCTTCCATGATGGATGAAAGCTATTTCTTTGTGAGCAACCATCCTCCTATATCATTATGCAATGTCTGCAGTGAGGACTAACTATATTTTTTTTCCAAATTTCTCAAGTACAGTGACACATCCCTTCTACCATGTAGAACTGAGAGCTACTCATGCTGGCACTGTACTATTCTCCTAGGACACTGCATCTCTATGTAGGTTGTGTATTCTCTCATGTGCTTCTTCTGACAAGATCGAATCTCCTTGAAGATGGAGAAAGCATTTGAAAATCCCTAACATGGACAGCAGAAGAACTAGATGCCTGGCTGTGCCACATCTATGCTATTAGATGATTGTCTAGACACAACTCAGGAACTTCAAGGCTATTTCCACTGGTACGCACGTTAAAGGCTTTAAAACAATAAATAAAAAATATAGACCAACATGTAAAAAACTGAGAGGTGAAATAAAAGTGAAAAGCTATTCAACTGTAGGTTGACCTAAATCCTGTTTCCATTGGAAAGAGAGAGAGAGAGAGAGAGAGAGAGAGAGAGAGAGAGAGAGAGAGAGAGAGAGAGAGCCTTTTCAAACTAATTGGGAAAACAGTCATCTGCGCCTGACCAGAAGCTACCAAAATAAAGAGCTAGCTGGGTGCTGGTGGCTCACATCTCTAATTCAGGCTAATCAGGAGGTGAAATCTGAGAATCATGATTCAAAGCCAGCCTAAGCAGGAAAGTCACGGAGATTCTTATCTCCAATTAATTACCAAAACTCCAAAAGTGGAATTGTGGCTCAAGTGGCAGAGCACCAGCCTTGAGTGAAAAAGCTAAGGGACAGCGCTTAGGCCCCGACTTCAAGCCCCAGGACTGGCGCAAAACAAGCAAAGCAAAACAAAATCAAGCTCTTGTAAGGAAATGAATGAAAACTTCTGAAGAACCAAGTCATTTGTCACCTTTCAGGGCTTTTAGATTTGTGCTTTGCCCTATCAAATCTATTTTTGTATCACATAACTTTAACGTATTAAAATAAATACTTTATCATACCACTTCATTTTAATAACCGTTTGTATAGAGAAGAACTCCAAAAATATTTCAGCAAGGGAGTCAACAATTGCAATACTACCTATTTGTATTGGTTTTGTTTTATACTTCCCTATAACCCAAGTGACCACTCAGAGACAATTTCCCCAAGAAGCCCATTCCTAAGCCGAGAGCAGTGACTCACACTCCAGTAATCTCAACCACTCTGGAAGCAGACATCTAGAGAATCATGATTCAGTGTCAGCCCAGGCAAGACTCTGATCTCAATGCACCATTGTAACTGAGATATACATCGCCAAAAACTAAAGACCAAACACAGGAACAAAAGACCCTGAAGATTCTTCATCCAAGAGACAGTCCTGCCTTCCTGCAACCAGGCTCAGCTCATTCATAGCAACGTCAGACACCCCACCCTACCCTCAGTGAATCAACGAAGAGAAATGATGGGGTACTTTATGTTAGATTATGTGGAGAATGGAGACACCTAAATGTACTCACCAGTGCAAGTACACACACGAGACCCCTTCTCAACCCATAACTGGGCACAGTGGCATGTACCACTGTGGAAGTGTGGGAGACTGAGCAGGGAAGATGGCAGCCTGAGGAAGCAAAGTCTGTGTAGAAGTAAGCTGCAGAAGTAAGCTGGACATGGAGACATGCTTGTTATCCAGCTGTCACAGGAAATAGGTAAATCGTGGTCCATGAACATATCTGGGCAGGACATTTCTCTCAAAAATAACCAGTGCAGCAAAGAGCTAGAGATGTGGCTCAGTGGCAGAATACCTACCTAGCAAACACAACGCCCTGAGTTCAAAACCCAGTACCACCAGACTAAACCAAGACAAAAATGAAATGAAAGGTCATCTTGAGTCGGTATAAAATGGATTGCAAACATACAGGAAAAAAAATTCAGTGAGAGCAATAGATTTAAAATGACACAGGCAAAAATAGATACTATGTTGTTAATGATAATATTTGCAATGGGAAGAGCATGATAACACAGTATTGCTGTGACAACCACACAGTACCACACACTTGTAGGAAACGGATTGGACATTATTTATTTTTAAGCTTTAGAAAAGAATACATAAGCCAGGTGTCAGTGGACCACACCTGTAATCCTAGCTACTCAGGAGGCTGAGATGTGAGGATTGCAGTTCAAAGCCACAATGGGTAGGAAAGTCCTGTGAAACATTTGTCTACTTGTCTCCATGTAAGCACCCCAAAATGCCATAAGTGGACCTGTGGCTCAAATGGTAGAGTGCCAACCTTGAGCAAAAAAGTTCAGGGATAGTGCCTAGGCTCTGAGTTCAAGCCCCAGGACCAGCACAAAAACAAACAAGAAAAAAAAACAGGAATATGTAATGCAAGCCAGACATTATACTTCCAGGAATGAAATAAAGAAGTAATTATGGAAGAGTACAAACAATTGACTAACATATTATCACAGCGATGTTTGTAATGGACAAAAGCAAGAGGGCACCTAAATATTCTCAATGGAGAATTGTTTTAATAATTTATGTTCCATCCACATGCAAGATGCCACTATTTAAAATGATGTTGTACCAGGATTTTCCTAACCCCCTCTGATGCACAACACACTATCAAAACCTCCGTGCTCAGCTGCATTATGTAAAGCAGATAAAAGAAAGGCTCTTCAGTTTGAAATGGAGAGGAAAAGAAAATCGAACCCTCCCCTTACAACCTACAATGGCTTTGCTGACTTGAACGAATCCCTTTCTTATCATTAACATGGAAACATTTTCAAAACAGAATCTGACACGCAAAAAGATAGCTAAAAATACATCACTGTGTATCAATCTGTTTCCAAAAGCCAGTGAGTGAAAGATGATAAAATCAGAATCCATTATCAGAAAGAAAAAAAAAAGTGTTTTTAGGAGTGGACAAGGATTCCAGCCAGCACCCAGAGACATTACCCATTGCTTTCTGCCAGCCCTATGTATGGCCAGTGCTCCCGAACTAGAACTCCCTCCTCCTCCACCATCCAGGGCAAGCAGTACTCCTTGCGGTGTTGCTTACAGACTCTTCAGAAGAGCAGACTATTTATAAATCAAAAATCACTTAGTGCGTTAGGGATAACAGAACCCTCTTTCCCCACCACCCAACATGCATCATGGGTGAGGATGAAAAAGCAATGAATGGAATGGAAGGGATGGTGTCTCCTAAGATGTGAACTCGCATGTGCAGTTCCCTGGCAGCTACTGGATCCTGTATGTTCATGGCTTTCCATGCCATTAGGTTGCTTTTTGTAGAACCCAATATCCAAGTCACTTATTTATTTATTTATTCTCACACTATGTCTGTTGCAGGTATGATCCATGAACTGCAGGAACGTGCTGCTGAGTCACTTTGAGGCTGCACTTGCCAGCTACACAGTGAGCTTTCTTGCCCGTGGGCCCTCCAGCCCAGTCTTGCTGCAGAGGCCAGCAGCCCAGCATGAGACATCTGGGTACAGAGGGGGAGTCTCTCCAGCCTCCCTGATTCACTGAAACCAGTAAATGGCTGGGATTGTCTTGAGTGACACAGTTTTATCATGACTTTGATGAAGCAATACATAGTGACAGCATTCTTTTCCAGGTGAATTGTGACTGACACAAAGAAGGGAGGGAGAGAGGGAGGGAAGCAGGGAGGAAGGAAGGAAGAGAGGAAGGAAGGGAGGAAGGAAGGGAGGAAGGAAGGGAGGAAGGAAGGAAAGAAGGAAGGAAGGAAGGAAGGAAGGAAGGAAGGAAGGAAGGAAGGAAGGAAGGAAGGAAGGAAGGAAGGAAGGGAGGGAGGGAGGGAGGGAGGGAGGGAGGGAGGGAGGGAGGGAGGGAGGGAGAGATAGAAGGGGAAGATAGGGAAGGGGAGAAATAAGCAACCATCTAGATAGAAAGACATGTCTTATTTGCTAACAAGCTTCTCAAAATCAAAAATAAAAACTGCCACAGGGTCAAAGAGCCATCTTTACATACATACCCTCATTAAACTATGAGATTAGACAACTCCCACCAGGAGATACTGACTGCATTTCCTTTCTGCCCCACATCACCTTCTTCTCCCCTCTCCCCACACCCATGTCAGAGCCTATTGAAGATTTATAGTTACTCTTCGTAACCACTTGTTTAAATAGGTTATTCATTCAGTGGATGAAATTAGGCTCCATATTGGAATGTCTTCAATTCAATCCTTTATTTCCCTCTGAATGAGTAAGACTGCTCTCCAAAGTCAGTGAGGAGCAGGTTCCTCTGTGGTTTCTTTGCCATTGCTGAGGAGCTGTCTTAGTCCTAGGGCCCAGGACAGAGCAGAAACAGATGAGAGGGAGCAGGGAAGTTAATTCTCATGGATTCCCTTTTCACCCAAAGAACATGGATAGCACAAATGTCCTGCAACCCAGGCTGGATCTTTTAGTATCCCCCTGTCTGGATGTGTACCACACATTTGCATGAGAATCTCCACAGACTATCTACAGACCCCCTCTTAAGCCAGGACAAATTCCTCCAAGTCTCCATTCTACATCCCCTTTGATCACTCTTAAAGTCTCAATCATCTCCCTTACTCTCCATCCCAACCAAGTGTTGAAAATTGCTGACGCAAAGCCATGACCAGAGCAATTGCATTACAATTGCTGTCGCATTTAAACCCCTGGAACTACACCTAGGCCAGGTTGATGGGCTGTTGTTCTGTGATTTATTGTGCTGGAAGTGTTTTTCCCTCCACACACAACCCTCCAATAACAGCATAATGACCATTTCATTGCCAAAGAACTTGAGTGATGATTTCTTCTCCATTGGTAAAACTCGTATTAAACAACCTGACTCCTGTTATTTTTGCAGTTATAAATGATAATTAAGTGATCCAGTTACAGACAATCTGTCACTCTTTTCATTTTTCTTCTTGGATCTAAACCTTCTTGGTGATAAATAGCCTTTGAAAATCAATCTCTCTAGGATATGATGAAAACTCAAAGTTAATGTAACAAATATTAATGACACCACATCCCAGGCACCGTATTTGGTAGTTAAGAAAGATCTTCATGAGCATTTCAATTGAAATGTGAATAAAGAGAAGCTTTGAACAAGGAAAATATAGGCAATAAAGGAAACTGTCCAAAATACTAAGTTCATCAAAGAGCTAGAGGAAAGAAAGTGTACAATCATTTGGGTAAATGCCCAAAACAAGACCACACTAAAGCTACCAGCACAACTATGTTTATTGCAGCATTATTTACCATAGCTAAGATATGGAACCAACCCAGATGCCCCTCAGTAGATGAATGGATCAAGAAAATGTGGCATATATACACAATGGAATTCTATGCCTCCATCAGAAAGAATGACAATGCCCCATTTGTTAGGAAATGGAAAAACTTGGAAAAAACTATATTAAGTGAAGTGAGCCAGGCCCAAAGAAACATAGGTCCCATGGTTTCCCTTATTTGCACTATCTAGTATATGTATGAGTCAAGCGGAAAAGGTCAGATAATGTGATGTTAGGAAAATGAACCCTTAGATATGTATTTTAATGCTTTTTTATTTCATGCGATTGTTTCTAACACATTTATAAGATTATCTCTTTGTTGCTTTGTATGTCCCTCCCCCACAGTATAACCCCTACTTTCACTATATTTGATGTCAGTATAACTTGTGGAGGAGATGGGGAAAAACAAGTCGTTTAAGGATACAGGTGGACCTGTTGCAACAATGAGAAGTACAAGTTGTCAAGTCGAAAACGAGCTTTACAACGTTGGTGGGGGGGGGGGGGAGGATTGGGTGGGGGGGTAGGGGGGAAGTAGGGAAGGGATGTGAAGTGTAAACAAAGGAGGAGGCTGCAATGCTTGATAAGAAATGTATGCATTATCCTGCCCATGTAATTGTAACCCCTCTGTACAGTATGTTCACAAAAAAAAATTAAATTAAATTTAAAAAAAGAAAGAAAGAAAGTGTACAATCAAATGCTCTGCGTCGAGGTCCCAGGAAGTGCGAGACTGACAACATGTGAAATCCGGAGACGATCACCATATGCATTGTGCAGCCGCTGTAGGAATTTCATCCCAAAGGCAAATGCAAGTGACTGAAGACCATTGGATACTGTAGGACCCCAAAATGAGTGCTTTGTAGGAAAAAAAAATTGCAGTTCTCACAAGAAGAAAACACAGTGTTCAAAACACAGCACACAGGTGGAGGATAGGAAGATTGCAGGTGGAGAAAGTAATTCAGGAAGGAATTTCAACCATCCAAGCAAGTGGCCGAGAGTGGCTTTAATCAGTGGGATGGGATGTGAGAGGGAGGGAGGTGAAGTGATCTCATGGGCTCTTTCTTGCTAGACAGTCACTCTACATCTAAACCACATCCTCAGCTCTTTTTTTGCACTGGTTGATGTGATGATAGGATCTCACTTCCAGCCTGGGCATATATCTGGACTGAAATCCTCCCTCCTGTCTGAGGCATCCCCCTACAGTAGAGATGACAGATGCACACTATCAATGCCCAGCTTCTTCTACGGAGATAGAGTCATATGGACCTTTCTGCACAAACTGGATTGCGACTGAGAGACTCCCAATCTCAGCCTCTCAAATTGGTTAAGATGGAGGATGTGAGCCACCGGCAACAAGCTTGGATCTGAAAATTTTTAAGAGACAGAATTGACATGCGCTGTACAAAGCAAAACAGAATGCCTGTCTAAAGAATACCTGTTCATACAAATCTTACGTATTAGAATGTTCTGGGTGGTATTTATTCTTTTCATATTCTCATAACTGTCTCTAGTAAGAAATACTGATCAAGATAAGATGATGTTAAGAGAAATGAACCCCAGGATAAGGACACAAGTAGCTTTTTCTGTCTTGCTATTGTTTCTAACATATTTATAAAGTACCATGTGATTTTTTGTGGCTTTGTATGTCCCTCCCCAACTGTATAACCCCTGTTTTCACTGTATTTGATGTTGGTATAATTTGGAGAGCCGAGGGGAAAAAACAAATTGTTTAACTAGGGATACCCATTGCAACAATGAGATGTACAAGACGCTATGTCGAAAAACGAACTTTACAATGTATGCAGGCTGGGAGGGGAATGTAGTTGTGGAGATGGGAGGGAAGGGATGGTAAGGGAAAAACAAAGGAGGAGACAACAATGCTTGATAAGAAATGTACTCATAGTGGCACTGTGGCTCAAGCTGTAGGATGCTCGCCTTGAGCTGAAGAGCTGAAGGACAGCGCCTAGGCCAAGAGTTCAAGCCCCATGACCGACAAAAAAAAAAAAAAAAAAAACTTCACTATGGGCTGGGAAGGTGGCTTAGTGGTAGAGTGCTTGCCTTGCATGCATGAGGCTCTGGGTTCGATTTCTCAGCACCACATGAGCAGAAAAATCCAGAAGTGGCGCTATAGCTTGAGTGGTAGAGCACTAGCCTTGAGCTGAAGAGGTGAGGGACAGCGCCCAGGCCCAGAGTTCAAGACCCATGACTGGCCAAAACAAAACAAAACAAAGAAATGTACTCATTACCTTGCTCATGTGATTGTAACTCCTCTGTACAGTATTTTCACAATAAAAAACTTATTTAAAAAAAAAAAGAAAGGCATCCTAGTAACATGTGATTTGGCTTATACTAAAGAATTGCAATAATTGCAATAATATAAACACATAGCAAAAAACCCTTCGGGTTGTGTATTTCTACTCAAGCCTGGAGTTTAAATAAATGTTGCAAATGATAGTAAAAAGACAAACAATGATTTTATATTTCATTAGTAGATAGAGCATAAATGACCCTCAGTTTGCTACTAAGACACTTAAATTACGAACAATATCTCTTTATTATTCATTAGAAAAAACGTCCATTATAAACTTTATTTCTCAGAAAAGGCCATGGTTGGCAGTAGCATTTTCTATTTTGAAAATGGGTTTCTCATACATCGTCTTTGAGGACCCTGGCATCTGACTGCAAATTTTAGCGAGGAGTCATTTGTCCAATGGGCATATTCTATATGCACAAAGGATCTAAAAGTAAAATGACATCCTAACACTCACTGACAACACAACACATCCTGGTCTCCAACACTAAAAAGTAGTTGAAAATTGCTTGTTGGGGGATATGAAAAGTAAGTAACACATGTCAGAAAAAAATATATCACAGCCTGGCTAAACCTCTTGAATGATTTGGGATTTTTCCAAGGAATTATCTCATAATTCAGGAAAGGACACATGTATATCCTGCCTGTTTTCTATTTTAAATTTTGAAATGGAAGCTTTTCCTGTAAGTATGAATTAATTCTTAGTGGGTTTTTTTCTTTTATAAAGAAAGAAATGTGTTCACTTAATATTCATGTCCCAGTTGGCAATGCATCTTAAAAATTAATAGCATAGACAACATTGCGTTGTTAATGAGAGGGTTTGAACATTCCTTACAATGCTCAATGACTAAGTTTATTTTATAAAATGAAAGTAATTCACCCAGTACGCTATGATTAGCTGTTCACAGCCAAGGATAATCACAAATCCCATGCTAGAAGAATTATGATTTTGGGGTAAGCTGTTTCAAACCTCAATAACTTTGCTCTCTATGGGTTATAATAGGAATGTAGTTTGTTAATATTTTTCTCAGTATATCTAGTGCTTTTCGATGAGGCCAAAGTTTCAAGTATCTTTATGTAGTCATGTCAAAACTCTCCTCCAACTACCAACAAGTATTTTTCCCCTATATAGTTTAGTGGATGTGAAGCAATGCATATTATAATAAGGATCAAGCTCTCCATGATAGCAGGAAAGAAATGTAATTATAGATAAAAATCATCAACCCAAAGTAATAGCATTCTCTGAGAGTTAGGAACAGAATTCTGTAGTATGTGGTATACACCTTCCTATAAAAGGCATGAATTTAATAGAAAAAAGTAACTCTATATAACAGAAAGGCATTCTCAAACAGGTTATATTTCATCTAAGACTAAAGTCTTTATGTAACAATAATCATAAGTAGTTTATTAATTTGCATATCAGCAACACCAAAGGACAGATGTCTATCAAATATTTGGTAGAAGAATGAAATAAATTATATCTAAACCACAGAGCATACTGTGCTTGTATGTTAGTACCAGGGCTTGAACTCAGGACTTCTAACTCTCACTTGACTGTTTACTCATGGCTGGAGCTTTGTGTGAAGCAATGAAGTTGGGAATCCAAAAAGGCACAAGCCTGGGAAGAGGAGTAGACAGGGAGAAAAATAGATCTGGTGTTCTAAAGGAGATCAAATAGAAGCTACTCTCGAATCTCCGACTCTGCTGTAGGGTTCCTTACCTATAAACAGGAACAGGATTGTTCACCTTCCACCAAGATCTGTGGGCTATCAGCTCTGGCACTAGGGGCCAACTTATTAGAAAAGCAGAGTCTCAGGCCACACCCAAGACTGTCCTCATGAGAATCTGTATTTGACCTCACCAGAGGACTGTTAGAGAGCATGCTTCACAAGAGAGTGAAGCACAGCTTAAGGAAACACTGAAGAAGCCATAGAAGGACAAGACAGCAACTCATTCTAGGGCAGAGGCAATGAGGACTGTGAGAAGCAATCGTAGGCCCAATACATTTTGAAGCTGGAAGTAGATAAGAAATGCTGTTGGACTGCTTACAAGTAAGAAGAGAAGGAAAAGGAAATCTACAAGGAGAGTATATCCATTTGGACCCAAGTACTTAGAAGCAATGATGGTGCTCTTCGCTGAGATGGAGAATATTGAAAAAGTGCTAGATGGTTTGTTTCATTGGTTACATGGCAGATGCCTACAAGATGCATAAGTGGCAACAAAAGTCATTTAATTAGTCATATTGGTATCAGAACCTATTCATAAAGCCTGTAGGAAAAAAATATACTACAAAATAGAGGATAGCATGAGGGCCTGGGTTCAATTCCTCTGCACCACATAAGCAGAAAAAGCCAGAAGTGGTGCTATGGTTCAAGTGGTAGAGTGCTAGCCTTGAGCTGAAGAGCTGAGGGACAGTGCCCAGGCCCAGAGTTCAAGCCCTATAACTGACAAAAAAAAAAAAAAAAAGAAAGACAGAAAGGATATCATGGCCTGGGTTTGCATATTATTCACAAAACCTTTGCTTTCTTTGGCTATAGTCTAAGGGCAGTACCATGAAATTTAGAGATTAGGCTGGGTGAAGAATAGAAATTTGGAAGACATAAAGGAATATATGGTATCTTTTACAGACAGAGCTATCACTTACTGATGTAGACAAGTAAAAAAGAGACAGGAAGGGATTTCAGAAACACAGCAACATGTCGAGACAGAAGACAGGATCAGGGAAAGAGCTATGGAAGAGATCTGGAACAAAGAAGATAATGAAGTCATTTGTAGCCAAAAAGGCAAATGCAAAAGAAAAAAAAAGTTTCAAAAATGGATGAAGACTGGCTAAGTAGAGTAAAATGAAGCTAAAGAAGTCACCATTAAATTTAGCAATGTGGTAGCTGCTGGTGACCTTGACTGAACTAAATCTTAAAGCAAGAATGGACTAATTCTAACCCCTGGCTACTAAGCCTACAGCACACACTGTTCCTGGAACATTCCAGGAAAAAAAATTGAGCAGATTGAAGAGAGTCAATGAGACTTTTGGCCCACAAGCACTTATAGGACTTATTTCACATTTGCAAATCTCAGGAAGGATCTGTTTATATCATAGGTGACTTATAGGAAACACCAGTTTCCTGACTGACTAGTTAGAAAAATAGGGATTTAGGAACGGATTCTCATCTGAAATTTGTTAAAGCTGAATCATGATGTGATATTTATTTTCAGAGTAATGACTTTTTTATTCCAAGAGATAAATTTTTATAAAGTTCTTTTGGGCAAAGACGAGCCTTAAACAATGCTCAATCTTTTTTCTTTTTTCTTCATTAAATTTTACTTTTTAGCTTTCAATAGCCGTACAAAGAGATTTTGATTCCACATGCCAATTTGTGAGCAGAAGGCATCTTGATCACTATCATCCTTCATTTTTTAACTTCCTTGTAGCATGTTCCATTCTCTCTGATTTTTCTGGGGTGAGAAGGGAGAGACCCTAAGCAGGTTTCTGAGAGAAAGGGATGTGGAAGTGGGGAAAGCAAGTAAGGACCTTAAACACTTCGTTGAGAAGACTTTCGGAGGCACAGAGCACCACAATGTGATGGAGATAAATACAGAATCAAAGCAGAGTTTTTGTTAAGGTGGGAGAGAGTGAAATTTGCTTATTCATCTGTCTTTTAATTGAAACATACTATTTGTACATCATTATAGGGGTACGTTTTATGGTAATTTAAATCCTGCATACAGTACATAATAATCAGATCAGCATAATAAGCATGTCTATCTCTCCAACCATTCATTGTCTTTATGGGTTGGGAATTCTGTGCTCATCTAGCCATTCTGAAAGACAAGACATCGCAGGTTACTTATTAATAATGAGAATCACTAGGTCAGGGACAAAAAATTGTTGATGCAAGAGAAGGAAAGGGAAACAAAATTACTGAAGCCAAGTACTAAAGTCAGAATGTATCAATAACTCACAGGGCAACCATGAACATTTTGGCCTTAGATAAAAGCAGGAATGGCACAAATGGAAAGCTGTCATATTTCTTATTAACTAAAGACTTGACATTCTGTTCTGGTCTTTTGTGAATTTTCTTAGCAGAAAAAAAAAGGCAGCCTGAGTTTGAGCACTTCAAGACAATGCCAACACTTTGTCCCCAAGACAGTTCATGTTGAACTGTGGAGAATACACGGAGAAAAAGCTAGGTCCTAAGGGACCAGACTTGGAGGACAGCCATCTTTCTCATGATGTGACACCTTGCTTTGCAGTGAGCTTGCTTTCAAAGCTTTGTAAGCTCATTACTACTTACACTCCAAGGCGCATAACATGTATTTTTTAAATAAATATACCTCTAGGAAATAACACTTACATAGGATATTTAATTGCTATGCTAAACTAACTACCATAAAAGTATCTGTTTTCCTTCACTCATTTTTGCCAGATGGGAATTGTATGAATTGTAAGGACTGGCAAGTTAAAACCTGATGATATTAAATACCATGGGGTGCCTTCTGTGCTTTTCTAAAACTGTGTACAGTAGGGCTTTTTCCAAGAATATTATTAGACATAATATATGAACCATTAATTTGGCATCTCATTTTATTACTTCTGTGCTTACTTGGTAGTTGGCTTATACATTTTTTCAAAAGGGAATGCACAGGCCTAGCCCTATGAGGCATTACCAATCCAAGTTCCAGTTAAGTGGGAAGTGGGAACAACTTGGGGTGGTACTGATGCTGTTGCTTATGCAAATCCAAGAAGGAGGAAAAGTGGAAGTTATATCATTTCTTTGATGGATAGAAAGGGTTTAGGGTTGACAGGCAATCCAAAAATTACTATTACCTCTCATTATACCCTTGCAGGCATTTCCATTTGTATAGAATTGGATTTTAAACATCTTGATCAAGCAACAGGAATCTGCCTCATCCCCTGACACTGACAATAATGTACCAGGGCAATATTGTTGCTCTAAGTGGCGTCCTGATGCTATTTGGAAAAGGCATAAGGCATAACTCAAGAGGTGAGTTGTGCCTGGAAACAGCTAGCAAAAATTTAAAGGTAAGTATCCTTCTTCCATTAGTGGAGCAATCAAAGCCTTCACAGGAAGATGTACCAGGGAGGGCTGGTATATAGCGCACAAGCCACTATACCATTCTGATCCCAAGAGAGAAATGCAAATACTTCAGGGATCCTAGCACCCTAGAAATGGCACCATTATAAAATGTGCATGCAATGCCTTTTAAGGTGATGCCCGCCTGTCACTAGCCAACTGCCCACTGTGAGTCATTTGTCATGAGTCTTTCCTAGAACCTGGAGGGGAAATGATAGGCAGTTATCTAACCTGGAAATACAAATCCCTGTCCTTTTAAAAAATGGTTTCATAATAATTTATTTACAATATGCCAGGACTTCTGGTAATGAAGTCTTACCAGTCTCGAAGTTGCTTTGGAGAATGTGATGGCTGCAATGTCTCCTGGAGCTGCTCAAAGCCGAATTTCTCATCTGTAAACTGGTAAAAGAATATCTGGCTTCCAGTCCAATCAAAAGAGCCAACTGACTTATGACTGCCACATGTCTGGCTCAGAGCATAACATAAAGAAAACAATTGGCACTAAGTGGTAGTGATCTCATCATTGACTTTATGATTGTGCAAGACCAAACCAAATAAAATGAAAGAAAAAAAATGTGTTATCATAGATTCAAAAGCTTGGGAGAGACTTATATGCCACCCATTTATCTCCCTTGCTTTATGAACCAAGGCTAAAATTCTACTCATTCATCCCCACTCCTCCCTGAAGTGAACGTGGGAGAGAAGATGAGAGTACTTTTTAGTAGATCAGTATGCCTACATAAGTAATGTTATTTAATTGTTGTGGTTGGTTTTTCTCATGACAAATTGCAGTTTTTTTTGTATTTTTTTCTTTTTTTTCTATTGTGAAAATACTGTACAGAGGGATTACAATTACATGGGCAAAATAATGAGTACATTTCTTATCAAGCATTGTAGCCTCCTCCTTTGTTGCCCCTTCCCATCCCTTCCCATCCTCCCCTCGCCCCCCACCCAATCCTCCCCACCCCCCTTCCCCCCTCTCCCCCACCAAAGTTGTAAAGTTCGTTTTCGACATAACGACTTGTACATCTCATTGTTGCAATGGGTCCACCTGCATCCCTATTTAAACGATTTGTTTTTACCCTTCCCCTCCACAAATTATACCAACATCAAATACAGTGAAAGCAGTAGTTATACTGTGAGGGAGGAACATACAAAACAAAAAGAAATAATCTTATAAATGTGTTAGAAACACTTGCGTGAAAGAAAAAAACATTTGAATACATATCTTAGGGTTCATTTCCCTAACATCATCTTATCTGACCTTTTCTGCTTGACTCAGACATATACTAGATAGACAAATTGCAGTTGTAAATAACAGTAGTGGACAGGATCTAGGGATGGTATCTTAATTAAGGATCATTGTGCAGGAATCTTTTCTCTGACAAGGAAGGGGGCAAACAGGCTGTAAGGCAGGCAGAAATCTATTACAAATGGCCAGAGAGAAAAGGACATTTGTGAGATGAAGGGTTCTCCTTTATGCTTAAGAAAGCTCTCTCTGATT
This sequence comes from Dipodomys spectabilis, assembly GCF_019054845.1. Lineage (NCBI taxonomy): Eukaryota > Metazoa > Chordata > Mammalia > Rodentia > Heteromyidae > Dipodomys > Dipodomys spectabilis. Next base: position 14,081,703 of record NW_024870727.1, read on the forward strand.
AGACAGAAAACTGTCACAGGAGCATAAAAGCCAATTTTAGCACCAAGTGAGGCAGTTTCTCCCCTTCTCCCCTCCTTCCCCTCTCTCTCTCTCCTCTCTCTGTCTCTCTCTCTGCCTCTCTCTGTCTCTCTGTCTCTGTCTCTGTCTCTCTGTCTCTCTGTCTCTGTCTCTGTCTCTGTCTCTCTCTCTCTCTCTCTCTCTCTCTCTCTCTCTCTCTGTCTGTCTCTCTCTCCCCAGTAAGCCAGTGAGATGAGAGATGAGAATGATATTTCTCCAGTTATAGCTGCCAATCATTAAAGAAGTAAAACCAAAGCTAAAGATAAATCTCAGGCATGAGGTGGTAAGGTTGCATCCCTAATGGATATAGCTTATGACTAATTTTATGATCCTTCAGTAATACGGGGATGAGAAATAACCAAAAGATGCTTCGACATGACTTAACTGAAGTAGAGATGCCCCAAGATAAATAAAACATAAACAATATATTTAAATTAGCTATTGCTTGGGACTTGGTTAACAATCACCATAAATTATCTGTAATGGGTATGAAACCACCTAATAAATGAAAAGCAGGACCTTTTAAAGAGATACAAAGAGCCAAACTTGGAAAAAGACAAGAGCTCCTAACAGATCCTCATCAAAAATTTGGGAGGTTAAATACAACCAAAAGAAAAGATTCAAGAGAGAATTACCCCAGGATTGTCTCTAATTCATCTGGGACATGGGATTATCTAAAAGCTCCAATTGGATCTGGATGATGTTTATGCTTGCTGTCTGATTTAAGCAGGAATGCAGTCGATTTTTCTAATTCTATAAAAGCTTGTTAATGACTGTTTAATTATGGTGATGGTTAGTCTTAATTGCCAACTTGATGGGCTTTAGGAGCACTTAGGATATTATTGTGTCAGCAATTTCATCTCCAGAGAGAATTAACTGAGGGGTCAACCACTGAATGCAGGTGGACTATACCGTAGGCTGGCAACCTACAGGAAGTAACAGAGAAGAAAGAAGACAGCCAGTGAGCTCAGGAATCCTCTCTCTGCTTCCTGGTCCCCAGGATATGAGCTGCTTTGTTCTGTCCTGCCTGCCCTGATGGGCTGAAACCCCTGAAGTGAGCCAATGTCAGGTTTTCTGCTTTAAATCCATTTTCTCAACTGATTAACACAGTTATTGTCAAGTGCAATTCAGGCCTGGTGGAAGACACCAGGATAATATGAAAGAAAACAGCAATATCTTAAGAATCTGAAAATCCTGTCAAGAGAAATGGACACTAAACAAGTAGTACAACCTACGCCAAAAGAAAGTATTAGAAAGAAAGTACTAGAGCTAGGACCTCATTTAGGGTACTGAAGTACTGAATAAAAACTCTAACCCAAAGCACCAGTAAAAAAAAAAAAAAATCAGCTAATGATGTGTAGTAGAAGGAACACTTTGAGACACCGTTCTTGAAGACAAAAAGAAGTTGGAGTCACTGAAGGCCTGGTAGAGGACTAATGGTTTTCAACAGAGAGAATGAGAGCATTGGGTTGATGCTCTGAGAGAACTTGGGATTTAAGTCACTGCATAACAACAGAAAGTACATGATCTCATGAGACACGGCAGTGCCGTAGGCTAGGACAGATGAGGAGAGGATGCATTACAGACGCAGTCTGGAAGAGGCATCTACAGCACCATAATCAATTAGACATGAGGTGTCTGAGAGAAAGGCATCCACATGCCTCTCTGGTTTATGGATGGAATTAAAAAGCAGAAGATAATGACAGATACTGAGATAACAAACAGATCAAAGCCACAGAGGTGGAAGACAGTGGCAAGGAAAGAAAGTAAATTTTCTTGGAGACAACAATAGGAAGCTAGCAAAGCGTGGTCACAGAGGAGTCGTTTTTGAAAGCATGTTGGATACTTCTCCTGTGTACCAGTTATTTCACATGCATGTATACACATGGGTACATTCTGAAGCTTTCTTCAGGTGAGTATTGTTCATGTGAGCCAAGAAACAAGGCAAGTGGACACATGGGCTACAGAAGACATGGGTGCTGTCTGTGTGAGTGCAGATGGAGAACAAATGTATTAGGGGTGGACTAAGGGTGGATTAATAGCCACATCTTCCTCATTGGAGTTCATTAGATGAACCACTAGTTCTGAAGACTTCACAAACAAAGTTGAAATACTCACCTGATCAATCGTCAAAATAAGATTGTTTGCGTGTGATCCTCTCTTCAAGTCCATTTCTTCTCTGTGACTTTACGGATGCATCTAATTATTTTTTTTCCTGTGAAACCCTCAAAGGAAATGGAAAGACTTGGAAAAAATTATATTAAGTGAAGTAAGCCAGGCCCAAAGAAACTTAGGTCCCATGGTTTCCCTTATTTGCAATAACTGGTATATGTCTGAGTCAAGCAGAAAAGGTCAGATAAGTTCATGTTAGGGAAATGAACCCTAAGATATGCATTCAAATGTTTTTTTCTTTCATGCGATTGTTTCTAACACATTTATAAGATTATTTCTTTGTTGCTTTGTATGTCCCTCCCCCACAGTATAACCCCTGCTTTCACTGTATTTGATGTCGGTATACTTTGTGGAGGGGAAGGGTAAAAACAAATCGTTTAAATAGGGATACAGGTGGACCCATTGCAACATTGAGATGTACAAGTCGTTATGTGGAAAAACAAACTTTATAACTTTGGTGGTGGGAGGAGGATTGGGTGGGGGTGGGGGTAAGGATGGGAAGGGATGGGAAGGGGAAACAAAGGAGGAGGCTACAATGCTAGATAAGAAATGTACTCATTATTTTGCCCACGTAATTGTAACCCCTCTGTACAATATTTTCACAATTAAAAAAAAAGAAGAAGAAGAAGATGGGCAAAAAAAAGAATAAAGAAAAAGAAAAAAACCCTCAAAGGGACAGGAAACTTGCCTACTTGCTTCCCTGGCTTAGTTGGTCTAAGTGTTTATTTGTGTGTTTGCTTGTTTTTATTGCATAGGCGAGATGGTTCTCAAAGAGAACAAGCATGTCTCTCAACATGAGATGCCGCCTCCAGTTTCCTCCTCAAAATTCTCTGAATGTTGGCTTCACTTCTGGTTATATTTGCAAATCAATTTGCTGAAAGTCTTTGCAGATGTGCTCTTGTCCAAGGTCCCAAAAGAGGCCTTTTTCACAGAGAGAGCAGAGCAGGTGCAAACAATATTCATTTTCCTTAAGGTTTACTACTGTTTCTTAAACCAAATACTTAAAGAATGTCAAGTCATTTTTTTAATATGTACTCATCAACCCCTTACCCTTTGTAGATATTTTGAAACCTTTTTAAGGAAGCCCAAACCTTATGGTTGTTATGGTCAACTCCCGTAGAACTATAAATGGGTCCTTAGCTCCTATAGGAATGTGAGGACATAATATTGGCAGTATCTTCTTAACGCACACTCTCTTTCAAAACAAATTCCCAATATTCAAGCTAATGAGTTCTAGCTAAAATAACCTTATCTTTGTCTTTTCTTTAGTCCTTGACTGTTTTTGTCATTAATTTTTTTTAATTTGACTTTGCAGGCATTAAAGCATCTACCTAGCGTGGAAATTTGATTCCCAGCACTACAAAGATAAATATTCCCAAATCACATGCATGTTGGATCTCCTGGAGAGAATTAAAAAGTCTTGGTCCCTGGTTCAGCTCTGTTGATTTCATTGGGGCAAGAGTTCCGCATCAAATCCTTCACCTCTCCCGCTGGTGAATGCAACAGGCAGTCTTTGCTGCCTTCTGTAGAGCCAGCTGTGAATAAGTGGATATAAAAAGCCAGGTGTTTCCTAACCCTAATTACAGAAGCCTCAGCCTCTACAGAATTAGAGCAACTACATAAAGAAGAAGCTGAAATCTGGGCAGTTTATCTAAGTAACTATTGTTTTATTCACTCTTTCGCTTGATTTGGGATGTGTATAAATTCTGAGCTGGGCATTATAAAAAGAATAGGTAGTTCCTCAGAATAAAGTGCTCTCCAAGGATGTTCAAGCTCCCTGTAAAGAAAGAATCAGATTCTTCTTGGCTCAAGTCTCCTTGAAATCCTCAAATCAACATTAATCCTCATTCATATCTTATCATCCACTTGTCTATCATGAAAATAGCCTAGGTTTAAACGTCACCAGCAACTCTGAAACAGCAAACACTTGCTGGAGTGCTGTATATCTGAGACATTACTGGGAAATTAGATATTATACTGAGAATATACTAAAGTCTTTCCAGTAATATTCATCCAAATTTCTTCAAATTTCTTCCTTCTGTTGTATACATTTTTTTGTCAGTTGTGGGGCTTGAACTCTGGACCTGCATGCTGTCTCTGAGCTCCTCAGCTCAAGGCCAGTGCTCTACTACTTGAGCCATAGCACCACTTCTAGTTCTCTGGTGGTTTATTGAAGATAAGAGTCTCACAGACTTTCCTGGGCTGGCTTTGAACTGTGATCCTCAGATCTCAGAAGCCTGAGTAGCTAGGATTAAAGGCGTGAGCCACTGGCACCCTGTTGTTTAATACCTTTTGAAGCCTTCTCTGTCCTCAATTTCTTTGTTTCCGGAAGGTATAAATAAAAATAAGGAGAAAAAATATAACCATCAGAGCTGCGATTTCTTTAATGAGGTTAGGTTTGGCAGGAGTGCATGAAGGACTCCTGTTACATCCCACTATTGATTTATTAGAACAGGTTTTTAATTGTAATGTAGGGTTTGATTGGATGAGAATTCAAATTACAATTGATGTCCTGAGAAAGTTATTAAGTCAACCATATAGAAATTTCACTGGGACGTAATGCACTCTTTCTCTGTACCAAACGTGCCTGAAAAATGTATTCCATTCCTTTTAAGCAAGGAACAAAAGCAGACATTATTTAGAAGAACCAAGACAAAAGGTATATGCATAAGAGAAAGGATTTTTTTCTTCTAACACTAATTACTTCACACAGTCCCTTTATCTGGAGGGCAACTTTTTTGTATTCAGAATTACGTTTTTCCCTGGGTAGATGGGGAGAGAGGAACTTCTTCAGTTTCATTTTAAGACTAGAGAAATGACCCCTCCATTGGGCCAAGGAAGTTCGAAAGCAATTAGAGTGAATGACTAAGTGAGTACAAAGTGAATTCTTTCTCTTTCTTGGGAGTATTCAGTTAGATGAAATTGATGACTGTGCAAACGGTAGGTGCAACTGCTTCATCGGGAGAAATATTTTCCGAAAGCCAAATCTTAAAGAATTTGGGTTTAGTAAGAAGAGAGACCCATCTGGGTTATCTGGAACCTAATCAGACCTCATCTAGCTCTTGTTCAAGTATTCAAGTATTTACTCCACAAACAGTATTTAGCAGGAAATATTTGAATCAAAGTGCTTGAAATGATCACAACAGAGGTGCTCTTTGAAATGAATAATTCCGTTGCTTTATTTCTTTAAGCATCAACTTAGCTTTTTTAAAATTTAGATCAGATGGTTATAACTTTCCTGAATAACTTGTGGTTATTTTCCAGCTCTTAAACATTGGCTTACAAGCCAAGATGGAAAAAAGCCATCACACTTAATAGCTGCCACCCTGTTTTTAAATTATACCAGTTACCTTGAGAAGGAATTAGAATGTTAATTGACACAAGAAAGATGAGATATTAAGTGACAAAAATTTGGATATGTTTTTTTTACGATGATTTAAAAATATTGAACAAGACAGATTATGAGTGAAAGTGGTAGTTTTTTTAAAAAAATAACATCAAATCTGTTCTTTATAACACTGAAATAGAATTGAATGTAATTTATTTCAGAAGCATGTACAGAACGTGTGTGTATGTGTAAATGTACTCTAGATGTATATGCATCTACATATACATACATTTCATATGTACCTGGATGGAAAAATAAATACCAAAGGAAAAAATACATATGTATACATACACCTGTACATCATTTGTAGGGCAATATCAACTGAGTGACTTCAACAACAGAAAGAAAATGCTGGTCTCATAGTTGCAAAGCCAAAATCAAGTACTCAGCAAAGTTGATTCCTATTGAGAGACTGTGAAGGAGAATCTGTTTTATACTTCCCTCAAGCCCTGGTGGTTTGATTAGATACTTGGCCTTTCTTGGCTTACAAAAGCATCCTTCCATCTGCTCTTATCTTTATTTGGTCTTTCCCTGTGTGCATGCCGAACCTGAGGTCCAAATTTCCCCTTTCTATCAAGACATCTGTGATGGTGGGTTGGGTCAAGCCTAGAATTTCACTTTCAGTTAGTCACTTCTGCAAAGACCCTGCATCTAAATATCACATGGTTCAGGAATCTCGGCTAGAGCTCTTGGAGAAGGGGACTCCATCTCCAGGAGATCCATCTCAAGGTGGAGACATTTTGCTCTTACAAATGTACAGAGAAAATCCAGCTGTAGACAGGAAAGTTCACTGAAAGCAAAGAATGGAATGTTGACGAGTGCACAGAATTTAATGCATTTTTGGTACCGATAAGGGTATTGTGTGATTAAACGGGACTAGAGAAATCTCATAGACCGCAAATACAACCTCTCATGTTAACCCACACAGGGCCAGGGCTTATATACTTGTTCAAGAGAACCAAAGTATAATCTATGCAGGAATGAACCTCCACGGAGGAAACCCTTGGAATGATTAACAGGCAGTTTAGCAACATGCACATCACAAGGCTGAAATTCAGTTTGAATAGAGGGGGCTAGAAGGAGGATAGAAGTAGGGAACAAGGAACAAATGCCATCAGAATACTCAAGGAACATGTGTGAAAAAGTAAGTGGGAGACTTGTGACTGGTCAGGGAAAGGGATGGGAGAAAAAGATGGTCAGGAGATTCTGATGTGGATGCTCTAGGCACATAAATGAACAAGTTACACTGTAACCCCCTTTAGAACCATCTGGTGATCAAAAAGTTAAAAACAAACAATCAAAGATTGGCTGAATAAGTGGAGAGTTTAACCAAGACTTTTTTCTTTAGGGTGGGGGAGTTCTAAGACTGGGACTCAAATTTGGTACCCCTCTACCAGCTGAGCCAGGCCTCCAACCCCAGTTTTTTTTAATAATGAAATATACACCCAAATTTTTAGTTCAAAAGTTGAAGGGAAAGTATGGAGTTGTTTCTGTTCAACCTTATGGAATTCCACTTCTTCAGCTTTAGGTGGTTTTATGCACATCAACTCTAGATGTGCATATTACTATTCTTATGCTTAGTAATTCTGAGTACTAGTTAGTACTCAAGCTATAGAGTGTTCAGTGGTAGAACTCCTGATGAGCATGATCAAGGTCCTGAGTTCCATCCCCAGCACTATCACTAAAGAATAAATAAATAAATAAATGGAAATACTAAGAAACATACATTATTTCAGGCCCAGTGCTATTTAACAATCACTATATTTAGTTCTCATTAAAAACTTGGAAGCATTAATTTCATGTGGATAACTACATCCCAGGGGGCTGGGAAGGTGGCTCAGTGGTAGAGCGCTTGCCTTGCATGCCTGAGGCCCTAGGTTCAATTCCTCAGCACCACATAAGCAAAAAGAAAAAGGCCGGAAGTGGCACTGTGGCTCAAGTGGTAGAGTGCTAACCTTGAGCTGAAGAGCTGAGGGACAGCGCCCAGGCCCAGAGTTCAGGCCCCACAACCTGACCCCCCCAAAAAAAATAAAAAACAAAAAACTACATCCCAGAAAAATTTTTTTTAAAACCAAATTACTGAAATTCTGCCTGATTCCAAGTTGTCTCTCTAAGCCAGTATTCACACTTTCTTGCCCAAAAGTAAGGAAAATAGCTCAGTGCTTTCCCATAGTGAGAAATCAATGGTATTGAGGTACAAAGGAATGGAATCAGGCTTAGGAACTGAAAGTAGTGATAACAAGTTCCTGTTTGTTGTTTCCTATTACATATTAGGAGATAAATTATGTATTAGGAGATAAAGGCATTGTTCAAATACCATTGAAGCTGCTGATCTAGACTTTTTCTCTGTTTTGAGATGACAAATGCATATCAAAGATATTTAGTGCTTGAATATCCTAGAGGAGAGAAAAAAATAACTCCACAGCATAATACTTTTTTAAAAATAGGTTTGTGTTGCTTGATTGGCAAAAAGTAATTTCTATTCAGGAGAAAAAAGAGGGCAAGCAGATAAAAAGTAAATTAATCTACTTTCAAATTCAAAAAATATGGCTGCATTTATTTTGCCTTTAATCTGAGTTGGAGGTATATTTCAGAATGCAGAAGCTAGAGAGCTGAGAGTAAGCTCCAGTTAAAGGAACATTCACATTTGTAGCCTAGGATGGAGCACAACAGACTCTTCTACTGGAATACTAGTGATTCTGAGTAATCTGATTTGTACATAGTAACTCAATATAGACTGTATGTGTACATGTCTATATGTGTGTATATATAGTGGATATGTGTGTATGTATTTATGGATTGATATATATGTATATAACCAAAATCAGAAAAGACACGTTTTCTCACTTTTCCTACTTTATAAAATAGCCATGAGGAATAAATAATCCATATAGTCCTCCATAAATGATAAAGCAATACAAAGCGTGATTTGAATTCTTCTTTTTTATTTGTCTTCACAGATCTCCACATAGATACTGTAGACATTTATAGACTTACATGTATCTGGTTTAATTCTGTTGAATACCCCGGACTACCTTTAGTGTAAAGAATATATTTAGTTCTACATACAATCTTACTGGAGAGACATGATTTATTCTCAAAGGTCTCTTGGGATGGGCTAAGAGAATAAACTTTGGTAATATATAGAATCAATTCAGATCTACCTGGCTGCAGCAGTTCTTTCCTGCAGTGAAGGTGTCTCATTACTGAAGCTCTGAAAGGCACAAATTCAGGATTAAGGAATCTGCACGCTCTTCCCCTAGGGTTTGCTTTTACCTACTAGCTGGGGAGAGCGCTAACAGCCCATATCATTTATATATGAGTTCTTTCCCCCAATGTCTCCCCAGTGCTTTACTATTTTCTTAACTCCTCCAATTATGAGCAGAGTTTATTGGCCACCTGCCTGGCTTTTCTTCCTAAAATTTTCCTCCTTTGATATCTGGACTGTTTGTTCCCACCAGTGACCTACCTATCCCAGGATTGTGTCCCCAACATCTCTTCAGATGCCTCTCCAGCCTTGGCTTTTGCGTTTCTGTAGAATTGGTAAGTGGTTGTCTTTGTTTCCATTCTCCCAAAGAGAATGACCCTGAGAAAAGGATTTCATTGCAAGGAGTTTATTAGGAGATTATCTCAGAAAACATGGATAGTGAAGTGAGGGAAAGGGAAAATTAAACCGATAAAAGTGAGTAATCAAGCAAATTATCAGTGTGGGAAATGGAACCCAATCGTTTTGGAGATTTCTTAGAAGCAGTGTAGACCCTTACTTCTAATTCCCTACAAGGGGACCATGTTGTACTTGGAATATCTCCCCCTGGCCTTTGATGAGGCTGCTTCCCAGAGCATGATACTTCTACCACGCTCTGGCCCGACCACCACATGGACAAAATGGTCACCAGTACCTAAGGAAGTCCTGCTTACAGTTGAAAGGAAGACTTAAGATGAATGCCTAGAGTGTGTGTGTATGGCAGCAACAGTGTTTGGTCTGGTGATAGACATTGTCTTCCAGTTAGCATTCAGCAAACTAGATTTCACTTTGCCATGCAAAGAATTTGGAGAGGAAATAGTGCTTAGGTCTGAACCATGTCCATTCCCCCTCCCCCAAATCATGCAGAGCTCTAACCCCCACCGTGCCTCTCTGGAGGTCAGGCCTTCATGGGATAACTCAGTTCACATATGGTGATAAGCATGGGCTGCTCCTCTTAGGACTCGTGTTCTCACAAAATGAGGCAGAAATGGACTCCAGTGGCTCACTAATCCAATAATCTGTTATAATCCAATCCTAGCTACTCAGGAGGCTGAGATCTGAGGATCACGGTTCAAAGCCAGCTGGGGTAGGAAAGTCCAGGAGACTCTTATCTCCAATAAGCTACCAAAAAGCTGCAAGTGGAGCTGTGAGCCAAGTGGTAGAGCACTAGCCTTAAGCAAAAGAGCTCAGGGGCAGCACCCAAGTCTCCAATTCCAGCCCAAGCCCAAGTATTGGTACAAAGAAGAACCAGAAGAAAGAAATGAAGGAATAGAAGGAGGAGGGGAGGAGGAAGAAGGGGAGGAAAAGGAGGAAGCGGTGAAGGAGGAGGAGGTGGAGGTGAAGACATCAGAAGTTTGTCTATTTGAGCTGAGGATAGCACACCAGGAAGACGATGGCTGCAGGAAATGACTCTGTGGGCACCTTGATCTTGAACTTCCCAACCTCCACAGCTGTGCGAAAGGAAAGTCTGTGGTTTACATTGCTGAATCTGTGGTGTTACCTCACACCAGCCCTAACCACTAGGAATCTCCTCTGGATCCGTGGAACTTCCGACATGCCAGCCATCAGTGCCTCATTCTCCAGGAAGCCCGGTTCAGCGTAATCCTGCTTGGCCCTGAGCAAGGCCCACCCACTTAGGGAGAAGGGCAGAGTTTTGCCAATAAATTTTCCTTCAGTTAAACTTATCTGGAGATGAATTCTGAGTGCCTGCCATCTACCGTGGATGGAAGTGGCAGCTATCCATCAGCAGGAAACCTGACGCAGCCCAGAAATCCCACGCTGGCTTCCAGGAGTGCTCAAGCTTGAGCCCAGAAGAACAAGGCCCAGACCTCACTGCGAAAAGCTCAACCCTGGAGAGGAGAACCGCGCTCAAAATCAGGGGGCCATGCACTGAGCTGGACTGGAAAAACATTCCCAAGTTGCACTGCAAGGCAGCAGGCACCCAGAGCAGAGCAGAACCTCCAGGGTCAGACGCTTTCCTGAACACCATAGCAACCTCCCCTGCTGCCCCAGTCAGTCTCTTTAGAAAAAACAAACAGAAAGCAGATAAGGAGGAGGGAGACACTTCAAGTAAAATGTAATAGAAAGAGCTGTGTAGGGTACAAGGCATGTTTAATGATGGGTTGGAAAACGGGTAAGGAGATACAGCTACGATTGGAGTTGGGGTTTGTAAAGCAGGCTGTGCCAGTCAGGAGAAGAAGGTAATTTGGTTTCAGTGCAGCAGCTTTGATTATTTTTTTGTCAGGCCCGTGGTAAATTGTAATGAGTGGGTTAGCACGTGGTAGCGCTGCGAGGCTGTTTTATATGGACATAAAGGCTTCACCATGACCCCTTCGCATGGGCCGGACAGACCATAGACATAATTAATTCTAATAGGATACCTAAAATTCGGGTGCGCGATGGCGGGCATTTTATGAAGTACAAGGAAATACTCAGCCAATCCCCTTTCTGCTGCTTCCCATTAGAGGTTTTGAGAACAGTCTTCACATCTGATTCCATAAAATGTCCGGGCGGCACCATCACTAACTGTAATATTCCTGGCAACCAGCATGCCAGCTCTCGTTTCGTCTTCCACAAGGAGACAGACAACTGGCCCTCGCCTGCGTCTTCTTCCTCCACTTCCCTTCGAGTCCCGTTTACAACCACACAGATTTTTATCTTGTCTCATATAAACCCCCAGTTCCAGAAGCCTTTTCTAAGATGTTAGTTGTAGTTTAATTTGCCCCTGTTGGGGAGGGGATGGGGGGGCAGGGGTGGAATCTTTATTTCTCTGTTTTAGGTAGTAGCATAGCATTGAGTTTGATCTTGAGTTATCAACCTTTCTACCAGATCCCAGTTATCTTTCGTGTGTGGACTCTAAACATGTTCTCTGTGACTTTTGTTGATTATTCAAGGCACCTTTATTGAGATGTAGCATGTATAAGGTAAATTGTATCCATTTACATGGCATAGTCTGTCTTTGCCTGGCAGTTATAGAGGAAGAAGCTACAATCACAATAAAGACACAGAACACCTCCATCACCTCTAAAAGCATGCTCTTCTCATTCTCCTCCTCCTCCCATCCAGCCCCACATGACCACCTGCTGCATTTCCATCATTGAAGATTTCCTTGTGGTTCTAGAATTGTATATACATGGGACCACACAGGATGCATTCAGTGGCAGTCTCTTTTACTCTTCACATAGCTTTTAAATGAACTAAAAAGTCACTTTTCAGTTTTCAATGGGAAGGCCTAGAAATAGACATTGACCACATCAGCTTAGAGTACAAGAATGAATTGATGAGTATCTGTTCTGGTGTGTTCTACTGATTCAAAGGATAATAGTTTAAATTATATAGGACCCTAGTCATACAGAGACCAAAGCAGTTATGCATAGGAGTAGTGGACTAAGGCTCAATAGCTATGTGCATATAATCATATAAAATAATATCCTATGAAATGTACTCCAAGAAAAGGAAATAAGAGACATTCTTTAGTTACCATTGCTGCTGTTTCTGTTTTCTTTTCCTTTGTCTTGTTTGTTAGTTAGCTTGTATTTGGGAGGGTATGGGAGGACACATAAAAGGGGAAACAAGGGGGAACAAATACAACAATTATTTTCACTAGACACTATGTATAAATGAACCTGATACCTTGTGGCTGGAGAGGGGAGGGAAAGACTGGGAGACAGTGACGGAAGGGGAAGCATGGTTCACAAAGAAATTTACTCATTATACCTGATTCATGTAACTGTAACCCCTCTGTATGTCAAGTGTAAGGAGAGATGTCTCATACACAGATATCCATATGTAAAAATACTGAATGAGCCTGAGTTCTCTCTGCAAAATATAGCATTCTGCAGAAAGCTTGAAATGCCAAATACTTATATAGATCCTACTTTGCTTTTAGTTTCTGGTAGGAATTTAATGACTCCAATGAAAAATACATCTAAATAAATGCTTTTTTGCTGGAAATTCAGCTACCAGAACCTCGGTACAATGGATTTGTCATTTGTTCTCTATCACATACCTTTGTTATTTTTCCCAACTGCTAAGCACATATGTTAAACTAGTTCACATGCACTGCAGACTGGGTGCCAGCAGCAAGGTTGGGATGTTGATCCCAAATGTGCTCCATTATCGGAGAATTGATAACCATCCCGCATGTCTCTTCATGACTCAATACTGAACATCTAAAATGCTCCTTCTGCATGCTTATTTTAATTACGCAAACCAAATGCTTCTTATAGAATTAGTGTTAAAGCTGAGTGCTGGTGGCTCACACCTGTCATCCTAGCTACTCAGAAGACTGAGATCTGAGGATCGCAGTTCAAAACCCACCTGAGCAGGAAAGTCCATGAGACCTTTATCTCCAATTAACCACCAAAAAGCTAGACATTGAGCTGTGGTTTAAGTGGTAGAATTCTAGCCTTGAACAAAAATCTCAGGGGTAGTAAAATACCCTGAGTTCAAGCCCCAGGACCAACACACACACACACACACACACACACACACACACACACACACACACACAGAGTTTTAAATTAAGTTTGTAAGTAATTCTCTATCATGACATTGCTTCCAATCTAACAATCACTAACTTAAAAACAATTCATTTAAAGGTTGTAAAAGTAACTCTATATCCTACTGGGAAAGATCAAGGGAAGAAGTGACATTGTCCAAAAAGAAATGTGCTCATCAACTATGTTTATTGCAGCATTATTTACCATAGCTAAGATATGGAGCCAACCCAGAAGCCCCTAAGTAGATGAATGGATCAAGGAAATGTGGTATATATACACAATGGAATTTTATGCCTCCATCAGAAAGAATGACATTGCCCCATTTGTTAGGAAATGGAAAGACTTGGAAAAAATTATATTAAGTGAAGTAAGCCAGGCCCAAAGAAACATAGGTCCCATGCTTTCCCTTATTTGTAATAACTAGTATATGTCTGAGTCAAGCAGAAAAGGTCAGATAAGTTGATGTTAGGTGAAATGAACCCCAAGATAAGTATTCAAATGTATTTTCTTTCATGCAATTGTTTCTAACATATTTATAAGATGATTTCTTTGTTGCTTTGTATGTCCCTCTCCCACGATATAACCCCTGCTTTCATTGCATTTGATATTGGTATAATTCGTGGAGGGGAAGGGAAAAAACAAATCATTTAACTAGGGATACAGGTGGACTCATTGCAACAATGAAATGTACACGTTGTTATGTTGAAAAACAAACTTTACAACTTTGGCTGGGACAGGGGGGCGGTGCGGGGGGGGAGGAGGCAATGGAAAGGTATGGTAAGGGGAAACAAAGGAGGAGGCTACAATGCTTGATAAGAAATGTACTCATTATCTTGTCCATGTAATTGTAACCCCTCTGTACAGTATTTTCACAATAAAAAAATGTGCTCATTACTGTAACCCCTCTGTACATCACCTTTATAATCACAATAGAAAGGGAGGAATTTACATCCTGTGTACCTTTGCAATAGCCTCATTTTTCCAATGAGGAATCTTAAGTTTAGAGGCTAGGTAACCTTCTCCTTGTGGAACAACCGGTGAAGGGTGGAGTCAGAATCCCAAAGTCCAGTTCCCAGCCTGGCCTTTCATCAGGTGAGGAGCAGTGTACCCGTCTTTGCACATCCCTCTGCACAGTTGTGTTACACCTCCACTGCCCTACACTCTGTGTGTCCTGATGTACACGTGGCACTTCTGAGCCCTATGCCTTCCCTTTCCCCTCCCCTCCCCCAGGAGCCTCGTGGTCACAGAAATGAGATGAGGATACTGAAGCGATGCCCGTAGTGGGTGCTGGCAGAAGCACGGTGGTGATCAGTGACATGTGCAACCTCAGGACTTCAGGACCCAGGATTTGCACCCGTTTCTCACACTGCTTCCTTTGGCACCTTTCCTTGTAGCCATTTGTCAGCACGGTGGATTTCCCCAGGGACCAACAGCGTGTCACTCCCCTCCCTGACCATGGCTCATGTGTGCAGACTGCATGATGACACATCGTGTTCACGGAGACTTGGCATTGGCCAAGCCCGCACTAACGGGTCTCATCTTGGGGTTCCACCATGGGTCATGGAGAGATTCTAGAGAATAGTGCAAATGATGAATGAGTAGGAAACTGGAGGCCTCTGAAGTAAAGATGCAAGACATTAATAAGCGTGAGCAGACCAGACACACAAGGCCTTAGGACATTTTGCAGAGGATGTCTATTTTCCACTGAGATCAAAACAAGGGATTTTGTGGTGGCAGCATTTAGATGAAAAGTTAGGAAGTGGGGAGATTGAAAGGCTCTAAAACCGGTTTATGATACGCCAGCTTCCTCCCGAGCCATTCTCAAGGTAGCTGCAAAGCCTCACAGGTCGCCTTCCCTAAACACTTCTGCTTATATGGATTTCGCCAGGCTGGCGCTCAAATTTTGATGGAAGCAATCTGGTGAGAGTTTACCCAGTCCACACATCTTTTAAAATAGTATTTTAAGCTGGATTCGCTGGCTCAAGCCTGAAATCCTAGCTACTTGGGAGGCAGAGATCAAATTATGATGCAAGACAAGTTTGGTCACCAAAGTTCATAAGACTACCTCTTAACCTGTACCTGGATGTGGTGGCTCACACCTGTGTTCACAGCTACAGGGGAAGTACAATGGCTGGGAGCAGAAGCACACACCTATATTTCCCAGCAACACAGGGAAATACAAGTCAGGGGATCACAGCCCAGGCGTAAAGAGAGACTTTACTCTCAAAATAGCCAGTGCAAAAAAGGGAAGGAGAGTGGCTAAAGATTCAGAGGGCCTACCTAGCAAACTTGAGGACCTGAGTTCAAACCCCAGTACGACTAAAAAATAAATACTTCGGTAGACACAAGCACTAGATGGAGGCAAACTATGGTCCCTGAAACCATTCTCCAGAGCTTTCTTAGCCCAGAACAGTTGATAACTTGACCTGCACCTGCCCTTGTCTGCCCATGAGTTCAATACTCAGGCATCCTTGGCTGTCATCTGGCCATGGCTCTGATAGACATCTCTTTGCTGTGTCCCACTTCACTTTGCTTCATGCTGATCTGTTAATAGTAGCTACCTCGTTGTTACAGATACGTGACACTCAAACATGAAATCTTACCAGTGTTCAATGCCCTCTTTGACATATTGAGTCTTGCTTTTTTGTTTCCTTGAGAACTTCTGTTTTGCTTCCATTCACTCAATAAATTCTCACGGCCTCTATTTCTTGTGTATCACATAGCTGAGATACCAGGTGCGAGCCGTCGTGCCCACCTTTTACTGTTTCAGATAGGATCTCAAGAATGTTTTGCTTACTAGGGCTTCAGATTGAGACCCTCCCAATCAACACAGCCTGAACAGCTAGAATTATAGGCATAAGCCACCACACCAACATTTGCCAGCTCTATTTCTTATTAAACTTGAAGCTTGTTTACGATATTGGCTTGGTCCTGACACTTCTTATTACCTAGAGTTTGTTAATCATTTTTATTCTACCTTCGTTTTTGATAAACATCAGTCAGTGGGGGTTCAGAATTGCCTCCCATGTGAAATATGTTATATCCTTTAATTGAAAATCAAGACAGATCTGAGATTTGTAGGTTGGGTTAGCTAGGTCAGTAGGTAGATAGGAAGGCAGAGAAATAGACAAGTAGACAGATAGACATCACTGATAGATATACATACATAGATAGATAAAAATGAAGGCTCCTATACATGAACATGCACTACTGCTCTAAGAGTAGGATTAGAAATTACCCCTCTAGATGTGGACAGAAAGGAACCTTACTTCATTGTTGGTGGGAATGTAAACTTGTTCAACCACTTTGGAAAGCAGTATGGAGGTTCCTCAAAAGACTTCACATAGAGCTCCCCTATGACCCAGCAATCCCACTTTTGGGCATTTACCCTAATGTTTACAAACAAGACCACACTAAAGCTACCAGCACAACTATGTTTATTGCAGCATTATTTACCATAGCTAAGATATGGAACCAACCCAGATGCCCCTCAGTAGATGAATGGATCAAGAAAATGTGGTATATATACACAATGGAATTCTATGCCTCCATCAGAAAGAATGACATTGCCCCATTTGTTAGGAAATGGAAAAACTTGGAAAAAATTATATTAAGTGAAGTAAGCCAGGCCCAAAGAAACATAGGTCCCATGGTTTCCCTTATTTGTAATATCTAGTATATGTATGAGTCAAGCGGAAAAGGTCAGATAATGTGATGTCAGGAAAATGAACCCTTAGATGTGTATTTTAATGTTTTTTTCTTTCATGCATGTGTTTCTAACACATTTATAAGATTATCTCTTTGTTGCTTTGTATGTCCCTCCCCCACAGTATAACCCCTGCTTTCACTATATTTGATGTCAGTATAACTTGTGGAGGAGATGGGGAAAAACCAGTTGTTTAAGGATACAGGTGGACCTGTTGCAACAATGAGAAGTACAAGTTATCATGTCCAAAATGAGCTTTACAATGTTAGTGCGGGGGGGCGGGGGGGGGGGGGGAAGGGGAGGGAAGGGGGGGGAAGGAGAAGGATTGGGATTAGGGGGGGAGGGGGGAGGCTGGGAAGGGATGTGAAGGGTAAACAAAGGAGGAGGCTGCAATGCTTGGTAAGAAATGTACGCATTATCCTGCCCATGTAACTGTAACTCCTCTGTACAGTATGTTCACAAATAAAATTAAATTAATTAAAAAAAAAAAAAAAAAGAAATTACCCCTCTGAGGCTGGGCAATGGTGGCTCATGCCTGTAATCTGAGCTACTCTGGAGGCTGACATCTGAGGATCATGATTCAAAGCCAGCCAGGGCAGGAAAATTCCTTGAGACTCTGATCTCCAAATAAAACCACTCAGAAAACCAGAAGTGGCGCTGTGGCTCCAGTGGTAGAGCGCTAGCCTTGAGCTGAAGAGCTGAGGGACAGCACCCAGGCCTAGAGTTCAAGCCCCACTACCAATAAAAAAAGAAAAAGAAATTACCTCTCTGAGGCAATTACGTTCTCTCGGAGCTCTAGAGCTACAGCGTACACAGTGACATGCTGGGGCAGAGTCAGAAGAGCCGCAGCCTTGCTTTTACCACTAAATTACTGAGTGACATTGAGCAGGCCATTGAATTGTCCTCTGACTTCATCTCCTTATCTATAAATGGATCCGTAAAAATACTTTCCCTTCTCCTTTCACAGAATCATTGTCAGGATGCAAAGGTAAAATTAGTGTGAAAGATTTTGGAAAAGTAGGTACAAATACAGGATGTCATAACAAAATTACAGTTGGATACAAGGACATTAAATCCAGAGCTAAAGTAATAAAACTTTACTATAATTCCATAATTTTTATAATTCTGTAAATTACTGTAATTCTGTAATTTCTTCTCCATATACTTGAAAATCCTTCAAATCATAGTAAAGCAAATAAAGAAAATTCCAAAATCAACTTCCAAAATCTATTGTAAGTTTTTGAAAAGCTCTAAGTGATAGGAGCATAAGTTTAATACTGTAAATATAAGTAAAACTCAAGACAAAAAAGTGAAATTTTAAGATAATAGATAAATCATATTCAAAGTTGGGATTTGAGGTTGAATAAAATCTTATATTTGGATGATGAAGACTTGTAATATTGCACAACTAATATAAAACTAAATATTGATTTTAAATTTATGAATAAGTTCTGTGTTTCTATGGTTTTTTATTTTATTTTATAAAAAGGCCTTGAGGCCTTTCCTGATAAGGTACCCCATAAATTATTCTGTGTTGCTTCTTAGAGCATGGTCATTAATCATAGGATTAAAGTTTTCTTTTCTTGTGGCATTGAACAAAGAAGTCTTGAAAACATGAAGGAAACAGGTCAGGATAAGTGGCCATGACTATTTATTTCACAGGAAAAAGCTTCTTTGGGACAGGGAAAATATGTCAGATTTATTCTTCCCCACACCACTAACTATTCTAGGTTTGGGCAAGACTTTTATAAAATATTCCCATTTTTTTTCAAAAGAAAGGAACTCTTAATGTTACATAAAATTGTCAGTGTTCAACCTAAAATAATTTTTAGAAATTGCTTCTAAATAAAGCTTTTCACTCACTACTCTGCTCTCGTGAAGCGTGGGAATATATAAAATTAAAATTCACCTAAAGTAATAGACTTATAATGCAAATCTTTCATGAACCAGATTTTTCATTAAATATGCAAGGCTATCCAAAACATATCATTTATGCCTGCCCCTACATGAAACAGCACTATCTTTCCAATGAGAGTAGAAAGATTATTTTAAATAGATTGTGTTTTTCTGTTACCTTCTTGAAAACACCTGAAGAAAGTGTAGCACATTATAAATCCTTGTTTAAGATTATACAGATCAGAAAATAACAGATACCAGTTAGGCAATGGAGAAATGGGAGCAGGTGTGTGCATCTGGTAAGAATGTAAAATCATGCAACCACTACAGCAAACTGTATGGTGTTTTCTTAAAGAGTTAACAGCCATGCAATGGGACAATCCCTCAAAAGATATTCACATTCTCATGTTCAAAGCAGCAAGAGTCTCAAATAGCCAAGACATGGAGTCAATCAAGTGTCCACACATGGAAGAATGCATAGAGAAGAAGTATATATATATATATATATATATATGGAAATTATATTATATATACTATATATTATATATAAGGGGATTATATATATATAATGGAATATAATTTAGCCTTAAAAATGAGGAAATAATCTGTCACATGTGGCAACATGAATGGGCCTTGGATACATTGTGCTAAGCAGAATAATCAGTTTCAAAATCAAAGTGTTTATAAGATTTTTTTTTCCTCTTCTAGGAAGTACAGTATAATGGTAGTTTCCAGGGGTTAAGTGGAGGAGGAAATGGAGGATGTTTAGTGGGTAAAAAGTTTCAAGTTTTACAAGTTGAAAAGGTTCTGAAAATCTGTTATACAGCAAAGGGAGTATATTGAATATTACTAAACTAAGCACTTAAGATGGCCCAGAAAAGTGAAGATTTGCATCCCTCTTCCTCAAATTTATATATTGAAATTTTGAACTTCCCACATAGCACTAGGGCCATTGGCAGTGATTGGGGATTGGAGAAAGCCATGAGGGTGGAGTCCTTATGAACAGGATTAGTGCCTTTACAAAGCTCCTGGGAGGACGTACTTCCCTCTCCCCATTGTCTGTCATCATAAAACACCATGTAAAGTAAACTTGTAACCCAAAAGAAGATCTCCACCAGCATTTGTCCATGCTAGCAAGCTGATCAGACTGAGAAAAGAAATACCTATTGTTTAGAAACCACTCAGTCTGAGGTAGTTGTTACAGTAGCCATATGGGTTTTACCATACGTTTTCTAAAGACTATATGTCAGCTATTGCACCAGCATTTGTATATTTGCTGTACAAACTATTTCACAGCCAAATATTATCTTCCATGGATCTCCTCAGTTCATTGTCAGAATCTGAAAATAAAACAATAGATATAAACAATTTGGCTTGGTGAGGAAGAAAGCAAAACTATGGGAGAAAACACTATTGGGGGATGGTTTGTAAAAGTCTTATTTTAGTAGCCAGTGCCTTAAGCTTTACAAGAATAGAACTTCATATTAAGGTGGTATGAAAGACAGCAACCACATGATTTTTATATACAGTCTTAATTATTTGTTTGTGAGCCCAATGTATTATTTATGGTGTGTTGTGATACTGTACTTTAGATAGTCTTATAAAAAATATTGTGTAATTTCTTGGTAGTTGTTTAATTTGCATATATATGCATATAGATATGTAAGGTATAATTTTCTGATTATTTGTTATCATATATATAAATAAAACAAATATGTCTGGCAACAATTTGTAATTACTTTATGATGGTTCTTTGGTTCTTTCATGGCTTGTTGTATTACTTAGTAAGCAAAACCTTGTGAAGAAAAGATACTCATTTATCCTTAGGCTCCAGACCTTGTATATGCCATACCAACCATAACTGCAAATTATCCACAGAGAATGAGAGATGTGTGACATAAAATCAATCTTTGGAGAGAGATTTTGAAGTGAAAGACTGAGAAGAAGTTCATCTTTCCTTGTGAGGGAAACCATGGCACTTATATTTTCTCACAAAAGTATTGAAGATTCAAAAAAATTTACAAAGACACCATAAAACACAAAACACAAGTCAATGTTTTAAATTTTCAAACTATGACTGGGAACTAAAAGAATTTAGTACATTTTGCAAAGTTCTAAATTTAGAAACTACAAGGTGACCAAAGTAGGAAGTCACAAGGAACGCCAACAAGACGCAAACAAGTCCCTTCAGCAACAAAAATTGTAGCAACACCTACTGCATCCAAACATAACCACTGTTTTAAATACTGAGTAACCAAAGCACCCATGAAACACACGATGAAGTGGGGTATATGAAAGTAGGTGTGAGTGTAATGGTCCCTAAGTGAATTCCTCTCCTCGAATGTCCTACATCTCTGTGATTCGTGGGCATCCGCGTGCCAGGTGAGCATTTCTGTGATAGGTGAGCAGGGTAGTCTTCAGTCTATCCACGGACACCATCCTTTCCTCCCACTCACCAGAGCCAACCTCAGAAATATGAAAGGTCTCTTCAGCATGTAACCAATGCCAGTGTTTGGTGACTTCGCAGCCATGTTCAATCCTGACTGGATACAAGTGAAATGCCATTACACATTTTCCTCAGCTAGCATTTCTCAGTCTCTGAGAGAGGTAGGCGATCACTTGACTCTTGATATCACGAACTCATGGAATCTTCACACCAAATCTCCAGACAGAGAATTAAGAGCATTTATTCATAGCTACAGGTCAGAAATACCATTACCATTCTCAACCATTTAAACACCTTTAAAGTACTTTTATAATTCTCTGATGCAATAGGGCATCACTCAAGATCAGAAATAGGACTTGTCCTCTTCATCTGCCTCCTCAAACATCTAGAATAAATAATTCTTTTCACCTCATCTCCCTTTGATTCTATTTATCTTTGCCCAAACTGGAAAAATTGCAAGATCTGGGATATTGTCACATTATACTCTTGTATTAGGCCTTGGTATTTTCCTACACTTAAACTGAATGCCCTTGGAAATTCTCTGTCAATAGCCAGAAAGTTCTACTGACCACCAACTGTTTCACTAATGGACCTCACGAGCATTTCTAGCTTTATACTTATCTACTTTTGTCTTCTTCAATGTTTAAATAAATCCCAATTTTCTCATGTGTAAGATGGGGGAAAAAGGTTATATCTAATTCACATTTTTCTTTTAAAAATTAGATGCTATAACCAGGCCCTAGTGGCTCATGCCTATAATCCTATCTATTCAGGAGACCGAGGATGGTGGTTAAAAGCCAGCTTGGGCAGAAAAATCCATGAAATTCTTGTCTCCAATTAATCACCAAAAAAAAGCCAGAAGTGGAGCTGTGGCTCAAATGGTAGAACACTAGCTATGAGTACACAGAGCTCAGGGACAGTGCCCAGGCCTTCAGTTCAAGCCCCAGCCCCCTACACACACACACAAACACACAAAAGAAATTAGATGATATGCATACATTCAAAATACTTAAGAGAAATTCAGTAAGTGAATCTATCATTCCTGTTATTAAAAATTGAAAAATATATATTACTCATAATTTTTGCTATTGAGGCAAAGATCTCAGTATGGCTTTTAAATTGTGAAAGAATAAGAAAATTACTTTCAAATTAGCATTAAATGTACTTTAAATACTTTCTCTTTTGTTGTTTTCTTCCTTCAAATTTCAGCAATCCTGATAAATCATGTTAGGTAATTTTCAGCAAATGAAAATATTTGACAAATTGAATGTTTATTCAACTGCACAAGCTAAAAAGTTGTTAAATATCTTCCTCTGATAATTCATGACTAATGATCATTATAGTTTATTAAAAAGTACAAAAGTTCAAGTGTCCTAATCATCATTCAAATGTAATTTTACAGATTTACATTCTCAGATATTAGCAACAGTAAAACAATCTTCTCAACTTGTAGGAGGGAGGTAATGGTGTGAAGAACAGCACAGAGAGATGATGAAATTAGAGAATTTCAGAAGTGGAAGAAGCCAGAAAGATGCTAACCACCAGGAAGTGGTGCTGTAGCTCAAGTGGTAGAGCGCTTGCCTTGAGCTGAAGAGCTGAGGGACAGCGCCCAGGCCCAGAGTTCAAGCCCCACGGCCGACAAAAAAAAAAAGATGCTAACCACCTACAAAAAGCATAGTATACACTCCTGACCAGCCACAGGAGGCTGCTTTGGAGGTTTTGTTTGTTTGTTCATTTGTTTGTTTGTTTGTCAGTTATGGGGATTGAACTCAAGGCCTAGGTTCTTTCCCTAACCCTCTACCTAACACTCTACCACTTGAGCCACAGCACCAGTTCCAGCTTTTGAGTGCTTAATTGGAGAGTCTCACAGAGTCTTTTCTGCCAGGCAGGCTTTGAACCATGATCCTCAGAGCTCACCTTCCTGAGTAGCTATGATTACAGGCATGAGCCACCAGCACCCAGCTGGAAGCTGCTTTTTTAAAAAAATTAATATTGTTGGGGCTGGGAAGGTGGCTCAGTGGTAGAGTGTTTGCCTTGCATGCAACAGGCCCTGGGTTTGATTCCTCAACACCACATAAGCAGAAAAAGCCAGAAGTGGCGCTGTGGCTCAAGTGGTAGAATGCTAGCCTTGAGCTGAAGAGCTGAGGGACAGCACCCAGACTCAGCATTCAGGCCCCATGACCACCCAAAAAAAATATTGTTAATCTAAAAAATTGCCAGTCATGAGTTTTTCCAAATCTTTCCATTTCCTAACAAATGTTGGGATGTTCTGGACACAGAATTCCATTGTCACTGTGTGTGTGTGTGTGTGTGTGTGTGTGTGTGTGTGTGTGTGTGTGTATCACATTTTCTTGATCCATTCATCTACTGAGGGGCATCTGGATTGGTTCCATATCTTAGCTCTGGTAAATAATGCTGCAATAAACATGGTCGTGCTGGTAGTTTTAGTAAGGCCTTGTTTGTGATCATTTGGGTAAATGGCCAAAGTGGGTTTGCTGCGTCATAGGGGAGCTCTATGTGGAGTCTTTTGAGGAACCTCCATATTGCTTTCCATAGTGCTTGAACAAGATTACACCCTACCAACAGTACAAAGGGTTCCCTTTTGGCCACATTCCCTCCATCTGTTGTTATTAGATTTCTTGATTATAGCCATTCTAACTGGGGTGAGGTGGTATCTCAATGTTATTTTGATTTGCATTTCTTTTATGGCCAGAGATGTTGAGAATTTCTTCATGTGTCTATTGGCCATTCTTATTTCCCCTTCAGAGAAATCTCTCTTTAAGTCTTTAGCCCACTTATTGATGGGGTTATTGTTTCTTTGACGATTTGTTTTGGGGGGATTTAATTTCTTGAGTTCAAAGTATATTTTGAAGATATAAGGCCCTTATCTGTTGTATGGCTAGTGAAGATCTTCTCCCAAACTGTGGGCTTTCTATTTAGCTATGTCCTTTGCCATGTAGAAGCTCTGCAGTTTCATGCAATCCCATTTGCCCAACCTTTCTTTGATTTGTTGTGTTTTGGGGTCTTTATTAAGAAAATTTCAGCCTCTGCCAAGGAGCCTTAGAGTTTCTCTTATTCCTTCCTGTTATGTTTTCAGAGTGTCTGCTTTTACTTCAAGGTCTTTGATATATTGGAAACCGATTCTGGTATAGTAATATGGATCTTATTACTGAAGTAAGCCACACCCGAAGAAACATGGGTCATGTGGTTTCCCTTATTTGAAATAATTAGTACATGTCTAGTATAATCTTAGCAGATGAGCAGAATAGCTCAATAGCTATGTGACCATATAAAATGATGCTAAGTGAAATTAACTCTAAGGCATGGACACAAGAGGTTTTTCTTTGTTGTTGTTCTTTTAAATGTATTGTTATTTCTTGTTTCTTTTATATGTTCTTTCCCCTATAGTATATCCCTTGTTGTCACTGTATTTGATTTTGGTATCTTGGTATTGTATATGCGTTTATCAGAATTAGGGAAGGGAAGGAGAACAACAGAATGGTGAGACAAAGGACAAGGGGGAACCAGTGCAACAATGATACTTGCAAGACAATATGTTGCAAATGATCTGTACAACTCGGGGAAGGGAGGGAAGGGAGCATTGGGTGGGAGGGGAAGTAGGAGAAAAATGAGGGAAGGGCGTAACAAGTTTGATAAGAAATGTACTTATTACCTTACTTATGTAACTGTAACCCCTCTGTACATCACTTGACAATAAAAATAAATAAAATAAAATGCAAAACGAATTGCCAGGTATGAATGTCTCACATTTATAATCCTAGCTACTCAGGAAGATGAGATCTAGAGGAACATATTTCATAGCTGTCTAGGGCAGAAATGTCCATGAGACTCCATGAGTAAAATAGCCAGCAAAATGTCAAGCTGGGAGTGTAACTTGAAATGGTAGAGTGACAGCTGAGCTAGTTAGTGCAAGGCTTTGTATTCAAACACCAGTATTACCAAAAAATATGTCACCACAACCAAGTGATTTGTCTTTAATAACATGTAACTAACAATTTACAGATGTTGGTAATTTCTTATACGCTGAGTGTGACCTTCCTTCTCCAACTTATGTGTCAGATTTCTTAACCATAGTACCTAAGAATGTAAATGAATTTGGAGAAGGGCCTTTGAACAGGGGATTGAGTTCAAGTGAGGTCAGTAGAGTTATCGCTGATCCAGTATGACTTTATAAGAGGAAGACCAGGTGAAGACATACAGCAAAGGTGCTCAGGTAATGCTGGGGAGAAATACTTCAGAAGAAATCAACCCTGCTGACATCTTCATCTCAGATTTCTGGATTTCAGGCCCATCCCTACAGTCCTACCTACTCAGGAGTCTATGATCTAAGGATTGTAAACTGAACCATCCCAGCCAAGAAAGTCCAAGAGACTCTTACCTCCAATTAACAAGCATTTAAAAAATCCAAAAGTAGAGCTGTATCTTAAGCAGCAGAGAACTAGTCTTAAGCAAAAAAGCTAAGGGACAGCATCTAGGTCTTGAGTTCAATCCCCAGGACTGACACATACAGATATACACAAGCAGCAGCAACAACAGCAGGAGGAGGAGGAGAGGGAGGAGGAAGAGGAGGAAGAAGAAAAAGAAGATGGGGGAGGAGGAAATTTGTTAGAAAACAAATGTTTAATGATGTGTAAGCCATCCAATTTGTGGTACTTGGTTATGACATCCCTACCAAACTCATCCAAACTTATAATACTCCAATACTCTTAAATAAAATTAAACTAAACCGGTAGGATTTTGTAAGGTATTAGTTTATATCAAAGGTCACGATACACATAACAAAGAATTAAGACTCACAACTTACGGCGTGCAGCTAACTCCAGGCATGTGTGAAATGAAAAGACTTACATGATTAACCCACATGAAGGAGGTCACAGCAAAGGTAAAAACCTAGTGTGATGCAGACATTTATGAGACACCCTTCCCAAATAAAAAGGTTAAATATGTACACCTAACTCTAAAGCGCAGTTACTCACAGCTGAGAATTGTGGACAAAAAGAAAAGTATTTTGAGTGTTGATTCAACCCTACTTAAGAAAATATGACCCCAAATAGCTCAGAATAAAAGATTACTTCTGGTCAGAAGACAATTTATTCATACAAATTGGTATGGAGTGATATATGTCCCTAAATAGACATTAATTAGAATCTCAAACCTTTACCTCAACTCCAATAATCATGCCCATTTATATTTTACCTGCCTTTATTTTTATTACATTTTCCTCCATCCTTTTTAGTGGACATAGATTGTGTTACATGGCTGGCTATGAGAAAGTCTATATTCATATATAACACAGTAAACAACTGGTCATAACCCTCCCTTGTCACAACACTTCTGGAGATTTCAGGTCTGGTTTTTATAAATGTACAGGAGCTAAATGAAAAGAGAAAGGTTCACTTGAAAAAAATCTTACTTTGACCCTTATATATGTGCTTAGGGGAAACATGCTTTTAAAATTCTCTATTACAATATTGCCGGGCAAGTTCACAGAGTTCTTTTGCTTACTTATGACATCCATCTGCTCATACAAATACATATTCTAAATGTTGGTATTAGCATATCCATTCTGCTCTCACAGAACTAATTTGATCTTCAAATTAGGAAGGGTATACAGTTGTTTCTTAGTCTAAAGGCATGTCAGAAGATGCTGAGCATAACGGCTCAAGCCTTTATTCCAGGCTCCAGGCTTTGAGGCCAGCCTAGACATAAAATAAGTTTGAAAGCTCCCATCCCAACCAAGGCTTTAGAACAGTGATGTGTGCCTCTTATCACAGGGGAAGCAACATGACTGGGTGGAAGTCCATGCCTGGACTTCCCAGAAACAGAAGGAAGTGTAAGTGGGAAGTTCACCCAAGCATAAACCAAGACTCCATCTTGAAAATCACTGACAGAAAAAGGAGATGGAGGTGTAACTAGAGTGGTAGAGCATCTGCCAAGAAAGGAGAAAACCCTGAGTTCCGTCCTCAGTGCTGTAAATAAATACATGCATGCATGCATGCATGCATATATACATACATGCATGTATACTTGCATACATGCATACATATACACATGCATACAAAGATTCATATCTCCCAAATGATTACATGATGCATCTGTCTCAACCTCCTGGCCTTTTTTCAATACCAGTCATTGTTACAAGAATGAGGTTTTCTCTGTCACCATGTCTGGCGATGATTTTCCTCATTAATGATAGGCAACATCATATATAAGCTTAGGAACTGATTCAGACTAAAAAGACCTGAAATCTATCCAGTTCTGCAATTGTGAGTCTAGAGGACAGATAGAGCCCGTGTATCCATTATCCTCACATGACTTGGTCTATGTGTCCTCCATCCCTGAACCTACTAAGGATTATATCCCTAGTAAGAATGAAGATTTCAAAAGAGGCTGACAAGGTGAATTAAGCAAAGTTGTAGGAAACAAGACACCAGAGCAGCCCTTGGAAATTGAGTTCATAACGTAAGAGATCCTGGACTCTTCGAGAAGAGTAAAACAGAAGGGTACAACACAGATAGAAAAGAGCAAAGATAATCTTTATGACAACACTCCAAACACAGAGTCAGGGCATAAATTACCCCTGGAAACTAATTTACCCCTGGTTAACAATACAATTTACCCCTGGAAACACAGAGTCAAGGCATAATTTACCCCTGGAAACTCAGAGATAGATAGATAGATAGATAGATAGATAGATAGATAGATAGATAGATAGATAGATAGATAGATAGATAGATAGATAGATAGATAGATAGATAGACATCTTTCTGTTCTCACTAACATTAATATGTTAATATCTAGAGGTGTAAATGAGGAAGACATTTTATTCTTTATATTACTAAAAGTAACAAAATCCCTAGGAATATGCTTTATATAAAGAAAGCTAGAGGTTTAATTCAAAATAATGTAAGGAAATCTCAACAATTGGAAGAAGCAAGCACTAGTTTTGAGTCATAAGCTCTGATGTAAAAATAATATCAAAATGGTTTATAATGTCCCATATGATTTTTTTTGTTCTTTGTATGTTCCTCCCTCATAGTATAACCCCTGTATAACTATATTTGATGTCAATGCCCTGCATCTTGTACATACACTTCTCTAGCTTGGGGAGGGGAGGGGAAAAAAACAAAATGCTTAAATAGGGATACAGGTTAACCCATTGCAACAATGAGATGTACAAGACACTATGTTGAAAAATGAACTTTACAATTGAGGTGGGGAAGTGGGGAAGGGAGAAGGGGGTAGTGTAGTTGTGGAGATGGAAGGGAGGGTAGGTGAAAAACAAAGGAGGAGGTAACAAGGCTTGATAGGAAATGTAGTCATTACCTTGCTCATGTAACTGTAACTTCTCTGTACAGTATTTTTACAATAAAAAAACGTATTCTAAAAAATACAAAAAATAAAATAATAACAAAATGGGAAGTAAGCATATTATTTTAGAGTTTTGAGCAAAGTTCCACGAGTAGTAAAAGCAGACCTTATTAAAAATGATTACTTCCAAGAGGAGCATCTTGGGGTATGAAGTATGCAGAGGGATGACCCCTTTGGGGTCATATTTTATGTTTTTCTATCTTGTTTAAATTTCTCTTTTCATCCTATGTGTTATTATCCTAGTAATGGTTTCCAAGTTCCTTTAAGCAAAATAATATTATTTAGACAAAGCCAGAATAAAATGTTAAAAATTACAGGTGTGCTATTAGAGATAGACTCAAACTATAAGTTTCTTATATATTTTTCATCCAATCGTGTTGTTTTCCAACATTTTAATGAATATGTAAAGTTGACAAGCCTTTGTTGACTGTCACAGACCTAATACAGAAGCCAGGAAAACTATTTTTTCAGCCATGTTTTCTTTATCTAGAATAGAAATGGCTGTAACATATCTCCCATGGGAGTTTGAATCCAATGCTCAGTAGACAGCTGCCATATTGAAGCGTAAAGTAAGTAACTTTAAGTATCAGTCTTCCACTTTTCTTAACAAGCTCAGTTAATCATGTAAATAGGCCAACAGGTAGCCATTTATCCTCATTCATGTCTATGACCCCATAATAACTATTACTAGGAGCATTTTTACTTTTAAAGTATCCCAATCTGATTATATATATCATATGTAATATATATTATATTATTATTAGCCATCAGTGCCTGGCCCTGATCATCTTTAATTTATCTCCATCTCTGAAAGAAATCTACCACAGGCAGCAAATGTTTCACTAACCCAAAAACAGATCAGAGTCATTTTTGCCTCTACATATTTACTTTAAAAAGGAATCCAATAACCGGGCACCGGTGGCTCACACCTATAATCATAGTTACTCAGGAGGCTGAGATCTGAGGATCACGGTTCAAAGCCAGCCCAGGCAGAAAAGTCCATGAGATTCTGATCTCCAATAAACCACCAGAAAACCAGAAGTGGGCACTGTGGCTCAAGAGGTAGAGTGCTCGCCTTGAGCTGAAGAGCACAGGGACAGTGCCCAGGCCCAGAGTTCAAGCCCCACGACTGACAAAAAAAAAAAAAAAAAGGAATCCATTTCATAATTGGAGACTTTTTCCAACTCTATCCCAGATGAGAAATTCCATCTCTGTTTCTGATAATATCTGTTTCAGGTAGTAGGTACTGCCTAGCACTGTATCAGGGCCTCTGTTTCACCATGTGATGATCTTTATACTTAAAAAGAGAGAAATAGCTGGGTGCTGGTGGCTCACGCCTGTAATCCTAGCTACTCAGGAGGCTGAGATCTGAGGACCACTGTTCAAAGCCAGCCTGGGCAGTCTGTGATACTCTTTTCTCCAATTAACCACCTGAAAACTGGAAGTGGAGCTGTCGCTCAAAGTGGTAGAGCACTAGCCTTGAGTACAAAAAACTCAAGGACAGCTCCCAGGCCCTGAGCTCTAGCTCCACAATTGTGTGTGTGTGTGTGGGGGGGGGGGGGGGGGCGAAGACAGAAGTATAGTAGATACTGACTAGCATTATATCACCCTCCTTTTGTTAGTTCTGGGATTAAGTTACAGCCAGTCAAATGGAAATAGGAGTAGTGAGTCCATTTTGGTTAACCTCATTAAAATCTCCTTTATGCAATTCCCTATACTCTTCATCTCCCCAACTTGAGTTCAAAAATCACATCAGTCTTCTGAGTAACTAAGAGAAAGTTACCTAATGGGAAAAAGTATTTCTTGCCCAAAAATACCTGCTTGGGATTGACACTTATATGTGTATGTATTGTGTTTATCCATTGGTGTTTTGGAATTCTTGTTTTAGCTGTTGTCATTACTCAAAGGAATGCAGACATTGGTGTCAGAAACAGTGTTAGCTAGTCTTCAGGCAGATAACTAGCAAAGGATCTGACATTGGAAGCTAGAGAGACAGAGACTTAGTTACATAATGGCAAAGCAGTTAGCAGAACTGTCAGAAGAGATCATCTTGGTGTGCACATAACATGCCTACCAAGCTTGTAGCTCCAGGGGAAATGAATGCAAAAAGTTAAGAGTATAGATTTCTTTTCCATTCTGCCTTTTGCAAAGTATGACAATGAAGAAATGTGCTAAAGAAGGAATTAGGTGATTTCAAGAAAAAGAGAAAGGAAAATAGACAATCCAGCAATGTAAGGGTTGATGGAATAGGAAATTAGAAAGAAAACAAAACTGCTTTCAGACCCCAAGTAAAAGAATAAAAGAGGAAAAATAATTTTGAAAGTCAATACCTCATTATGATCACTCAGTTGAGCCAAGTGTCTCATCCTAAGCTAATCAGATTGAAAACATTTCATCCTTAAACTAGATAAGTATGCTCCAATCACAGAGCTCAGGTTCATCTCCACTTCTATGACATTCATATCCACCTACGAGATATAAATCAGAGTGAGCCAGACCTTATCCCCAAGGTCTGGTAATTAATTGGCTAGAGCTCTCCCAAACTCAGGATTACTGTACTTGTTTTTATCTTTCATTGTGAAAGAGATTGCAAGGACATAAATGGGCAAGGAAGGCCTGTGAAATGGGTATTGGCGTCCCTGCCCTCTCAGGCCTCAGTTTCTCCTTGCTATATTCAGCAATCTGGAAGCTCTCTGAATTCTGTCCTTTCCATTTAAAGGGGAATCCATTATATAGCCTCCTCCTCAGTGGTCAGGGGGTAGAACTAAAACTTCCATCCTTCAGACCACTTGGTTCTCCAGTCAACAAGCTGCATCCAGAGTCTAGCCAGAGGAGTCCTTATTCCTACAGATATTCCTGTCATCAGAAAATTCCCAAGGATTTTAACACCCTTCATCAGATATTCTTGCTACTCAGGAAATTATAAAGGTCTAATGAGCTCTGTGACAAAAATTAGAGTCAAAGAACAAATATTAGAACAAAAGTTTCTCTCAACACTCAAAAAGATTTTAGGAGATTTGACTGAGCAAATGACACTTAGACCAGATAGACATTTCTTACCTTATTACCCTATATAATGCAATATTAAGACTAGGCATAATAGCCTACCTTTATGTTAAGTAATATTGACACTAACACAGAAATTAATTATGTGAAATTAAGTACTTTCTCTAGAACATACTTATCACTGAAAAATAAGATTGTGAAATATATATATATATGTTTATACATATTTATATATAAGTAGTATATATTTATATTTATACATAATTCAATATATCATTGTTTCACAATCTACATCATATAAATCTTATATATAATTACTTCACAATATGTAATTGTTTCACCATTAATATTTCATGTATATACTCTTTTATTTATATATAATGACTATCTATGGATCCCTGCATATATCTGTGTATATGCACATAGACACATATTATCTATATAGTCTCATTATATAGAGAATATATATGGATCCCATATATATGTCTATGCATATGCATAAACATAGACACATTATATAATCTTACATAAAATGAGTATATACGGACCTCATACCTATGCATATTGCATAAACATAGTTACATACACACTGCTCAAGAGTACAATAGGGCAGAGTCTAGACCACTGTGTGTCAGTTCATCTTCTCTTACTCCTGGACTCACACTCCATTAGCTTTCCCTGCCTCCTCTGAGGGAGGCCTGAAGTCTGAGTGCTTTCCCGACAATAGCTCACAGCTTTCTAGCGAGCAGACTGGATGGGAGTCTGGACCTGGACCCTTATGCACTTCCCAGGGAGGGGTCTCCGCCGCTTCTCTCCCTCAGTAGCTCAAGGCCAGAACCACAGCACTCGTGGGGGTCACTCGGTCACCATGATGCCATCTCCAGCTGGAAGGATCCTCAGGTGTAGCCATAACCACTGCACAGAAGTAAGTCGCCTGCTCACCAGACACATATGTGGATCGTTTGCAAGCTAGAAATAAACATCTCCACTGGAAATCTGAAAAAGATTCGTGACAGCAGCTGCCACTGCTGGAATGGACAAATCAATGCGCTCCTCTTTGGTGCAGGGGGAGAGTCATGAACACTTGGATTGGTAAGCTCCTGCTTCATTTACCACCTCTCTTCAAACAGACTACTTGAGCCTAACGGGCACAGATTGTATTTCAGATTTCTTTCTGTAGTCCTCCCAGTGTAGTACAATGTCGCCATTCAATTGAATCCATTGAATTTCGATTCATTTCTCGGAGCGCACATCCAATAAAAACTATTTGTCTGGAGTGGCTCGGTGCTTCTCAAACTTCATTCTGGCCATGATTGGGTCTCTTTGGAGTCTTGCTACTTGGAGGAAGCATGAATTCAAATAAATATGAAATGGAAAAGAAAACCTTAATAGGACAACAAGACCATATAAACGATGTAAGTACTATGATGTCAAAATTCACCCATCCATTGAGAAGAACTCTTCGGTCTGATCATTTCTATGAACAGGAGTTCTCTCAGAGCAGAATTCTCTGCTCACCTTTCTTTGAAAGTAAATTACGTGTATGGAAATGTCCACAGTTGTGGCCACAGGAAATCCTATATAGAAAAATCAATACAGACACCTGAATGTGGGTTAAAAAGACTGGGTCCTCTATTTTTAACACTTAATCTTGCTTCATAAGAGATAGTTGGCAAAAATTGGACATATTAAATGAAACCTGTAGATTAGATCTAAAGATGGGAAAATCCAGCCAAAACAGGCTATGTTTAGCTAGCCGTGTCTAGAAAAGTGTGGTGCCTGTTGAGTCAGACAGAATGTTTTTCCATTTTTGTTTAGACTCTACCCGCAGCCAAAGATCCAGGAAAACAAAACTATTTTAGTCACAACCTGTCAGCCTGCTTCTGCTGTCCATCAACCAGAGAAGAAGCAGGAGGCAGCAGCAAGGAGCATCACTGATTCTCAGTGTCTTTAACTTTTCCACATTAGCCAAGAATAATTAGCAAGGGTCTGAAAGGAACTAGATTTTTTTTTTAAAGGCAACAATTCACACTTCAGCATTTATGCAAATCTGGGTAATTTAAATGTATGAGATGATTAAGAAAGAATCTTCTCTTTAATTCCCCAAGAGTGTGCATGTTCTTTTCTCCTTATGCAAATTTCTAGGGTAGTCTGTTCTTTGATTCTTTTCTTAGATCACCGCCCTGTTTAAAAATAAAGCATTGTAAATATGCACAGGAAAAATATCTCTGAATCTTGCCTATGAATTCATATAAAACTATGTAAACATTTCACAAGAGTGGTATTTTCACTGCTTTTTTTTTTTTTTTTGATTTGTGACATGCTTACATGGAGAATGAGGCCAGAGGAAAATATAAAAGCAGATATCTATGGAAACTCTTCAGAATAATTTGTCAAGTCTGATAAATGTAGTGCCTGCATCTAAACTCTTAAGTGCCTTACTGCTTTGTGCCCTTGCATCAATTAACATTTAATTTGACTTTTTAACAACCTCGCTTATCACTGGTTTTTTTTTCTTCCATGCCCATGAAGCTAACAAATGTTAGCTTTTCAAAGCTGACAGCTTATGATTACTTATAACCAACACAATTTCAGGGTAATGCAGTAAGAGATTAATGGACCACAGAGAAGATACAGCCACAGGGCTTGCTATAAAAAGAGGGATGAACTACAACGATGGTGAATGCCTCTTTTGAATAAATATATTTGAAGAACAGCTAAGCTCCGATGTCAAGAGAGAAAGCTCCATCTTCATTATATTAATAGTGTCCCTAATTGCACACTTCAGAAGTAATGTAAGGCTTTTGTTTAATAATAATTAAAAAACTTTTCCTAAACACCAACCTGATATTGGAAATGAAATGAAAACCTGTACCAAGGGAAAGTTCGATTAAAAAGCATGAAAAAAGCAAATATTTTAGATTTAATAAAACAGTATCACTGTTTTGTTGCAGTGGAAAGCAAAAGATTTGAAATGAAATATAATAAAAGTGAAAAAAGAAAGCATTGCCATAGTAAATTAGATGAGGACCAAGGAGCACCATCCAGGTATCATCTTAAGGATGTGCAGAGCATTCTGTACCTCTAAAGGAAATGTGTATGGTCCTTCCATTTGCACTGTCCTTCAAAATTGACTGAAGTAAATTTCTATGGAATTAAATACCAAAAAGGAGCCAAAAAGGAGTATCTACCACTGGCCCTACTTTCTTTTGAATAGATCATTAGCCAGTTAGTCTACCTTTATCTTCATCAAAAATATCTGCACAAAAAAGTGGGCAGAGCCAGCTGCCACACCCAGACAGGCATACCATAGCTCTGCAGAAGCAGGGGTGTTGAAGTTGATCTCTATCCCAAGGTTAATGGCGGAGAATGAGCAAGAATGCTCTTGTGGACAGCATCTCCAAAGAATCAAGTCTCGTTCAGTCTACCTGATAACCTAGTCTCTAAAGCAAGCACTGCTGGAGGTGCAAGATTACTTGTGTTTTGCCCCTTTTCAAGAATGTTTCCTTTCACAAAAAGTACTTTAGCTCAGTTAATCTATGCATGACAGTAAGAGGTTATATGTTCACTTATATGTAAGTATAGGTTATAATTATAATGAGTATAGTTATACTCACTATCTACTTAATCATACTCACAGGTACTTGTCAAAAAAATGGCTGAAGTCAAATTTGAAATTCTAAAACTTAAGAGAAATTTTGGCTTTTCAGACTTTCTGTCCAAGGTCTATCACAATACCAACCTATCATACTCTGGAGGGGTTCATTTCAGTTGTTCAAAAAAAGACCAGTTTTCTTTCTTGCTATTGTTTCTAACGTATTTATAATGTACCATGTGATTTTTTTTTTGTTCTTTGTATGTTCTCCCCCACAGTATAACCCCTGTTTTCACTGCATTTGATGTTAGTGCCCTGCATCTTGTATATACACTTCTCTAATTTGGGGAGAGGAAGGGAAAAAACAGAAAGCTTAAATAGGGATACAGGTTGACCCATTGCAACAATGGGATGTATATGATACCATGTAGAGACACAAACTGTACAATTTAGGTGGGGAAGGGGGGAAGTAGGAAGAGGGGAGTGTAGTTGTGGAGGTGGGAGGAAAGAGATGGTAGGGGAAAAACAAAGGAGGAGGCAACAATGCTTGATAAGAAATGTACTCATTAGCTTGCCCGTGTAATTGTAACCCCTCTGTACAGTATTTTCACAATAAAAAAATTAAAAAAAGAAATAGAAGAAATGATTAGAAATGATGGGAAATGAGTAGACTAAAGAGGACAATAAAATGTTTTCTTTAGTTTAAAAAAAAATGCTTGATAGGAAATGTACTCATTATCTTGCTCACGTAACTCTAACCCTTCTATGCAGTATTTTTACAATAAAAAGTATTATTTTTATTGTGAAAATACTGTACAGAGGGATTACAATTACATGGGCAAGATAATGAGTACATTTCTTATCAAGCATTGTAGCCTCCTCCTTTGTTGCCCCTTCCCATCCCTTCCCATCCTCCACCCCCCATCCAATACTCCCCCCCACCACCAAAGTTGTAAAGTTCGTTTTGGACATAACGACTTGTACATCTCATTGTTGCAATGGGTCCACCTGTATCCCTATTTAAACGATTTGTAATAAAAAGTACTTTTTAAAAAAGAAATTTCCTTAAGTGGAGGACTAGAGTCATAAAAGAGAAAAGACTCATACATATACTTGGAAACTCTAAACATAAATAAAATAAATAAATAAATAAACAAAAATAAATATGAATGCATTACTTTATGAGAAAGCAATGAAGTTGCTATTACCACATGTTCACATTCTGAATTCTTGAATAAGAGATTCAAGAACTATCCAATTAATATTTGTAAATCAATGCATTTTCACTACCCCTCTATCTAAAACTTCTAGAACTTTCTACCTAATCAGATGTTTCTACACTTTGATACAGACTTGCCAGATCTTTGAACTTTTCCAAGAGAAAAAATTGGAGTCTCTAATTTCACATGAAGTTTTCCAGTTTCTACATTTGTGGGTGTTTCTAGAGCTCTGGTGGGAAGACAATTCATCTGTGCTATGAAAATATCTCCATCTCTGATACGCATACAAATTCACTTTCATTGCCAGAATAAGATTGTCTCTCAAAAATTATGCTCCTCCTACTGGCAAATTCCTTCTCTTCCCTACATATCTAATCATCCCAAATAACCAAAAACTGGAGGAAAAACAGAAGATGATACCAATCACTGTAAAAAGAAGTGCCATTAATATTAGGTGAAATGAACCCCAAGATAAGTATTCAAATGTTTTTGCTTTCATGCGATTGTTTCTAACATATTTATAAAATATTTCTTTGTTGCTTTGTATGTCCCTCCCCCATGGTATAACCCCTGCTTTCACTGTATTTGATGTCGGTATAATTTGTGGAGGGGAAGGGAAAAAACAAATTGATTAAATAGGGATACAGGTGGACCCATTGCAACAATGAGATGTGCAAGTCGTTATGTCGAAAAACGAACTTTGGGGGGGGGGGAGGGATGGGAAGGGGAAACAAAGGAACAAAGGAGGAGGCTACAATGCTTGATAAGAAATGTACTCATTATCTTACCCATGTAATTGTAACCCCTCTATACGGTATTTTCACAATAAAAAAAAGTGGCAATTTATGATGAAACTTACTACTTTCAAAAATAGATATTCACTTGAATAGAACTCTAAATATAATTAATAAAACTAGAGATTTGGAAGAATAAACAAAGAAGAAAAAGGAGCAGATGATGGGAAGGAATATGAATCAAGCAAAGAAGGAGAAGGAAATGAAGATTCTGCCATATAGAAGAGGCAATAAGAAAATTTCTCAGAATTATGTGATCTTTTTCCAAAGTCAGGAGAAAACAGAACCACTGAGAATTCTAATCTAAATCACACATGCTAAAAATAGGAAACAGTGGAAAAAGTTGAAAAATATTCAAAGAAAACTGATAAAGACACAGAATTATGCCAGAAAGTATACAATAACACTAATGAGAGTTCTACATTAAGAGAAAAATAGAAATGAATATGAGAGAAGACAGAACCTGATCTTAAAAAGAATAGAAAAAAATTTAGACCCCAAAAAAAGTTTAAGACTTCAAATGGAAAAATTTGCAAGTAATTAAGACAAAGTGATGACTTGATCAAGATTCATTGTATTCATAAACAGATTTGTTGAGTGGCAACTCTTTTGTACAACTACTTAAAGATTAAAAAAATGTATAAAATGAAAAAAAAACTTTACCTAGTAAAATTTATATTTGAGGATGAAGAAATATCTTCCTTATGATCTAGAAATAAAATAAGTTATTGTAAAAATTGTTGTCATAGTCTTTTTTTTTAATTTAATTTTATTTGTGAACATACTGTACAGAGGAGTTACAGTTACATGGGCAGGATAATGCATACATTTCTTACCAAGCATTGCAGCCTCCTCCTTTGTTTACCCTTCACATCCCTTCCCAGCCTCCCCCCTCCCCCCCAATCCCAATCCTTCTCCTTCCCCCCCTTCCCCCCCCTTCCCCCCCCCCCCCCGCACTAACATTGTAAAGCTCGTTTTGGACCTGACAACTTGTACTTCTCATTGTTGCAACAGGTCCACCTGTATCCTTAAACAACTGGTTTTTCCCCATCTCCTCCACAAGTTATACTGACATCAAATACAGTGAAAGCAGGGGTTATACTGTGGGGGAGGGACATACAAAGCAACTAAGAGATAATCTTATAAATGCGTTAGAAACACATGCATGAAAGAAAAAAACATTAAAATACACATCTAAGGGTTCATTTTCCTGACATCACATTATCTGACCTTTTCCGCTTGATTCATACATATACTAGATATTACAAATAAGGGAAACCATGGGACCTACGTTTCTTTGGGCCTGGCTTACTTCACTTAATATAATTTTTTCCAAGTTTTTCCATTTCCTAACAAATGGGGCAATGTCATTCTTTCTGATGGAGGCATAGAATTCCATTGTGTATATATACCACATTTTCTTGATCCATTCATCTACTGAGGGGCATCTGGGTTGGTTCCATATCTTAGCTATGGTAAATAATGCTGCAATAAACATAGTTGTGCTGGTAGCTTTAGTGTGGTCTTGTTTGTAAACTTTAGAGGATGCTAAAAAGCAAACATAGAATGCCATCAAACTCAATTCCAAGAAATATAAAGACATTATTGAAATTTTATCATATATAAACTTTTCCATAATAATCCTTTGATAAATTACTATGGTACTTTGCCAAAATGAAAACTAAATGCAAGACAAACCAAAATACCATTTAATAATGTGAAGACATATATATATATATATAAAAATATGAAAGGTGCTGGGCTGTGGCCCTCTCAAATAATAGATTCCATCTCAAGTAGTAATAAAGCAATGCAAAGGAAACAAAAATATTAATAATAGAGACCAAATGTTTTTTTAAAAAACACATACATGAAAACTTTCAAATTTGTGAAAATTTTCTAATTAAACTCCAAACAGGAAAAAATCTATAGAAAACAAGAGATGGGGCAAGAAAAGTGAGCATAATGTATAAGTAGCCAAGCATAATATAAATAAATGTAGAATTATTATTAAATATTAAAAAGGTAGTAGGTTATATCCTGCCATTAAAAAATGTAGATTAACACATTAGATTTTAAACTGGTAGTCAAGCTACAACTTCATAACAAGAGCGGATAGTTAAAACAGCAAAGACAAACTGAAGGAAAGAGGTAAAAATGATAGGTAGATAGAAATAGATAGATAGATATCATAGGTAGAGAGTAGATCTTCCAACAAATTCTAGACAAAGTAGAGCTATTTATCTCACTGTCTAGAAAACATTAATAATAAAATGCTTGCAAGTAACTGCATATTTTATGTACCAAAAAATAACAGCATTAAAATATTCCATAAAAATCTAGATAGGGATAAAATTTATAGCCAGATGTGGTGGCACACATCTGTAATCCCAAAACTTGGAACCCTAAAGAAGGAGGAGCTCATGTTTGAGGCCAGTTTGGCATATAGAATGAGACTCTGTCACAAGAAAAACATTTGCAGGGCTGGGAGGGTGGCTCAGTGGTAGCGCTTGCCTTGCATGCCTGAGGCCCTGGGTTCGATTCCGCAGCACCACATAAGCAAAAAGAAAAAAGCCGGAAGTGGCGCTGTGGCTCAAGTGGTAGAGCGCTAGCCTTGAGCTGAAGAGCTGAGTGACAGTGCCCATGCCCAGAGTTCAGGCCCACCACCAGACCCCAAAAAATAAAAAAATAAAAAAATAAATTTGCAAATTAATATACATATAAGTAGATTTCACATATGTCTCAAAAAATGACAGGCACTCAGAAAGGAAATACACAGCATAGTACCTGATGGAGGAAATCATTCCTTACCCATCGAGCAGAGAATCCACAGTTTTTTACCTAAAAACAAAACTTCCAAAACTCATTCTCAAAATATCTAAAAACTTTAGAAGTGCTACTCATGGAAAACTATACTTTCTCGCCATATGCAATAAAACTAGAAATTAAATACTAAAAGATAAACCAAAATAATCATTGGTAAATCTTAAAATTTATAAACACTCCTTTCTTCTTTCAATCATCTATCATTTATACTTTTAAACTAGGAGAAATGCTTAGGACTTGAAAAAATATAAATCTTCTCTTGGCATTGAATCCTAGTGTCTAGGTCATTTTTAAAGTATCTTTCAGCCTTGATGGCAGGTTTTGCTTCCAAAGCATTTTCTGATGGCTCCAAAATCAAATGGGGCCATGTACCAAGGGCTCACGCCTGTAATCCTAGCTACTCAGGAGGGTGAGATCTGAGGACTGTGATTCGCAGCTAGACTGGGCAGGAAAGTCCATAAGATTTTTATCTTCAATAACCAGCAAAAAGCTGCAAGTGGAGCTGTGGCTTAAGTGGTAGAATATAAAAAAAGCTAAGAAACAGAGTCTAGACCCTGAGTTCAAGCCCCAGGACCAGCACAAAAGAAACACACACACACACACACACACACACACACACACACAAATCAAGTGGACTTTGAGAAGTACCAACTCATTTAATGGCTAGTAGATAATTCTCTACATGGGTCTAAAACTTTGGGGAAAGATCCAGAAAGCACAGCCTTGTAAGCCAGATACTTGGACACAATTCATCTGGCTGGGCCTTTTAGATAGCCCAGCCTGATCTGGTTTTGTTGTTTATTTTTTTTCCTAGGTATTTCATTTAGTATCTTCACTTATTTCCTGTTTGCCACAGGCCCCATCATTCCCTGTAGCTCCCATTGATCCAATTCCTATAGTTAATTACCTGCCTGCTCTTTGATATATAAGGTGGTTAAAATCATGGCAGTAAATCAGATTACCCTGGGGAAAGGGAGAAAGGTAAATACTTTCAAGGAAGTGAAAACACTTTTGGTGGGAAAGGGGGAGAAAAAAAAAAACAGAAGGAAAAGCAGAAGATACTAGTGAGTTGTCATTTCAGTATCAAAGCTCATATGGTTGGATGCCTCTAGAAATTTCAATAGCCATAATAGCCATTGCTTTGTAGATTTGAGTGTAGCCAGGGACTGTGAATGTTGAGAGGGACACAGTAATGCCTTACATACCAATGAGAAGCTACAAGAATGGTAGAAGTTTGCAGACACTGATTGACTCCCTGGTTAATCTTTGATTAAGTTTCCCAATCGAACAAATAAGATATGCAACTTTCTGGGTTAAAATAAAATGATTTAGCAAGGTAACAACTTGTATCAAGAACTCCATCCTTGTGCACAACTGTAGCAACCACCTACCGAGAGCCATGATAAAAGAACTCTCTTTTTCATTCCTAATTAATGCTTTCTTGTGCAGAGATTGGCAAAGGAAGTGCCAATTAGTGCCACAAACTTGCCACCAAATTTTCACAGTTTTAGACAGCAAGGAAATAAAGAAAAGAAAGTATTTTGGAATACCATTCTGGTTGGATCAAGTTCTTTTCAGGTTATAATAATGAAGATAAATCATCACACACCTCCAAATACTTGCAAAAGTTTGAGACCCCAAATTTAAAGCAGAAAATACAAGTTAAAAGAAGAAGCAGATGAACTCAAACACATGACAGACCAACTATAAACAGTGTCTACAACGCCAAAATCCTGTTTTCATCTTTGTATCGACATTGCTTTGCAAAAATTCCTTACATGCAACTAAAAATATGTGCTGTGAGTAACTAAATGTTGACCAGAAAGGACTAGCAATTGTGAATTCTAAGCTCTGACTATCCCTGACAAATAAGCCATGGTAGAAAGGGTTCTGTAGAGGGCAAATCTACACCCATCATTCCATTAGGCTCTGGAGGTGCAAGGTGTTCATTTGCATGCATTTTTGCTCTTGTCTATATTATCTCTAAATGAGGAATCTACACAAATCACATCAATTATTAATTCCTACTGTTCTAGGAACAGGTCTAGAAAGAGTATACAACCCACTTCTGGCCAATAAAATCTAAGGAAGAAATACTGGGGATTTTTGAGAAACATTTTCCTTCCTTGTAAGAGACAGACTAAAGTTCAAAGCCCTTTCTCATCCTTCTTCTTTACTTACTGAGAAGATGACACTTGAGCAGATAGCATTTGGAGATTCAGCAGTGATATGACCAGAAGGAAGTCATAACACCAACAGGGACTAAAGGTCAGAGAGAGGGCAGGTCATTGATAAACTCACTCTGTCAGTCACTGAAACGAAATGAGACTGCCTAACTCCAACTCCTGTTAAACTAACAAGAAATGGCCTGTGGTTGAAATCATTGCTGGTCATATTTTCTGTATTACCAACACATTCCAATCAGATATTACACCCTGTCACAATATTTTTTGTTGTCTCTATGCAATGACAACAGAAAAATGCCAATTGCATTCTCCTATTGCCTTCTTTTGAAGAGGAGAGACAGGCAGAGACTCCATTTCCTTTCTCCACTAGCTCAATAATGGCATGAACTGGCATCCTGTCTATCTCTCTGCAGGGAAAACTTCAGGGGGTGTTTCTGGTTCAGAGTTTCTCCTTCCTGAAAGAGATACACAGAAAAAGGCTAAAATCCAATAGGTTATGTGAACATATGAACTTGGAACTGTAAAAGCTGTTTGGTGAGCAGCAGTGGAAATCCAAAAGAACTGGAGAAAAGCCAGCCATCAACCTGTCAACCTCTTAGCAGCTTGATCCACACTGGAACCTGTCTCTCATCCTGTATAAGCAGTCATGTGAACAAACCAGCCCTTCAATATGCCAGTCTTAGTGGAAATTTATATTATTCTAGGAATTGAACTGAAATGCATACCTACTAGTGCAAATATATATTAATGAGGAAATTTACAGGGAAGTGTTTAACACAATATCTCTTACAAAATAGACACAAGGAAAAGGTTGGTTAATATTACTAGTGTTAGTAAGTATATAATATTCTCTCAGTAATTTTCTCCCTCTGGTCCTATCAATCTCCTTATTAATCTCTCTTTCCTATTCAATTACTTAATCTGCTTGAGAACTGCCCTCTTCTAAACAAAGCCAAATTCTTCCCAGGTCACACATTCTTGGTTCGGGAACTGAAATAAGTACCAAATGGGGCAGAGTATCATCCACCACCACTCTGCATCTCTTCACTAGTCTAGAAATTGACAAAAGTGCGTTGTGTCTCCACAGCCCCAGGCTAACATGGCTTAAGCTCAGGAGGAAAGCCTGCCTGAGAGAGCAAAGCCAACAGAGAGAAAATAAAAAGCAGTCAGTCATTCCAGGGCTGTCTGCACTCAAAGCCCTGAGTCCACTTCTCCAGGCCCCACAGTTGTCTCGGCACTGCCTTGCAGAAGGGAAGACTCACAGTGAGCACCCTGGCAATGACCTGGGATGACCTTGGCAGGGCGGTGAGTTTCTGTGACTTGACGCCATTAGAATTCGGGCTGATGCAGGGTTCTCTAACTCATAAACTCAGCCTATCCAGTGTCAACTGTCAAGTCTGTTCATTCAACTTACATCAGCTCAGCATCTACACAGGTCAGGCCTTATGACAGACACTGCAGACATAAAACTGGCGAAGACCTATGGATTCTTTACCCTCACATTGCTTACAGCCTTCCAAGGCAATGCGTCAAGGTCATGGAAGATGTACCAAGTATTTGAAAGAGCTACGGAAACCCAGTGGTGGGAACTGGCAAGAGCGCTATTTATTCCAGCCAAGGACACAAACTGAGGACCTAGGAATAGGTTAAGATGGAAGGACAGAATTTGACTAGGAATATGTTAATTAGAAACTAGAAGCTCAAACAAACTTGAAAACCTTGGTTGAGTCCTGATTTTAGCACTGACTTGGGAAATAGAGGACATACAAAGTAGCTTGAGGATTTTAAAAAAAACGGTGGGGGGAAGTAGATGAAGATAACGATGAAGATACATTATGGGCACAATGAGTTTCAAGTACTTTTGAGACATTCAAAGGAGCAAGGATGGAGCTTTGATATATGGGCTGGAACTGAATTTTACAAAAGCAGCAGTTTGGCCTAGAAATATATGTTAAAGACTTATCAGCATATAGATGACAACTGCAGCTGGAAGAGTGAATGAAGGCGAGAGAACGTAAAAGGGACAAGAGGCCCATAACTAGGGCCCTAGGGAACACAGCAGGCCTTGAAAATCAACAGAGGAGAATTGGAAGAACAGAGTGGTCAATAATTCATACCCAGAGAGTGGGTAAAGGAAAATTAGTACTGAAATATGTCCTTTGAAGTTAGAAACAACCTTGACAACGGCAGACCCAGTCGTATGGATTGAAGAATGAATAAAAGATGTTA
Organism: Dipodomys spectabilis; assembly: GCF_019054845.1. Lineage (NCBI taxonomy): Eukaryota > Metazoa > Chordata > Mammalia > Rodentia > Heteromyidae > Dipodomys > Dipodomys spectabilis. The sequence continues at coordinate 14,126,362 of NW_024870727.1, forward strand.
AGTGGGAATGAATTACTGCTACTTCTTTTGAGAGAGAGAGAGGGAGAAAGCCTTTGTTATCAAGGGGAAGAGAAAGTTCAGGTGGTAGCTACTATTTTCGTGTTTTTTTTATTTGATATGAGAGAAACTTCTGTCCGCTGAAAGGAAGATGCATTCAAGACAATAAAAGATGAGTAAAACCAAAACAGGAAACAAGAAAACAAAGATGGCAACAGGAATCAGGTCTAGCTTTCCCATAACCTGCATCATCCCACACGGCTCATGACCAGCTACCTCCAGGATGATGACCCTCCTTTGGTCCTTGCTCATCACCAACAGGCCAAGCACACTCCAGCTCTGAGCCGGATCTCTGGGGTCCATTCTTTTACTGGGATTAGCATATATCAATGATGCAACATCTTTCATTGTGGGGTTTCTATACATTTGTATATTGTACTTTGATCAAATTCATCCCCTCTGTTCCTATATATTTTTTAAGCCTCCATCTTCCCTGCCTCCTCTTTTAAGGATTTTGGAGGGTTTCATTGTGTTATTTTTCATACATCGATGTAATGCATTTCAATTGTATTCTCCTCTTGTCACCCTCTCCTTTACCTCCCCTTCTCTCCCTGAATCCCCCACAAACAGCCCGACATTTAAATCATGTTGAATTTGTCACTTTTAAGTCTAGATTCCATAACTTGTGGTATCCATGGTAGCTAATTCCATCCATTCCCTTGAAAAGGCCATGCTCACATTCTTCTTTGTGGCTGGATAATAATCCATTGTGTATATACATTCATATCCATTGTGTATATGCGTTCATATCTATTGTGTATACAGATTCATATCCATTGTGTGTATATATATATATATATACCACATTATCCATTCTTCTGACAATGGGCACTAAGCAGATTCCATAGTTTAGCAATCGTGAATAGTGTTGCTGTCATTGTGAGTGTGTGGATAGCATATTCCAGCTTGCATTCCTTCTGATACAAGCCTTGGCGTATACAGCAGGGTCTTTCTCTCATTATTTCTAGACAGTGCTTCTTTCAAGATATGCATTGCTCATGCCCTAATCTTCTTCAAGTCTCTGCCCAAATCTCACCTTTATCAAGGAGGTTTTCATTACCACTCTAGCACATGAAGTCAAAACAACTCCCTGTTTCCATGTACCAGTATCACCTCCAGTATCCACCAGTATCCACCTCCAGACCACAAGGAAAACGCAAGCAACTTTCCCATTCCTTGCTCTCACAAGTCATTTTCTGACCAGCTTGAGAACTCGACCCTGTACTCAAAAAAAGAACTCTTGGTTATATAAATAATAAACCTTTTTGTATACTTTGTGTATATGCATGCTCTGATCACTTTCCGTCTGACCCAGGTTTTGAGATGGGGCTGTCCTGTGTCAGTAGTGTATCTGCAAAGTCCAATTACGAGAGACATTTCAGCCAAGCCCTCACAGGCAGAACTCATCACTCCTGCATTTATCTATTTCTTTATTGCTCACCACAATCTAACATTTACTGCAATGGACTGTGTCTGTATATGCCACTTTCATGAAGGTTCTTGAGGGTAAACATTGTGTCTTATTTATCTCTGTATTCCCTGAACACTACGTAAGAAGTGCTTAATGCATATTTGATTTATTGAATTTTGCACAAGGTATAAAGACAAAGTAGCATTTCTTTAGGGGTATCAAAAGTTTCACTTGTGATCCAAAGCTTTTTAAACATCTCTCTGAATAGATTCTGACTCTTCTGAGTCCTCAGTGCTCAAATCATGATTTACAAGCAACAAAGAATAATATAAAGATGACTCTAGAAAAGATCAATTCCTTCCAGCTGCGCCCAAGCTCTTACAGACTCACTAAACAGAAGGCTTAGTTGAAGATCTCTGGAAGCTCATTTATTTTCTGTGAGGGCTGTGACACTTTTCATACCATACCAGAGCCCACCCATATGTTTTCTGCTGTTTCTTTAGACAGTCAAATGATGCCTCCTAGGAGGTTAGTGGCCCCCTGTGGGAAGTAATGGGAGTTTAAATGCAGAATTATCTCAAAAATCTATGAATGTTTGGTGGACAGCCCAGCTAATTTTGACAATTGAAGTGACTTCCTTTTTCTCTTCCCTTAGGAAGATGAGTAACTGTGGAGGTGACCTTGTTAATTCTTTGAGTCCATCTGGAATTTCTCTATAGTGTATATCTAAATTTAAGGCCTAGAAGAGAAATGTAACTACTCTATTAGGCATACATGACTCTTTTTTGTGTGTATGTGTGTGTACCAGTCCTGGGGCTTGAACTCAGGGCCTGGCACTGTCCATGAGCTTTTGTATCCAAGGCTTACACTCTACCCTCAAGCAACAGCTTCACTTCTAGTTTTTGGTTTTTTGTTTTTTTGGTGATTATTGTAGATAAGAATCTTATGGGATTTCCCACCCAGGCTGACTTCAAAGCAAATCTCCACCCCCTGAGTAACCAGGTTACAGATGTGAACCACAGGCATCCAGCTAGGCCTATTATTTTTGTCTGGTTCTATTTTTTACTGTCATACTCATAGGCAGTGCCAGAAATACTAAATTATGTGTCCAACAGCACAAGAAGAGATTAAATAAAACATCTTCCATTCAGATAAACACAGCCCTCACAAGTACCAAGACTTACATCCTGAGATCTTTCCTCCTTCCTTCCTACCTTCCTTTCCTTTTCCTTTCTTTTATTCCTTTCTTTCTTTTCTGGTTGAACTCTCAGGTTAAGAGCACATTTCATTCCCCCACCAATGTTATCTCAGTCAGTGTAAGCAAGCACTCAGCCTCCAGAAGCATCAAAAAAGATAAATGCACTTTAGGAAAGTCCTAATCACTGTGACAATACCTGAGAAAACAAATCAAGGGAAGAATTTCATTTACCTCATGCTTTCAGTAGTGCGGGGCTGTAGTCTTGAGTTCCATCAAGTCTAGGCTTTTGGTGACATAGACACCATGGTAGAGGGATATGTCTTCTCCAGGGTGACCATCATGATGGACAGAAAGGAGGAAGAGACAGGCACCAAGAGAAGAGAGAGCAAGAACGACAGAAAGGGAGACTGGAACAAAAATGAAGTCACAGAGAGACAGAGAAAGGCCCTGGACAAGATAGAACCCCCAGAGCCTTGCCCGAGTGAGCTACTTCCTTCAGATAGACTCTACCTCCTGAATTGCCCAAAACATTTCCCAACCTTGTCACCACCTAAAGACAAAACCTTCAGCATGTGAGGTGGTTTTTATTTTGGGGGGATGGGAGTACTCACGCCTAAATTATCACAGGAAATGAAGCCTATTTCCTAGAGGACATTCCAAATGAACATAGAAAAGTGTGGGCAGGACCAGGACCCAAACCTAAATGTCGCCACAAGCTTCCACACCACAAAACCCTCCTGGATGCGTCAAGACCAAAATGGTGAACCTGCTCCGCAGATTCTCTCTCATTTTCTAGCCTTTTACCAATAAAAAAATTCCACCCATTTTCCTTTTTTACAAAAGGAAGATAGGAAGAGAGGGGAGAACTCTCACACAGCATCTATCATCTTCTGTGTTCACACTTTTTAAATAATATCAATAATGATATCTACTACTAGATGTCTGGATCCTTGGAAGAAAAGCTAGGAATAAAGAAGAGAATTTTGAAGGTAGAAATTGAACACTTGGATCTTTTTAAGCTTTATCCTAACAGTAAAACAAAAAAAAATTAATAAAGAAAAAGATATACCAAAGAATTTTCTAGAAATTCTAGAGCATTCCTGGTGCTCAAAATCCAAGCTACTTTCCAGAGTCAGGATTCATACACCTACCACCCATGCTGGCAAGCAGAGGGGCAGAGGCCTCTCTCCTGGCCATGACTTGTGTGTTTTCAGGGCAGGTGATTGGTGGCTATCCGTGCAAGACCTTTCCAGTTGATCCAGCACTTTCATCAGCATACACTTCCAATGAAGGCAAAAGAAGTTCCAGATAATAAAATGTCTTTGTTTTTAGGGCCAATTAAGGAATCAGACAGATATCTAGCCAGAAGTTGACCTGAAACTCTATTTCACATTTTACTCTACTCATTAACTGTCTTCCCGTACATAAAACAGAGGGGCTTCTTAGAAATACCACTGAAGGTTGCGTTTCCACAAAAATATTGTAAGTTGCTTTGGGCTACAGAACAAGAATTCGCACAAGTACTGGAATTATGCTTTAATGTACCAGGGAGAAGGTCAAAGAATGGCTTCGACACATGACAACATCACTCAAGCAGAGAACTGTGACCACTGCAGTTGGGAAGGTACGTGGCTCCAGATTTGGGATTGTTCTTACTTCTCTATTTTGCTAAAATACAGGAAACTGCACCTTCCTTGGTCCCATTCTGCCCCTTGCTACCACATATGCTTTAGAAGGCCTTTCTACTCCCATGCTGCTACATAACCAATAGTAGGAAACCAAAGAAGCTTCTCGAAAATTTTCCTCAATGAAACCCTGCACAACCTTTAGACCCAATCCAAATGGCTCCTCCTCCGGGAAGTCACAACCAATATCCCACCGTACAGTGTCCTACAGAGCATCCCCAAAAACCCCGTTGTGCCGATTGTCACGATGCTCCACATTATTGACAATTCATCCATTTCTTTAACTCCATGACTGTAGTTGGGGTGCCTACCGTGTGGCCAGTTTGTTCAGAGATTTCAGTAACAAGAACGGCAAACAACAAGAATAGTACATGTTTTTGGCCTTCATCATGCTCACTTCTAGTGGACAGAGATAGATAACTAAAAAAATAATGGTAATTTAGATCAGGAACTTTTGACTCAGGCCTGTAATGCTGACGACTCTTCATAAGGCTGAGATCTGGAGGATCACAGTTAAAAGCCAATTAGAGCAGAAAAGATCCTATATTCAAATAACTAACAAATAGCCAGTCTGGAATGGTGGGTCAAATAGCAAAATGCCAGTCAAGCAAGCAAAGAAGGCAAGCACCCAATCTTGAGTTCAAACTCTGGCAACTGAAAATGAATGAATGGATGCATGAAAAAAGGCACATGCATGTATGCACGCTTCCATGTACACATATATTTAGTATAACAGGTGTACAGTGTGTCTGGGACAGGAGGAGACATAAGGTCTTGGTGCCTGAACTCTATCAGCCTCCATATTGGTGCATCTGTGTCTGAAGACATTTCGTTTTCTTTTTCTGTCCCTTATCACTTATTGCCTGGTTCGGCATTGTGGAAGACAGACTCATATTTAAATTCATTGGTGGAAACAACATTTTAGGCAAAATGCTTGAATTTTTGCTTCAGTTACATCCCCTGAAAAGGAAGATATCAAAATATATTTCCATGTAATTTGGGAGATGAAATGAGGGTAATTGTTGTTATTTCCTAAATAAATGTTTCAAAAAGCCTTCTATTAGTGGGCTCATATGAACACAAACTGGTGGAAATATTTATTGTAAAGATTGTTCTGAAAAATTTTAGCAGAATTCAGTAAACTCTTCTTTTTCTAGGCCACCTGTGGACATGTACACACAGGCTTGTTATACAAAACTGTGTTTTTACAGTGTTTATTAAAACCTGAGTCTACCTAGAAAAATATTTAAACGTTTCTAAGAGGTTTGAAGAAAACAATAGACTAAGATGGATTTCTTGGAAGAGTACTTTTTTAAAAACCACACCAAGATCATATATGTATATATACATATATATATATATATTCTTATATATATATATATTTACATATATATATATATATATGTAAATATAGAAAAACCATCATCCAATCTCAGGGGCTAGGATGAACGAGGTGGTTAGGCTATTGACATCCAACCCTTTGTATGACAGATGAGACTCATAGGGAAAGTAACTTGCCAAATACATCACAGAAAGTTGGTTAAAGAAAGGAAAAGAAAAAAGTGGAGGAGGAGGAAGGGGAGGAAGAGGAGGAGGAGAAGGAGGAGAAGGAGAAGGAAGAGGAGGAGGAGGAGGAAGAAAGCTCTGCCTTTCCCCTCTTCTGACTAGAAAGGAATCCCTTTCTTCATAAAGAAAAATGATTTCATCGAGTTGCATTCTAAGACTTTTGTGAACTGCACACATGTTCAGAAACAAGGTTTCTGCTTCCATAGTTCCCAACCTGCGGGGTAAACATATGACCTTAGAGAATGATTTTATATTATTACTCCCAGTGACCTGTTTGTGTGTTTAAAGGTCTCCTTGAACTTCATTCACCATGGCAAGCATGATGAACCGTTTTCCTGATCAACCTTTTCCGCGATGATCCAGAACATGTTAATCAAGCCTAAATAGTCTTCATGACACAGTGCTGCTAGAATGTGCCTCCCACAACAACCAGAAAATGGGAAGCAAAACACATAGGTGCTCACACACACACACACACACACAAACACTCATGCGCATGATAAAGTCTTGAGGAGGAACCGAGAATCAAATGGAGTTTAATGCAGACACTGAATCACCAATGAAAGAATGCAATCAAATACCGACAAAAGAAAAACATCTGAGCTGGATGGTTAGCAACAACCTGCATAAAACACCACAACCGCCCTGACAAGGGAGATTTCATACCTACCCTGAGGAAAATCCACACACCATTAGAGAGCCAGGATACAGACTTCTGGAAGAAAAACTCTATAACCAGCCAAGACAAATGGATGAGACATTTTCTATCAGCATCATGTCTGCGCAGGACACCTGAGATGCACTCGCTCCTTCCTCCTCTAAGTTGTTGGAGAGGCTTATAATGAGGAAATATGAGAAATCACAAAAGCAATAAACTTCATTCCCAGATAGCTGTGAGGAGAATAAAATAAGGCCACTTCATAAAACGTCTCTTTTATGATACCTCCTTTTCAAAAATACCAGAGAACCTCTTCAAAAATATTAACTTGGCAAAGGTTAACTTGCATTTGTGTTGCTGTATGTGAAATGAGAGTTATTTTACGCTAACAACATTAGGAAACATAAAAGAACTAAACGTGATGTTGGTAATAGCGTTGCTAATTATACATTCTCAGCATCTTCTCAGCCATCATGCTATCCTGGCTGCCATCATCAAATTACCTCCGTTTCTGCAAAAGATTCATACCTGTTCTTGGTTTCACCCTGGCTCTGCCCTGGATTGGGTTGGGTTTGCATGTTGGTTTGTGCCAGTCCTTGGGTTTGAACTCAGAGACTGAACATTGTCCCCTGAGCTTTTTTATGTGCTCAAAGTTAGCACTCTACCACTTGAGCCACAGCTTCTGGCTTTGGGGTAGTTAATTGGAGATAAGAGTTTCATGAACTTCTCTGCTTGGGCTGGCTTAGAACTGTGATCCTCAGATCTCAGCCTCCTGAGTAGTCAGGATTACAGGTGTGAACCACCAGTGCCTGGCTCCCACATTGAGTTATGAAGTGTCGATCTAATTGTGTTTCATTTGCTTATATCTTACTCCTTACTGGGGTGGGGTGGGGGGTAGGGAGGGGAGAGATTTCTCCCTGGAGTGACAAGACCCCTGCTGTGCCTTCCCTGCCCATCTCTCTCAACCCAGTTCTACCCCAAGCTCAGCACTCTTGAAGCTACTCTTCAGATATGACAGTTCCTTCCTACCTTGGTGCCTTTGCTCTTGCTCTTGTCTCTGCCTAGAACATTCTCTTGCGCAGGTCTCACAGCCTCTCTGACTCTCCTTAGTCCAGTCTGCACACAAATGCTCCCTTCCCTGGTTACCACCTCAGCTGCCTGACTCTCCTCCCTCTCCCATCCCTCTCTCCCATCCATCATCGCTCTCCTCCAGCGTCAACCAGCTCTGCCATCTTACCTATGCCTTTTCCTCCATTTTACTGATTACTCTATGATCTTACATTGTGCTTGCTGTGGCTTATTTGTTTATCTCTTCTTTATTCACACTCACACGAGCACTGACAAAGGATTAAGTCTTCAGTGTCAACACAAATCTCCCGTGTGAAGGACTCAGCACGAGTGGATGGTGCAGTTGGGAGGGAGTGGCAGCTTGCAGTCATGAGGCGAGTTGGGAGGCAGATTTCATACCCATCTTCCAGATGGGGAAACTGAGCCACAGGGAGACTAATGCACAATCATGAAAAGTATCACCAAGATGCATAACTATATTTGTTTCAAAGCAGCCATAACTAAAGTGGAAAGTTTGCCCAGAAAAAAAAAAGAAAGAAAAGATTAACATAGCTGCCTGAGGCCACTGCCTTCAATTGGTCCTGCTGTAGAATCTGGCCCTTGGCTGGTGTCTGGGAACTTGGTTTCTGGAATATTCTCTAACTGGTATGATTTGATAGTTATGCCACCTAGCCTAGGCTATAGGAATGTTTTGCTTAGGGTGAACACCCGCCTCTTTTAGCATCAAAATTTTGGTGATCTGCTCCCAGTGCAAACCCTCAACCCTAAGGCACACTCAGCATACCTGTGAAGGTACATTGGATGCATGTGCACACATTTTTCACTACTACAGGGCAAGCATGCACACATAGTTCTCACAGGAGGAGAAGAATACAGGAGGCCTATGCGTGGATTTCTCCTCCCTTTGCTTGAGAAATCTAGTGGTTCACTCTCCCACTTTCTGATCTGTTGTGTGATTTTACTGGGCTGCTGGAACAAGTCCTAACTGTGAGTGTAACGCCGAAATCTGTGAACCCTTCTAGCAAACAGCAGAATGTCTTGTTGGCCTGGTTGGGGGTTAGGAGGAGGGGAATCAGAGAGATGAGAAACAAGCACAGAATGGCAGAATGAGAGGAGCCCTCCACTAAGGGGTCAGGAAAGAGTGGAGTCACCTTTGTGGAGTCAGGAGATTCACTGGGGGTCACACAGGGGCACCCCCTTAAAAAGCAGAACTCCAGCCCTCCTTGGAATTCACATTGAGCCAAAGAGTGGGCCTGCGCCTCTAACAATAAAAAAAAAAAGCTAGCATTTATTCAACACCCCAGAAAAAGGAGGAGGAGGAGGAGGGGGCGGAGGGGGAAGAGGGGAAGGAGGGGGAGGAGGAGGCGGTGGCTACCTGAGCAATTGAAGTATAAACCCCAACATTTTCCAAGAGAGTTAAAATTAGAGGAGAGAATTTGGTTTTTCTTGGATCTGACTCTGCATACTGATGAGCTGCCCAAAGAGGCAAATTTATTCAAATCTACCTCTCTAAAACAAATGTCATCTTCTTCCCCGGGGGAAGTAAAATGGTGTGGAACTATATTTAGAGGCCACCATTTAGAGCTCCTTTTTCAGGAAAATTCCTCTCCATGCTTTGCACTGGGCATGTTCGCAACCTGGACGGCAGGGGAATATCTCTTGAGTGGCCGCGGTGTGCTCATCCCTCAGTCCTCCTCCGGCACCATACCATTCAGTCTTCCCATGAATTGTGCAATCTGTGCATCTACTGAGTAGTCTATGACCTGCCATCTCTCAACAGATACTTACCCCATGACAAATCCACTTTAGTCTCTTGATAAACAAGCTTATTTCTAGCCCAAGCCATGTCCAATTTTTCTAAATTTATTTTGGAATCCAGTGTCTGCTGTCTAGGCTATTTGAATTTGTTAGTCTTCTGCCTCTGGCTCCCTGGGATCTGGGATTGCAGGCATGAGTCACCATGACCTCTTACCTCAGCTTTCTTGTAACACTTCCAGTATATCAAGTTTGTGAAAAGGAAGTTGATCTCATTCATTCGTGCATCCAAGTACAGATATCATTCTGTCTGTAAGAAGCAGGAATGAAACATACTAATACATACTTGCAGCTAAGACCCTCTACCCCTACATGGCTGAAAGCCTAGTAGAGATAGAATCTTGACTCTGATAACACATGGGACACTCCGTAGACCAATTTGTCCATCACAATATTTCTAGCACAGCACTAAACTCATGACAACAAGGAAAATAACCTTTCCAGATATTCGAGAAGACAGGCTCTTCCTGAAAAGACATCGGATGCTCAGACTGAAAATGTATACTGTCTCCAGGTGGCTGGAAGGAAATGTGATTTCCACCAAAGGCCACAGCTAAAGGCCTCACCCAGGACTCTTTTTTTTTTTTTTTTTTTTTTGTGAACATACTGTACAGAGGAGTTACAATTACATGAGCAGGATAATGCATACATTTCTTATCAAGCATTGCAGCCTCCTCCTTTGTTTACACTTCACATCCCTTCCCAGCCTCCCCCCCAACCCCCTCACCCAATCCTCCCCCCTCCCCCCCCCACCAACATTGTAAAGCTCATTTTCAACATGACAACTTGTACTTCCCATTGTTGCAACAGGTCCACCTGTATCCTTAAACAACTTGATTTTCCCCATCTCCTCCACAAGTTATACTGACATCAAATATAGTGAAAGCAGGGGTTATACTGTGGGGGAGGGACATACAAAGCAACAAAGAAATAATCTTATAAATGCGTTAGAAACAAAAGCATGAAAGAAAAAAACATTAAAATACATATCTAAGAGTTCATTTTCCTAACATCACATTATCTGACCTTTTCCACTTGACTCATACATATACTAGATATTGCAAATAAGGGAAACCATGGGACCTATGTTTCTTTGGGCCTGGCTTACTTCACTTAATATAATTTTTTCCAAGTTTTTCCATTTCCTAACAAATGGGGCAATGTCATTCTTTCTTACTTCATTGTTGGTGGGAATGTAAACTTGTTCAACCACTTTGGAAAGCAGTATGGAGGTTCCTCAAAAGACTTCACATAGAGCTCCCCTATGACCAGCAATCCCACTTTTGGGCATTTACCCAAATGTTTACAAACAAGACCACACTAAAGCTACCAGCACAACTATGTTTATTGCAGCATTATTTACCATAGCTAAGATATGGAACCAACCCAGATGCCCCTCAGTAGATGAATGGATCAAGAAAATGTGGTATATATACACAATGGAATTCTATGCCTCACCCAGGACTCTGACTTAGAATCGCCACCCTGCTCAGACTTTGGAGTCACCAAATTATGACTATGAAAAGAGTATGCCAGACTTTTGGTGGCAATCCACTAAAAGAGGCAGAGCCTTCACCTTCAGTAAGAAAGGAAGCTTTCTGAGGGGCGGCCTGGAACAGGCCGTCTGGGGAAGGGAGGGGCAGTGGAGAAGAGGGGGACACAGAACACCACACAGGCATCGCACTTCTGTACAAGTTCTACATCCGAAGCATCGCCTTCCCACTAAGCAAGTTCATCTCTAGAGAGAAAAGCTGAGATTTTCCAGTGCTCTCGGGGAAAGAGGAGGAGGAAGAGGAAGAGGAAGAGTTTCCCTCACTGAGATTACAGAATGGCATGTACAGTGAGATCCACAGCCCTTCCTGGGAGAGTTTTAAGTTGGCCCAGACTAGAAGTTTATATGAGTCAGAAAGCAGAATTTTCTTTAGAATGCCATTTCCTTAACCCCGGCAGAGCAGCTGTTTGACAATGCTGTGAAGCAATGAATGAAAGAATGAGAATGAATGAATGTATGAATGAGTGAATGAGAATGAATAATTCCTTATGTAATATGCTGCCACCTGGAGCTCTATTTTTGACCTGTTAAAAATACACACACTTTGGAAAACTCCCTAAATCCTACACCTGCCTATCACTGCATCGTTATCGACTCTCCTTGGTGCTCTGTTGACATGGTCATACTTATTTATACAAGCTTGAAACAAATGCTTTTATTCTATTCTTATCCTGTTCCACTCCATCCCTAAGTCTATACACTTCAAGGCACTCTAAGGCAATGTGTATTTGCCTCTCTGATGTTACGGTACAGAGCAGAAAGTCTTACGAAGAGGGAGTTCAGATTATTTGAATTTGATTTGCTAATCATGCAAATGGCCTGTAGGTTAATTTTTCATTTTCCACTTTTACAGGAGAGTGTAATCTTAAATACATTATCCACACACACACACACACACACACTTGATTGTGTAAGACTAATTAATAATCACCAATATGTGAATTAGGCATGTCACTCAGTAGTGTCATAATATTGAATATATTTCTATTCCCTGATGCTAAAAAGCCAAAAGCACTTCACTGGTGAACGTCTGTACAGGCTTTAGAAAGGCTGAGTTCCATGGTGAGCTGGACAGACATGCTTTTCCTGTCAGCTCACCTGAAGTCCCACTGCACAGACCCAGGGGGAGCCTGTAGATGAAGGTCCTCACTGGAGGACCCTTGGATCCACATCGACCAACATGCTTCTCATTTCTCACTTGTAAAACGAGACATTAAGACCTGCATTACTATAGATCAGACATCCACAAAAACCCTGGAATGGCAACAGAAAAGATTGCATTCAAAGAGCTTAAAAACAAGACAGCCAGGTGCAGTAGGCAGACATAATGAGAACCCTGGCGTAAGGTCCCCCCAATTTCAATGCTTTACCTCTCAAAAGACACCATGTACCATGATCTCAGGGGCACAGTGGGTTTGAAAGCTAACAAGTGATGCCTAAGAGAAAACTGTATCCTGGTGGCAGAGAATGGATCAGGATTCAAGATCCCACAGCTGGAGCAGTCTAATAAGAGAGGGAAAGACAGATGGACAGTTAGTTCTGAGTATGGCAAGGTTGGCGGGAAAATATGCATTCATTGTAACCATCTAGACAAACACAGAACACATCCTGTATTTCTCATAAAAAGAAATGGTTTGTCTTCAGTGTGTGATCACATGGTGTAACCATCAAGTCACAAAATTCCACCCAAAACAAATTATGAGCAGCCTTATAAACAGGTGTGTTAAGATACAAACCTTAATTTGTCACTTTTCACTCTAGGCTGAGACACGTCCCTTAGCAACCTCCTGTTCAAATAAAGTGAAAGAGAGTAGTAGCTTCATTTACAAAATCAATGCTTCAGAAGTAAATCTCTCTTAAAATCAAGAATTGATTTTCATCTATGGTCTGCTTACTTATTTATCTGAATGGGGTGGATTTTTTCCCTTGCCTTGGGAACTCTTCTCAATTAAACCAAACCCCATGTTTTTTTTTTTTTATTGTGAAATTACTGTACAGAGGGGTTACAATTACATGGGCAAGACAATGAGTACATTTCTTATCAAGCATTGTAGCCTCCTCCTTTGTTTCCCCTTCCCAACCCTTCTCATCCCTTCACCTTGAAAGCTTACCTCCATAGTCCACATTCAATAAGCCAAAGTTAATATTTCTTGGGAGGAGGACACACAAAGACACATAGTAAGAAATAAATTAATTCTAGTGATCAAAATCCAGCCCCCAGGAACTTGAAATCACATTTATCCAAAATTTTTAACTTAGGTAAATAATTTCCTTTTAATTTTCTCTTAAGCATATTTGCAAATTTATAGGAAAAAGACTAAATTTTAGCTAAAATATATACAGAAAAAGTATGTGTTTGTTTGCAAAACATAGCTGGGTATGGAATGCTAATTTCTATTTTGGTCAACTCTAAGTTGTAGCTGTATATAAACAAAGTTTCCAGTTGAAATAGAGAGTCTAAATTTTTTACCTCCTTAAGTAAAATAAAATGCATAATGCAAGAAGAAAACAGCTAAAGGGAGGTATATTTAAAGGATAGAATTTTCTATTCTGGTCTTATGCTTGCCTCTAAATGAGACATGTTGTGTCACAATGAAGAATAAAGTCTAATTTTTTAAAGACATTATTTTACTGATGCCTGGTAAATAGCACTTCAAAAAGAAGTAATATCATCTGATAAGTATAATCAAAAATATTAGAAATAGCATTAAAAACCATTAGAAAGTGCTCGGAGTACAAAGACATCTTCCTGATTACTTTTGGTCCCAGTTTTTTTTTTGAGTCAACAAGAAAATAGTACATTATTAAATGTCACATCATAACAGAACTATCATTTATGAACTACTTTTTCAATCAAAATATATATATGTATATATGATTGACTTGCTGGTATGTATTAGATATAAATTAAGAAATGCATTACCTGACTCATGTAATTATAATCCCTCTGTAATAACCTTTATAATAATAATAAAACAAATTCATTTTTAAGTGTGGAATGTCAGTGTAGTCCTCTTAAAGTCAGTCTACAGTTCTCACGCTGATAACCTCAGTATCTGCAAGCAACAAGTACTTTATAAGAATGCTCTTATGAAGGTAAACATATAAATACTTTCTATGCTAATCCAGATGTTTCATAGCCAACAGCAAACTATAGAGAAGCAAGTAGAAGCAGAAATGAGGATGAGCAGGCATTATATAACTCTCACAAGAGGCATGAGGTCAATCTTCCAGGTTCTATAGCCAGAAGAAATTCCCCAGAGTACAATTCCGGGAAGTCTGGTACGCAGCACTGGGGCTCGCTCTGCTCTGGGACGGAAGCCGTCCCTGGACCTGGACTGGGAACCTCAAAGCGGCCATCCATTCTTTCCTTACCCTTCCTTCATATGCAGAGTTCGCATTCTGCTGTCTGCCTCCTTCTGCTGGCCTTACAGGATCTGCTTGTTAGGTGAGGGTTTTTAAGCAATATTTCCTTCCCAAAGCTGGATATATCACTTATCTTTCTAGCTTCTGTTTTCTTACAATCAATTAACCATTAAACCAATATGAAATAACCGAGGGACTGGATGCAGTAGCATTAACTTTGTCTTTAAGCACTTACACAAAGCAGTTCCAATTTAACAGACAATGCTTATGCAGACAATGCTTCTTGATCAAGGTCACTCTTCGTTATCCTCACCACCTCTCCCAACCCCACTCACCCCCACAATTTTCCTCCCTCCATTTTCACATATGTCCATTGAGTATTACGACTACATTCTCCCACCCTTCCTCTCTTCCTTCTTCTACCCCTCTTCCCTTGACCTTAAGCCCCCTCCTGGCACCTCTAGGTCCAGCTTCCTGGTACTCATTTCCTTAGTCTGTAAGACAGTTGTTCAAAAGAGACATATACCCCACCTATGACATATTTTAGTTAATGCACTTGTGTACATGTGTATATGACCCTATATCTGTGTTTTATTTATTTTTTTAATTAGAATTAACTTCCACAAATGAGAGAAAACATGTCTTTGGTCTCCCTGGGCCTGACTTATTTCATTTAACATAGTATTTTCTAAGTCCATCATACCCTTGCAAATGATGTGATACAATCCTCCCTGATGAATGAGTGAAATTCTATTGTATATGTGCATATACATTTTCTTGGTCCATTCATCTATTCATGTCCTGGAGGCATATCTACCTTGGCTATGGGTAGTGCCAACTTTTAGTTATAAATTTCTGCATCAGTCAAGATAGACTGTAGAACTTCTACCCCTCCAAAGAAGAATCCCAAAACACAGTCAACGAATAACAAAACTTCACGTCTCATTTTTATCACATATCCAGTTGAAGTCAGCCCAAACCCTGGAGTCTCTACCCATTGAAATAACTCAAAACTTCAGTATGTTTTTCTGGGTATTATTTCCTTTGTTTTCATTAAATTCTCCTGAAAAAGTGTGTTGAGTTTTCCCAGCTGTCATAAATGATTAGCTAAAGAACTATGCATATTAATTCTCTCAAGGATCTGTTTATACATGGAAATTATTACAGGCTTTTCAGCTTGAGCTTTATGTTCTGTCTAGTAACAATACTCCTTCAGGAAGGACTTTTTTTTATCCCTAGGCGAGCATCTGGGAGCATTTGTATGTTTTCAGGTGAGGCAAGGGATGCTATTCACATCAAGTGATGAAGCTCAAGGAAGCTGCTAAACATGGTACCCAAGACAGTCACCCCAACAGAGAATTAACATCCCAAAACATGCACAGCGCCAAGACAGAGAGCCCCTGGGGTATGGCCCCATCTGGATTGTGAAGAAACTAGAGAGAACAACATGAAATAGTTTAGGTTTCATTAAATTATAACTGAGATGATTATGAACTAGAGCCAATGCAAAGTAAACCACAGCTTGATGGGGGAACGACTCTAGAGTCGCTTTGGGGACTCACTGGCTTCTGGGAATCCACGCCAATACTTTCCGTGACTGAAAAGAGGAAAGAAAAAAAAAGTGAGACTAGATCTACTGTTCCAGAGGGAGTCACATTAGTAAAGGGTTACTGCCCAAGCTAAATTAAAACAAATCAGTGACATTTTCCTCTCCATTATGTGCACAAATCTCCCATAAAAATCAATGAGAGCCACATCTGTGTGGCTGAGATCCGGGCTGGCTCTCTCTCCCCTGCCCTGGAATCACGAACCCCACCAACCACTGCGCAGGGCAGGAGGACCCGAGATGCATGCAGACGCTCCAACAAGCCCTGGATGAATCGTGTGAGCTGCAGCTGAGGAATCCTAAGGCTCTGGATGTAATCTCAGCTGGAGCAGGACTGCAGGGACCACGCTGGAGAAACCACTGCAGCCAAAGAACTAAGTTAAGAACTAGAGGCTTCTCCCAATTAGCAGTGTCCTACACTTACCATTGAAAGATGCAGAGCGGATGGTTCACACCTATAATCCTAGCTACTTGGAAGGCTGAGATCTGACTGTTGGCATCATGATTCAAAGCCAGCCTCCACCAGCAGTTCAGGAGACTCATTCTCAAAGAAGAGCCCAGTGCAGTGGCACCTACCTGTTATCCTAGCTTCCAGGAAGACTGACACAAGTGGGTTATGTCCAGGGTTGCACTGGGACAGGAATAAAAGATCCTACCTGAAAAATAAGCCAAAATCAGTGCTGGAGGCATGGTTTCATGGGAAAAGTGCTGGTCCAGCAAGCCCAAGACCAGAGTTCAAACCTCCTACTGCCAAATAAACAAACAAAATGAAAAGATACAGGGAAAAGCGTAAGTAAAGAATCTTACCTAAGAATTCATCATCCAGATGTTATAACGATGAATGGTGCCTCAGATTCCTTGAAGTGAAATTGGTCTACATAATTCCTGGGTTTTTGTTTATTTGTTTGCTTGCTTGTTTGTTTTGCTGATCCAGAGGGTTGAACCCCAGACCAAGCTTGGCATTGTCCTTGAGCTTGCTTGCTTGCTCACTTGCTTTTTTTGGCTCAAGGCTACTGCTCTACCACTTGAACCACAGTTCCACATCTGACTTTTTACTGGTTAATTGGAGACAATTCTCGAAAGGAAGTGTACTGATTACCTTTCTCATGTAACTGTAACCCCTCTGTACAGTATTTTTATAATAAAAAATATACAAAAAGTTTTTAAAGAATTTTATTGACTTTCTTGCCCAGGCTGGCTTCGAACTTCAATCTTCAAGTCTCAGCCTCCTGAGTAGCAAGGATTTCAGGCTTGGGCCACCAGTGCCCTGCTTATTTCTTATTTACTTGTGGTGTGGCTTTTGTGTGGTTAAATAGTTTGAAGCCTTATTTCTATGTGTACTTGCTATGACTTCAATATGCTCTGTGTATCCCCACGGGTCTGGATGCTAAAAAGCCTCTTTTATAAACTTACCTTGTATCCAGGATTTCATTATAGTAACCAAAATGGATTCGTTCATACAGTAACTTAGTGGTCGCCAGTTTTTACTTTATTTTTAATCCTCCAAATTATTTATTTCATTTTTAGCTATCCATGTTACTGTGCTACTAATTTTTCACCATTTTATATAATTCAACAGTAATTTCCTCCATGAAGAGATATTTACTTTTTGGGTTTACATGGAATATAATCACCAAAGTGAAGTTCTTTTTTTAAAATAAGTTTTTTATTGTGAAAATAATGTACAGAGGGATTACCATCACATGAGCAAGTTAATGAGTACATTTCTTATCAAGCATTGCTGCCTCCTCCTTTGTTTTTCCCCTACCATCCCTTCCCTCCCATCTCCACAACTACATTCCTCCCTTCCCACCCTTCATCCCCAACCCCACCCCTCCACCTCCCCCACCTAAATTGTAAAGTTCATTTTTCGACATAGCGTCTTGTACATCTCATTGTTGCAATGGGTCAACCTGTATCCCATTTAAACAATTTGTTTTTTCCCTTTCCCTCCACAAATTATACCAACATGAAAACAGGGGTTATACTGTGGGAGAGGGACATACAAAGCAACAACAACAAAAAAAAATCACATGGTGCCTTATAAATATGTTAGAAACAATAGCAAGAAAGAAAAAAATCACTTGTGTCCTTATCTTGAGGTTCGTTTTGCTTAACATCATCTTATCTGACCTTTTCTGCCAAAGCAAAATTCTAAAATAATTATTTGTATTGCCTGAAACTATGAATATTGTAAAAAAAAAAAAAAAAAGTTTTGGAAAGTCATTGTGTCAATTTACCTTTCCCAATCAATTCACTGCCTGGTAATTTTATCATCAATCCTACTAGTAATATTACATATAAGTATGTTTATTTGTCTTATCTTTTCCATCTCAGGAGATGACAAGAAAAGGAATTCCAGTACACACACTTATTAGGAATAATGTACCCTTCCATTGATTAAAAAAAAAATCCTTTCTTGAAATGAATCCTGAAAATTAAGAGTTCTAATAAAAGAGTTCTAGAAAATACTGCTCTATTCTGCCTTAACTTCTCTTTTTACATAACAATTTAAACTTCATATAACTAAAAAAAATGCTAGATATATTCAAATAAGTAAAAATCATTTATAATTTTATATCCAGCTTCATGTATATGAAATTTTAAAAAGCAACCGATTGCCAACACTGGTCGTTCACACTTATAATCTTAGTTACTCAGGAGGCTGGGAGCTGAATTCAAAGCCGGCCAGCCTGGGCAGACAATTCTAAGAGATTCTTATCTCCAATTAATCAGCAAAAAGCCAATAAGGAAGGTGTCATTCATCTACATCTTAGGCAGAAAAGCTAAACAAGGCCTTGAGTTAAAGCCCTAGTATTGAAAAAAAGGAAATAATACATCCCTGTGTGTATTGCCTTTTGATATGTGTACTGGCACAAATATGGCCCATTCTCAATGACATTGTCCAGAGTTGGACTGTGTCTGTGGAAACAGAATGAATGCTAAGAATCAGGCAGGAATCCGTTAAGAAATGAGCCATCTCTGCAGGCCAGGGTGTGGGTAGTTTTACCTATAAAGCTACAAAGAATCAGCATTCTGGCTTCCATTCCTATTCCTACTCCCTCTCATGCTATAACTTTGACTGAAGTAATGTGGCCCTAAGAAAAGGAAGAGACTTGGAAAAGAAAAACAAGAGAATGGAGATTTTTTTTTTAAATGCTGAGACAAAGAGACTGTGTGGCAGAGAATGCAGAATATCACATTAGTCTTTTTTTTTTTTTTGGGGGGGGGGGGTGTCCGGTCGTGGGGCCTGAACTCTGGACCTGGGTACTGTCCCTCAGCTCTTCAGCTCAAGGCTGGCACTCTACCACTTGAGCCACAGCACCACTTCCAGCTTTTTTCTTTTTGCTTATGTGGTGCTGAGGAATCGAACCCAGGGCCTCAGGCATGCAAGGTAAGCGCTCTACCACTGAGCCACCTTCCCAGCCCCACATTAGTCTTAATTGGTATCAAATAATCTTGAATTACTCCTCTGATCTTCAGGCTTATCATAAGGATAGAAGCCATTACCTCAAACTTTGTTTTATTTCACAGCAAAAAAAAAAAAAAAAAATCTATCTTTACCTCCAGTAAATAGTCAATTTTTTTTTTCTTTTGGGACAAGAATTACTTATTCAGTAAGTTACTGAATGTTTTCTGAAAGCTTAATGTGTTCAATTTTGCTATTGGCAGGCACTGATAAAAGAGTGTTGAACTCAGCAAGGTCTCTGCCCTCATTCCGTGTAAACTCCAAGTGTTATTTTCAAAAGCTTAAAGTCTTGAGGGGAGAGAAGTCATTGCCAATCTGATATTTTTAAACTTGTCTATTTGTTTTTGTTGGTGCTGGGATTTGAAGCCAAGGCCTTGTACTTTCTAGGCAAACACTTTTACTACTTGAGCCATCTTCCCAACCTTTGATATTTTCAACATTTCATCAAAAAGAAGCTAAATTTCATTAAGGTTTCAGGGTGCCTGATACTCACACCTCACTTATCTTGCCCTATTCCTGGCCCGGATGAGCTACATTTTTTAAAAAGGTCAAATTCTAAATTGTCCAATGGTGCATGAAAGTTCCTTAGGACATAATACATCAAAAATATCAGTTTTTCCAGACCACAAAAACTCATCAACAACAACAGTAGCAGATCTTCAGGCAGCTTCTCAGGGAAAGAAAATATACGCAATAACATATTGTATGTGTGTGTGTGTGTGTGTGTGTGTGTATGTGTGTGTTGACATATTGTGTGTGTGCATTTGTGTGTGTGCGTGTGCGTGTGTGCGTTTGTGTGTGTGCGTGTATGTGCATGTGCGTGTGCATGTGTGTGCATGTGCGTGTGTGTGTGTGCGTGCGTGTGTGTTTCTTCCCAGACAGAATTGTAAAACTGATCATACATTTGCAAGCCAATTGACTGAGTTCCTACAAATGAATTTATAACCTGCTGACAATCCAAGGACACAAAGACCAACAATGACAAGAGCCAAAGGTAATACTGGTACTCATAATTGATCTGACAGAAAGAAAACAGGAGAATGGATAGTGCGTGAGTGTAGAGATGAAGAAGTGGTCAAGGGAAATGTTTGGGATGAAATTTAAATAATGAGAAACAGCCAGAAATTCAACCAACGAAGGGAAGATTGCAGCCAAAAGGCAAGTCAGTGCAAACATTTAGAAGACAAGAATTGTTTTTGTTTCCAGAGGTGAATCTGGAGGAGTTAGAGATTTGACCACATAGATTCTCAAAAAATCCCTGACATCCTATGAGAAGAATAGCTTCTTGGTGTTTTTGTCTTTCATGTTGCTCACTTGTCTGTGTAATACCCTTCCAAAATGATTTGGATTAGGGCAAGAGTAGGGCAGAGGTGGGTATGGTGACATAGATGCCATGATCTTAATGGACCATGTGAAGGTCAACAGGAACTTTCTAGAAAATTAGAATTAATAGGCCATTCTGCTGATCATGTTTGTCCTCCACTACTTGCTGTGCATGCTCATACAATCTCTTTACCTCTCTTTTTACTCATGTGTGAGCCGGAGACGAGGATTGGGAGTACGTCACAGAATTACAGTTCTTAGATGGTAGTCAGGTGAATATTAATGTAGTTGATGAATGTTAGCCACCAGAGTCCTCATCACTTAGACCTGGAGAATATGAAGAACTAAAAGTGTCCCCTAGGTCTGTCATGAAGAACTCAGTGAACAAGTTCTCACTGGAGATAGAAAAGCTGGGACGATACCAGGGTAGAAAAGAGAAAATTCAAGAGAGTTCTTTTGAATTTCTTCATTTCAGATATCTATGGAAAATCTAAGTAGATTTCTAAACTGAGAACTTAAAAGAAATGAACTTAAGAGTCATCTCTGCACAGATGTATTGAAAACAGATGACTACAAGAGAACACCAAAGGAGATGACAGAGACAGAGAAAGGAAGAAAAAAATCAAGGCTGGACCCATGAGGATGCAAGATTTGCAGCTGAAGAAAGACAAAGGAACTAGGGGGAAAAAATGGATGAACAATCCAAGAAATAGAAGTAAACAAGAAGAGTATAATGCCCTGGAGATCAAGAAAAAAGCCTTTCCTAAAGCATAAACTCACACTCACTACTTTATAAAGAACAGTTTGATTTTCCTAATAAAATAAAAAAGGCTTGGCGCCAGTGGCTCACACCTAAAATCCAAGCTACTCAGGAGGCTGAGATCTGGTTCAAAGCTAACCCGAGCAGGAAAGTCCGTGAATTCTTATCTCCAATAAACCACCAGAAAACCGGAAATAGCTCTGTGGCTTAAGTGGTAGAGCGCTAGCTTTGAGCTGAAGAGCTGAGGGACAGTGCCCAGGCCCAGAGTTCAATCCGCATGACCAACAAACATAAATAAGTAGATAGATAAATAAATAAATAAAGTTAAAAACACAGAAGCCATTTCAATTGGTGCTAACAACATTCCATACATGCAGCTCAGTAGCAAAGTGCTTGCCTAGCAAGTACAATATCCGGGGTTGGATCCTCAGTACGAAAAAAAAAAAAAAAAAAGACAAAAGAAATACTGTTTTAACATCATGAAAATAGCAATACTGCCAAAAGCTATCTATAAATTCAGTGTGATACCCATCAACATCCCAACCTCAAGGAAATAGACGAAGCAACCCAAAAATTCATATGGAACAATAAAAGACCCAGAATAGCAAAAACTATCCTTAGCAGAAAGAACAGTGCTGGAGGAATATCAATACCAAATTTCAAACTCTACCACAAAGCCATAGTAATCAAAACAGCTTGGCACAAGAACAGACCTGAGGACCAATAAAACAGAACTAAAGACCCAGAAATGTACCAACAGACCTATAGCCACATAATCTTTGATAAGGGAGCTAAAAAAGTAGAATGGAAGAAAGACAGCCTCTTCAGTAAATGGTGCTGGCAAAATTGGTTAAACACCTGTAGAAAATTAAAGCTAGATCCTTATATGTCACCCTGCACCAGAATCAACTCCAAATGGATCAAAGACCTCAAAGTCAAAGCAGACACCTTGAAAACATTACAGGATGGAATAGGAGAAACTCTAGGGCTCCTTGGCATTGGCTGAAATTTTCTTAATAAAGACCCCAAAACACAACAAATCAAAGAAAGGTTGGACAGATGGGATTACATGAAACTGCAGAGCTTCTGCATAGCAAAGGACATAGCTAGCAAGATCAATAGAAAGCCCATGGATTGGGAGAAGATCTTCATTAGCCATACAATGGACAAGGGTCTCATAATCTAAAATACACTTGGAACTCAAAAAATGAAATCCCCCAACAACAAATCCTCAAAGAAACAACTACCCCATTAATAAGTGGGCTAAAGACTTAAAGAGAGACTTCTCTGAAGAGGAAAGAAGGATGGCCAATAGACACATGAAGAAATGCTCAACTTCTCTGGCCATAAAAGAAATGCAAATCAAAACAACATTGAGATTCCACCTTACCCCAGTCAGAATGGCTATAATCAAGAACTCTAATAACAACAGATGCTGTAGGGGATGTGGCCAAAAGGAAACCCTACTGTATTGTTGGTGGGAGTGTAATCATGTTCAACCACTTTGGAAAGCAGTATGGAGGTTCCTCAAAAGACTCCACATAGAGCTCCCCTATGACCCAGCAATCCCACTTTGGGGCATTTATAATAATTGTATATATATTATATATATATGGTATATATATATATATGGTATATATATATATATATATATATATATATATACACAATGGAATTCTATGCCTCCATCAGAAAGAATGACATTGCTGTATTTGTTAGGAAATGGAAAGACTTGGAAAAAAATATCTTAAGGGAAGTAAGCCAAATCCAAAGAAACATAGGTCCCATGGTTTCCCCTATCTGCAATAACTAGTATATGTCTTGAACAAGCAGAAAAGGTCAAAAGCTATGTACATATGACCATATAAGATGATGCTAAGTGAAATGAACCCCAAGAGAGGGACACAAGTTATTTTATTTTTCTCGCTGTTCTTGTTAATGTGCTTAGAATGTACTATGTGATTTTTTTGTTTCTTTGTATGTTCTTCCCCCATGGTATAACCCCTGTTTTCACTGTATTTGATGTTGGTGCCCTGCATATTATATACACATTTTTCTAATTTGGGGAGGACAAGGGAAATAACAAAATGCTGAAATAAGGATGCAGGCTGACCCATTGTAACAAAGAGTTGTACAAGACACTATGTTGAAAATGAACTTTACAACTTTGAGGGGGAGAGAGGAGTTAGGGAGGTGGGGAGGAAAGGGAGGGTTGGAAAAAAACAAAGAAGAGGGTAACAATGCTAGATAGGAAATGGACTCATTACCTTACTCATGTAACTGTAACCCCTCTGTGTAGTATCTTTACAACAAAAAAATTTAAAAATGATGTTTATAAACACAATTTTCAAACTTGCAATGCAAAAGTTGGGAAAACATCTCATAATTTGGGCTGGGACCTATTATTCTTTCCTATAGCCTCAAAACAATTTCCCTAGAACTCAGTAACTCACAGAAGTAGAGTAGAATGCATACAATGAATGAAAACTATCCTGTAAATGCCACTCCATCTTACTATATATAAAGTAAATTCCTCCCCCTCATAACTCCAAAGAGAGGAAAAAAAGAATACCATGTAACTTTATCATGCAATGTAGAAAGATCAATACAGAGACTGATAGAATTTTCTTTGCAAGCTATAATCCATGTGACCGCGAGGTAATGGCAAGCATATTTGAGGGATTTCCATTAGAGAAAATGTAAATGAAGTCACTTCTGATTGGCCACACACATTCCCCAAGTCTCTTAACTATAAGCAGCCAGTGTCTACTATGTGGAACAACTCCAGATGGTTTTGTGCAAGAAACCCAAATAATCCCTTATAACCAAATAAACCCTGGAGAGAGAGAAAAGAAAGAAAGAAAGAAAGAAAGAAAGAAAGAAAGAAAGAAAGAAAGAAAGAAAGAAAGAAAGAAAGAAAGAAAGAAAGAAAGAAAGAAAGAAAGAAAGAAAGAAAGGAAGGAAGGAAGGAAGGAAGAAAGAAAGAGAAAGAAAGGAGGGAGGGAGGGAGGGAAGGAAGGAGAGAGAGAGAAAGAAAGAAAGAAAGAAAGAAAAAAGAAAGAAAGAAAGAAAGAAAGAAAGAAAGAAAGAAAGAAAGAAAGAAAGAAGGAAGGAAGGAAGGAAGGTATTGTGGGACGAGGGGTGTATTTCAGCATCTGTTATAAAGTAGTTGCGTAGCATGCATGAAGCCCTAGGTTCAATACTCAGAACTAAATTAAAACAAATGAAAGAGACGATGTCTCCTCATACAATTCACCTTTCACATACATGTCAGGCTCGCAGTTGACCATCAGTAAATTCTTGTTTTCATGGGTAAATAGGATTCCTTTTGTAAAACAGACTATAAACAATCCTGGGGGAGTGGGGAGGAAGAACAAGGATCAGTCTTCGAGGAGATGGTTTTGAACCTGAGGTATGACAAGCCACAAAACAAAATGTGTGTATTCCCAGAACCTCTTCCATCCAGGCTGCCAGGCGGCCCTGCTGGAATTCCTCTCAGCGCCAGGATCAAGGTCACCACTGTCAGCTGAGAGAAGTTGAAGGAAAGAATGGAAAAAGAGAGGGAGGAACAGTAATTATGTGCATATAGATACATACACCTGTATGGATCACAAAAGATTGGAATGGAAATATATAATGAGAATAGAAGCATCTATGCATGGATTTCATTAACATGCATGCTAACGATGTGACCCAGCCAGGAATCTGGCCTCACCTTCTGACTTGTGTTCCAGCTTAGAGGTTGATGACAACTTTCTCAGAGAGAAAAGAAGCAAAACCTTATGATCCATAAACACTGACCCCAGTAATTATCAGTTTTTTAAATCCTATTCTAACCTGGAAATTTTCTGTTTTCTCACTTCTGGAAAGAAAGAAAAAGAAGCACTGTGCTAATAAGATTTATAACAAAGAATCTCATTTTTTTAATGCCAGCAGATACATTTCAAGTGCACCCTGAAAGAGAGACATAGCAACCTTGAAAAAAGGAAAGAGTGAAAAACAGAAGCTCAACTTGACCCCAGCTTCATTTATCTCTATTATTTTTCATATACAAAGCAGCAGTAACAAAGTAACAATAGATTTTCTGCATCCTGTTGACTTTAATGTAAGAAGGAGAAAAAACTAGTCATTTTCTATGTGGTAATCCAATTCATGTGTTGTTTATTCTATTTGGGGATGTGAAACATTTAAAACTAACATCTTCAAAAGTTGCGTCAACATTTCTGCATTTGAAAAGAAAGAAATTTATGTAAAAGTGACCTTTGTGGCTTCAAGGGTCATGAGAAAAAGAATAGAAGAAGAAAGGTTTCTCTCCAAGCAAACTCATAAACATTATGTGGAGTTCTTGATGTACATGGGTTCCTCCTTCTTGCTCCCTTACCTTCTATACTCTGCCTATTCTGTATAGATGTCTTCTCTTTTCTATCTAAGTAGGAGAATATATCAGAAGCTCCTGGCTAGAGAAAAAATTTGCTGGAGAATGGAAGATTTCCTCATTTTGCTACCTATTCTTCTAACTACCTACTTACCAAACTGTGTAAGTAGGATGGTATCTTTTCATGAATCTGTGCTCAGATAGCTTCTCGACTATCAGTGCCTTCCTCATGGTCATGTTCTAATTCCAAAGCATCAGTCAGGTGTGAAGGCTGAGCCCCGCACAAAAGATGTTCTGTGCTCTGCATCAACCCTCCAACCTCATTGCTGATACTGAAAAACCTGACTTCAAGAGAGGATCACAGGTAGAGATCCTAGAGCACAAATGATGCCATCACAGAAGCTGAGGAAATGAAGGAACCATGAACAGAGGAAGGGGATGGATACAAGGTTGGAATCTTAGCCCAAAGTTCCAAGCTTACATCTTTCTAGACAATCCCTGCCGAGATGCTAGGAGAAAGAAAGGAGACACAGAGAGCCAGAGTGGTCTTCCCCTCCTTCTATGAAGACGTGATCGAAGCAGCTGGGATTTTACAGTGACTTTGAGCAGCTGGGATTTTACAGTGACTTTGATTACATGTTGGACTGTATGTAAGTTTAAACACTGCTAAACGTCATTGCTCCAACTTGTCTCCTTTTCCTTTTACTTCAGTGTTCTTTGCAACTTTATGAAAATTAATCTTTGTCCAAAATGAGTTTTAATTTTAAAAAAAAGAGAAAAAGACATGTATCCTTAGCTGGGATAACCAATGCTAACGCTTCACTCTCCAAAGTGTGGCTTCATGCTAAGCCAAGGGCAGAGAGATGCATTGAGAAAGGCCCGTTAGATTAAGCACTCAGGGAACAGTTCCTATCTGGAAGTGTCTTCTAGAAAGGAAAGGCAGGTTGTAAAAAATGCCAAAGCAAATAGAACATATGGAAGTAGACTCAATAAGTGATCATTCTTTCAAAAGCATGTTTTCTGGAGTATTGGGGTGAAGAAGTTCCAGTAGATTAAGCTCCACCATGAGGCCTGATATGCCAAAAGCACTGAAGAATGGGAAAGGAGATCTAGCCAGTGAGGCCACCCTGGGACAAGAGGAAAGGAAGTGTGGCTGCAAAATCTGTCTTCCAAAGGGGCTGGGAGAGATGTGGGCATCTGCATAGCTGTGATTTTGACCTACTTCACAGAGCTGGCAGCCTTAGTCAGACTGTGATCCTCTTTTCACTTGTTCTGTGAAGCCCTCGGCAATGATCCATGCCTAGAGGGACAGTGTGGTTCCCATGGTGATGTAATTGGTCCTCTTGATGAGGATTCAGCCTCCTTTCCAGCCAGGGGGCAATTGGTCCCAACTAGAGGGGGAGCAATCCATCACAGGTGATCTGTTCGTAAAATCCATCGTTGCTGAGGGGTAGTCTCCACCCCTTCACCTGGAGATGTCCAGCGCTATCAAATACACTCATCATGCACTTATCTTGGAGTCACACATTTAACATGGAGTCCAAGGGAGCCGCAGGAGAGAAGGACTCAGGAGAGTTCAGAAGGCAGAAGACATGGGAGGGCTACAAATGAAGTGAGAGAGGAACAAGCTGGAGTTAGTGGGTCGCTCTCTGGGCACTCCTTCCGATAGACAATGTGAAGGAGGGAGCTGGTATGGAGGTATCGCCTACCTAGAAGAAGATCCCTAAATCCTAGAAAACAGATCAACATGGTACCAGATTAAAATAGGCCACACCAAACATGACTCTTAAGAGACCAGAATACAGCACTCCCAAAATACGCCTTTTTAACATAAGGATTATTTTTGAGCTGTTAATTTGGGGAACAGCACAGAAGAAGCTCCAAAACAGAGTCAAAGTTACCTTTCTGGAAGGGAAATTTCCTTCCATCTACAGAGGAGATGCTCATGTATGAGGGAGCTATCTCCTCTGTTGCAAGAAGACACAGATGATGAAATCACTAGAGACACTGTTGGGGAAACCACTGGCTTAAATCCACCCAACACTGACTCTTGTTTCCTACACCTTTCCTCCTTGTGTCCTCATGAATGAGTTTCCCCCTTGAGCTTCTTTGCGTCTCACTGAACATGCCTGAATTCTAAGCCTTCTCTTTGAGAGCTACCTATTTTTCCCTGCTCCCATGTTGCATATGAAACATTATTTGCTTTTTCCTTCTTAGTCTGTCTTTTGTTTTAAGTGGTCCCAACAAAAAAAAAAAAAATCTTAGAAGGCTCGAGGGAAGACTTTTCACCTCCCCTACATAAAGTTATGATCATGAAACAATCAGGCCAGGTATGGTAGCATAAACCTGTGATTCCAACTACTCTGGGGGAATAGCAAAGGGAGGGGGGAGGGTTCAGTCTAATTTGGGCCTTAGGCAAAAACACATGCGTTGATCTGAAAAATAACTAAAGCATAGCTCAAGTGGTAGAGCATCCACCAAGTAATTACAAGGCCCTGAGTTCAATCCCCAGTAACTCAAAACAAAAAAAAAAAAAAGAATCAAGTTAAATGATAACTTTAAAACTATAACAAGTATTGTCATCTTCCATGAACCACACAAAAAAGGTTGTATGTGTATGTGTGTGTACAAACAAATCTTAATATCTATCATCGAACAGTCATTCGTGTTATATACTCTGACAAAAGTGTCCTGTCCTTTTCCCTTATGTCCCATCCACCAGGAAAGGATAAAACTTCATCCTGAATGCAGATGTGCATTTTATAAAAATGAATGCTGATAAGAGCACTTTGTATCAAAACTTATCAGATATAGCTAAAGTAAGACACAAAGGAGATTATGTAATAAAATGTATTTAGTTGAAAATAAGAAAGAAAAAAACTAATATGCCAAACAGCATTCAAAAAACTAGACAAAAGAAAAGTCATATAAAAATAAATAAAGTACAAAAAGTGTAGCTTAGAGAAAGCATCATACTTAATGGTGAAATAATATTAAAGGAAGATGCATTAAATTCAGAAATAACATTATTCAACTTCTCATGAAGATTATATCCATGAATAGTTTAAGAGGTATAAACATTGAAATGGAAGGTAGAATTGTTATATTGGGGCAGGGGGCTGAATAATTGTTTTCCTCTAAATCAAACTGGGAGAAAAGGGACTTAAAACTATGAGCCTTGAATAGGGAGATTTGTCTTTTACTGACATCACTGAAGAGAAGGTAAGAGCAATGTAGCTACAAAACGTTGAAGCCAAGTGCCTTCCTGACTGCTATTTCCTGTGGATTGGGGACATATCAGTTAAAAACGTGTATGTTGGGCTGGGAAGGTGGCTCAGTGGTAGAGTGCTTACCTTGCATGCATGAGGACCTGAGTTTGATCCTCAACACCACATACACAGGAAAAAACCAGAGGTGGCACTGTGGCTCAAGTGATAAGAGTGCTCGCTTTGAGCTGAATAGCTGAGGGACAGTGCCCAGGCCCAGAGTTCAGGCACCATGACCTACAAAAAAAAAAAAAAAAAGTATGTGTTAAGTATCTCTTGGAATTCAAGAAGGGACTTGAAAGTTTGTGGAACCAGTACAGAGCGCTTGCCTTGAGCAAAACAGAACTCAGGGATAGAGTCTAGGCCCTGAGTTCACGCTAGGACACACACACACACACACACACACACACACACACACACACACAAGATGGTGGTAATTAGAGAGTTAAACAAGTATCATAAGCATTGATTCACTTTGTCATTATCTGTCTGCGTGACTTTGCCAAATTAGCACCAAAAAGTAAAATGTCGCATCTGTATCTCTTCCTTGATTATTTTTGTCTATTTTGGGGCACAGATTTATGGAACACTGTCTTCAGCTAGTAAATAGCACTGGGTACTTCACTGAGTTCTTACAATGTGACCCTTATACTGGGGACCAAATAGATAAAGATCAGCAGGCATTCTACCACTTGAGCCATTGCTCCACTTTCAGTTTTTTGGTGGCTAATTGGAAACAAGAGTGTCACGGACTTTCCTGCCTGAGCTGGCTTTGAACCACAATCCTCAGGTGTCAGCCTCCTTTGTAGCTTGGATGACAGGCATGAGCCATTGGCACTCACTCAGCAAAGACTTCCTTGTAAATGTGTAAGTAGAAATGTCTACATAGTGTCCTTGATTGTTTGTGATTCTACTTTTCAGGATCATAGTTAAGTTTTAAAAGACTATTCCCTATCATTTCAGTTATACGTTGACCTTATCTGGGGATCCACACTCCCCCACACACACCTACTATTAAAGGTAATGAACTTGCTGCTAACCATCCAATTAAATGCACTCATTGCCTTCATCTCATTAGCCTACTAAAATTATTTAAGCATGTCCGATCTCTTTCTGCCCTTGCAGTACACTGTAATTCAAGCACATCTTGGTAAATGGTATAACAGTAATACCACTTTCTCTGCTATTTGAAAATAGGGAGCATATGGCTAAATTCACTAGGGCAATAATTTCACAATAATGATAGAGGATGGGTGTATCCCAAACTCAATTTTGTGAACTGGATTTGTCCATCTGACTCTCTCCCTGAGCTCCTTGGAATCTAGTCTTCAGGAAATGTGTTTGCATCAAGGTTAATGCTAAAGTACATGTTGGGTGTGAATTTCCTAGGTCTACAAGCAGTGGGGCACCAGAGGGAACTGATGTGTGGTACTGCATATATGATTCCGTCTTCTCTGGTGAAACAGAATGCTGGAAAAAGTGTAATCAGTTAGAAAGGCTCAAGCCTACTGTAAATTCCATCTCATACTCTCTGATGGGAATTTAGCTGGAGAAGTACAGTTATCTGCTGCCTGGCTATATAACTGAATGGAGCAAGGTCTAACTGGGGAAAAAAAAAAACAGAAATCTGCATTTAGATTGTCATCCATATACCAGACAGCAGGATGATGTTGTATTTGCAAGACAATCTAATGTTTACACGTGCAGAAAGAATTGTTCAAATATTAATACCAACCATTTTCGGTGACCATACCACAAAAGCCAATCCTTCATACCTGATTTTAAGGGAACAAGAAAGCTTAAACAAATACTTTTGTCATTGTTCAGGAAACACAGCATTAAACATCTTGCTTTTAAGAACTCTGCAAAGACAGCCACTAAACGTACTGCCTTTAAAACTTAGCATTTGTGCGATATCAATGTATGTGATGTATTACACCAGGCTGATCGCGTGGAGATCTCACTTCTCCTATTGACTGATTCTCTCTATTATAAGATAGCCTTGGAAGGCATCACCCCCTTCTGTGGGGGTTATTAACTTTGCCTCCTGGGACACAGCTGCAAGTCAGCTGTTCCTCCACTCCTCACTGCTGTAAGAGCGTCAGTATGCTAGCGATCCAGGAATCTCTGGAAATGTACACAGCATCCAATTGTTAACACGCATCATCGCACAGGGAGCTGAAGAAAAGATGCACTCAAACCCTCTCTCCAGAATCCATGCCCTGCTGAGCTTCGCAACTCAACCTGCACACCTGCAACAGCAGCATCAACATAATCTATGAGGAAAAAGAAGACTCACAAGAGCCTTGCATCAGCTCTATTGAATCCCAATCTGTCTGCATTTTAACAGGCTCCCAAAAGATTTGTCTCTGCATTAAGGCTTAGGAAACATCGCGAGGAGTTCCCTGCAAAGCATTAGAGCAAATTCTCAAAGGGGCTTAAGTGCTTACGACCATTTATTTTATCCACATGGATGGTATCTTTCCACATCTTATAACAGTTTCCATTCTCTTTTTGTCTTCTTTTAAAAAGTGGAAAAGAGGAAATGGGTGAGGGAGAACGCATTGATAAAATTTAATGCGTATCTTACAACATTAAGAAAATTGAAGGAAGGGATGGGACTGAGAGGGACAAATGTTGAAAGGGATAGCATTGATCGAGTGCACTGTATTCATACGCTGCTTTGTTGAATGGAAACTCCTTTTTTAAAAAGTTTTTTTATTGTGAAAATACTGTACAGAGGGGTTACAATCACATGAGCAAGGTAATGAGTACATTTCTTATCAAGCATTGTTGCCTCCTCCTTTGTTTTTCCCCTACCATCCCTTCCCTCCCATCTCCACAACTATATTCTTCCCTTCCCACCCCTCACCCCCCCCACCCACCCCACCCACCCCCACCTAAATTGTAAAGATCATTTTTCGACATAGAGTCTTATACATCTCATTGTTGCAATGGGTCAACCTGTATCCCATTTAAACAATTTGTTTTTTCCCTTCTGCTTCCCAAATTATACCAACATCAAATACAGTGAAAACAGGGGTTATAATTTTCGAAATACTTCAGTAATTTAATCTACGGGCCCAGTGGCTTCTGTCTCCCAGTACTAGTGGTCCGGCAGCCCAAGATCAACACTGTGGGACACCTGTCTGGTGAGGGCAGCTCTTCTTCCTTACCGGAGCAGCCTGGTTTCGCCTCTCTACCTGCTTGTCTGCCAACCCCATCCTAATTGTGTTCAGATGGCCCCATCGCCAAAGCCGTATAAAACTGAAGGAAAATAGGAACAGGCAGTCCATAGCACTTTTCAACTTCTCACAAGCGAGGGAGAAACAAAGAAATGTGGATGTAATGGCCAACAGGAGACACCTGGAATTGAATCCTTTCCTGCAGTGGAGAACAAATATAAAGGACTTTGGAGTTGAGACACACTGTCTGAGAGGAGTGAGCTACTTGGTGGCCTTGGGGAGTTATTTGATTTATTTAATTATTTACTTATTACTTAATGCATGATCTCTGAACACTACTACCTTGTTTTCTACACTGGAACTGATACCACAACATGCTGCTGGTATCCTAAGTGCTCAAAAGTCATTAACAGTACTCACGACATATAGTATTGCACGTTTATCATATTGTGTACTTTTAGTGAGATATACTTTCTTTTACAATGAGCCAGGTTTTGTTTTTTTCTGTTTTGAAAACTCTTCTGGTAACAAGATACTAAGCTCCATTACCTTATATTAAACCAGTTTCTAACATTAATGTAAGCTGATCATGGTGGGCGTTGTCTGGTTACCATGGTGATACTCAGTGAATGCTCAGCTATTTTTTTGTTAGTTGAGCATTTTATAATTTTATTTCAATCTTATTGTCAAAGTGATGTACAGAGGTGTTACAGGTACAAACGTAAGGTAGTGATTACATTTCTTGTCCAACTTGTTACCCCCTCCCTCATTTTTCTCCCTCTTTCCCTCCCCCATCCCCTCCAAGTTATAAAGTTCATTTCCAACACATTGTCTTGTGAGTATCGCTGTTGCATAGGTTCCCTCTTTGTCCTTTGTCTCAGCATTTTGTTGTTCCCCTTCCCTTACTGGTCCAGATAAATGTATATGCATTTTATTATTTTGAAGAATAAAGTTTTATGATTATGTACAAATCAGATACGATGGTACCAAGACACATTGTCTCTCTCTCTCTCTCTCTCTCTCTCTCTCTCTCTCTCTCTCTCTCTCTCTCTCTCTCTCTCTCTCTCTCTTTCCCTCCTTCACCTCTTCACCAGGGTTTAAACTCAAAGCCTTACACTACTATGTTTACTTGCATACAGCTATCATTAACTAATGAGTTCAGCAGCAGAGGTAAAAGATAATTTGAGAAAATAACTGACTGAAATAGCAACAAGGGAGCAGAATAAATATTTCTCCAGGTTGTGATTTCCAAGGTTTGGTGGATTCACACAAGCAGTTGGTAAAACAAGAAGAAAAGACTAGTGAACATTGCAGGTAAAGAAATGGTCAGGAGAAAGGTTAAGGATGCAGGGGCATATCCTCCATCCATCACCTCTGAGCTTGCCAGCTACGGGAGAGGATCAGTCCTATGGGTAAAGCACAGTTGAAGAAAACCACATGGACCCAAAGCCAAACTGGGCTTTCTCATGTCTGCCCAACAGCTGAATGCTCTACCGAGTACAAGGCCTGGCACAGATCACCCAGCTTTTCTCTCCAGTGGAGCTGTTCTGCAGTGCTGCATACCACAGGAGTGGAGATCACAGTAGAAAAATAGACTTGGATGGAAGAGAGAGACAGAGACAGAGAGAGAGTCCAGAAGGCAAATTCTTGAATGGGTAGCAACCAGATTTTCTAAATGAAAACATTAGCGAGGAGGCTAAAAATAGATCGATGATAGGCAGACAGACAGACAGACACAGTGAGAGATGACCACCACATGAAACCTTGCTCATGTAAAACCCCATGCCCTGTTCCTTCCTTTTTTCAGATATGTTTTACTAATGAACACTATCACTGTAGAAATTCCTTAAATTCAATCACATCCTTAATTTTCCTGTGTGTGTGTTTTTTTGTGGGTTGATTTGGCCCTCTCAGTAGCATCCTGTTTGTTTGTTAGTTATATGAAGTAACCAGCAAGTCAGGTTCAAGGGGCTGGATTTTTCCCTCTTTTCTCATATAGAACCAGGTGTTAAACACTTTTTAGTACCCCGCTGCTTATAATCCCATGGCAAATTCTAGACTTACCTAATTTGTGATTATTTTTATCTGCCAAGGAGCCAGATCACTTAGATTGAATGTTCTTTTGCCTCCAAAGAAAGTACTCATGCTAAGATGTCTTTGTTGAAGATGAAAAATTATGTCCCCTAGTTCACTAAAGCTTTGTTTTTCAACATGCCTAACATGAACAACCTACCTTTGTTGAATGTCTACTTTGTACTGGGTTTCTAATTTTATATTCATTAGCTCCATTAATTCTCACGGCAGCTCGAGGATCTCAAACGACTCCAAGTTCCTATAATTAACTGTCTGCATCTAACTCTCAAGCTTCCTTGATTCTTTCGGGGAAAAAAAAAAATTCTTAATAATTGTTGGTTGAGTGTTTTCATCCGCATTTAATTAAAGAAATAGCAGAGTTACACTTTTTTGTCTCTTAGTTTGTCTTTTGTTATTATTATTTATTATTTTTAAGTAGTTGTACAAAAGGATTAAAGTCCACCATGTCAGTTTGTGAGTACAATGCATACAATGTGAGCCCTTCTATCCTTCTCCCCATCTCTCCCAACCCCACCCTCAAGAGACATAAGTATATTGAATATTATGACTGTTTTCACCCACCCTAATCATCTGCACCTCCTCTTCCTGACCCCACCCCTCCCTGACAAAACACATTCTGGCTCCCTATATTCCTTTTCTTAAACTGTAGGTTCATTGTTCCCTGGACTTACACCATTGTAATTATCCCCTGCATATATAATATTTCAGTCACATTGTGCAAGCATGCATATGGCCCTGCATATATTGTCAGGTATGTATGTAATTTAGAACCACCTTGTACATGTCTGAGGAAAACACGTGCCCTTTATCTGTCTGATTCTGACTTAATTTGTTTAACCCATTGTTTTCCGATCCTAATATATGATTTCCACAGAAGCAGCAAACCTTTTGTTTTAAGAAGTTCCTTCCATGTGACTTCATTGACTGTAAAGTATGTCACAAAGCTCAGCATGCAAATAACTTCCTCCAGGATCTGAAATGATCATCCTCCCTACCGACCCTCCATTCTGGTTCACAATGACAAGAGCAGCAGGCAGGCTGGGGTGGGGTACACGGGTTCAAGATGAGATTGCTGCCAGTGTACTCAGTGTATCCTGGCTTTAATAACTGTGACCCATCTGTGCACATGTCTGGGCAGTGTTTATTAAAATTCCTCTACTGGAAATTTATCTGTCCACAAAGCACTTTGCAAAATAACCTCCCTTCAGAGCCAAATTTTCAAAAGAAGCCAAACTATTATTATCCATGCTTTTATCCAACCACATGAGCTCAGGGCTCTCAGTCGGGGTAGCAACATGCTTTTTGTGCACACTAGAATAGGTGGCGCTGCCTAAGAGAACATTTTTTAGTCTGGCTGCCTTGTTTTGTTCCAAAATAGATAGAGGCATCTCAATCACACTGTGATTCTTGTCACAGGAGTGTTATCTTTCAAGGTGATGCTAAAACTGACCGTGGGGACTTTAAAAAATAAATAAATAAATAACAACCACCTTCATTTCACTATTTGGGTTTTCTTTGGTACTCTTTTGCACAAAGGCATTTCTCCTTCTAGAAGCTGTTTTCCTTCACATTCTTCATGATTTGTAAGTGCTGCAAGGGTGAGAGTCACAGCTTTTTATAAATGAGTATACATTTAAGACATTTTATAAGTATAAATTTTATGAATTTATAAAAATGTCACCTTTATTATACATAAGAGGTCCAGAGCATGAGTTCACTTACACATCTATGTGATCATCTTGTGCTTATATTTTTAATATGTTGCGCTTTGGGCTATCTGATATTTTTATTCTGAAGTTATAGCTGGCCGGGTACTAACATATTCTGTTACCATTTTTAGCTCATTATGAAGACTTCCATCAACAACTCTAATCCTTCCCACCCACGTAGATTCCCTATAACCAGTGAATTTTCTTCCATTGTGTCACATCTTTAAATATTTTAACCTAGACCTTAAAATATTTACCTTACTTCCTTAATTATTGTTAGCAATAGAGTTTTAAACAATACCCATTAATGAAGTGAATAAAAGAATCGTTTCAAGTGCACAGCACCCACACTCACAAATATGGGATTTAGAATATATAATTATCAATGTAGAGTAGCCACAGTAAGAGGCCGCCCCCAGACCTTGCAGCATCTGACTGTACAGTGTCAGAGGAAGCGGGAATAATCTGTAGGAATCAACTTTTCTGTATGCATATATTCAAATGTGTAAAACATCTGGTTTGAAGAGAATAAAACTTTGATTTCAGAAGACATAATGATGTTCAGCTCTTTCATGTTATTCTTCTTCCTCTTCTTTTTCCCTCCTCTTTCTGCTCCTCCTCCTCCTCCTCTTCCTCCTCCTCCTCCTCTTCCTCCTCCTCCTCCTCAGCTGCTGCTTCTTCTTCTTCTTCTTCTTCTTCTTCTTCTTCTTCTTCTTCTTCTTCTTCTTCTTCTTCTTCTTCTTCTTCTTCTTCTTCTTCTTCTTCTTCTTCTTCTTCTTCTTCTTCTTCTTCTTCTTCTTCTTCTTCTTCTCCTTCTCCTCCTCCTCCTTCTTCTTCTTCTCCTCCTCCTCCTCCTCCTCCTCCTCCTCCTCCTCCTCCTCCTCCTCCTCCTCCTCCTCCTCCTCCTCCTCCTCCTCCTCCTCCTCCTCCTCCTCCTCCTCCTCCTCCTCCTCCTCCTCCTCCTCCTCCTCCTCCTCTTCTTCTTCTTCTTCTTCTTCTTCTTCTTCTTCTTTCTTCTTCCCCATCATCCAGCAGGTGCAACTCAGGTTATCTGGGCTCCACAGCAGCACCGGTGTTCCAGCTCCTCACCCTTGCTTTGTGTTTTCCTTTTTGCTGCACTATCAAAGCAGCTAGCAACCAGGCTGGTCCAAAAAGACTGTGCTATCTTGCTTAGGATGAAGCCAATCTTCACAACATCTACACATGTCTGATGACACCCATATTATCTGGTCCTATCCAGTACTGCCAGCAAGGAAGCAAAGTGGGAATGAATTTATCCCCTGAGCAGAACCTCCCATTTCAGACCTTCAGGAAAGCTGCTACAACACTACAGCAAACACATACAATGAAGTTTTGCCTCCAAAGACTTTCCCATTCTGTTAGTAACATTAGTCCAGGAGAATCTATGACCTAGATAAAACAGTTGTTAATGTTTTTCCTGCCATTTTCTTCCTTAGTGTGTGTGTGTGTGTGTGTGTGTGTGTGTGTGTGTAGAGAGAGAGAGAGAGAGAAAGAGATTGAATATGTATATACATTTTATATGTACATGGATTAAGTTTATAGGCATATAAATGTATATTTAATATCCATTCACCAGTGGCCTATAATCCTCAGGAGGCTGAGATCTGAGGATCACAGTTCAAAGCCAGCCTGGGCAGGAAAAGCCCATGAGATTTCAATCTCTTAACAAACCACTAGAAAGCAAGAAATGAAGCTGTGACTCAAATGGTGGAGCATTAGCTTTGAGCTGAAAAAGCTAATGGATAATGTCCGGGACCTGAGTTCAAGCCCCAGTACCAGCAGTAAATCAATTAATAAAGATAGTTGATCAGTGCATATATTTATTTTTAACGTTTCTATTTTTTAATTTTTTCAAGAGAAATTGGCATCCCTCAAAAAAAAGGACTATTAATTACCAGCTTGAGGACACACTCACTGCAATTGAAGACCTACCCTCTCCATTAGACTCAACTCATAAATACTCTGACTTTAAGCAGAGTGTCTATATTGAGTCCTGCCTTACAAATTGGTGCCAACAAATGCATGTGTCTAACTGAATGACGAGAACTAACATACAGACACTGCCTGAGTCGTAAATTGGTAGATTCGATCACACTATTGGAGGCGGGGACAAAAAGTAATCACTTATCAGTAAAAAATCAGGGTTTACCTCAGTTCTAAAATGCTTGGTATTGTTCTGTGGTAATTCAAGTGAGATGAGTGGTCTTTATAGACGCCTTCCTCATCCTCCTCTACCTCGGCCCAGTGAAGTTACCTGCCAGGAACCCCATGCAGTCTCCAGGGGCAGAGCCTGCAACCCTGATCTCAGCTCAGCCCAGCCCCATCCTCCCTCCTGCAAGGACTCTTATGAGCTTTGGAGGGTGGGGGGAGGGATGAGGAGTTTATGATACTCAGCTTGACAACATCTTAAGTGGTTTCTTCCAAAATCCATTTTTAAAACAAATTTGCTTGATAGATTTTTGATATGTACATAAGGTTTTTGTCTGAAGAGCTATTTCTAGGATGAGAAATATCTTTAAATTTCCTGCCATCTATCGAAAGCTGTCCTCTCCTCTCTAATGACTGTGGATAGGAATATACTGAATTGCAAGTCTCCAGAAAGAAGGTTATGTTTTTACAGGAGAATAAAATTGTGACAGGAAGTGAGAGATAATCAGTCTCAATTCTGAAGCTCACAAACAATCTCCTTAAAGGGACAGATATGGGAGTGGCCAACTGAGTCTGACTTTTATTTTTTGGGGGGGGGGGGGGGGGCGGGGTCCGGTCGTGGGACCTGAACTCTGGGCCTGGGCGCTGTCCCTCAGCTCTTCAGCTCAAGGCTAGCGCTCTACCACTTGAGCCACAGCGCCACTTCCGGCTTTTTTCTTTTTGTTTATGTGGTGCTGAGGAATCAAACCCAGGACCTCAGGCATGCAAGGCAAGCGCTCTACCACTGAGCCACCTTCCCCGCCCCCTGAGTCTGACTTGTAAAAGCCAATATGTGCATTTGTTTGTCAACATGAAAATGTCTTCTGAATTATAACAAATTAAGCAGCCTAATACACTCCACACAGAAGATGAAATGAAATCATATCCCCTCCCCTCTCCCTCCTTCAATTCTATTTTCCTGTTTCAGTTTCCCATAGGCCACTATGATTTGAAAATACCAAATAAAAATAGTTCAGAAACAAGCAATTCATGCATTAAATAACTGTCATTGTAAAATTCATAATAGCTGTAGTGTGTGTGTGTGTGTGTGTGTGTGTGTGTGTGTGTGTGTGTGTGTGTGCGCACGCATGCGCTGGTCTTGGAGCTTGAAATCAGGGCCTGAACACTGTCCCTTAGCATTTGTGCTTAAGGCTACCACTCTACCACTTGAGCCTCAGCTCCACTTCTGGCTTTTTGGTGGCTAATTGGAGGTAAGAGTTTCACGGGCTTTCCTGCCAGATTTGAACCACAATCTTCTGATCTCAGCCTCTTGAGTAGCTAAGATGGCAGGAATGAGTCACTGGCGCCTGGCTTAAAGTTGTGTTTTAATGTTAATTATTATTAACACTGTGGCTAGTTTACCACATAAACATTATCATAGGTATGGCTAAATAGATCATATTCAGGGTTTGTTACTGTTCAGGGTTTCAAGTATTCTCTGAAGATCTAAAAACACATGTGGAATAGACAAAGGAGACTAAGCATACTTGACTTATGCTTTTTCAAAAATACTGTTCTAGAGGCCCACAATTACATATGTAGAGCTGCATTTTCTTTTTAGTAATTAATCATATCTCATTATATATTTATATATTTGGGGGGGGGGGGGAAGTCCAGCCGTGGGGCCTGAACTCTAAGCCTGGGCGCTGTTCCTCAGCTCTTCAGCTCAAGGCTAGCGCTCTACCACTTGAGCCACAGCACCACTTCCGGCTTTTTTTCTTTTTGCTTATGTGGTTCTGGGGAATCAAACCCAGGGCCTCATGCATGCAAGGCAACGCTCTACTACTGAGTCACCTTCCCAGCCCCTATACATTATTATACATAAACTATGTCAGTTCAGTTCAGTAGTTGAGCTCTTGTCTAGTATGTGGATTCATCACTCATCTCAGGAAGGAAGGAAGGAAGGAAGAAAGGAAATGGAAGGAAGGAAGGAAAAGGAAGGAAGGAAGGAAAATGAAGGAAGGAAGGAAAATGAAGGAAGGAAGGAAGGAAGGAAGGAAGGAAGGAAGGAAGGAAGGAAGGAAGGAAGGAAGGAAAGGAGGTAGGGAGGACATTCTAAACTCACTCTTAACTAGTCAAGGATACATCAGACCACAATGAGATACATTTTTCTTTCTCGAACAGAAAAAATATTTTAAAAAATGAAAACAACATAAAATACTCTGCTGGTGTGCATA
Organism: Dipodomys spectabilis; assembly: GCF_019054845.1. NCBI lineage: Eukaryota > Metazoa > Chordata > Mammalia > Rodentia > Heteromyidae > Dipodomys > Dipodomys spectabilis. The sequence continues at coordinate 14,166,910 of NW_024870727.1, forward strand.
TGTGATTGCAGGTATTCATGTACCTTGGCAGAGATGTTTCTTACTACTCTATGTAGGACAGTTTGACAACAGCAATCAATAAATTTAAAGCACATATATCTTTCAATACAGCCTTCAAATGTAGAAGTCATTACTAGGAAATTTTCATACCGATACGTCTGCATATGACCACAAAAACATAAACACATTCCCCCCAAAAATAAGATGTAGAAATTTATGACAAGAATGGTTGCAAAAGTTCATTAATGAGGTGCTAAATGAATTTGAATAAAATATAATAAAACTATATTAGTTTTTATTTAATTCCGTGCAGCTCGATATTCAAAAGTGCATACCTCCAGATGAGTTTTCTTTTTTTTTCTTTTTTCAGTTGTGGGGCTTGAACTCTGGGCCTGGGTACTGTCCCTTGAAGCTCTTCAGCTCAAGGCTAGAATTCTACCACTTTAAGCCTCAGCTCCACTTCCAGTTTTCTGGTGGTTAACTTTAGAAAGAGTCTCACAAACTTTCCTACCCGAGCTGGCTTTGAACCACAATCCTCAGATCTCAGCCTCCTGAGTAGCTAGGATTACAGGCAGGAGCCACCAGCACCCAACTTCCAGATGGTGTTTCTAAGTGAAACTCTGTGTAAAAAATGTCTGAGTTATGATCATGTCAGATTTAATAGAAAGACACACAAGAAAGGAATAGTGGTGTTGCCGGACAGGACCAAGAGCAGGTAGGAAAACTTTAATCTTCACTGTCCTGCATTCACACCAAGTGAACAGGATGCCTGGTTTCAAATCCAGAGAAACAATGATCAATGAAATCAGCCATGAAGAGAAGACAGCACATGGAACATACACTCTTTGGTGGCCATGTGAACCACATTCCAAAAAAGCACTGGAACTCCAAGAGAGGCAAATGTGTTCCTATAGGCCCACATAGCACTTTATACTTTGTGGGCCATAGACTTCAGGAACATCGACCCAACTGGCCCAAAGAAACTGGCCTAAAAGCAACCACAGGAAGCACAGTAGCAGATGGGTATGGCTGCTCCAGACAGTGTGCGGACAGGCCGTGGGCTGGTCAGCCCTCATCAAAGTCCACTGAGCCCTTCCCTTCACTCCCGTGTTCTTGTCATAGACGATGCTTTTGCTTCCTGTACAAGTCTCTAACCCCTTGTTAGTGAAGTATAAAAGATAATTCTCAGATTTCACAAACAGAAATGAATAGTCCCTGATAGCAAATTATATATAAATGCACAATTCACGTGTCATGAATTACTTATCATATTCACGGAAGTATAAGTGAAGTTTTTGTTGGGGTTTGTTTTCTAGGAAAAAAAAAATCTATACATTCTGTATACTTAAGTGTTGAAAAGTCTAATAGAGTAGAAAGCAACAATACAATCTTACATTTTTATTGCAGTACACGTTATAATTTAAGGACTCTGTTGGAAACCAATTGCACTAGACTAATAAAAAATATTACATCTCAAAATAGTAAATATTGACAAATAAAACCAGGAGAATTTATGAAACTATAAAATGTATCCACTCTTACCACAAGCCCTAATGCAGTATATTGAAGAGATAATAAAATTTTGAGTAGATAATAAAAGGCAATGGTTTAACTTTAATAACTTGTAAGCTATGACTACTTCAAGTAAGAATTTTTTATCAGCTTGAAATTCAGTGCTCCTCCTGGGGAGTGAACTTCATTCCGTCACCATATCAGTCATTTTTGCCCCTTTGGACCCTGGAACCATTGTCAAGGATTTTGGTGTATCTCAACTGACAAGAGAAATATGATGTTCTTTGGTTTGCTTTCCTTGCAAGTTTTCTGTCTGCACTGGAGCAAGTCATGAAAAATCCAAGGCTCTACATGGGTCACACAAAAGCACTTAACCCTCACAGTCACGTAATAAGGCTCATGTTGGAGAAAATGTCAAATGACAAGTTGCAAGTATTCAAACTTTGATAAGAACTCAAGGAAATTGTATATTAATTATATAATATAATCTATATAATATGTAAATATATAATATAGGCAATTTATTGCCTATATTATATACATTAGATATTATATATTATATAATTATATACACTGCAGTACATATATATATATACTGTACATGTATATTTTGCAGTACACACATATATATGTATGTATTTATATAAAGAGATGAATAATTTAGTAAGTAAGTAAGGTTGTCATCCAGAATTCTATGTCAAAAGATGCATATGAAAAAAAGTATGCGAACAGCAGGGATGAAAAGATTTAACAAGTGGTTTCAGTAACTTCGACTCAAGTAGCATCTTCTCAAATATCTGGATGGATGAAGTTGAAGCAAAAGGCACCAAGGTTACAGCCAGTTCAATCTTACCACTCAAAAGACCAAGGCTGGAAGCACTTCCATGCTCCAAGACTGGAAGCACTTCCATGCACGTCTCCGCAGGGCCCAGGCAAGAGGTAGGTGAGCCTTGTGTGGCAGAAAGACGCCTCTGTGCCCTGACTCCAGCCTGCGGCAGCCATCTCACTACCACCAGTTCTCCTGAGACTGAAGAGGGAGACGCCCGTCTCCTCCCATTCCAGCTCCTCCATTCTCCCCTCTAAAGCAACCACAGAATTTCACCGAGAAGCAGACAGACCATCGGAGCTGTCGAAAGACTGTATTGCCTTTCAATAAAGAATTTTTTAATGGTTTTGGATGAAATATGGTTGGGATCAGCAAATAATACATCTTTAAATTTGCAAAGCACACTGGTTGTGGCTAAGCTTCTGTGGTTAAGGAGCCCAACTAGAGCCCCACAGTGCTCTGGAGACATTGTATTTATAATTTGAAAACATAACAGCTCTATGATCTGTATGTCATTCCAGAAATTAAGGGAAAGAAGCAAAGTCACCTCCTCAGGCCCAGCTAGAGTTCCAAGGACTTTGACTCTGCCCAAGAGTAAAGAGTTTCCTTATCCCAACATCAGCATAAATATTAACCATGCATCTCCTATAGCAAAATAGCACAGAAAAAAGAAGAAAGAAGCCTACAGCAAACACTTAGAAATGCTTCCACGGGTTTCACCACGTAGGACATAGAACACATAGAACATAGAACTAAAACTTCAAAGGCAGAAGATAAACTAGGGGCATAGGTACATATATGTGACATCTATAAAGCATATATACATTGGCAATATCTATAAAATATATGTGTATATGTGAATGTGGGACATTTATTTAATATATATGTTTTACTAGGAAAAAGATAGTCCATTTGAAACGTTCTCATATTAATGATGTATTATTGACAGGTAAAGGCCATAAATAGGTATGTGTAAAAACAAGAGACACAAAAATTATTTAAATGTAAATTAAAATTTTCAATGACATATTATTTTTCCACCATCTAAAAGACATTAAAGAAACTGGGAAAATGCCCAATGTTGGCACCAGGGTGATGAAATCTGTGTGTGTGTGTGTGTGAGAGAGAGAGAGAGAGACAGAGAGAGAGAGAGAGAGAGAGAAAGATTATGTGCTTTATGGTGATATAAAATTACATTAATTTCTTAGTGAAATATCTGTCAGCATGCAGCAAAAATTTAAGAGTGTACAGTGCCTTAAAAATAGACACACACTCGAGCAGAAAAAGTCAGATAAGTTGATGTTAGGGAAATGAACCCTAAGATATGTATTCAAATGTTTTTTTTCTTTCATGAGATTGTTTCTAACACCTTTATAAGATGATTTCTTTGTTGCTTTGTATGTCCCTCCCCTACGGTATAACCCCTGCTTTCACTGTATTTGATGTTGGTATAATTTGTGGAGGGGAAGGGAAAAAACAAATCGTTTAAATAGGGATACAGGTGGACCCATTGCAACAATGAGACGTACAAGTCGTTATGTCAAAAACAAACTTTACAACTTTGGTGGGGGGAGGAGGATGGGATGGGAAGGGGAAACAAAGGAGGAGGCTACATGCTTGATAAGAAATGTACTCATTATCTTGACCATGTAATTGTAACCCCTCTGTACAGTATTTTCACAATAAAAAGTAAATTAAAAATTAAAAAAAATAGACACACACACACATACCCACACACATATTAATCAAAGCACTGGGTGAGGGGCTGGGAAGGTGGCTCAGTGGTAGAGCGCTTGCCTTGCATGCATGAGGCCCTGGGTTCGATTCCTCAGCACCACATAAGCAGAAAAGAAAAGCCGGAAGTGGGGCTGTGGCTCAAGTGGTAGAGCGCTAGCCTTGAGCTGAAGAGCTGAGGGACAGAGCTCAGGCCCAGAGTTCAGGCCCCACGACCGGACCCAAAAAAAAAAAAAAAAGCACTGGGTGATAGTTCAACTATGCTCACTATGATATATCATTAGTCAAATTCTTAATACAAATTATACACACAAAACTTAACACTTAATGGTGCGTTCGTTTATAGAGGAGTAGTGAATTTACAGAGAGAGAATTTCCAGACTCAGAAACACAGTGCTAGAGTAAGACCAAAAGAGACAGTATCAGAAAGAATCAAGATTTACAGAAAGCCATAGACATGCAAAAAAATAGTTGACAACGTTAACCATCAGAGAAATGCAATTCGCAGCCACAGTCAGCTTTTACCTCACCCCTGTTATAACCAAAAAGGAAAAGATAACGTAAATTAGTAAGGGTGTGGGGAGAATAAACCTTTGTACATGGTTGGTGGGAATGAACAATACATAGGGAACCAATAATGCAATTCATAAGCTGGTAAGCCAATGAAAAGACACTTCTCCGAGGAAGAAATACAAGTGGCTAATAGATCCAGGACAAAACTGTCCTTCGACATAAAGGAAATGCCAGTCAAAACCACAGGAAGATTCCACCTCGCCCTGGTCAGAATGACAGCATCCAGGAAAGGACAATAAATGCTCGTGAGAACGTGAGGAAAAGAGACTCTCAGACATCAAGAGAACATCAACTGCTACAACTCTATACTGAGGATGCTCAGAAATGGAAACCAGTCCTACCTATGACCCTGCCATTTCGCTATTGGCCAGATATTCTAGAGAATATAAATACCAAGATACAATAAACAAGAAAGATTCCTGTGTACCCATGTACTCCTTGCTGTAGCCAAATGCCAGCCCAACCATAGAGGAATGGACAGAAGAGACATAGTACTTCTTATACCGCTGAATATGACACGTCCATAAAGGAAAAAAATGAAATCTTGTTATTTTGGGGACAATGGAAGGAAAAAAAATACCTCAAAGAAAAGACATTCAATTAACTTGATATATTTGATGACCAAGTTTCCTTCAGGGTCTCTGTGCCAAAACTATGGCATAGGGGTTTCTCAGCATTTGGATGAGGGTACCCAGCACGGCTAGCTTAGATCTCTTAAATACCAGTGCAGAAAAGAATGGAAGGGGATGGGGAAAGACCCAGAAGGAGCTAGAAATGAGTCAGACAAGCAGTCTGAAAAAAGAAATGACAACATAGACCCAGAAGCTAGAAAGATTTTAATCATGATTCTTAACATGGATTAAGCACTAAAAATTTAACAAAGCTATGTGTGAACACAAACCGATTGGCCAACTAGAGACTACCAAATTTTCACTCTGATATTAATAAGAGGCAAAATAAAAAATAAGGAAATGTAACTTGATAAGAAAAATACCTTGGACCTGTGACCCTTGGAAGGTAGAAATGCTCTGAACATTTTGATGTGCAGAGTTCATTCTGAATAAAGCAGTAAAGTGTCACAAATGTCTCCAAGTCAACACATATCAGAGGCTGTGTTCTCAGCCTACCCTTCCTGTGCTCTTGATTAACTATTTTCTCAGCCTTTACGTGTGCCTCTTGCTCTTCTTTAGCCTTATTCATCTTCTGCATTCATCAGCCTTCCTTCTGCTCAGCCAGATAACTTCTGTGCAGTTTATGAAGCCTTCAATAAGACACTCAAACTTAAAATAGACACAAAGCAAAGGAAAGATGTAAAACCAAAAGAGAAACTTATAAAAGACTGACGTCTCAAACCGAACAGAACTCTTTATGAATGCACAGAGGAAATCCTTTCTTTTTTGCCGTGTATCCATCATTGAGAAGAAAATCATCTAATGATACCATGGGAAGGGACCTTGAAGGTTGCCTGGTTCGAAGACATTTGTGCCGTTTCAGAAAGGAAGAAGAGAAATTGCAAAGCAATTAATCCATTTGCCCAGAGTCATTGAGTCAATTGGTGACCAATCTAGAGTAATTCATTTCTCTAACCTGCCATAAGAGCATAAATGTCAAGTTCAAATAAAATAGACAACACACTCTCTCCCTAGACCTTGAAGATCATATTACCTACCTCATATGAGCAATAATAAATGCATTTTGAATTATATCTTTTTGCTTAAAGTTTAGCAGTACATGTTTTCATCCTAGTCTAAGGATAGGTTTCTTCCCATTACAAGGGCAGGAAGAGTCTCATGCTAATAATTTCAGTATTTACAGAATGTGAAAAGGATGACAAGTAAATATAATTTGACAGTCCAAGCCAAATGAACAGGAAATAAAACTAACAGGTGTTTTAAAAAAAAGTGCTTGTTTCACAGTATGGAGGTTCCTCAAAAGACTCCAGATAGAGCTCCCCTATGACCCAATAATCCCACTTTTGAGCATTTACCCAAATGATCACAAACAAGACCACACTAAAGCTACCAGCACGACTATGTTTGTTGCAGCATTATTTACTATAGCTAAGATGCCCCTCAGTAGATGAATGGATCAAGAAAATGTGGTATATATACACAATGGAATTCTATGCCTCCATCAGAAAGAATGACATTGCCCCATTTGTTAGGAAATGGAAAGACATGGAAAAAATTATATTAAGTGAAACATAGGTCCAAAGAAACATAGGTCCCATGGTTTCCCTTATCTGCAATATCTAGTATATGTCTGAGTCAAGAAGAAAAGGTCAGATAAGGTGATGTTAGGGAAATGAACCCTAAGATATGTATTCAAATGTTTTTTTTCTTTCATGCGATTGCTTCTAACACATTTATAAGATTATTTCTTTGTTGCTTTGTATGTCCCTCCCACAGTATAACCTCTGCTTTCACTGTATTTGATGTCAGTATAATTTGTGGAGGGGAGGGGGAAAAACAAATCGTTTAAATAGGGATACAGGTGGACCCATTGCAACAATAAGATGTACAAGTCGTTATGTCAAAAGCGAACTTTACAACTTTGGTGGGGGGGGGAAGAAGGGAGGGGGAGCGGGGAGGATTGGGTAGGGGACAGGGGAAGGATGGGAAGGGATGGGAAGGGGAAACAAAGGAGGAGGCTACAATGCTTGATAAGAAATGTATTCATTATCTTGCCCATGTAAATGTAATCCCTCTGTACAGTATTTTCACAATAAAAATAAATAAATAATTTTTTTTAAAAAAAAAGATTATTTCTTTGTTGCTTTGTATGTCCCTCCCCCACAGTATAACCTCTGCTTTCTCTGTATTTGATGTTGATATAATTTGTGGAGGGGAAGGGGAAAAACAAATCATTTAAATAGGGATACAAGTGGACCCATTGCAACAATGAGATGTACAAGACGTTATGTTGAAAATGAACTTTACAACTTTGGTGCGGAGGATGGGAAGGGATGGGAAGGGGAAACAAAGGAGGAGGCTACAATGCTTGATAAGAAATGTACTCATTACCTTGTCCATGTAATTGTAACCCCTCTGTACAGTATTTTCACAATAAAAAATAAAAAAGTGCTTGTTTCAGCCAGAGGTAAGTAATGTCAAATAAAAAGGAAGAAGAAATGGCTAGCTTAATGCAAATGCAAAATTAGTATGATAATGATATATTCCTTATATTATTTTCAAAAAGATGTAAAGCAACTTTTTAAATACCAAAAATTACATAAATATCTTTTTAAATGAATAACAAACACAAGAAAAGGCAAAGATGTTTTTGAATGAGCAGCTTCAATGGAGTCAAGAATCAAGTTTTGGAAGTAGCGCTGTGGCTCAAGTGGTAGAGCAGTCGCCTTGAGCTGAAGAGCTGAGGGGCTCAAGCCCCACCACCAACAAATAAAAAAAGAATAAAGTTTTAATACATAAAGGGCACACCATAGAATCAACATGCCATGTAAGTAGCTCTGAGCTGGGTAGAAATTCATAAGAATTTTTAAAAATAAACAGTTTTATACACAGAGACATAGTACCAGAACCATGAAAAATATTTTTTTCATGGGTCATCCTATCTAGAGTATATGGAAAATGTTCTTGGCATTCTTATAATAAATTAAGCCAAAAGTTTCATAGAATTGTCCCCTTGGTATCAAGTACAAACTAAGAATGGGGCCAGCACATATAGAAGACTTAAAAATATATATTCCTTCTCAAAATCCTTGCGAGCAGTTTAGAGCCGCAAAATCATATACATTCCATTTTTATAATTTATCACCCGTTTGTCACCTGGCTTATTTTGGTAGTATTTTTTATTATCACCTGTCCTAACCCATCTGAAACACAAGCTCCTAGATGATTTTAAATATCTTGATTATCGTATGTTAATTGTAAGAAGTGAGGGGTTTTGTTGTGGTATTTCCCTACCTGCATAAAATGCACTTTAACCATAGTTGCCCTCTCTGACCCTTTCTTGTTTCCCTTTCCCCATTTTTAACTTTCTAGCAATGTCTTAAATGGGTTTTACTGTGACCATTGCAAGTGTGGGTTGGAAGACATTGGGTCGATCTCCTACGATCTCTGCTCCTCCTCCCACCCCTGCTGGCCCCACCCCTTTTATGTTCATGTACTTTTTTTAATTTCCAGACTTCCCCCGTCTGAGAGGAAACAAGCACAATTAGTCCTTCTGAGTTTGTCTTGATGACCTCTGGTTTCATCTTTTTTTTCCCCCCTTACAATTGGCATTATTTCCTTCTTCTTTAGGCCTAACTAATATCCACAGTGCATTTTTGCCCCAATTTCTTTTGTCATCATCTGTCTACTGATGAGGACCAGAGCTGAGCTTATGTAAATAGGACTGCACTAGATACAGGTATGCAGGATTTAGGTGTTTCTGGCACATGCTTAAGGCTATGTCATCCTTTTTCTTTAAAAAAATGATTTATAATAAAATAAGGAAATGTGTGAGCTTGTTCATGCAAAACCCATCATGGTACCGCCCTCGCTCAGTGGTTGAGACCACAAACCCCAGCCCAGGGGGGGCGGGGACCCGAAGATGGGAAGTGGTTTTGATGCAGAGAACAGAGTCCTGTGAAGGGCTGCCACCGGCTGTTGTTGTCAGAGAAAGGAGAGAGCTGCACGTGTAAATAGAGTGACCCAACTCCCAAGACAAGTTCACATTTGGCATTTCTCTTTGGTTGCTTCTGTTCTGAGGCACGGAATCAAGACCTGGAACTTCCCCCTCAACTCACCCGCCGGTGGTTGATGCTCTACCTCTTGAGCCACAACTCCAGCTTGGGTTTTTGTTGGGTGTTTGGCAGATGGAGTATGTCAAACTTTTCAGCAATCCTCTGCATCTCAGTCTCCCAAGCAGCCAGGATTGACAAGGGTGAGCTCTCAGCACACTGCATAAGAATCTCTCTCTCTCTCTCTCTATCTACCTATCTATCTATCTATCTATCTATCTATCTCTCTTTCCCTCTCCCTCTCCCTTAGTTCCAGGCTTTGAACACAGGGTTGCTCTTGACTCCCTACCACTTGAGCCATGCCCCCAGCTTCCAGTTGGTACTTCTTCTGAAGCCAGTAAAACACATCCTAAGATGAAATGAGGCACGGGAAGCCTCCATCTGGGCTGTGAGTCCTGACTCCATCTGTCCTTCCACTCCTGCAGCTGAACCACCGTGTCTGCTGTCCCCTTCCGACTGCCTCTGTGTTCTTCCTTCCAAATGCTTGGACATGTAGACAAACTTGAAGGAACAGCTCACATTCTGATTCTACTAATCCTTTCCCAAACCTGTCAAATGTGGCCAGCTGTGCTTTGAAGTCTCATAATATTTGAACTCATCACTTGTTTTTCTTAGGGCGTTAAACACTCCACTAAAGTCAGTAATTATTTTCATATGTAATTTTTCTCTCCAACTAAATAGCCACAAAGGCACAAGCCATGTTAGCTTCTACTCTGAATATTCCACAGCAAATGACACCATCTTCCATTCAATTGATACACAAGTATTTAAGAACTCCTTAGCCTAAGAGATTTTTTAATGGCAGAATTAAAATGTTGAGCTACACTCATTAGGATGTGAACTTTGGTGTTTAATACAATACGTGGAGTCCTGTCTGGCACAGATGACTTTCCTATCCTGTCCAGTTTATATACAAGCTTTCCATAGACAGCTATCTAGCAAAACATCAGTTCTCCTAGCACTGAATTCTTTATTTTCCCAAGAAATGATGGCCCACCTCCTTCCTACTCATCCTTAAAATATCTCAACTCTGCTTACATTGTTTCCTAAATCAATTTTAAGACTGTGATAGATTTGCGCCCTCAGTTTACAAAGACAATATCTTTGAATTGGTATTGAGTTGACCTGAATAGTGTCACAATCCGATGAGTAGTATCATTTCAAATTGGCCCAGCTAACCATTTTTTAATATCCAGGATATTTTTCCAATGTGGGTTAGTTGATACTGAGATATAATTTTCCAAAGATTCATATGCTTTGATTCCTAGATTAAGAGACAAGATTTTCTCAAAGCTGCTCTCATAATGTGGCCCCACAGATGGTGACAGCCATTTTACGTTCATTTCCCAACTGTCCTATCTTGCTTGCATGCACGTTTGGAAACTGGGAGATGTAAAATGCATCGGCAATCCACAAGGAATTTCAATTATAATCAGCTTGGAAATAGAAGGAGGAGGAGGAGGAGGAGAAGGAGGAGGAGGAGGAGGAGGAAGAGGAGGAGGAGGAGGAGGAGGAGGAATAAAAAGGAATAATAGAATTGTGGTGTGCTAAAACATTAGCATCTCCCAGCCTCCCATTGAAGAGTTGGAGGCCAGAGTTCCGGGAAGTTGCCATTCAAAGAGGAAGGATTTGCGTACCAGTGAAATATCACAGGCGTTAAAGAGACTTCGGTTGATATTTGAATTTGCGTAGCTGAAGTTCAAACTGGCATTTTCACAATTTAAGCTGCATATTTAAGGAGAAAGAAAAAAATACAGGGAGAAAGAGGCAAGTGCTGAAAATTGAAATCCTCCCATGAACAGCCATTCTACTTGAAAAATTAGAGACTTGTCAAAGAACAGCCATAACGTTTACAGAAATGTGGGGACGGAGCAAATTAAATGACAAAACCCTGGAGAAGTTTTTGAGTCCTTCCCAGCTAACTGGAATTGACACACAAATGAGCTGTCATGTAATTTTTCAAGTTAAAGACTCACTTAAAGAGCTTAAACTCTAAATCCCAATCTCTGTGTGAAGGAGTTAAGAGCAACTCTTAAGTGACAGGCGGGCTTTTAATCTACCAATGGCTGTGCATTCTCTAATTGGCCAATGGTTGTGCATTTCAAAGCCTTTCTACCTGTATTTATGCTCTCAGGAGAACTCTACAAGCCAATATCACCACCAGGTCATAAGGTCATGCGGAAAAAAGTCACAAGTGAAAGTTCATACGCATATGTATACATATATACTCACATATAAATCAATGCATACATTTATGTGAATAGGTATACATATTTTATGTGAATAGGTATACATATTTATGAACATGTTGGGTTTACTAGGCACAAAACATGGGTCTTCAGAAACATAACAAATCAAACAAAGGTTGGACAAATGGGATTGCATGAAATTGTAGAGCTTCTGCATAGCAAAGGACGTAGCTAGCAAAGTCAATACAAAGCCCATGGATTGGGAGAAGATCTTCACTAGCCATACAACAGACAAGGGTCTCATATCTAAAATATACCTGGAACTCAAAAAATTAAATCCCCAACAACAAATCCTCAAAGAAACAACTGCCTGATTAATAAGTGGGCTAAAGATTTAAAGAGAGACTTCTCTGAAGAAGAAATAAGAACGTCCAATAGACACATGAAGAAATGCTCAACTTCTCTAGCCATAAAAGAAATGCAAATCAAAATAACATTGAGATTCCACCTCACCCCAGTTAGAATGGCTATAATCAAGAAATCTAATAACTACGGATGCAGGAGGGGATGTGGCCAGAAGGGAACCCTACTGCATTGTTGGTGGGAGGGTAAACTTGTTCAACCACTTTGGAAACAGTATGGAGGTTCCTAAAGACTCCACATAGAGCTCCCCTATATCCCACTTTGGGGCATTTACCCAATCACAAACAAGGCAATACTAAAGCTACCAGCACAACTATGTTTATCACAGCATTATTTACCATAGCTAAGATATGGAAACTTCCCAGTTGTCCTTCAGTAGATGAATAGATCAAGAAAATGTGAGATATAGATATAGATATATAGTGGAATTCTATGCCTCCATCAGAATGACACTGACCCATTTGTTAGAAAATGGAAAGACTTGGAAAAAAATTATATTAAGCAAAGTAAGCCAGGCCCAAAGAAACATAGATTCCATGGTTTCCCTTATTAGCAATAACTAGTATATGTCTAGGATAATCTTACCTGACAAGCAGAAAAGGTCAAAAGCTATGTGCATATGACCATATAAGATAATGCTAAGTGAAATGAACCCCAAGATAGAGACACAAGAGGTTTTATCTTTGTTGCTGTTGTTTTTAATGTACTTATAATATATTGTGTGATTTTTTTGTTTCTTTTGTATGTTCTTCCCCCATGGTATAACCCCTGTTTTCACTGTATTTGATTCCAGTCCCTGCATCTTGTGTATACATTTTTCTAATTTGGGGAGGGGAAGGGAAATAACAAAATGCTGAAATAAGGATACAGGCTGACCCATTGTAACAACGAGATATACAAGACACTATGTTGAAAATTAACTTTACAACTTGAGTTGGGAGGAGGGAGGAGTTGGGGAGGTGGGGAAGGAAAGGATAGTAGTAGAAAAACAAAGGAGGGGGTAACAATGCTCAATAAGAAATGTGCTCATTACCTTACTCATGTAACTGTAACCCTTCTGTACAGTATCTTTACAATAAAAAAAATTTAAACTATGAGTCTTGTATACAGTAGGCAAATACTCTATTATTGAGCAAGACCTCCAGTGATATATTTAAATCAGATAAATTATAAATTCATGCAAAAACACCAATTGATTGTTCATTATCTTCATTTACAATCTCTTTCTAATAAATGTAATGAATAACATACCTTGTGCATCTTTCACATGCATATATTTTTTTTTCTGGCTGTGGAGCCTGAACTCTGGGCCTGGGAGCTGTCTCTCAGCTCTTCAGCTGAAGGCTAGAACTCTACCACGTGAGCCACAGCATCACTTCCAGCTTTTTCTGTTTTATGTGGTGCTGAGGAATCGAACCCAGGACCTCATGAATACAAGGCAACCACTCTCCCACTGAGCCACCTTCCCAGCCCTCACATGCATAATTTTTTAATGTTTAAAATGGTGCTTGTGTGTCAGAATGTAAGGTAATCAGGAAGTAAATAAAAAGAGCTTTGTGATGACTCTCTCCTCTGCAGCCATAAAGCCTCCATACAATGGGAGGCTGAAACCTTGGAAAGAAAATATCAAGTTGAGAAATGCTTTGACATAAAGATAATGCACAAATAGAGGGAACGAATACTTAGAGAGAGAAAACAATTGAAAGAAAAAACAATGTATGTGTAATACAGAGTTTCTGTACACATTTAAGGCCTAACAAGGTAGGACAAGATTTCAGAAAAGCATGAAATATTTTATTGATCTCATAGAGAGAGAATTTTTTTTTAAAGAAAGAAAACCTGGGTGAAAAAAATCATCATTCAGGGCTGGGAAGGTGGCTCAGTGGTAGAGCACTTGCCTTGCATGCCTGAGGCCCTGGGTTCAATTCCTCAGCACCACCAAAGAAAAAAGAAAAAAACGGAAGTGGCGCTGTGGCTCAAGTGGTAGAGCACTAGCCTTGAGCTGAAGAGCTGAGGGACAGCGCCCAGGCCCAGAGTTCAGGCCCCACGACTGGACCCCAAAAAAAAAATCACCATTCAGAATACCATATTCAATACAGCTCCACATTTCTACATTCCATGGAGCCCTTTTTTCCTATAATTGCAAATATATTTATTACAATTTACAGATTAGTTAGCAATATATACACAAATAGAATTTCAACAGACAGATTACATTGAAATCACTGGATCTGGAGAAGCCAATTAGAAGTCTGCCAGTGCCTTAACTTTACCTTCCACGGAGCTCTTTATAAAGTCTCCGTCCACAATATGGCGACAGCGGTAGTGCCCCCCCACAGATGACCACATTCCGTGGACATGGCCATTGACCATGCCAGTCCCTTATGCAGCCGAAGGGACTTGGCCAATAAGAGTCAAGCATCTCAAGGATCTTGAGATATGGATGGGTATTATGGCTCACCTGCATGGACTCTTCTAATTATATACATGCTCAAAGCAGAGAACCTTTGCCTGCTGGAGTTAACAGGAGGTATGACCTCACAAGGCCAAAGATCAGACATAACAACTTAGCTTAATACAAGGAGGGAAGGCAGGAGGCCAAGGAACTCAGATTAGCTCTAGAAAATGGGAAGGACACAGAAAGAAGTTTCTTCCACTCTCCAGAAAAGAAAACCATGCTATTGACACCTTGACCTAGCCTAGCAAGACCTAACATACAGAACTAGAAGCAAGTACATTTGCAGGCTTTTGAGTGTTAAATGCCTGGTGTGTGGTGATTTGGAACAGCAGAAATAGAGCACGGAAACACACAGGCTAGCCCAGAATATATTTTTCAACAGTAGTGTTGTTCCTTTGTTTTTCTCTACTGCTGTGGTGACCGGTAACTTTGGGACCTTGCATGTGCTCGGGAAACATGCTACCCTTCAGCCCGAAAGCAGCATGAATTCAAACCATAACTTCTTCAAAGTTTTTTTTTTCTTCTTTAAGAAAGTAAAAAGAATTGTAAAGTAACACAATTACATAGCCAAGCAACCGATCCATAGTGCATGGAAAATATGAGACTAAAAAAAAAATTAAAGTTTTTGCCAGGCACCAGTGACTCACACCTGTCATCCTAGCAACTGAGATCTGAGGATCACGGTTCAAAGCCAGCCCAGGCAGGAAAATCCATGAGACTCATCTCCAATGAACCATGAAAAAGCCCAAAGTGGAGCTTCAGCTCAAATGGTAAAGTGCTAACTCTGAACCAAAAATAGCTCCGGCCCTGAGTTCAAGCCTCAGGAGTGGAAATAATATGTCTCTGTGTGTGTGTGTGTGTGTGTGTGTGTGTGTGTGTGTGTGTGTGTGTGTGTGTGAATTAAGCTAAAGAAATTTAAGCATCTTTAGAAAGGTAGCCCTGCTGCCTATCTTTCCTCAGATGAGAGGCCTAAGAAGGATGGTTTATTATGAAACACTTTCCTAAATTTCCTGTGAGGGAAAGATATTGATTTTGACAGCATCATCCCCTACATGCTACTCTACCTGATTTAGAGCTGAGTGCAAACCCCATACTACAGCCTTCAGGCCCTACAGAGTCTGACCTTAGAATTGGTTTTCTCCCCATTCTCACTGAGTACCAGTGGTATTGTCATGATCTTTAAACAGGTGAACCCTATTTCCACTCCTCCTCTGGGGCCCTGTACTGCTGTGCTTCTGCCCAGGATGTGTGTGTAAGGCTCAGCAGTCAGAACCCGAGACTCAGCAGTCAGTCTGAGAAACAACAGCAGCAATAACAAGAAGCTCCAGATTTAAAAAAAAAAAAAAAAAGGTTGACATCTTTCAAGATATTCATGGAACCACTATCAAAAGTAAGCAGATCCAGAATCAATTTTGTGTAGGTCCTAAATCAATATGCCCAAAATAATATGCCCAATATCCCTTCTGAGACAGGAGCAGTGTGAGGCATAGCAAAGAATACAAGGATGCTTCCAGAAGCCAGCTAGCAGACTCTGAACCCAGACACCTGGCTTTGTAATCCCAGCTCTGCCGTTTGCTGAACGTTCTCTACCCCTGAGTGTTCCTGTGGGTCCCATAACCTCAGTAAATGAACTTCAGAGAATTCTGGGTGAATTTCCCTCTTCCAGACACACAAAATACTAAGAGAGATATTTGTTGGGTAAATCAGTGCCCACTAATTGTGAGCTACGACTTGAAGGAGACATTGCTTTGGTCTGTCAGCCTCCCTCTATTGTGGTGTGATCCACTTTGAAGTCAGCTTTGGCTCATGTTTGAAAGATTCTCCCTAGGTATCTAAACATGGCTTGCTTTGTCTTCCAAAGCTTTTCCATGAATGTAATAAAACTTCTTTGTTTCTCCCATTGGTTTCTAAACTGCTTGATCCATGGCTGGTATTAAGCACACCGACCATAAAAAATCTTTGCAATTGTTTAATATGGTTACTGTCTCTCTCTGTTGTATACTAGATTATCCAAAGCCACGGGAAGATGGGATATAAAACATCAATAAAACTTTCATTTTTTATTCTCTTAGGTTCCCTGCTGATTCCTCCTCCTCCTCTTGTGGCTAACTAGACTAAAAGAGCATAGATCATGAAAGAAACTGCTGTCAAAATTAAAATTAAAAAAAAATCTTATTTCAAAATGACTGAGTTGAAAAGAGATTCTTACCACTTGGTATGAAAGCCTAAATCCAGCAAAGATTTGGTGAGTCAGTACTAATCCTTTGGCTTTTGTCAACTTTTGAGAACATGAAAGTGCAAGGATTTTTGACCTGGAGTTTTGGAGAAGGACGGTGTTCCTTAGACAATTACCTCAACAGAACATTTGGAAGACTGAGGGTGAGGTTTGGTTCAGGGAGCAGGGAGATTTGATAGCAAAGGTTTGGAAGTTCTAGTTCCTTGTTCCCAAAGGAATTGACTAGAGACAGAATGTTCACATACACCCATTGGTGAGAGCCACTAAGGGCGGAGAATCATACGTAAAGAGCAAAGAAGCACAGCTACCAGAAGGCAGAGCAGGAAGGAAGCACATAGATGCTGTCTGGTCTAGTTTCTCCATTTTAATAGGGTGACAAAAGACTGGCTCTTTCTCGCTCTTGTGCGCTCTCTCTCTCTCTTTCTCTTCTCTTCTCTCTCTTTCTCTTTCTCTCTCTCTGTCTGTCTTCTGTCTTCTCTTCTCTCCCTCTCCTCCCTTACCCTCCTGTTCTTCTTCCTCCTTTGATTCTTTTTCTTCTTCTCCTTCTCCTCTTCTTCTTTCTCTCTCCACTCTCTCTCCTCTCCTTCTATCTCTGTCTCTGTCTGTCTCTCTCTATCTCTCTCTTCTTGCTCCTCTCCTCTCCTCTCTTCCAGAAAATCACAGTGAAAAGGAACTGAGAATATACACAAGAAGGTGAAGAAATTGCTGGTAGCATGGATTTGTCTAGGGTTCTGCAAGGAATGGGCATCCAGGCATCCCAGCACTACCAGCCCACTGCACTGGATAATCAAGACAGTCAATGTCCAAGACACAGTGATGAGATTTATGATCTGTCCCCAAAATAAGCCAGGATTTGATAAGCACACCCAGCCCAGCCCTGTGCTGCAGGTCCTTTACCCTAGGTATCACTAGTGCTGCGGGAGAGTGAGAAAGAGTGGAAAGAGAGAGAACGAGACAGAGACAGAGACGGAAAGACAGAGAAAGAGAGAGACAGAGACAGAGATGAGACAGAGACAGAGAGAGGAAAGAGACTTTTCAACGGAAGAGTTCTGGGAACAAGCATGACAGTCAACTACGCTCAAACTGGGCTAAAAGCACATACTTGAATTTGGAAAACTTCAGAACAACTAAGTTCTAAGTTATTTAATACATAGAAATTGACATTTAAATTTTTTAAATCATCTTCCAGCAAGCAGTCATGAAGATAAAGGATAGAGGTTAGTTCCTGTACACCTATCTGACATGATCCTATCATATTCACAGATACATGTACGCATGTATGTATACATTTAACATAGACATGCATGTATGTGTATGACATCATTAAATTCTGGAGTCTCTTTTCTCCAAGCTAAACTTTCTTTTTTATTTTTTATTTAATGTTCTTGTGACAGTGATGCACAGAGGGTTTACAGTTATATAAGGGAATAAGTACATAAACTTCCTTATTTTAGGCCAGGCTCTGGGGAAAGTCACGTAGGTCACTTTCAGCTCAGTCAGTTTTAACCCTCAGTGTTTTCTCCATGAAGCGAGTGGAACCCTGGAACCTTAGGCAGGTAAGGGCTCCCGTTCTCTCATGTGTAAAATTAAGAACTTGGACTTAATGGCCTAAATTCTCTGCCAACCTTATAATTTAAATGGCAAGGTAAGAAAGTTCCTCGCAGGTCTTAGCTGGGAATCAAGTACATCATTAAAAGCACTTAAAAAAAATTGAGACTAGCTTTTCTCCAAGAAATGTCATTTTATTGAAAGATTTCAGAAATGTTCAAATTATGCCTTCCTGGGCGATGTTTATGCAAAAAACTATTTCAGAAGTTGGTCTGGCTCTTCCTACCAATCTCTGTTTGCTCCAGGATTAACTCATACATAAAACTTCCCCCAAAAGCCTCTTTTATTTTTCATCTTATCTTTACGATCTTTACGAGGTGGTGCAAAGAGGTTCAGTCTATGAACACAATGCATCTTGAACAACATCACTCCTTCCGTCATTCTCCCCCAAAATCTCCCAACCCAAACCCTCCCCTCAATGGGCCTTTCAAATTACAAAATAAATAAATAAATTACAGTACATCATCAGCCAGCCGCCTTGATGGAATACAACCTCACAGCAAGTTTTATTCCTTACATAGCATTTAAAGTTTTACTCGGGAAAGCCTCTGCTTAATAATGATACTCCACAGTATTATACCATGTCCAGTATAAACTAGATTGAAAACTGTATAAATCTCCCACACGCTTCTCCTTCAAGTATGAAGATTCTAAACCTCTTTCAAACGTGATTCTCGGTGATGTGTTATAAAT
Organism: Dipodomys spectabilis; assembly: GCF_019054845.1. Lineage (NCBI taxonomy): Eukaryota > Metazoa > Chordata > Mammalia > Rodentia > Heteromyidae > Dipodomys > Dipodomys spectabilis. Next base: position 14,185,906 of record NW_024870727.1, read on the forward strand.
CCCAATGCAGCCAGCAAGTGTTCACCCATTCTGTTCCATAAGAATGTCTTATGGATGTTTTCCGATATAAGAATATGCTCGCCTCTATTGCAGGGCATGGAGGAGTCTTAGCAATATTGTAAAGTGTTCTTGAAGAAATAAAAAATAAAAAAAATCATAATTCTAGGTGAATATAATTTCTATGCCGCACCAGCACTTTTAAGCATGTTCAATACTGTTGATTTACTGGAACGCTTAGAAGGCACAGCTAAAACCAGTCTCCCCCATAAAATCTCTGTGACAGAGAATAACTTTTACATCTTTCAAACTGTCCATTGTGAAAGATTTTTTCATTACCATGAATGTGGTTGGAGGTTTTTTTTGATTTAACGTAGAATGATAAGTCCCTTGAGTCTCAGACTTCTGGAAAGAACAAACATTAAAATGTTACCTGTCCCCAGAGTGAGTTCAATAATGGCGAACGTAGCAGCAGAACATGCCCTGGCTCGCTCGAGCTCTACAATGTGGGAAACACTGATTCTCAGAAATTAAAACTTATTTACAAACACATTGCTGTGACCTTGTGTTTCCAAAACGAGAGGGGCTGTAACTCTCTGTTATTCATGATGAGGTTAAATTCAGTGATTTTTTTTTTCTTCTTTAAGTTTTGGAGCTAGCAACCACAAAACCACCCTAGAAGCTTCTATGAGGCCTCCGGGTGCTCACCATGGTAGAACACTAAAAGGATAAGAGAAGATATTGGGAGTTTCAGGATATCTTAGAGACCAGTGTTTAATGAGTAATTTAGTTTTCTTCAGTTAGATGGGGGAGTGAGGTGGGTTGAGGCAGGGTGATTGCACAAAGAAATTCAAATCAGAAAGAGTTGCTTCATATACAAATTCATACATATTATTCGACCACTGTAGCATTATCTTCTAGGAAAACCTTCTTCCAAATAAGCCAGGTCCAAAGAAACATAGGTCCCATGGTTTCCCTTATTTGCAATTACTAATATATGTCTGAGTCAGGCAGAAACAGTCAGATAAGTTGATATTAGGCGAAATGAACTCCAAGATAAGGACTCAATTTTGTTTTCTTTCTTGTGATTGTTTCTAACATATTTATAAGATGATTTTTTTGTTGTTTTGTATGTCCCTCCCCCACGGTATAACCCCTGTTTTCACTGTATTTGATGTTGGTATATGTGGAGGGGAAGGGAAAAAAAATTGTTTAACTAGGGATACAGGTGGACCCACTGCAACAATGAGATGTACAAGACGTTAGGTCAAAAATCAAACTTTACAATTTTGACAGGGGGATGGGAAGGGGAAACAAAGGAGGAGGCAACAATGCTTGATAAGAAATGTACTCATTACCTTACCCATGTAACTGTAACCCCTCTGTATGGCATTTTCACAATTAAAAAAAAAAAAAAAAACAGGAAGAAAACCTTCCCTCCCCCCCTTCTCTGAGCACCTGTACCCAACTTGCCCAAGAAGCAAGAAGTAAGCCTTGGATAGAGTTCTGGTTTAAAAGACTGACTCCAGGGAGCAGATGCTGAGAAGTCCCAAAAGCACAGGCTTCAAATCCACCCACATGCCAGTATGCCCCTTCCATAAACTGGTTGCACAGTTTGTTCAGAGTGCTCTGACCAGGATGTCTCTCAGGAGATTTCTGGCCCTGGGGCTCAAAGTATTCATTCCATCCATTTACCTTGGTCATGAAGAGCAATCCTCCTTTTGACACCTGGTACATGAAGATTAGAGGACTTTTTTGGATGCTCACTATCTTCAGTACCTCTGTACCTTGATTTCATTCAGATCCTCTCACTGTCTACAGTTACTGCTTTTCACTCCCACTGCTTTAGGGGGCTTCATGTTCTATGAGCCAACCTAGCCCTGATTGAGATCGAAATGCTCCAAATAATGGCTTGCGATAAAAGGAGAACACTCTCTAAGTTCAATAAAATGCGATATTGGCTCCGAGCAACTTTAGATTCTTCCATAAAACGCTAAATTGTCAGGGAAACTATTCTAATCACTCATATGATGACAGAGCTCGACAGTCCGATGCATTTCTTGTGTGGATGCCTCAACTAAAGAAGATAAAAGTCGGTACGGAGAGAAATAAAAGGAAAAAATTAACTCAGGTGGATTAAGGCCAGCACAAGCATTTGATCACAAAGGCTGGGCCCAATTGAAATCTCACGGGAGCTCAATTTTTTTAGTAAATTACGGATTAAACTAATTTCATAGATATGCATTGCATGAAATTTTATAGACAAATCCCACAGCGAAAATTGAGGGTCTTAGGAGGCATGGGCTTTTTTAAATTAAATTTATTTTTAGCTGACACATTAAAAATTATACATACTAATGAGGTACCAAATGACATTTCAATGCATGTAATACTCTATAAAAATGCTTAATTCAGGCTAAATATATGATTTCCTCAAACATGGGTCATTTCTTTATGATGAAACATTCTGAGATATGCAGTCCTTATGGTAGGCCACTGTACCCTGTCACACCAGAATGCTATGTTCTATGAGTCAGAAAGAGAAACATGCCCTAAAGTTTATTGAAGCTCCAGGTAGTTTCAGTCATTATTCTGCCTGTCTTCGAAATTAACACCCTGCTTCCCTAACACCTCCCAGAATTCACTGCTTCAAAATGTCTTTGCAGCTTTTCTAAACCTTTATTCTCCATTTTATTTTTTTTTAACCCAGGAACAACTGGTCAGGAGCTGTGAGTGACAAAAACACAGTTTCAAAAGACAGAGTTAAGGTTGCTTTGTTCATGTTTCCTTCAATTCTGTATTTTTCCATTACTCCAAAACAACAGGGTACGTTGTTTGGTTTTTCAATCCAAACCTACCAGTTCTGAATTTCCTGATTCATTAAGTAGCGCTCAATCTCCTAAATACAGTATTTTTAACGCTGGTATGTTTTCCTTCACATATTGAACATCTTTCTATAATATGTCTCCTAGCTTGTGACCACTAGCCCATCCCTTTAAACCATTCTGTCCAGTATAAGTACATGGGTTATATCCAATTTAATGTATTGAATCCTTATTCTCTCATCTAACAGGACAGCTACTATCTCCTCAGTCACACTCTCAAGTCATCTAAAAACATAACCAAGATGTTTTCTGTCAAATGAAAATACAATTACTAAAAGTTCTGGACTTAGCACTACTCCTTGAAATTTTCTTTTTGACCCACATACAACTCAGGATATCAAGAGTGATAGATAATCATATACTAATGAAGTGTCAGTTATCAGATACCTCTACAGGGTAGAGAATAACTATACTGCCTTACCTTTGAAATTATACTCTCTGCCTTGGCTTGTGTTTCTCCCTTTCAGCAGTATTAATCAGAGTCATCTTTATCCAGTTTCATTACATCCTCGTTAGTTCATGTCTGTTATCTCCTCACTGCCAAATCAAGAGTAAAGGTTCTTTTTGTTTTATGATCCCTATGGGCAAATGTCATTCTTGGCTGAACACCTCCAGTGTCCATAAGGTTCTAATAGTGGAGGCGCCCAAAGCACCTGCCATCCATCAAAGTTTATGATGCAGTTACCATGGCTACCAAAACCCCATGCATTCCTGATCACCTGGGATCTCTTGAGGGAGAGAGAAAGAGGAAGGAAGGGAGACAAGGAAGGAAGGAAGAGAAGGATGGAGGATGGCAGGAAAGAAGTGAGAAACAGAGAAAGAGAAAGAAGGGAAGGTTGTAATAGGACGATCTGCTTGAATTCAGGTCCAATTATATAATTAGAACAAGGCAAGAACCGCTTCCCAACGTAAGTAAAGCACCACAACACAGGCAGGGCCAGTAAGACAAGCTGAAGCACACTCAAGGCCGCATTGGCTTGAAATAGGAGCACAGAAATGAGTCCTCCTAATTTTCCTTTCTGTGGCATGGAATCGGCAGAAGGTGGGGTGGACAGTTTGCGAGCCTTCCTTGGAGATCGCCTTCGGAAAACAGGACTGGAGTACATAACTTTTAATCAAAAGTTACTGCGAAAGCCTTTTTTCTTTCCCCAAAGAAAGTTTTGCTTTTAAATAACAATACTGGAGTTGTATTTTATACCAAACCTTTCATCCAGGAAGCACATAATGCTCTATAAACGTATTAATCTTCACAACCTTCCTGTAAAGCACTGGGGTAGCGAACTCCCTAGATGCGCATATTGAATTTTTAAAAAGCAGTTTAAGTTGAATCAATAGTCTATTCAGAAAGGAAGGTTAAAAAGGTAGGCTTTGCACTGTGTCTTAATAATCAAAGTCCAGTAGGAATTTATTAGGCTGTGACAAAAGGAAAAGAAAGAAAGAAAAATGAACTTTTCTCCACCACCTATGTGGCTCGTATTGAATGCTCTCTTCTGTATCTCCAATAGCATTTGGGGGGCACGGGATGACTGAATGTCACAAACTTCTACAGGGTTCCATGTCAATTGGTAAATAGAAACTTGCTATTACCCAATGCAAAAGTTGCCCAGTTGGGAAATTGGAAAGAAATGATGATGGCGTTATTCTATTCTTTAAAAACAAAAACAAAAACTTATTCAAACTTAGGTTGAACTATTGAAAATAGCAAACATTCTGATGTACATTCAGGCAAAGATAGATAGCTAGAGATAGATAAGATAGATAGATAGATAGATAGATAGATAGATAGATAGATAGATAGATAGATAGACAGATAGATAGAGATAGAGATATATCAATTAAAAATGCATTCTTTTTTATCAAAAAAAAACACATTCTTTTTTATCCAATAGTTTCACTTCTGGGATTTAGGAAACACTACATCTAAATGATGATCCAGGGCAGGTCTGACAGGAAGAGATGCAAGCAGTAAGTTAGAAATACTTGGATGACTTAATCAAATAGATCAAATGTGATAAGACCAGCAATTTATCCATTTCCCCTTTACTAAACATCTTCCCTATTTCAGGCACAACAAATACAGAGACAAATGAGACATATGCTCATACATGTCACCCCTACTTTGTGCTGGTTAAAATCTAGTGGAAATCTGAGTGACTCGTCATGGCAGGCAGAGAATAACAGAGGAAAGAGTGTTCAAATTGACGGTGACATTTAATTGAAGTCTTAACCCCTCAGTAGAATTTGACCACCGGCTGAAGATCACTAGCACTGAGGAGAACAGAGAACAGAAGAGTGGATGTTAGGAGAACTCTGAGTTAAAGCAAGAAAGTCTGAAGTAAAGGCAGTAACTCTGGAGAGAAGAGGAAGGCAGACTTCTCTTTGTCAGAACGCTGGAAGGGCGATGAGGATGAAGGAATGAGAAGATTCCCAAAATTCTGATTTTGAAACCAGGATGGTGAGAAAAGGAGTCAGGAGCAAACGGAACAGAGAGAAGGGAGCAGTTTGTGCACATTCTCTGCAGAGTGGGTTTGGGAACCATTCAGAGCTGGGACTGTCTAAGGAGCATCTAGGTTACCCCAGCAAACAAAAGTTTGCGTATGAAGATCACAGGCACATGCGCAGTGGAAGCCAGGGCCAGTGAGCATGGGAGAAGGGAACAGAGGAACAGGGCAGAGCCAAGGAAGGCAGAAGGCTCAAAAGAGGAAGTCAGAGGAAATACCCCTCCAGGAATACATTTCACACCCTGGGACTCCACAACCCCACTGTTGGGGAGCCATTCCCCAGCTGTTTGGTGGGGGCTGCGACTTCCAGAGCAGGTTGTGTACACTGAGCAAGACAGAAGTCTGAGCAGAATGGTTTTCATGAGATGAGTGGGAAACACTGACTCCATGGAGAAGTGAAGGCCATTAGAAAGGATGTTTAAGGAGATCCAGAAGAAGGCCAGCTTCCACGGGACAGGTTGAAGTGATTGAGAGGGCAAGAATAGCATTGTAAAGTTAAAAAGGGAGCAAGTACTGATACAAGGCCACTTTCACTCTGCTTTGAACAGCTGTCACACTTCTGGGTAGATAAATCATTTGAGGAACATGTTTTAAACTATTTACTAAGACCATACGATACTTGACATCCACTAAGTGAAAAAGAAGTCAAGTTAACTATATGGTCTTATGTCAACTTTGTGAAAGAAAACTGTCCAATGAAGGAAAAAGTGGAAGAAACTATACAAGAAGGTAAATGGGGAAATTTGAAGAAGTTATTTTTTAAATTGTCTATGTGTCCTACTTGGTCAAACTTTTCAGGGGAAGCAAAAATTGATTGTATGACATTTTTAATGCTCAAAAAAGAAAGATGGTGGAAAAGGAGGAGGGAAGGTAGAGAGAATGGAGGAGGGAAAAAGGGGAAGAGAAAGGGTAGGCTGGTTGACGTCTATTGAAAGAGAACCATGTCGCAGACAACACACGGAGCAAAGCACACAACCCACAATGCACTAGAAGTAGAATCTCAGATGTAATCCATTTGAAAGGATTTAATGTAGATGGACTTTTATTTCTATTTGACTCTTGAAAATATAAAAAAAAAAGGTTGGTTGGCTTCCTTATTGTCTAGGAAAAGATGGTTGCACCACCACCATTTTACACTCATTGACTCAGAAATGTTATACCATGTGCATGAATAGCACTTCCAGAAGAGCCGTCAGCACTTTCACTGCTGGAAAAGAAAAACATAGTCAGTTTTCTCCTTTTTGCACACTGAAGGCGCTTGTTGATTATGAGCTTAGCCAGAAAAAAAAGTGGAGGCTACAATGCTTGATAAAAAATGTACTCATTATCTTGACCATGTAATTGTAACTCCTCTGTACAGTATTTTCACAATAAAAAAAAATTTATACTCATAAAGTAAATAATAACACCCTTTTGAATCTGGTATTTATTGGAGTTAGAAACTTCTTTGAAATCTGCCAATACATCCATACACTTGACATTTTGCAAAACCAAGAAAATTAGAAGTCATTGATCTAGCCCTCTCATTACATATTGATCGGTATGTTCTATATATACCATAGGTTTCTCTTTCTTTTGTTTTTTTTAATCCTTCAACAGAAGCATAGCTGCACCAAGGAGTGATTTCCCCAAAAGGCTTCACTGGGGTTATAAATAGAGACAGCATCTTCAGCAAAATCCAGCAAAACAAGGCTTTTTTTTTATATGTGGTCCAGCCAACGACTGCTCTGTTGCACTATGGGGTTATAAAAATATATTTCATTTTTATTATTTAGCACCGCAGCACAATGGGAACTGGGAACTGCACTCCGCATCATTTAATTTTCCTTGAGCACATTTAAAATTGGAATAGAAAAAAAATCATCTCAACTTAATATTTCACCATTTGTTTGGACTGTTTTCATTTTTCCTGTAGGGAAGGAAAAGAGAGGACAAGTTATATATTTTAATAATTGCAACAATATCTTTACACCAGAACTTACTGAAACAAAGCTTGTTTATTGTTCTATTCAATGCGGTAAATCATTGTAACTTTCTTGATATATAGGAACATTTTTCCCCACTAAGAACTGGACTTTACATCCGTGTTTCTAATCAAATTTCCTATGTAGTAACAAGCCCTGACTGGGCAAAACACTGAAGAAATACACATAGAGAAGACCTAAGGTTGAAACTGAATTATTTAGAATAGATTTGGTTTAAAATAAGCATAGAGAATGCTTGTTTTCAACCAGAATACTATGTAAATTACCTTCCTATTTAAAGAAACCTCCACACACAAAAATGCCCTAATCTATAGCTAATTAATAAATGTAACATTAAAAATGTTTTATAAATTGCAGTCCCATGGAGGAGAATCTTTAAGCTTCTTCCAATGAGTTTTTAAAAATATAAGAAAATTGCCTTCTTGGAGCCTGGATAGAATTTCAACCCACAGTTAAAATGTCTAAAACAAAACAAAGTTTGTTGCGTAATCTAGCATCTTCAATACAAGTCACTATTCTAGGCAATCAATAGGCTTTATAAATTCTCTTTCTCAAAAACCAGAAGTTTACTCACCTCCAGAAAATGAAAAGAAATTTACATCTTAATAATTACACTGACTTTTGTTTTCCAAAAAATAATATACCAGATTTTTGATACAGAAAAGAATTCTGTATTTGATTATTTGGGACATGTATTAAAAGTAATAAAAGGCTAGTTTAAAAAAATGAACAGAGCAATAATTGCTTTTTCTTGTTACAGAAAAAGCCTGGTATTGTAGCAAATTTTTAAAAAGTAAAGAATATCTAAGAAAAATAGAACCCCAAAAATTGCAGATATTAAAATAGCAACCTTCAGGTTTTCTTATTGAAGGAAATGCTTTAACATTAGACATGCTTAAAGACAGACCATCATGTGTATTTTAGATAATAGGACAGTACTTTCCCCCGCTGATGCTTTCTGATGCCTTCTGAAATCAGCTGTCATTATTTCTGTTCATGAAAGACTCCTGTCTTAAATCACCCCCATCAGTGCTAAACTTAATATAACATCTTCCAGTGATTTTTCTTTCATGTCAACTACAACTACCATTAAAAAATAATAATGAACTAAGCAGGAAGCCAGGGACTGGCTAAGAGACTTGCGAGGTCTGACTAGTTTGCTTTGCAGGTGAGATCAGGTGAATCCAAAGGTGAGAACTGCAGAAACCCACGAGAAATAAGTCACCATGAATGTCACAGTCCTATAAAACAAAAATAAATAAATAAAATATTCCAAAACCCACTCTGCAGAGAATATGCACAAATGACTTACTGAGCCCTCAACGCTGCATTTGTTAGACATCCCCCGACACCCACCATGAACACTTATATACAGTTTCATAGCTGGCTATATTTTGAGAAGAATAAAGAAGTCAAAAATCACTTTGGGTCTCTAGCCAGCTAAAGTCAGATGAGATTACAGAACTATGGGACAGACTCACCAAATCTTCTCATTTCGGAAGAGATGATTAATGACCAACAGCAAGAGTTAAGCCAATTACTCCCCTAAAGGTGATTGCTGTTACCCTACCTGCTGCAAAAATCCGCCCATGTCAAGCACCCTGTATGTGGCCAGTTCTCGACCAGGTATGACAAACTGTCTCTGGACATCCTTATTACAATCAATGAGAGCTCTTGCAGAATTAGAAGTGTGGAATGGGTGTGCTAGCTTTGAAACGGCCGATGCTCACATAAACCCCACACTGCTCATTTTTGTAAGCACAAAGATTTATCCCATCTGACAGCACAAGCTAAGGAACCTCTCCAGCCCAAACGATTCAGCTCTGAGCTGAAAATTACAAAAAGCCGATCACTTCATGTTAAATTATGTTTGCCTCCATTTGTTACCTCTCTTCCCTGGGACTCACATTACTTAGGACCAAGAATACACACACCCCCACCCCCACCATGGGCCCTGAATAGATGACTGCCATGCAAAAGAAGCCAAGCCATGTTCTGGTTACACAGAGAACAGAAATCACATGGATTGGATTGTCTCTCCAGACTCCGCACAGCCAGCCCAGGTATCAGTCACTTGAAAACCTTCTCCTGTCCACCTGCTGTCCAGTGAGGCCAGCCAAAAGATGGACAGGATGGACTCTTGAGGCTCCAAGAGAACAAAACATATCTTGGAAGATAGTTTGTGTCATTTCAAAATAGAAGAATTGCATTTTCAAATATAGGTTTCTTGAGTGTCCGTTGTTGAGTCATTTGGAGAAATTGCAAAAAACGTGTTCAGAGCTCAAGTCCTCTAACGTTGTGTTTCTCTATTGATCAGTGATGAAGGAATCATTTAGTGATTTTTTTTCCAATTGATCTTGAGTTGATATCAGTGTAAAACTGTGATAAAAGATCATTGCTGAGACAAACTAATTAAAAACAGAGGCTTATAAAGTACAAGCTCTGTGTTTTTTTTCCACTGTTATATTCAAGAGAGATCAAGTGACATGAGCTGCTGCTGTGAGGATTTCACACTCTGCTCCTCAGGTCCCAGTGCCAGTATGTTGGGGTCACCTTGAGGATTAACACCTGAAGAACCTAACAGCTGTCCCTCTAGAATCATTATAGTAGGGCAGAACTCCCCTCTATTGCCTCTAATCCACCATTGCCCTGACTTCCCTACCAATAGGAATCTTCCCTTTTACTTCTCCCAAACATGCTGAGGGCTTCCTGCTTCTACTTATTTCTCCATTCAACAGTCTACTGAAGCCTGCTGTGCTGGTGTTCTCGGTCAGTGGTATTTAGTCAGTGTCCTCAGAAATATCTGTACAATAGATCCCATGAAACCTGTAACTGCAATACTTTGTCATCCATGACTTTACTTTCCACAATTTTGGTCATCCTGGATCAACCTTGATTCAACAGCAGTAAATAGAAACTTCCAGAAATAAAAAATAATAATTGGTAAGGGTTTTAGGGGGTTTTTGCCGGTCATGTGGCCTGAACTCTGGGCCTGGGCACTGTCCCTCAGCTCTTCAGCTCAAGGTTATTGCTCTCCCACTGGAGCCACAGCACCACTTCTGGCTTTTTCTGCTTTTATGGTACTGAGGAATTGAACCCAGGGTCATGCCTGCAAGACAAGCACTCTACCACTGAGCCACCTTCCCTTCCCAGCCCAATAATTGGTAAGTTTTAAGTAATGTTCGTTATATGGTTGATTGTCATCATGGTTCTAGTTTATCATTTGCTGTTGTTCATCTTTTACTATATCTAGTGGGTAAATTCTTGATCGTAGCTATCTGCATAGAGAGAGAGAAATGCAATGTACAAAGCACTCAGCATCACCCAGAATCAAGAATCTCCAGAACATCTCAGAATGCTGTCCATGTGGAAGGGGAGAACGCTTTTCCTTTTTTGTTGAAAAGGTGATGAGCAAGGGGGTTACAATCACATAAGTAAGGCAATAAGTTCACTTGTTGGTTTGTTTTTTATTAATAAGTTTTTTATTGTGAAAATACCATAGAGTCTACTTGTTTTTTAATCATTGTTACCCCATCCCTCATTTTCTCCCACTTACCCCTCCCTAATGCCCTCCCTCCCAAGTTGTAATGTTCATGTCCCATAATGTCAAGTGAGTGTCAGTATTGCTGTGGTTCATCCGTGGTTCTGCTCTTTCTGTGATTCCCATTCCCTTCCACATACTGCATTATCTAATATGCAAAACAGGAGATTTAAAAAAGCTTAAGAGAAACAAAGAGAAAAATAAAATAGTTCTTTGTTGTTGCAAGGAATTTTATAATCTCAGGTTTAATGTGCACAAAATGGAAGTGCGGTGATCATTACTAAAACCATGCAAAGTCTCTGTGTTCATTACCTGAGTCCTTCCTGCCTCTGCCCAGAACTCTCCTTTTATCTATTCCCCCGTTGCACAACTCACGCTACCCAGCCCACTTTCTAGTATCTGCAAAAAAAAAAGGAAGGGAAGGACTCCTAGACATAGTGCAGTAAGGAATATTGATGATTTCGGAAACTGGTAGAGAAATAAGACACCTGCCAGCTCTATCAGCCATGGCCGTACTATTCAATTCTCCTCAGTGATGTTTACCCATCTAAGTAGCTGGGGTTGTGTCTTTTCTTTTTTTTTTTTTTTTGATCAGTAAATGGTTTAAATTGATTAAGAATCTTTGGCAAAAATATTATTCTTTTCAGAAAAGAAAAAGTCCCAACATTTTCGCAGAATAAAGTATAATTTAAGAGGTAATATAGGTCATGTGCCAGCAGACTGCATTTTCTATATAAGTTTTACATAGTATTGTCAAGTGGAACAGATTCCTGGACCAAAAGTAGACTTCCAAAACTGTAGAAATTGAATCCTTTAAAAAAAAAAAAAAAGGCTTCAGTTGGGTGCTGGTGGCTCACACCTGTAATCCTAGCTACTCAGAAGGCTGAGATCTGAGGATAATGGTTCAAAGCCAGCCGGAGCAGGAAAGTCCATGAGACTCTTATCTCCAATAAACCACTAGAAAGCTGGAAGTGGCACTGTGGCTCAAACGGTAGAGCACTCGCCTTGAGCTGTAAGAGCTGAGGGATGGCACCCAAGCCCAGAGTTCAAACCCCACAACCGACAATAAAAAAAAAAAAGGCTTCTAGACATTCTTCTAGAAAAACTATTATTTCAAATTTTAATTTTCTATTTTAAAAAACAAATGCAATACTTAAAATATAGTTTGTTTTTTAAGTCCAGTATATCATTGGGTGCTTAAAAGTATAAGTGGTACTCTGGATTTGTATATGTAATAAACACAAGTAAAAAGATATCCTCCTTTTTCTAGCATAAGCTTACCTTGAACATAAATTATTTCCTTTTCCTTTAAACATTTTTTCTTTTTATTATTATTATCCTTAAGGAGTTGCCATTTAACAAAGCAATATTTGAATACAATATATCCTTTAAACTTTTTAATCAAGGCTAGCTATAATGCCCAGTTACCCTGGCTTCTTTTACCCAATGTATAATTCCAACTATAATTTCTGCATTAACTCATAATGCATTAATCACAATATTAATGATTTCATTAATGTCCAAGTCATGTTTTCCATTAAAAACAAACCCATGAATAATTTCTTTGTTGAAGTTATGTATGCATTGAAGATATTTCATCAACTTTAGTCAGAGGTGAATCTGAGGAGATGCATAAGATTTATAAACATAAAGCAAAAGCATCCAAGGTAAATTTCTTTCTATAGGACCAGAGAGTCAGTCAACCTTTTACAATAAAGCTAACCAGGAATATAACATGTTAAAAGTTTTCTGCTATACAGAAGACTAGGAGTAGCTGCCTTTTGTACTCCACACTGCCACAAAACGTGCCTGCCAAAATAAGACAGGTGTGTGTGCATCTCATCATTTTAATTAACAATACTAAAAATTCCCTTTCTGCTATATCACTAGTTCCAGTTCTAATTTTCCTGGAATCTGTAAGCTAAAACCACCCTTCATATTTCCTACTGCTTATCCAGATGTGATTAATCTGCATCGTCTTTTTTATTTACTGCTATTTCTTAATTAGACTTCACCCAGCATCTTCTGTTGTGAAAACTAAGCTCAGGTCAAATTAAAAATCAAGATTTAGCATCACGTTCAGTGAGTCTGACTGTATCTAATAACATCTATAGATAGTATTTATTGGGACATGAACTTGATGTACCAAAAAGTTAAATTGTTTCTTAGTAAAAGTCTGGTGCTATAAGAAAACAATAGATTAAGAGTAGCTATGATTGTTCAAATATGATGCTATTCTTCTAAGACAGTTTGTTGTGTAAGGATCAGTTCCTCTTATTGGATGAGTCAGAATCATTTGTCGCAATTACCAATTAAGGTTATAATATCCTATCCCAGGATCTCCTCTTGTCTGTTCACATGTAAGCAAACATTCTTTTTATTGCCAAATCATACGGTTAATTTAAGGAAAAGAAAAGCATATAGTAAACAATTATTTTTTTTAAAAATACCCTATTTCTAGCCCAGGCAATGGAAACTCACTCTTACAATCCTTCCTACTGTGGAGATTAGATCTGAAGTTCCAAGTCTGAAGCCAGTCTAGATGGACAAATCTTTGAGACTATTAACTCCAATTAACCAGCAAAAATCCAGAACTGTGAGGATGGCTCAAGTAGTAGAGCACCAGCTCTGAGCACAAACACCCAAATGCAAGGCCCTAAGTTCTAGATTTTTTTTCTTTCAATTAACTTGTAGCAGATAATTTCAAATGCTTTTATTCTAGTAACTGCATGTGCTTCTTAGCCTAGAAATCAGAACTCTTCAGTAGTGAATTATTTCATTGTGCTAAGCTGCTAGAGAGTTTGCAAAATATGTAGGGCTCTCATTTTCCCTCCCCTCCATTGAAAAAGATGCTTCAAATTAGTTTTTTCTCAGAAGTTAACAGTCACTAGAGATGGCCCTAGGAGCATTGGCATATTGCCTCACTTGAGAAGCAAATAAAAAAATATCTTTCCAGAATCCAATATATGCTTTGAAAACAATTCTATTTTATATCTCTTCTATACCACTTCATATAAATATATTTCTTTATCCAGGATAACAGACTTTGTGGACAGGTGGGGACCAAAAGGAGGGGTATGCGCTCCAGAGTACAATAAAGAAGATTGAATATTGTCAACATAGACTATTTGCAACTAAGAACATGGAACAGAGAAGCTTGTTGGAGGGAAGGAAAAAGGGTTGTGATGGATGGGTAAATAGATTGGAATACAATGTAAACATGTGTGGAAATGTAACAAAGAATTTTCCCATTCCACATAACTGAAATCTGCCAGTTTCTTAAAGAAATACAGAAATACCCTATCTGAGCATAGTAAAGCCTAAAGAGCCAAACTGCCAGCAGTCCAACATCTTTTCCTCTTTTCCTCTTGCAATAGCAAATCTTATCATGACACTCCTATTTAGAAGAAATTACCTTTCCATATTTTTTCAGAAAAAAAAGGATTGTGAAATATTTTCTCTCATTCTGAAGAGTTGATATAAAAACACAAATTCTGTTAGGTATGTTTTCATTATCTTTAAGCATTCTTCTGGAATGTTGCAAGACTACCCAAATGGCCTTCTTGCTGTATCTTTGGCCTTGTTTTTGTGGACACCTAGTGTTAGTGCTCTAAACACAGCTAGTGTTCTACTCTCTTTGGTTGTTTTTGTTTGTTTGTTTTGTTGGTCATGGGGCTTGAACTCTGGACCTGGGCTCTGTCTGAGCTCTTCAGCTCAAGGCAAGCACTCTACCACTTGAGCCACAGTGCCACTTCCAGTTTTCTGGTGGTTTATTGGAGATAAGAGTCTCACAGATGTTCCTGCCAAGGTTGGCTTTGAACCGCGATCCTCATATCTCAGCCTCCTTAGTAGCTAGGATTACAGGCATGAGCCACCAGCGCCCAGCTGCATTCTTCCTTCTTTGAAGTGCTCATCAGAGCATCACCCATGGGGTCCACCCAAACCCCCAAGAATCCTCCTCTCCTGACAATGGGAATTACATGGCAAGGTTTTAGAAATGTATTCAAGAGGCTAGAATTGCCTTCTAAAGTTCACCGGTGTGATCACTGACTGAGAAAATACCAGTTTTCCCCAAGCAAAATCCTAATCCTCTTCTTGAGGAAAAAAAAAGCTATTTATTTTTATAGCAATCCTTAAATAGCCACTCTCCATCTTACCACTCCCATATCCAATATGCATCTCTGCAGTAATTCTGATGTGGACACTCACCACAATGCAGATAAACCATGAGGAAGCAAAACAGCTAGAAATAAGATGGAAAATTAAGCCAAATAGCATTTAATTAACTGTGTGCTTTGAGGGAGAAATCATTGGTCTTCATTACTAGTTCATAAACATAAGCATCTAGAATATTCAAATAAAGAATAGAATACACATGAAATCATTTTATAAATTATAGAATCATTAGCTGTGGCTTGATAAGTATCTGCAAAAATATATGGTGATAGCCAGGTGCTGATGGCTCACACCTGTCATCCTAGCTACTCAGAAGGCTGAGATGTGAGGATCACAGTTCAGTGCCAACCTGGGCAGGAAAGTCTGTGAGACTCTCATCTCCAACTAAACACCAGAAAACCAAAAGTGGTACTGTGGCTCAAAGTGGTAAAGCACTAGCCTTGAGCAAAAGAGTCCAGGCCCCATACCTATAGTTATAGAGGAAAAAATAAAATAAAATGAATAGATGCCTCTTGCCTTTCATGTATGAAAATATATGTATGAAATATATGTATGAAAATATATATTAGAACCCAAAAGGAAATATCTACTTCAAGTTATCATAAAGCCTCTTTTTAGGTAGCTCTTTTACTTTCACACAAAGATGAGTATCAATTCTGTAAATCTATGTTCACAATTATGAGCAAACTCGGGCCTGTAGTAAGCAATAATCTGAACTTCTAGAGTCACATGATAGAGCCAATATAAAATTTTACTGGTCAAGGCTACTATTAATTTCTGGGCTTATTTCAGAAAAAAAAATAATGTCAAAGGAGACATCAAAAATCCAACTTACACAAATGGGAACATTTTTACCAACAACTTTGTACTCTGGCAAAACTTTTTTTTCCTACAGAGTATTTCATTGCTAATATATGGTCTACAGGTCTTTTGCCCCTTCCCCCAAGGTATCCAAACTCCTTCCCATGTCTTGAAAATGCCAAAATGTGTCTGCTAATAAAAAAAATGCAGGCTTGCAAATGGACTTTAGAGGCTAAGATACTTTAGGATAGTGGACCCATTTGGCAACTCTACTGGCCTTGTCCTTGCAACAATATACATACCACAGTAACTGATTTGTTATGCAACAAAGGACTCAATTACTAGATGCTGGTGGTTCAAGCTCTAATCCTATCTATTCAAGAGGCTGAGTTCTGAGGATTTCATTTCATAGGCAGAAGAAACAGAAAAGTCCCTGGATTCTTATCTCCATTTAACCAGCAACAAAGCCCACAGTGGAGATGTGGTTCAAGTAATAGAACACCATCCTCGAGCAAATGAGCCAAATGAGAGCTCAGAGCCCCAAGCTCAAGCCCCAGTACTGGCACACACACACACACACACACACACACACACACACTGACACACACACACTGGCACAATTAGATTCATGGAATATTAGAAGTCACCTATTTATTAACAAGCCATTGTTAGAATGCAACTGCACTGTTCACGTTCAGTTCTTTGATAATTATCAGGAACATAGCATAAGTAAGCAACCCCATTGGGTCTCGTTTCATTTTATTCTACTGCAATTATTACAAAGGCCATTTCTATTGGATTGCTATTTCTAGTGATGAAGTAAACTCTAGATTAACTCTATTCTTTTCTCTATATCACCAAGACTGGATCTATAGAGATTTTTTTTCCTCTTTTGAAAAGAAATTCACCTCTAAGCTTCAACTTTAAGCTTTAATTTTTAAATCAAATTAACTTCCTGAAAACCTATTTAAGAGTATAGATATGACAAGTTACAGGCAACTCTCTTATCTATCTCCTTTCTTCAACTAGGACCTCCCTGGGGACGGCCAGTTTGTCTTTATTGATCAAGCAATGGCAATGTGCCAACAGCCTCCATAAATAGGTAAAGAACAAGGGAATTAATGCTGCATGGGAAAAGCCCTACTACTGCTCCTTTGCAAAAAATGAAATTTGCAAATGTGCATTAGTCTTGCCAAGAAAGAAGCAGATCTGTAAGTCTTAAGAGACAAGAAGGTGGATGGAGGTGGTAAGTAACAGTAAGGCTTTGATTCTCTTACCTCATTCATAAAACAAATGCTGATACTTGTCTGGCATTGTGGAGAGCAGGTCAGCCGACCTGTCACTCATAGGCTGAAGGTGTCTTCTGGTGGAATGCTCCAATGTGGTGGCATTTGCAGTATGCACTTCAGACTTTTCAGACAACTGGATAAAACTCCTGCTTTTGCAATTCAATGTATCCACAACTAAACACCATTCGTATAATGAATGGTCTGTTGTGGGCATTAAATAATGCTCGGCACCTAAGAACTTGCCAAATGTTACATGTTTGGCCCTGACTTCCATTTGCAAGGTAGCTAAGACCCAGATAACTTCTAGAAGGAGGGCATGAGGGTGGATCTACAGGAGAGCACGGCAAAGCATGTCAACTCAGTTTACAGGGCAACTTGGCTTGCCGTCACTTGCAATAACTCTGCAAGCAGAGAAGCCAGGCTGGAATGGCTCAGGCCTATAAGCCTAGCTACTCAGAAGGCTGAGATGTGATGGTCAAAGATTCAAAGCCAGCCCAGGCAGACAAGTCCAAAAGACTCTAAGCCCCAATGAACCAGCAAAAAGCCAGAAGTGGAGGTGTGGCTCAAGTGATCAGAGTGCCAGCTCTGAGCAGAAAATGACAGCCCCAAGCCCTGAGTTCAAAAAGAGAAAAGAAAAAGAAGAGGAGAGGGAAAAAGAAGGGAGGGAGGGAAGAAGAGAGGGAAGAAAGGAAGGAATGTTTTTTTAATGTACTGTAAGAATTTAAATTAATTGTAAGAATGCAAAACTAACAAATTAATCTGTTTTTGGAAGAAACAGTTCAAGGTCTCTGGACATGCAGCTTGTGGGCAGAGTGTTTGCCAGGCGTTTGAGGTTGGGGGTTCAGTTCCCAGCGCTGAGGGAAGGGCGGTGGAGTGAAATGCATACCTTCCTTCCTGTTGCAGGGCTGTGCAGACACCAGTGAGGCTGTGGGGTAGCCCGAAGTCCACATAACATGGGGACAGAGCACAGGACACACGCGACCCGTCCCGTCTGCCCTCCCTGCCGCTGCCACCAGGCACTAGACTGTTGCCACCGAGAATCCTTCATCAGAGCTTGCTGAATGAATGCACATCACTCACAGCCACCAGGACCGGCTCCAAACCCTCCATGGGTCATGGGTCAGAGGTCACGTTCTTGGAATTCTTTCCAAGGGAGATTCTAACCCAGCCAGAGAATCAATATTCAGAAACATATCAGAGATGTTTTAGCCATGCTTTTTTTTTATTATTATTTTGCTCAAGGTGAATATGCTGTGGTATTTTAATACTGTCTTATGATATTAAAATAATACCAAGAAAATGAGGTAACTAACTTCAGTGAACAGATTGATATGACATAATACAAAATACACAAAGAAGCTCCAAAATAAAAAAAAGATCATAGAATTATTTGCAACGCCACTGGAGGGTTTTTTTTTTAATCTTTGTAAAGCATAAAATATCATAAAAGGAGACGGGGACAAACAAGTCGTTTAAGGATTCAGGTGGACCTGTTGCAACAATGAGAAGTACAAAATGTCATGTCAAAACCAGCTTTACAATGCCGGGGGGGGGGGGGGGGGGGGGGCGGGGGGGGGGTATGATTGGGGGGGGGGAAGGGGGGAGGCTGGGAAGGGAGGTGAAGGGTAAACAAAGGAGGAGGCTGCAATGCTTGGTAAGAAATGTATGCATTATCCTGCCCATGCAATTGTAACCCCTCTGTACAGTATGTTCTCAAATAAAATAAAATTAAGTTAAAAAAAAATATCATAAAAGGCACGCAAAGACCTTTAGAAGGACGAATAAATTTCATACAATTTTGAAAACCCTCTTTCTGAAACACCTTTTAAAAAAAAATAACACTCAACATCAAAAGTTGAGTGTTGTGATAGCACCAAAATAATATGAAAAATTAATGTCTTAATTTGGGCAAAAAAAAAAACAACTCAACTGTGGTTACTCTGGGCCCTGCTGGCATCTTCATCTCTCTCTGTCGAAGCAGGAATGAAATCATGCACGCCAGATCAATCTCCCTAATTGCTTTGGTCATCCTCCCGTGCCATTTGGACAGGACTCTTGTTAAATAGCAGCCAAAGGCCAAATAAGATATGACATTGAAAAGAGTCCTCCAGCTCCATGACCTCGCCCACGCTGGTGTGACTGGAAGGACAGCAATCCATCATGGAAACTCGAAACGTGTGAAGATATTCACACACTTCTTTGTGTGAGAGCTGGGACTAACCCTGGGAGACCAGTCGCCTCATTATTCCCTAGACAAGAAAATGTTCCACTGAAGTCTTCTGCCTCTGTGCACCCATCACGAGTGATTTTTCACCTTTTCCCCCAGCAATTTGGAGCAAGCTATGGAATCCATATGGAATTTGTACAGTGTGGAGAGATGGATGGAGATGTATAGAAATGTGTGTGTGCACAGCATGCCATAGTATCATTTGTGCCTCTTCTCTTCTATTTTCATTACCTCCTACACACACAGCACAGAGAGAGAGAGAGAGAGAGAGAGAGAGAACAAACGGTTGCTTGAAATTCTGTTCTTCATTATGTAATTCTGCACCAAAGCAAACAAAATGGATTAAACTGAACTACAAAAATATTTTTTTAAATAAAAAGATTCCCGTGTTTTGAATTCTCAACAGTTTGAATGAATATTCTTCTTTCGGATGTTCTTGTGGCTCTTCCATGTGTGTGTGTGTGTGTGTGTGTGTGCGTGCGTGTGTGTGTGTGTGTGTGTGTGTGATGGGGGGGGGGGGGTGGCTCTCCTGGTGGAGTTTGGCTAGAAGATGGTGTGGGAACATTCACACCCGAGCTCAAGGCAGGATGCTGTGCAGAGCAAGTGTGCCATCTCCTGGGAGCTTCTTCCACAGCAGCTGAGGAACAGTCTGTCAAATACTGTGCGGTGGCTCTGTTCTTCCAACACACCAAGGCAAACTGCAATTAATCAACGTTTATGAACATTAATTCTAGCACGTTCATTAACTTGGGAGGGAATTACAAGGCACCCAGCAGTATTGAATGTCTGCGTAGAGAGCACTCTCCAGGAGAGCCGGTGCATTACCAACACTCTTCACAGCCCCTTCCCTGGAGTCTTCAGAAACTGCACACAGACACCCCAGCCCCTCACATGTCAAACACGTTTGCAGCTGTGTGCTGTCCTAGATTCCCCAAGAAAGGACCAAGGCTCATCATACCAATCGTTTAAGGATGTGTTCTGAACAGGACCCTGGGGCATGGGCTTGGGGACAGCCTGAACTAAGGTCTGGGCATGGGGACTGAGCTAGGGCATCTTCAAGTCTATGCAGTCTCTCCTCAATGCATTTTAAAAACAGAGCAGCACTTCAGGCTTCTCCCTTGTCCATATGAAATTCTATTTTTGTAGACCCACAAAGAGGATTTTATTTCTCTTTGTACTGGGAGGCAAAATATTCAAAGATCTGGACTTAAAAGAATAAATGGTCGGAAGTGGACAGAGCAGACACAGCGTTTACTGGGTGGGGGAATTGTTTTGTTCCAGCCTCTGAAGTTATGCAGCAGCGCCACCTAGGGCCTTCTGTGGAATAACAGACTGCCCTCACTTGGGCTTGGTCGGGGCTCTTTCCTGTACAAGGCAGCTGGGTGGCTGGGTTAACTTGGTACACACACACACACACACACACACACACACATCTACTACTACTACATTTTAGCATTCTTTTGTTTACTATTTTAAGGGCATAAGTGTTTAAGGTCTTCTCATGATGCTAATGTCTTCTCTCACGTGTGGAATCTAAAAAAAAAAAAGTAAAGGGGAGGAGGGGGAAGGGGAGACCGCTACTGTGGGGTGAATGAATATTTGAGGTTGTCATGGTGAAACCCATTATTTTGTGTGATAATATGTGCCAATAAAATACATCTTTAAAAATTATGCCAAGATCTAAAAAAAAAAAAATCCTATTTTACTAATCCCCAGGAGCTGGCTAATCTTTTAGGTGTCTTGAGTCAACTCCTTAGAATGTATTGGGGGGGGGGGGTGGAGAGGGGAACCCCTGGGTTTTACATTCCAGCTGTGTCTCCATCGCAGTATCCAATAGTTACAGTTCCTGTTGTAAATTTAAATTTAGACTAACCGAAATGAACGGTTTTAATATTCAGCTCCTCCCTGGTGGAAACTGCATTTCAATAAGCACAGGTGACAATGGCTCCTTTGTTGGACAAAAAGCACTAAGAGAAAGGCCTGGCTGAGACTTTCTCCCTCTCGCCAGGATGCATCTCCACCAGCACCACAGCCAAGTAAGATTGGAGGGCCTATTTAAGGAAATGCGCCAGGGAGGACAGAAGGAAGAAGAGGAGGGAAGGGAAAGCAGATCTCTGCTCCAGATCTGAGTCGGCTGAGTACAGGACTCACAACATAGACGGTGCCAGCCAGCTGCGTGGCATCCACCCTGAACATCCCAGCCGCCTTCCTTGCTGCGGCCTGATCAACTCACTCTCGTTTACCATTCCAGGCTTCAGAGCGACTCATCTGCAAAATGAGGAGGCATCAATAGCGCCTGCACTGATAGCGTTGCAAATGAGCAAGGAGCGAACGTGCTGCATAGATTTTCGGCAGTGGCAGCTGGGGAGAGAATTATGCTGACAAATCTGCATCCACTTGCAGGACACAGCCCACACGGCCGGCTGTGGGTGGTCCTTAGGCCTGGGAGGTGATTTTTCTACCCCTGCATGCCGGAGGTGTTTCCTAGAAGATCCATCGTGCGCTGTGTTTCCTAGAAGATTTGTCGTGCGCTGGGTTAGAGGACCCCACAGCATGGAAGCGAGCTCATGCCCCAGGAAGAAATGTACCTGGGGATGGACGGACACCAAGATGCCCGGCGTTGGCTGCTGGGGCCCGCAGGCCTGTTGATGGGTACTGCAGCTACCCGAGCCACACAGGGCCGCTCCATGAACGCACTGCTGACCCAGGAACCCCGCGACGTGTGGCTCAGGCCCGCACCGGCCTCCACCAGGGATGTAATGAACGAGCCAAGTCACCGCAGCCAGCTTCCTGGGATGTCCCCTCTTCTGAGAGAAAGAGATGGGGCTGAGAGGGAGACGTGGGGCATCGGGGAACGTCCTCCGCGTTCTAGGAATCCAGAGCGGTGCATGGGTCCAGGTTCCTGTGGCTGGGGCTGGACAGAGGGTGCCCTCGCCCCTCACCCCTCAATCCTTTCCAACACAGACCAGTGCATGCGGCTGCGCATGACCACGGACTTGACCACCAGACAACCAGGGCCGTGTAGCCCTTTCAGACAAGGTGAGAAGACATCGTGCTGACTTGGATGCCAAGTCCTGGGCCGGGGAGCTTGAAGCCTGTGCTTCCTTGGGCCTCAGGCTCATCTAGTTCTCCCCCAGCCTGAAGTTGGGGGGTGGGGGTGGGCGCAGTAGCACTTGGCTAGAGACAAACACAGCTGTGTGGCAGAGTCTGAAGCAACATCTACTCAGAGCATTTTTCAGATGCATTTAGCAAAGACTCGGGGTTTTAATCTGCAAAAACCAAAGTTGAACTGCTCTGGGAAAATGCACACAGACACACAGCAGATATTCATCCTCTTAATGGCAGGAATGATGCCCTGCCCCTGCAGCATGAGAGCACAAGGATCAAGGCAGCGCCTGTGAGGCCTACTGACCCCATTTGTCCAGTCCACAGCTGAGCTTCCTGTCACACCAGGATCTCAAAATAGGGAGCAACACACAGGTTACATGGCCGAATGGCCATAAAAATAGCCTAGCTCATGGTTCTGTTCTCTAATTCCAAGACAGGGAGATAATGCAGAGATGTTTCTTCACTCCCTTAGAAAACTCCTCTGCAACCCACCACATCATTGAATTCGGTGAGATTAAAACAGAACAGATAAGCATGGGTGTTACACTACAATGGATTGCTTTCTCTTCTTTCTGTTCTTTTCTGCTTCCCTCAGCCATCATATTTCTTCTCTGGGCTCTCTTCTCCACTTATCCCTTCAAAAGCAGTAAAATTACATTTGAAAATACACTGTACAATTCTTTTCAAGATGACACAAGCCGATCTTATACCACTGCAAAGTGTCTGCTGGAACTACAACACTGCTGTGGTCAGCCAGCTTGACGTTACAGCCACAACCTGCTTGAGGTAAGCTGCTTATGGAGTAAAGAGGGGAACATAACTAGTTCATGGTTCTGGATGTTCAAGTCCAAGATCTAATCTGAGAGTCCCATTAGTTTGGAACTATAGTGAAGGCTGCCAGTGACAGGAGAAATGATAGAGCAAACTGCTCACATTCTAAAGCAGAGCAAGGAGACCTTCAAAGACATGTCCCCAGAGGCCTAAGGACCTCCCACCCACCCTCAGCTCTTCAAGTTCACAGCATCTCCAAATGCTCCGGCCCAGGGTAGCCAGTCTTCAATACATGGGACCCAGGAGGCAGCATTCAACAGCTAAACACTGGCAGCTGGCTTGGAAGTCATCTTCTGTTGCTAATCTTACCCTACCTTTCTCTAGATTCTCACCTTCCCTCGGTCAACTGGATACATATCAATAGTACAGAATAATATTCAGCTACATGATATCCATGTAAGAAAAACATTCAAAGTTGGTTTAAGTTTGAGAAGATGGAGAACTGGGAGAATGACAATTTAGGGTATGAAAAAATCAAGCACAAGATTCAAGCAGGCATCCTTCAGCCTCTCTGGCCCAGATGCAAGGCCAATATGAGAACCTTATTGAATAGGGTTGAAGGAATCCAGTCTTGATTTCTCACATAGAATAGGAAGTCTGGCATAAATCATCGGGGGGAAGGGGGTATTATATTTGTTTCTTTCTGGTTTTCATAAGATTCACTCATCAAGAGAAAATTTTCACTAGGCTTGGGGACTCACCCCTGTAGCTGCTCAGGTAGCTGAGATCTGAGGACAGAGGTTCAAAGCCAGCCTGTGCAGAAAAGTCCCTGAGCCTTTTATCTCCAGTCAACTGCCAAAAGTTGGATGTGTAGCTCAAGTAGTAGAGCACCAGCCATGAGGGAAGAAGGTAAGGAACAGTATCCAGACCCCAAGTTCAAGCCTAGCAATGCCAATCAAACAACAACAATAACAAAAAAAAGAAAGTTTTCCAATAAAGATCCTTGGCCTCTGTCCACCCTGCCAGACAAATGAGGGGGAGGCCTCAAAACTTCCCATACAGAACACTGTTCTAGATGGAAAAAAAACAAAAACAGAAAAAACAAAGAGACATTTATCTTCCCCAGATAAATCTCTAGACTTGTGTCCGTGACAAGCTAGAATCCATACTGTTCAAGTAAAGACCATTTGGGGAAAAAAAATACTATATTTCTCTTCAAAATATATTTAGGTATTAATCTGCCATGTCTGTACATGTCCCTTTCTTATACTCTTCTCTGTCCAGGAGTGTGTAACACACACACACACACACACACACACACACACACACACACACACACATACTCCTTTCAATCCATCTTCATCTCGGGGCCATTTATCCCTTCATTTTCCTTAGGCAGATAATCAGAGTGCCTGTCAATCAACCAAGCAGGAAATCATTCAAAAGAAACGTTGAAAATAGAGGTGTTGTCTGCTCCCGTGGATGCAGACATCAAAGGTTAAACGGCACCACCCCTAGCCAGCCATCCTCCGGTCCTGGACTCCTGTGTCTCCAGTATGTGCACTGTGGCTTTGATTGGCATCAGTGGAGACTTAAATTGTGGAGTAGTCCTTCCCCAGGGCATGACAAATCCAGGATATGTAGTTATTTATTTATTTACTATAAAATTATATATTTATATATTTTATATAGTTATCTATTTGTGTTACATGTTTATTTTCTGTTATTATTATATGTATCATATAATAATGCTTATTATATTATTTTTACTATTATTATTTTCTACAGAGAATCTGTGCTTGTTCACATTTTCAAAGCTGTTTCTGGTCGCTCGCTTTCCAGGTGGTTACTTCAGATAGATGTAATCTTCTTCATTAGGAGATTCTCACGGCTGTTAGGTTATTTCTGTGTATGTCCTTTTATTTCCTCAGCTGGCTTCTTTGTGAGTAAATGCGCTAAGCCTGACTGGAGGGAGAGGGAGGTGGTTGGAAGAGGACAGAAAGGCTGGGTGGGAGGAGGGGACTCTTAATGGGATGCATTAGTTTCTGATTTGAGATGTCCTCCGTGGTTTTAAAATCTCACTCCACATCAGCAGGGAGCACACGGGTGCATCAACTGCGCCTGTGCAAGGCGCGGATGCTTGGCTTTTCTTCTAGCTGGATCTTCTAGGCAGGCTAAAGTAGGACAGCAAGCCCTGAAGGAAGTCTGTGGTCCTCCATCCATGGAGGTTGCTGTGATCTACCTGCGTTTCATCCTCTGCTTTGGAGAACCACGAAAAATCCAAGCACCCTTCCTACGACTGCTTCATCCCCTGATCTGGGGCCACATGTACCAGAGAGGCCTAGACATTAACCAGGCTGGTCCCCAGAGGAGGCTGCTGTGCATTGTCGGCAGCTAACAAGAAGACGTGAGTGGGATGATTCAGTTGGGAGCATGCTGTGAAGCCACCCAGAGTCTCTCCTGAGCTCATTATTTGGCTAAGAACCAGAGTAAAGCGAATAAAGACTGAGCAAAATGTAGCCCATGTCCTTACGGGGCCTTCTCTTTGCCTTGCGCCTGTCGGCGGCTTGCTTTCAAAGTCACTGCCACAGGACTATTTCTTTCTTTTGCCTTTTAGAATTAGGTTACAAGGGGTTTCATTGTTGGAGTTCTTTTCTTCTTGAGTACAGTTTGTTCAGAGAACTTACATTATAGCACATTCCCCATTATTTCCTTGAATTTGATGGTCTCCATCTATTTAGATGGAGATAGAGATAGAGGGGTGTGTGTGTGTGTGTGTGTGTGTGTGTGTGTGTGTGTGTGTGTGTGTGTGTGTGTGTGTGTGACATAGCTGGGCATCAATGTCAAGCACTTATAATCTTATATACTTGAGAAGCTCAGCATAGAAGATCATAGTTTGAGGCCAGCCTCAACTGAATAAACAGAATAAAAGCTCACAGAATCCCTTCTCCACCCATCGATGGGTTCAAACCCAAGTACCACCACATTTGGTATGCTATGGAGATTCAGTGAAGATAAAACTGAATTTCTTTCTTTCCTTCTTTTATCAAGTTTATGTCTCAATGAATTCTTTGGGTAAGCTCACTATCTATTAAGCCTATAGAACCAACAAGCACTGTACCAGATGGCACAAATTTGCAGCCACATTTGGTGATCACGCCAACCTTACGTTGGGGAAACTGAGGCTCTTAGGGGTTGTTCATTGTTTTTCACTTCTCAGAACAAACCATGGGTGTGGAACTTGAACCCAGGTTGTCTGACCCCCGTGTGTATAGTACTAGTAATAGCTCACCCTACAACCCACGAAAGTAGAAAGAACAGTCCATTTGGAAGAACGCTACACTGAACTACAGCTTTTATCACACAGATGGGTGGCTCCAAAATAAATGAGTAGGCCTTCATAAAGGACTCCCATCAAAATATTCAGAGAAGGGATAGAGAAAGACACATTCGTTTTTGCTATGACAGAATGCACTTCAGAGTGCTGGGCCCTGGGGTTCATGTCTATATTATCGCTACTCAGAAGACTGGGATCTGAAGCTTGAGGTTTGAAGCCAACCCAGAAAGAAAAGTCATGAGATTCTTATTTGAGTCATGAGACTCAAATAACCTGGAAAAAGCCAGATGTGGAGGTGTGACTCAAGTAGTAAAACACCAACAGTGAGTGGAAAGGCAAGGAAAAAAGGCCTCTGTTTATGTGTGTCCACACATGTGTACGTGTAGCACACGCATGAGAACATGCACAAAGATTATCTCTCCACTCTAGGTCCACGACATTTCCCATCAAGACATATCCATCCGGTGCCAACATTATTTTCCATTCACTTCTTTAAATTCCACTGGGAGAGCAAAAACTTATTGCCAAGTGCCAGAAGCGGGTAGATTACACACAATTCAACCCAAAGAGTCTGTCTAATCAATGCACTGGCCTGTATTTTTTTTTCCCCACATTTTTATGGGACAGCAGGGAAAATTGTTGAGAGAAGCCCATTTGCAGCTGTGTTCTTAATTACGCCTTCTAAGTGAACGGAGACAAAGTTGTTCAGCAAGAGACTGCAGCTGCAGGAAGACCTAGTGTTTACAGCACATCATTGAATGCCAGAAAGGTCTCAGAACTCCAGGTGGACCGACCAGCCACCCCTCTGCGTGGCCCGGTCAAGCCCCTTGATTCCTTTGTGCCTCTGCTAAGCCTGCTACCAAATGGTATTCAAGCAGTAGGAGCTGCGTGCAAAACAGATGCTAGAGGTGGGTACAACCGTCCTGGATAATTATATTTCCCCCAAGTCACTGTCACTTGCAAAACAGTCAAGTTCAAAAGTGTCTTCCTGCCTTAAGTGTCTTGGAGTGCTTAGCACCACTGAGTCCAAACGACCTCTTTCACACATGGGTAGCTTACCCGGGGCCATCTTGGAAAGAAAAATTAGCATTCCTGGAGTCCATGCACGCGTTAGTAGCAAACACAGAAAGAAGAGTGGCAATCCTCCAGCCCAAGGCGGCATAAGCTGGGACTTCAGTGCTCTGTAACTGGACTTCACTTCTATGGCAGCTCAGAGAGGATTCCTTCTCACCCTGCGGTTGAACTCCATTCTAAGACTGTCTGTGTTGCTTTCAGCAAAGCATTCTGGTATAGCCCTCGTGTCTCGTCATCATCCATGCCCCGTAGCATCTAAATAAGACCCAATCACTTCCCTCACATATCCTCATGGTCTCCAAGGAGTTCTCTCTGGTTTCCTGAAGCTTTGCTCTCCAGACCAGAGGGTACCTCTGCCTCTGGGTCATACAACTAATTCTGCTGTTCTGGGCCATCTGATGAGACAATCTATGGCTTTTCACCTCTGGGGGGCTTCTTTAAGGAACAAGAAAATTACTAGCTGCTCCATTATTGCTGAAGCCCAGGATAAGCTGTCCTTATCTCTTTAAAAGGTGACAATAATTCCTCTCTCTTAGCAATCAAGTGTAAATATCAAAAAAAATGTAACAGCTTTCTTTCCTTCCCAGTCCAAAAACTAGTACATGGGGCAGAGCAGTTATGTAGGTGGGGAATGCAGATATTGATAGACCGGACATGGTGGCATACCTGTAATCCCAGTACGTGGGAGGCTAAAGATTCAGGATTATGAGTTTGAGGCCAAACCAAGATAAGAGGAGGAGAAGGAGGGGGGGGGGGGAGAGAGAGAAGGGGAAGGAAGAGGGGAGGAGGAAGAAGAGAGAGAGATAGAGGAGGAGGAGGGAGAGAATATTGTGTCATCAGCAGAGTTGTTGGAATGACAATTATATACAGGGGAGTGAATCAATTGAAATCTATATTGAGAATAATGGGAACCCAGTTGCTCACAGTTGGAGAAGCGAGTCACAAATATGGAAGGAGACAGAACCAGAATGTCTTATAATGTCAGATGATGGCTTCCAATCACAGCAACAGACATTCAAGTAAATACACATGTTGACAGGAACATGAACACCTATCTTATAGCTGTAGACAATGAAAACACCCAAGAGCCAGGCAACCCAGGAGCAGTGAGCGCAGCTACTGGCAGAACTTGGTTTTGAAATATTCTTCACCAGAAAGAAGTGGAACCTTTTCAAGAATTAGGTAGGGCGGGGAGGATTGGGGGGGGGGGGGGGAGGGAAGGGATGGGAAAGGGAAACAAAGGAGGAGGCTACAATGCTTGATAAGAAATGTACTCATTATCTTGCCCATGTAATTTTAACCCCTCTGTACAGTATTTTCACAATTAAAAAAAAGAATTAGGTAGGGCAAGTAAAGTACAAGTGTACTTTTTTCACTGCATGTTGTGTGTGTGTGTGTGTGTGTGTGTGTGTGTGTGTGTAATGGGAAAAGGTTTGAAAATTATCAGAGATAAGTTCAAATAGAAAAAGCTTGAAGAAGTTCCCAAGCTAAATCTGGGTTAATCTGAGCACCAAAATACACAATAATAGCAATAGAATGGAACTCATTATAAAACACTGAAACTCAGGAGACTCTACTGATAAATAAACAAGTGTAGTGAAGGGAACACGTTTTACCATAGACTAACAAGAAAAAGTAAAGAGAAGGAATAATAGAAGTAGGGGGTAAAAAAGCGTTACACACCAACTATCATTGGTTTTGTTTTTTTTTTAATGTTGGTCGTGGGGCTTGAACTCTGGGCCTGGGCACTGTCCCTCAACTCTTCAGCTCAAAGCTAGCACTCTACCACTTGAGCCACAGTGCCACTTCCGGCTTTTTCTGCTTATGTGGTGCTAAGGAATCGAACCCAGGGCCTCATGCATGGAAAGCAAACACTCTACCACTGAGTCACCTTCCCAGCCACCAACTATCATTATAATAACCAACTTAAGTATTAACTAAACATCATTGAACGCTAAACTGGTAGGCAAGATTTAATGAGCAGGTAGGTGAGATTTAATAATCCCTCTTACTGGGGGATTCCAAAGTCTCTAACAGAACCTACAAAATAGATATTGAGTACAGAATAAGAGTGACTCTGCAGTGGATAAACCTGAAAAACAAACCTCAACAGAAAGACTAACATTAACATGACTGGCTCAAGAGCAAGCAGAATTTATATCTCATTGGACAGGATGCAAGGAGAAAAGATCCATGTTCCTTCAATAACCCTGCTCAAATTACACGAGCTAAATTCTCTCATAAAGAAACATCAGACAAATCTAGATGAGGGATTAAAAAAAGGAAGAAGAAAAAGAAAAACTACCCGTGACCTTATAAAGGCAAGTCAAGGTCAAAGACAGACAGGATTCTAGAAGAAAGCAGACCATGTCTACCAGCAACGTAGAATCATAAACCACATCCTCCTGTTGAAGGAACATCCTGGAGACAGTTGGCAAATGTGGAGTGAGGTGGGAAGAGAGGCCGGAGAGATACACCCACACCAGCAGCCTGACACCGACGAGTCTACTGTGCTTCAGGAAAGATTGGCACTCACTCGGGCAATCAACCCAGATGCCCAGGTAGAGGATGGCTCAAGGGAAAGAAGCTCTTCGATGGTTGCAATTTAGCTGTTAAGTTTAAAATCTGTCATAACAAAATAATGTAATTTAAAGAAATGTAAAGAAAGATGGGACTGCGGATCATGTAAACAAATTGCCTATACCTAAACAGAGGGTTGGAGGAATGAGCGCAGGCAACAGTTGGTGGGAGATGTGGGTGTTGAGCCATCTGTCCTTCTGCTCCAGGGGACAGACGGTCCTCAGGAGCATTCTGTCCTACCTGAACATATGTTCTCAAAACAAAAGAAAGGGAGCTGGGGGAAAGAGGGGAAAACCCACCGGCCAAAGCAAAGGGATTGCTTGCCACACTTAGCGAACGCACCTGGCCATTATTTTATACTGTTCTAATGGAAACTCAATGCAGAGAGAAGGCTTCAAATCCGTGCTATTCAAATGTCTTCTAATAAAGGCTGAAATCATCATCACTGTTATTTATTTCTCTCTCCTGAAACAAAATCAGTTAAAAATGATTTTAATAGCTCTCATTTTTTTCCCATCAAATAAAAGCAGCAAAACTAGCCACATTGGAATTAATTATCTTTTCTCCCATCCACTGGCAGTAGCAATCTGACTGCCGCTTACTTGTAGAACCTCTGTGTCTGAAAGATTCCTTAATTACACACACAGCTTATGCAAGGCAAAATCCAGCCCAATTCTCACATCTATTGCCACAAGAAGAACTTCAAATTACTTTCCATGGCTGAATAGAGAAAATGTCTGAAAACGCTGAGCCAAAACTTTTCTCCTTTCTAATGGTAAAGAAATTGAAACCGATCCAGCAGAGTTGTCAGGGAGAAAAGAAAATAAATTAACCAAGTGCAGGGTAGTGGTTAGGAGCACAGAGTTAAGCTAGAGTCACAGCCAGCCCCTGCCTATAGTATTGATTGGTTCCATTCTCCATAGTGTTGTGTGGATTTGGAGAAGTTACTTCACACCTCTGTGCTCCAACATCTGTAAAATGGGAACAAGGAAAGCATTCTACTCTAAGCACTATTGCAGGATTTAGCAGATTATGTTATGCTAAATGCTTCAAAGAGTAAGTGACTCTTTAGAAGTGATTGATGAGTGTCATGACTGACAACATCATTACATATTGACACATGTCTATTGATATATACATCAATTGTGGTATTTCACATACACACCATTTATGGTAGATGATGCAACCGCTTACTCCCATAACAGACAGCCTGGGGTTATTTCTCTACAGACATCAAGGAAAAAACATCCTAAGTCACATTCTAATGTGAGTTTTATTCCTTTGAAGATGCTACATCTATCTTGACCCAAGAAAAAAGACATCAGTAATTAATTCAGAAGAGTCAAATACAACCCTGGGTAATATAAGTCATTAAAAATCTGCATGCATTTTTCTGCTTGCTCTTTACACCAGTTCTGTAAGATAAGTCCAAAAATAAGCAATAATGTGTGTGTGTGTGTGTGTGTGTGTGTGTGTGTGTGCTATACAAATATACTGTATATAGTCATACGTATAGTCATATATATGTGAGGAAATGGAAGCTAGGATCAGTGAAGTAAATTTCTCACAGTCACATGAGAATGAGGGAAATTTATCCAGTTTGCTCTGTAACTTGAATGAATCGTGTGTGTGTGTGTGTGTGTGTGTGTGTGTGTGTGTGTGTGTGTGTGTGTGTGTGTACATGCGCGCGCATGCACCAGTCCTGGGCTTTGAATTGAATTTGGGGCCTGGATGCTGTCCCTGAATGTTTTCACTTTTTTTCTGGTACTTTACCACCTGAGCCACAACACCACTTTGAGCTTAGTTTGCTGGTTAATTGGAGATACGCGTCTCATAGACTTTGTTGTCTTGCCTGGCTTTGAACTGTGATCCTCAAATGTCAATCTCTTGAGTAGTTAGGATTACAGATATGAGCCACCAGTGCCCAGCTTCCAGTTTTGTCTGTAATTTGAGATGAAAATCTCAACCCAAATCAAAATCAAAGTCTAACTGGCAAATGCACTTCACAAAGAGTTTGTAGTCAACACCCAGTAGCATGAGTGTCCTACTTTCAGTGTGTATTCGATAGAAATCATCTCCTCAGTATTTTCACAATAAAAAAAAAAAATCACAAAAAAAAAGAAAAGAAATCATCTCCTCACCACAATGGCATCTGTTTCTATAGACACAGCCGTCTTCGAAAGGGTCCCAACAAAATGTACATGGAAGACTTATTCCTATTCTCCAACATGTGTCAACTTTCCCCAACAGACACTGTCAAATCCATCTTTCCCTGAAGATCCATCTTACTGGTTTAAGTGATTTCACCAGTGATACCAAAGCAAAGAAACGGAATTAGCACAATAAAAAGTTATAGCAATAGGTATACCGAAAATCTGTTGTGTGTTTCTAGCATCTAACTGGTTTGAGCAACAAAGACAGTAAAGACTGGGCCAAAGATCCATCTACACAAAAGAAGAAAAATGGCGATAATTTGAGCTTCCTAAAACACTTCAGCATTGATCTCAGTTGCTCATGGGAGCAATTGTTTTAAATTCAATGTCAGATATGTCCTCCCAGGGCTGTAAAACATAGATAGGACTGAGAGACAAAATGAAAATAGCGACAGAATCTTTACTCTTCATATTAACTTAACAAGATTTCTTTTTCAACATGCTGCCATTGCTTTTCTCAGCCAAGAATGAGTTTAGAATGAACAGCTCTAACCTGGAACGGTCCTTAAGAAAAATGAATCTTATCTATGTTACACTAAAAACAGGAGACGAAACCAATAAATCATAAAAGACAGAAATTTTAATACATCAAAATTAAAAACATTTTCTTGAATAAAGTCCAAAAACAATATTAAAAGAAGAGAAATAGAGAAAATTATTTGCTGCACAGACAATAGACTAAGAGCTATACATAAAATTCAAAGAGTTCCTACAAATTTATATTTTTAAGGATGAATAGGTGCTAGTGGCTTATACCTGTAATCCTAGCTACTCAGGAGGCTGAGATCTGAGGATGGCAATTAGAAAAGTAGAAAACAGTTTGGACAGGAAAGGATACGAGACTCTTATTTCCAACAAACTACCAAAAAGTCAGAAATGGAACTGTAGTTCAAGTGGTAGAATGTTCACCTTGAGCAAAAAAGATCAGGGACATTGCCCAGGCCCTAAAAAGGATGAGTAAAAGAAAAAAAAACAGAAAAATATTAGAAATTGACACATTGATCCATTATTTCAAATAACCCATACACACTTGGAAAGATGCTCAGTTTTACTAGATTTCAGATATGCAAATTAAAGCTCAAGTGAGGTGCCATTTTCTTCACCTGTCAGTGTGAACTGTTTCATTTTTTAAATTTTTATTGTTATAATAAAGAAGATGTAAAGGAGAGTTACATTATGTAAGTTGGGTAAAGCTTACATTTCTTTTTAGACAATGTCGCCCCTTTCCTTGGTCTCTCTCCCAGTCCCCCCTCTGAACCCCTCATTTCCACTCACAAGTTGTATAGGTCATTTCCAACCTAATGTCTAGTGAGCACCATTGCTGCATTTGTTCCCTTTGTCCCTCCATTTCTGTGTCCCCCCTACCCTCCCAAAGACAAACAAACAAGACAAAAAAGAAAAGAAAAATACCAACAATTTTTTTAAAAATCTCTTATTTCCATTTCCTGAGTTCATTTCAATAACTATTGTTTTATATGATGAGAGGCACATAGGCATTGTGCCTCTGTGATCCTCTCCTAGGAGAATCCTCCTTTGGTCTCACTGTGTGTGAAACCTAGAGTCCTATATAATTTATCATGTCCCAGTGTATTTTAGATCTTCCACATGTGAGAGAAAGCATGTGCTGTTTGTCTCTCTGGGCTTGGTTTACCTCACTTAACATGATTTTGTTCTAGGTCCATCCATTTCCCTGAAAATGACATAATATTCTTTTTAAAGAATATGTGTAAAACTCCGTTGTGTATCTGTACCAATAGTGACTGTGTATGACATTTTAGTAAAAATGTGAATTCCTGTATCAAATTTGGAAAATCTAAATAAAATTACAAATGTAAATCTCCTAAACTCCATTAATCTTACTTCTATACAAATAATACAGATAGATAAACAGACAGACAGACAGAAAGATGGGTAGGTAGATAGATAGCTAGGTAGGTAGAAAAGTAGAATTGCCAGATTTGGATGCCATCATCATCCAGGTATGTGGTTTGTGCAGACCTCATTGTTTGTCCTCTTCTTTTCCTCACTGATTGTAAGCCTCTTGCTCTATGAGACACTTTGTGATTTACCTTCAACCTGCCTGGATAATCTTTCCATGTCAAAAACCTTAACAATTCCACCTGCAAAATCTCTTCGGCTCTATAAGGTAAAATAGGATTCAAAGTTTTTAACGATTTGACTCTGGATGTTTATGGGAGGCCATCATCCTGCCTACTACATTCACACACACACACACACACACACACACATACACACATACAATCATAAATAATGTTGACACAAAACTGACTGACAAATAAAAGCCAGATTCCCACTACAAGCTATAACTTAATTCTGAAGAGGTCAAAGCCCAGAATGCCTCCTCCTGCCCTATAGTTGAGATTATGGATGTGCTCCACGACGCCCAGCCTGAAACAAAAGAAATGTTTTTTTTTTATTCTCTTTTCAGATACTCATATAAAGCAGGACTATCCAATCCATCTTATCGCACCCTCCTCTTCCCAATGAGGCCAATCTTAAGCTCTAAATTAAAATTCAACTCACCGGCCCCAATCCCTAATACGCTCAACCCCCTTTCCCTTGTCTTCTGTTCTCTTACACCCAGTCAGCCACATTTTTGCTGTTTATTATTTACTGGTTGTCTCCATGAGGGCCGACATTCTTTACCTCACCCACAAATGCCTCCTAAGACTGATGCCTGTGGCTGGCCTGAAGCAGGCCTTGGAGCACACGCAGCACAGAAACACAGGCCAGCCATGGTAAAGGGAGGGTCGAATGCATTCCTCACTATAGAGTGCCAGGTGGCTGCTGCAGAAATGCAAGTTCCAGCTTTAGCTGCTGAGTCCAGGGGTTCTGGATGGAGAAGGAATTAGATGATCCAGTCCAGAGCAGGCTGGGCACACTGCTCACCAGCAGTGGAATAAGAGAAAATAAATTGCAGGCCAATAATAATTAAAGATCAATAAAATACCAAAAAAAATAGTATAATGTCAAGTAAACATACAGACCATAAAGATGTATTCTTGGTATTACCATAGTTGCTGAAAACTGTGGGTAGGTAAGACCAGTGATTCAAAACTAACTTCGATACATAAAAGTATTGATTAAGTTTCTTTGAGCATATTTTGCTTCACATTTTTAATAATTTTTATACTAAGATAACATTATTTTCAAAAAGGAAAGTGAAAAAAAATAAAATAAAATAAATAAAATAAAAAAGGAAAGTGATCTGGACCTTTTAGGTCTCCACAAAGAACTTCTAAAGGAAATATATTTACTGATTTTGAAGTAGAAAAGTCAAATTTTTTTCTTGTCATTGTTGTTGTGCCTGTCCTGGGGCTTGAGCTCAAGGCCTGGGCACTGTCCCTGAGCTTTTTTGCTCAAGGCTAGCATAAACCACTTGAGCCACAGCTCCACTTCTGGCTTTTTCTGAATGATTTACTAGAGATAATAGACTCATAGACTTTCCTACCTGGGCTGATTTCAAACTATGATCCTCAAACCTCACCCTCCTGTGTAGCTTGGATTATGGGCATGAGCCAGCCACTAGTATCTCACTACTGAATCTTTTTACCTCCAAACATAATGGATCCTAGAACTTATTTCCAGCTGTCTTCCCTGAGAATTATTAAATGATTGTTTTCTAAAACAATCCTCTAATGTGAATCACAAATGTGTCAGCTCAACCTAGTTATCATTCATAACAGTAAAAACAGTTAAATCACGCACTTTCCCTCTCAATACTATTACACTATTTTATGGAAGCAAGCTACTTTGTGATTACTTTCAAAATTGCTCTGCCTGCAATCCTAGCTATTCAGGAGGCTGAGATTTGAGGATCACTGTTTAAAAGAAATGTACTCATTACTTGACCTATGTAACTGTAACCCCTCTGTACATCATCATTACAATAAAGATAATAATAAATCCAAAAAAAGAATTGCTCTGCAGAATCTTTTCTTATGATCCACTCTTGTTCTTTTCCAGTATCAGGGTTTGAACTCGCAGCCTCAAGCTCTCTGGGCTTTCCTGCTAATAGATCTTACTTTATTCCTCAAGCCCAGCTTTTTTGCTTCTTAATTGGAAACTGAAGGGTCTCGCACTTTTCTGCCCAGACTGGCTTTGAACCATGATCCTCTAGATCTCAGTCTCCTGAGCAGGTAGAATTATCAGCTAGAGCCACCACCAGTACTTAGCTCCTATGATCCTTTTGAAAATCAAGGCTTAAGGTATTAGTAGAATGAGTATTCTTAGCCTCACGTAATGACTAAAAAGGAGGAATTGTCACAGCCTGCCAGATATCATTCGGCTTCTTAAGAGGAGACAATGTGCATCTTGCCTGCTGTGTTAGCATTTTCCTGCCTTTGTCTGGAAAGCTCTACCCCTCACATTTGTAAACCGCTTTTTAAAGAATTAAGTAAGTAATTTTCCCCCAAGACTCTTCTATCTTCCACGGAGGTGATCACTCATCAATTGCTTGTCTTTGGGGAGAGAAAAAGAAATAGATTTCATAGCCAGATGAAAATGGCAAGAGTCATCAATGCTATGGACTGAAAGGCCTTTGTCCCCCCAAAACACGTGTGCAGACACTCTAGCCCCAGGGTGACTCAATGAGAAAGTGGGGTCAGTACATACACCTGATCTCTTGTTTATTCTTCGGTGGAAAGGAACAGACATAGAAGCCACACTTTCCCCTTTTCTCCCTCCAATGGAAAATGTACATTTCTCTGAGCCGCCCGGGGCCAACCTCTCTCAACAGAAAACAGAAAAGTTTCACCTCGAGAAAGCGAGGCTAAGAGATTTCCAGCTAAAAGCGAGAGGACAGAAATCTCCAGCAAATCAAGAATGATGAACTGTCAGCCTGTAGCCCCGAGAAAAATGTCATGAAGAGAACTCCTACCTAAGTTAGACTTTCCTGAATGGCTGAGAGGTGGCACCTCGGCCCTGGCTACAGAGCCACCTGTCGCCCCCTGGGGCTGACAGCAGTCCCCGGGAGCACTGGCCAGACGCTGGGCTGGGGGCCGCGTCCCTGGACCAGGTCTATTCCCGTTTACTTGTCATTTACACCAAGAGCTGGACCTTTAAAACGCCTGTAAGTAACCCTTCCATTCCTAGAGGGAGATGCTTCCCTGTATGCAGCGTACATGTAACCCGATTATCTACAATAGAAGTGAAAAATAAAATATAGATTCCTAGGATGTATTCTGGGCAGCAATGTTTTCATACCATGTTTTCTAAAAGAAAAACTGAATGACTGAATAAACCACTGAGTAAGACAGAACGTCCTGCAAAGGTGACTGACCTTTAAGAACTCGAAGAAACTGAAGCTGTGTGCTCTGCGGCTTTAGAAGGGCTTGGGAGAATGGGAGAACTCTGTCTCAGTTATGGGCAGCATTTAAGTCCCTGCTTGGCTGGCCCCATGGCTCTGGGGCTTCAGTGAGACAATGTATCATGGCCTAGGGGGGAGAGGGGGTGCAGAAGAGGGTGAGCTGCTCACCTGGCGACAGCCAGGAAGCAGAGAGAGCGTGCCCAGGGTCCCACTTCGCAGTGGCCTAAAAGCCCCCACGGGGCTCCGCCCAACCTCCAGCAATGCTAAGAACCGAGTCATGAGCCTTTGGGGATGCCTCAGATCCAACAGCAGCACCCTAGCCCGGCCCTGTTCTTACATGGACTTATGAAGATCTTCTTATCTGAATGCTAGTTTCTTCATATACCTTATAAGAGAATAAATGACATAAAACTCCTGGAAGATAGCTTATACTCCAATAATTAACTTGTTGAAAAAGAAACCCAGAAAATCCCATTCACAGTAGAGATATCAAGATATAAGTTTAAAAATGTTAAGGGACTTTTACAATAAAAATTGCAATATACTACAGAAGGAAATTGAAGAAGACACTAAAAGATGGAGAGGGAAACCCCATGATATAAACAATTATGTGGCTTTAAAAAAAGGACAGCAAAAAAAATAAAATAAAAATAAAAAAGGACAGCACTTCTGACACATGCAACATACAAGTTAAACAAATATTATTTTTTCATGGTATCACAAATTAGTATTATTGTCAATAATAATAATAATAATGATAACTGGAGACATTTAGAAAAACCCCATAGAGTTTGATAATATAATCTTTTTTTTGGGGGGGGGGGCGCATCTGTGGGGCTTGAACTTAGGACTTGGCACTGTCCCTGAGCTCTTTTGCTCAAGACCAGTACTCTCTGGTGGTTAATTGGAGATGAATCTCATGGACTGCCTGCCCTTGTTGGCTTTGAAGTGCAGTTCTCAGATCTCAGCCTCCTGAGTAGCTAGGATTACAGATGTGAGCCACCAGCACTCTGTTATATCAGAATCTTGATATTATTCTGTGGCCGTATAGAATGTGGGGTTGAGTTTTAAGAAGACATGGAAACTTCCCTGTACATTTCTCTGTAACCTTTTGTGAATCTATAATTAGTTCAAATTGAAAGTTAAAGATGGTTTCCTATTGAAAGCTCTTTGATTTTTTTCAAATACTAATATACATGTCTCCCAAAAGAAAGGTGGGTATTTAGCCTGAGTAAGTTCTTCCTTCTATGCTTTCTTCTATAAACATGCATTTTAGTTCAAGAACATTTGGTGTCCTCCTAATTTTTCAATAATTCATCTCCCAAATAATAAATGCCTGTGCAAAGAAATAAAAATTACCAGGAGGGAAATTTACATCTATAAAGACTGTTTACAGGTTTGTGAGAGGTAGCTACACAAAAGTTATAAAGCTTAATGAACAAAATAGGCATCCCTCCTCTAGGAATAATGTGGTTCTATTATTTTAACAGCTATGGCCCTCTTTCGGGGAAATAAGCCTTGAGATTATGAATTTGAGATTATGAATGACCTTCCCACTATCAGTCATTTCTATCAGCAGGGTGGGTGCTCTTTCAATATCAAATACTTCAGCAATGATGGTGACAATCTTATTAAGCTAATTTGCATATTTATGAAGACCCTGTAGCTTACTAAACTGTTATAGGGTAATGAAAGTTTATGGAGATCACTAGAAATGTCAGAATAATACTCCAATGACACTATAAAACTTTGCAATTTTCCTTTAAACCTAATCCATCCAAAATAAAAACCAGTATTTCTTTAATCAGTCCTGTCTTACTCTATAACAAAATCCAATCTTTCTTTTGCAGAGCCTTGATTATCTGATATTTAGTGGACTATACTGAAGACATGGGAACATGCAATAAATTTAAATGATTTCAATTTAACTTCATGAAAGCTGCTTTTCTTTAATATAAAAGTTGATAGATAGTTAGAGAGAAATAAGGAGAATGGTAGCTATGCTTATAAACAATATAGTATGTCGATGAAACTAATAACACTGACCCTAATGTTATAACAGTGTACTATTACTGTATGGTTTGGCAGTCGATGGTGAATTACATCATCTTACTGTGAGTGGATTATTTATCACTTTAGTGTTTATTTCTACAGTGATGACTGTTGCTGTCTAAACCAGAATTCTAGTTAAGATTTTATGCATTTGTTCAACTAAAAGCAACTGACCTGCTGTAATTATGATAACCTTTAAAAGCAAGACTCTACAAATTGTGACTTGTGGTGTTCCGGTTATCACCTGGCACATTCACCTCCAACCATGGCATTCACCAATATTTCCCCACTCTCAAATCTGCTGACCTCCCCTTTCAATGAGGCATAGGACACTGAACAACCTGGATACCAACTCATGCTGAGAAAGTATGGAAAAGATGAGATATATCTCAGAATGTCTATGATTAGCTGAACATTTGGTAGGTCACACCTATAATTCTAGCTATTCAGGAGACTGAGATCTGAGGATTGCAGTTCAAAGCCAGATGGGGGAGAAAAGTCCATGAGATGTTTCTCACCAATGAACTACTCAGAAAAAGCCAGAAGTGGTCCAGTGACTCAAGTGCTAGAGCACTAGACTTAAGCTAAAAAAGTTCAGGGACAGTGCCCAGGCCCGAGTTCAAACCCCAGGACTGGCGCTCTTGCTCTCTCTCTCTCTCTCTCTCTCTCTCTCTCTCTCTCTCTCTCTCTCTCTCTGTCACACACACACACACACACAAACACACAGAGCTTCTAAAAATGGACTTCTTGTCATTTAAATAACAAACACAGAAATTGCTCTTGAGAAAATTATAGCAGAATTAAAGATCTCTGCCTAGACAACAAGCTTAGCTATATAGTTTTTTATGTTTGTATTGGTTGGCTTTGTTGGTTTATTTTCAAGTCTAAGGATTGAATCCAGCCCTCAAGCTTGCCACGTGAGTTGCACCACTTAAATTATACTTTGCTGGTGGTGCTTTGTTGAGATAAGACCCTCCCCCCACCTTCCTATAAGATGGCTTCCACATCAGGATCTTCCTGTATCTGCCTCCCAAGTTGCTAGGATTACAGGTGTATGCTGCCCTCTGGGCTTCTGTGAAGGCCTCGCCAAAGATGTTTATACTTATTAACCAAACTACCACAAACATCATTTCTACAGATGCATATCCACCAATCTACTGATGAAGTTTGAGATCACTAAAGGCAAAAGAAAGAAAAATATCAGCGTCTAAATGGAATCAGAGAGGATCTAGGTACTGGATGTTGTGGTTCTTACTTAAAGCCAAATCAAGTGAGTGTCCAGAAGGTTCGGGTTATAGTTAATATTAGAGTCAAAGCTTTCCCTTTTCATATTGAGTTTTACCAAACTATGTAATTCAGCCTGACTGTCCCCTAGAGCAGCTACATATAGATAAATAAATCACTTTATTTTTAACTGTAGTGAAGGTACTTCTGTCTTCAATTATTTAAAAATCAGCTACACAAACTAAGCCTTGAAAAGTTAAATGTGTTGTTAGATTACTACTTCCTTTTGACCTCATTACTTCCTTTTCAGATAATGATTGTAACACCTTCATAAGCTATTCAGGTTCAATATTATTGGCTCCTTTTACAGATAGAAACTGACATCCATAAAAATTAAGTGATTTCACAAAATAACACAATTAATAAAATGTTATAATGAAAAGTGTGCATCCTGAGAAACACTCAGTTTACAAACACGTTGTTCAGTAAAGTTTATCCTAATTTCAAAAGTATCGTTAAAATTTCTGTCTGAAACTTCAGTTTGATAACCTGCCTTGGGTGTTATTACTGTTAGTGACTGCAATATACTCTTCAATTTACCTTTAATTAATTCAAAGAAGGAAATCTCGCACAGACACCTTTTTTAATGGCTTTAATTGATTCCGAAGTCAATTATGCTTTATTTTTAGTCTCCTGCAGTGCCTATTTCTTAATAATCTTCTTTTTGTGTGACTTAACCATTTGTACGATTCCTCCCTGACTCTTTCGGAGGGAGGTAAGTAGGGATGTAAAAGTCAGTGATGGAGGTGGATGTAGCCTAAGAAGACGCCACAGATACACAGGCAACATCCACAAAGAAAACTCGCAGAACTGGGTGACTAGTGTTTCTAAAAGGTGCCGGACAAACGCCTCAAGATCATCACCACATTGCGATGGTAAAGCTAGAGGTCTGAGTGTGGTAGATTGATTGTATTCATGATGTCTATTCTTATCAGATGAAAATAAAGGCTTGGGCACAACAGCTCACATCTGTAATCCCAGCTACTCAGAAGATGGACATCAGGAGCATCATAGTTCAAGGCTGGCCCAGGAAAAGCTTAACAAGCAATATGTTTTAAATAATAATAATAATAGACAAGTTAAACAGGCTCCATTGAGAGGAGGTACCACTGGAAAGGAGAAGGTCAATGGAGACAGTGAAGGAAGGTGGGTGTGGTTGCAGTAAATCATTTATAGACATATATGAAATGATCTGGGAGAGAAATGGAGGAAGGAAGCTGGATGGGCTACATTGTACACATGTACAGAAATGTTACAATGAAACTCTCCTTGTACAACTAATATATGCCCATTTAAAAAAAAAGATGTTTCCTTCTAAGGTTACATCAAAGCTGCTGTAGTAGCTCATGTCTGTAATCCCAGCTACAGGAGAAGAATAGATAGGAGGATTATGGTCCAAGGTTAGCTCCAGGCAAAAGTGAGAGTTTATCTGAAAAATAAGATGAAAACAAGAAGGGATGGAGGCATGATTTGTATGCTAGCCTGTCTTTCTATCAAGCTTGAGTGGCATGGCATGCAGCTGAGTCTTCCCCATGACTGGCCAGAAGCCATTCTAACATCTGGAAACCAAACAGCCTTCTGCAGACACATGAAGGAGTCCAACCAAGATCAACACAAGTGCCTCAACAGCCAGAGCTAAGAGGCAACCAGATAACAATAACCAGGCCAGCCCAGGAAGGCCAACTCTATAGACTGTATAAACTAGGGGCTGGGAAGGTGGCTCCGTGGTAGAGCGCTTGCCTTGCAGGCCTGAGGCCCTGGGTTCGGTTCCTCAGCACCACATAAGCAAAAAGAAAAAAGCCAGAAGTGGCGCTGTGGCTCAAGTGGTAGAGCACTAGCCTTGAGCTGAAGAGCTGAAGGACAGCGCCCAG
Source organism: Dipodomys spectabilis (assembly GCF_019054845.1). Lineage (NCBI taxonomy): Eukaryota > Metazoa > Chordata > Mammalia > Rodentia > Heteromyidae > Dipodomys > Dipodomys spectabilis. The sequence continues at coordinate 14,228,927 of NW_024870727.1, forward strand.
GCCCAGAGTTCAAGCCCCATGACCGGACCCCCCCCCCCCAAAAAAAAAGACTATGAACTAAGCAGATATTTACTCTGTGTTTGTGTGTCTGTGTGTGTGTGTGTGTGTGTGTGTGTGTGTGTGTGTGTGTGTGCATGTGCTGGTATCAGGGCTTGAATTCAGGGCTTCAAGTTTTCCCTTAGCTTTGTCACTCAAGGTTAGCACTCTACCAGGTGAACCATACGTCCACTTTCAGGTTTTTGCTGGTTACTTGGAGATAAGAGTCTCACAGACTTTCCTGCCTAGGCTGGCTTTGAACTGGGATCTTCAGATCTCATCCACCTGAGTAGCTAGGATTACAGGCGTGAGCCATCAGCACCTGGCTGAGAGATTCACTTTCGCACATCACAGTACTTTTATAGTTTCTTGCTATACAGCATTTATGTGGCAAAAGAAAATTGACATGGTGTTAGGAACTGCAAAATAAGAATTCATCCATCATGTCAAAAACGAGCTTTACAATGTCGGTGTGGGGGGGGAGGAAGGGAAGGATTGGGTGGAGGGGAGGGGGGAGGCTGGGAAGGGAGGTGAAGGGTAAACAAAGGAGGAGGCTGCAATGCTTGGTAAGAAATGTATGCATTATCCTGCCCATGTAATTGTAACCCCTCTGTACAGTATGTTCTCAAATAAAATTAAATTAAATTAAAAAAAAAAAGTGAGCAGCTTGATCAGAAAAAAAAAAAAAAAAGAATTCATCCACTGAGTTCATTCATTAAGGAACCTAAATGCACCGGGCATAATGTTCGGGGAAGAAGAGCAAGATACAGAATTGTGAGGTACTATAAAGATAAATTGTATGCATATGCATATATATGGTCAAAGACTTTTTAGAATGTCATGTCTAAGAGTGGTTTTTATTTGTTTTTTACTTCCTTTTTTTGTTTTTTGTTTTTGTTTGTTTTTTACTTCCTTTAGTCTCTTGCCTAGCACTGGTGGCCCATGCCTGTCGTCCTAATTACTCAGGAAGCTGAAATCTGAGGACCATGGTCCAAAGCCAGCCTGGGCAGTAAAGTCTATAAGATTCTTATCTTCAATTAACCAGTAAAAGGCCAGACATGGATCTGTGACTCAAGAGGTAGAACACTAGCCTCAAGACCAAAAGCTCAGGGACAATGCCCAGACCCTGAATTCAAGCTCCAAGACCGGCACTAAATATAAATGAATAGATAGAGAGACTGATAGAAGAGCTTTCAAGCACCATGTCTGTAGTCAGCAGCATCAAGGGAATGGGGGATAAATATAAATTGAGAAAAGGAGAAGGAATAAATAAGGAGATTGGGCATGGCCAAACAGTCCTTTGGGGCATGAAGAATACAAGATCATGTTTGCAGGCTCCACAAGAAAAAAAAAACTGGAAAAGATGGAGATATGAGAGACAGGAAATCAGATAGAAAGTCAGCAAGAAAAGGCAGAAGGCCAAAAGCAGATAGGAGCTCAACTAAAAGGAAAAGAAGACAGACATCTCACCCTCTGGGAACAGGAAGAAAAGATGAGGTGTTCGTGTATGTATTTTTCACAGAGAAAAGCAAGAAGGAGAGGAAGGTGCTGGCTGAAAGTCTTGGCTTGTTTAAGGCCATTGCATTCAAGTTACCTGCAAAGAGTGAAGGAAAAAAAGTGGAGACAGGACCAAGAGGGTGTGAAAAATACCGCACACACGTGTGAGGGAACTGAAGAGTAGCGGCAAGGAACCCCAAATCGTCTGGTGATGTGTTGTTACGCATCTTAGGGGGGAAATTATGTCTGACATCGCTGAAAAGCCACTTGAAGGGGAAGCAGAGCAGCGTTTGAGAAATAAAGACTTCCATTATTATTTTGATTCTTGGTACTTCTGAAAAGTTTCATTTGTAAAGCTACCTGTTATTTAGGGTTTGGCATAGACTCAGTAAGAAATTTAAGCATGAGATATCACAAATTAAAGCATAGACCATGAAAAAAAATGCCCAGGTGAAAAAAAAATTTAAATTATCTTCACGCATTCAAGTCACAATTATAACTTTAATTAGAACATCTTAGCTGCCCCATTACTTCATGTGGGGTTTTTTTTGCCTAATTCTATTTTTGCTGCCTTAATAGTTTCTACTCTGAACTGCATTAAAAAGATTTCTAGAGTTGTAAATTCCTTTAGTATCACTTTGAGAATAAAGTAGCCAAGGAAATGGATTTAACTAGAAATACATATATAAGAGATAATGGCTTTTTTTTTTCCAAAAATGTGATTTAACTCTCCCAGCCCTGTTGCTGCTATATTTTCTATAAAATTGCATGAAGGAAATGAACATAAATGATTTAGGAACTAGTTTAACTCCCACAATCATGCAATCAAAAGTCTTAAGTTGTACGGGAACAAAAAGAGAGAGAGATTGAAAGATCCTTGACATTTCTGGATTCCCTGACTTTGCTGAAGTCAAGCAAATCTTGAATAAACAAGGCAGCCACTAGACTGGCATGGTGGTACATGGCTATGATCCCAGCTCCTGGGAGGCTAGAGGTATGAGGATCATGATCTGAGGCTGACCCTCAGTAAAAACGTGAGACTCCACTTGAAAAATAACTAAAGCAAGAAAAGGCTAAGGACATGGCACAAAATGATAGAACAAAGCACCTGCCTAGACAGGACCAGGCCTTGCATTCATACCCAGTACCAAAAGAAAGACAAAGAGAAAGAACAACACAATTGTGTACAAATCCTGTATTTTTTCCAGAGATTCCTCACTTGTTTGCCTCACAAACCCCTACCCAGTATACGTGTGCTTGTGTACACTGTGACCGTGCCCTGCACACATGCACTTGTGCACACTGTAATTGTGCACACCTCCCCAGGTAGTTCCCACATTCTGCGAAGTCCACCCAGGGGCCTGTCTTGAGTCTCCAAACATCTGTGCTCAGTGGTTCTCATAAAAGGCCAACTCCCAAACAACATATACCCTATTCTTGGTCTTCTTCAGTCTAACCTGGGGTGACAGTGGGGAATAACATCACATTAAAATGAACATTGCACTTGAAGCATCAGGAGATGATTAAAATGCTGAATCTATAAAGAAAAAAAAATGATGAGCCCTGATTCCTTCCCTCTGGGATCAAAGCGATCGAGGAAAGGAGTTCTCCTTTGCGAAAAACCATGGTCTCAGCCGTAAATGTTGTGTTCCTTCACCCTCTGTCTGGTAAGCAAAAGTGGGGACCCTGGGAGAATCTGGAATGGCTACTGAGATAGCTGCTCATTGAACTTGCCCTGTACGTCCAGAGTTAGGAGGGTAGAGGACGTGAGTGTGTGTCCCTATAATTGAGACACTGTTGGGTGATTCCCTGCCGGTGCCAGGTCCCGAGAAAGACTCCACCCCTTTGTGCAACTTCTTAAGGATCAACGAAAAATACAGCTAAGTAAATATATACGACCACACCAAGTTGGAAGTGCAGTGCAGAAATCCTGGCCCACAGAGACTGATGCATCCCCTCTGCCAACTCCTGAGAAAAGTACTCGTGATGGGACCATGAAAGAAGCTGTGAGCGAAGTTGAAGCAGAGCCCCTGTTTGTGTGTGTGTGTGTGTGTGTGTGTGTGTGTGTGTGTGTGTGTGTGTACTTTTCAGGCAGACACTTTACTTCTCCCTCCCTCCCTTGGTCTCTCTTCTCTCTTTCCTTTGCCCCTATGAAGTCCATTGAGCCATCTGAGCAGAGAAAAGATGAGAACGAACCACAGAAGGAAGATTAGGACCCTGTCATTCACTGCCAGGGCCTGGCCCAAAGGAAGGATGGCTAATTGTGACATTTTGATTCATGGCAGAGTGAAGGCTCAATGAAATCGTTGGTGACCTAAATTCATAGTGAATTAGTCCCCTAGTGAAGTGTGAGTAAGCAGAAAGACCACTGAACTCCCCTGCTTTTTTATCCCGAGGCTAGGGGGAGAAAAAAAAAAAAGCAATGCACCTCTCACTACATAAAATTTCAGGGGAGTCAGGAGGGGAGAGAGTAGCAAAATTGCATTTTAATCGTGTCTCTCACATTATTTCTTCAATCTGGAAGTTATAATCGCATGGGAATTTAATAGCATTCCAAGGTTGCAAACTGTTAGCATGCATACCTGATTGGGTTAGGAGATGAGTGCGTTTAGCTGCGAAATGACTTCTTTAAACGGAGTTTAAATGCCCTGAGGCAAAATTAGGCACCTTCCTCCCCCAATCACACCTAGTTTGTCTCCCTCCCTCCCACCTCTAAGACTCAGCGCTACCTCTGCCTCCTCAAATGGATGCATTGAGCTTGAAGGGAGATGGCCTCCACTTTACAGTAACTGTACAGTCCAAGTCAAGTCAACATCCTGATTCCAGGATATATTGGCTTAGTGACCACAGACAAAACAGGTACTATTTCTAAGGCGCAGAGAAAGGTGATAACTATAAATATGTGCCATATGTCTATCTTCCCAAGCTACTTAGATGTTAAATAAGAGTCTGCATTTGGTAAAAAGTGATGGCACAATAAATATTAGCTCTCTTCTTCCCTTTTATTTTTTTGTTGCAAAGCTCATTAGATGAGAAAATAGAGGTTTATAAATAACTGCTGATTGCATATACTGCTAGCCTTTCTTTTAGATGTTTTGAAGGCTTCAACAAAATTACATTAAGGGGAAATTCTACCTAATTATAAATAATAACCAAAAATTGAGTTGGCCTCAATTAAAACAATTTCATCCAAGACTCTTCAAAACATTAAAGTTAAAATATGTGGCAACAATATAATTAAAAAGTCAAAAGTCTTATAATTACCTTGTTTTTGCACTGAATAAAGGTAAATGCATGAATTTTTTTAATTCTTTCCAAAGGACGGTGTTTACCTTTCACTGGCCTCATCAATTTTTATTTGCTTTTTACTGTCATATTATGGTTCTTTTCATGCTTGCTTCAATAACCATAGCCCCAGGGTGATTAAGCTTTGTCTTTGAATGATTAGTTTTTAAAAGTAGCTTTTCCAACAAACAGTACATGCTGGCTTATTGATAGATCAAATTCAGATGAAGGATATGTTTATGGTGACAAGAGTAGGAATTAAAGATACAGAGCTTCTCAAAAGTGGGTGACAGTTTAGCAGTTACCTTGTCTAACCATGCACTGTGTATGAAACCATCAATCACGTCACTGATAAATGATCATCTGCCCACTCATTGGGAGCCTCCTAAAGACAAAACTCACCATGAACATAGGCATCTAAGTACATCTAAGGTGTAATTTTGGAGCATGCTGTCTTATGTTGGACTGAAATCGCCAGCTTATTATCAGAGACACCTCCAGTCTTTGCCATCCACACTTTAGTTATAGAACCATGGATACTTTATCTGTTCTGTAGGTGAAACTGGAAATGGTTGTTTATTATTCTCTCACACAAGATGGAAGCAGGTAAGGCAGCTTCTTCATGAGCGTAAATTGCTCACACATCCCAATTCCTGCTGAAGGGTTTAAACTAAACCTAAGAATTCTGTCTAGCAGAGCAACATGTGGTGGTAATCCAAACACCTGGTTGGTTGTGTGCCTTTATAAGCCCTGCAAATCATTAGCTCAGGGCTCTCCTCTTAGGCTCCGCTATGTCGGAGTGTAGGACGAGGCCCAAGCTGCAGCCAGTCTAAATAAAACCTTAAAACAGCTGTAAAGTCTGACTCTCGGTGGTCTTCTTGGTGGGGGTCCTGTGACCTGGGCACAACACTGCTACTTTCTGTTTTTACTCCCCTCTTTTTCTCACCAGACTTTCTTCTGGAGGACAAAGCATGGTTCCAGTGGGAACCGAAGAGGGCAAAATACTGTCTTTCCCTTCCAGGATTTAGCCAAAAAATTGAACCCAGCGCTCCCATCCCAACCCACTAGTAACATTGACATCTCTTGGCTGTTCAAATGCAGTGTAAGCTGGAAGGGGTCTCACCACCTCCCACTGAAATCTTTGCTATCTACTAATCCGCGATTGGTATGGAGCAAGAGAGAGTAGATAACAACGAAGTCTCTGACATATTGGAGGAAGGAAACATACTTCATCAAATGCCAGAGCAATGATCTTAATGCAATGAGATATATTGCATTATTGCATTAGAGAGACAGAGACAGAGAGAGAAGGAAAAATAAAGCAGCCTGCCTCAAAACTACCTGTTACACATGATGCTAGATTTTTCTCATTGGCTGAATTAGGATTGTCATTGCTTATGGCTAAAAGGACCCTCACTAGCAGAAAATGCAAAAAACCAATCAGAAAGAGGAGGGAAAAGAAAAAGTACCTTAGACTTCAATAGCCTCATAACAACCTAGCAGACAGTATTTTTAATTCTCTCATGAGACAGTCAAATTCCTTTGCCTGTTTACCCTCGAACTACCCAATGGCAATACTGATGAGTAGCTTTTCATAGGAGTGTTTCGCATCACCTGTATTTGAAAACAGAGCTGGTCTGAAGCAAGTTAGCAGGGTGCACTGCCTTGCACTGAAGTGCAAGTCTGCCGGAGCCAGGCATACGGTGATATTTCTTAATTAGAGACGCTCATTGTGATTTCTAAGCCTATTGAAATTGCTCAATGGCTCCGTTTTAAGTGGTGTTCGCTGAAGCTGCAGAAGTGTGAACAATCTATAATCAGCATCATTGCCCACTAAGATCAACACCTAATATCAGCACACACACACACACACACAAAATAAAAGTATAAGAACTGAAAGTGCAATGCTTTCCTCATGCTATATAAAGTCCTTAGCCTTCTAAATGTTCAGGGGAAATCAGCTGCTGTTTATTTTCAACTTAATCTACCAAGTTAACTCACAGTCCATTCTTCAGCCAAAGCCCTGTTTACTGTCCCATTGCAAAGATTGATTTATGCTTTTCCTTCATGTAGGAGAAAATAACCAAGGGTCTGGTCAGCTTGGAGTAGAAGTCGTGTTAATAGAGCACTCGACTTTGCAGTGTAAGAAACAGCAAACAAAACACAGACATTACGTAATATAGCACATGCACATATATAGACATATAGATATAATGTATATAGACAAATACATATTGTATATGCATGCATATAATATGCATAATAATGTGTATATGTGTGTATGTATGTCTTATATGTAGAGTATATGTATATCTACTGAAAGTATTCACCACTTTTCCAGTCCTTCCTACCACTGTCAAAACAGAAATACAGTCCCATATTTGAAGACCCATACAGCACCCTACCTGCTTGAGTTTGGACAATGCCAAATTACAGTCATTTAGATTTTAATTTCTCCCACAAAAAGCTCACACCAAGTCAAGTATTTCAGATCATTGCTATGCATCTCTTTCAAGTATCTCTTCTAGAACAACTTGAAAGAGAATCCTGGAAAGAACATGTCTTCTGAACGTAGCATTCCCTAATAGCTTCTGGTCACATTTCTGGGGGTACTTACATTTATCTGCTGAAATATTCTGTAAACATAAATGTCTTTCCATTCATAGTAAGACACTGTACTTATTAGCAAATACTCACACAACTTTTTTCCCATACTTGCCCCACGGGGTACCATTACCCCACACTGTCCATGGGCTACTCATCCCAGTACCCCCAACATTAAAATCTGCAATTGGCCAAGTCTTTTACAGAAAGTGGCATCATGTTTGCATAAAACCAACACGTCTTCCTTTTTACTTTAAAATCTTCTCTAGGTTTCTTACAAGAACTAATCCAATGTAAATTACTATTATATAACTGATGTTCGTTATGATGTAGTTGTGTACATGATTCTATGCTGCATCGTTCGGGCATGATGACAGGCAATCTTTCCCACACATTTGTTACAGACTCAGATCTTTTATCTAATAGTTTCAATTTTCTAACGCTTTCAATCTAATAAACTAGCTTGCTTTGCTCGTGTGGTTGGCTCCAGGAATATACAATCCGGAGGGCCAGCTACTCCTCAGTCCAGTTAGGAGCTCTGTTACATGACCTGTTCAGGAAAGGAAATTTGAGTGAATAGAAGCTGTGCCCTCTGCACCTATTCCGCCTCTCCAGTGCAGGAGAAACTGCAAAGCCAGCACAAGGCACAACCAAGCTCCTCCAAAGGCAACGAGAAATAGTTGTGTCACTGTGCCAGTCATTGAAGGCTAACGGCTTTGTGTCACTACTAACACGTAGCGGATGTTTCGGAACAGCATGGAAGACGACATGAGAAACTCGAGCCTGACAGTTAAGTCACTTGACCAGAAAACATTCCATTGCATTGGAATCTCAAAGAGGCAATTTTCTCTTGACACTCTTCCAGCATTGTCTTTCTTTTCCTCCTCATACTCTTCTAGGTAAAGAAGCCCGAAACGGTGGTGTAAGTCTTTGAACACCTGAAAGTAAGAGGTGAGAAATCGCTAAGGCAAAGTTCAAAATCCTACCTTCCGTTTTGCTCCAGCTCTCAGCTTCCCTCACATTCGTGCTATTTGGATGTGATAGTCCTTTATTCTGTTATAAAAGGATGCACACTTCATTGTATTCACCTCCAAACGAATCACCCCAGGGTTCGTCACCACCATGGACAGAGGAAAGGAAGACAGGCCAGGGAGGTTAGCCTAGCCCACCATAGATTAGGACTGCAGTATAGTTGTTGTTTTGGTGCCAGTCCTGGGGCTTGAATTCAGGGCCTGGGCACTGTCCCTGAGCTTTATTTTGCTCAAAAGCTAGCACTCTACCACTTGACCCACAGCTCCACTTCCAGGTTTTGGGTAGTTAACTGGGGATAGGTGTCGCATGTACTCTCCTGCCTAGCTGGCTTCCAACAGTGATCCTCAGAGCTCAGCTTCCTGCAAAGCTAGGATCACAGGTGTGAGCTATCAGCACCCAGCAGCTGCAGCACTTTTTCTTTGTTTTTTTTTTCCCTTTTTCTCCTTTTTTTCCTGGGCCTAGGCACTGTCCCTGAGCCTCTTTGTGCTTAGGACTAGTGCTCTACCACTTGGGCCATACCAGTGCCCTGCTTCTGCAACATTTTTTAGGAATCTACTCCACAGAATTCTCATCAAATGGACTCCACGTGTTTCTAGCCACATTCTACTATTTGTGGTTTTCCAAATCTGCCAACCTCTTTCAAAATTCTTCTTAGCCAGGCACTGGTGGCTCATACCTGTAATCCTAGCTACTCAGGTGGCTGAGATCTGATCATCATATTACAAAGCCACCCTGAGCAGGAAATGTCCATGAGACTCTTATCTCCAATAAACCAGCAGAAAACTAGAAATGGCACTATGGCTCAAGTGGTAGAGAAGTAGCCCTGAGTGAAAAAGCTCCCCAAGTTCAAGCCCCACAACAGACAAAACAAAACTCAAGTTCTCCCTACAGAAGCCTCTTCTGGGAGTGGCTTCCTTATTTGCTTGTTTTTCACAGGAGTGCTTCATGACTCCTTCCAGACATTGTTTAATGTTCAGTGGGCATCTGCCCACTAAGCTTCTAGTTCTGTGAAGGTAAATGCATGTCTTTCTTGTTGACAGCTGTGTCTTCAGCACCTGGCATGCTGCCTGGCCTGAGGTAGGCATTCATAAATAGTTAATCGATGGATGAATAAATTAATATTAAAGCTCCCCCACTTCCTCCAAGGTTGCTTTCAATATCTCCTTTGTTCCATCCTAATTAATAAGTGCTGTGAAGTATTTGCAGTACATGAGAGTTAGCAAGTAGCCAGTGAATATTGGTGGGGTACAATTATTTGTGACACAAAAAAAATTGGTACAAATCTGAGGACTGTTTTTTTGAGTTAGAAGTCCAATTTGCTTAAGATGGACACCTGAGAATTATACTTTCTTTTCTGGAACACTCTCAACTTACAAATAGGAAATGCTTAGATCTTGATGCACATGCTCCTTTTTTTTTTTTTTTTTTTTTGGTCAGTCATGGGGTTTGAACTCAGGGCCTGGGTGCTGTCCTTAAGTTTTTTCACTCAAGGCTAGTACTCTACCACTTTGAGCCACAGCTGCATTTCCAATTTTCTGGTAGTTAATTGGAAATAAGAGTCTCATAGACTTTTCCTGCCTGGGCTGGCTATGAACCACAATCCTCAAATCTTGGCCTCCTGAGTAGCTCAGATTACAGGTGTGAGCCGTCAGCACCCAGTTGTCTTCAGCCATTCTAACACACCATTTTCACATTATTCTACATTAGTTTCTGATTCCCAAAATTCACTCATCAGATTTTCTGTCTGTCAGCTTCATTTCCTGAGAGATAAATAAGCAGGGCTGGTATAACATAAGCTTTTCAGTCACATATAATCTTTTTTTTTCTAGACACATAACTTTTCATCTGACCAAGATAGAACCTCATCAGGATTTGGGGGAAGACAGGACTCAGAAAACAAATGGCCTACTCAGGAAAAGTAGATCAGAATCAGCCCTGGTGGGTCAGACTGTAATCCCAACTGCTCAGGAAGCTTAGGGTAGGGAGAATTGCAGTATGAAGCCAATTTGAGCAAAAGCTGGTGAGAATTCATCTTAACCAATTAGAAAAAGAAATAAATAGCTGACAGGGTGACCACTCCAGCTAGTGAGGAAATATGAACAGAAGGATCAAAGATTAAACCAGTACTTGCAAAATATAAAACTCTATTCAAATATAACACAAGCAAACAATGGTTAGGGGTATGGTTCAAGTGGTGGAGTACTTGCCTAGCAAGTAGAAGGCCCTGAGTTCCAACTCCAATACCACAAAATATTTTTTAAGAAGTAGATTAAATTAGGTGTATTGAATGCAGGCAGTCTGAAGAACTCCTATAAATCACTAAGAAAAAGAAAAATCCCATAAAAATTTGGCCAAAAAAAATTAAATAAAATAAAGTCTCTATTTCAAAGAAGAGGATATAGAAATGGCCATTTAGCATATCCAGTCAGAAAGGCAACTTCTGAAGTACCACCTCCTAGATGGAAAGTCAAGGGGAAAATAAACAAACATGCCTCCATTTACATGAAACTCAGGAATGTGGACAAAGGATCTGTGGTTCTAACGTTCAGAGCAGTAGGGTGGAGGGAGACAACCAGGTGTAGGTGCAAAGAAACTCCCTAGGTAATAAAAATTTCCCACAGCATGAAGGGTATTTGCTTTCTAAGTGGAGCAGTATATTTGATGTCACCCAGCTATACCTATGATATACGTGTTCTTTTTCTGTAGTATATCTCATGCCAATATTTTTTCTTTGTTCAATCAGTAGTCTTTGGTTGGGTTGTGAAAGCTACAAGGTAACTGCATGATCTACACGGTTAGAATCCAGGCTTTGACCCCGTTTGTCTTAAAGAGGAGCTAGTAAGTCGATTGTTAAGCTCTTCCCAGGCTCTGTTGAGACCCACAATAATGCCTCCTCTCTTCTGGTCCTTAATTCTGTCAACTCTCTTGTTCTCATTTCCCCTGTCCGGTTTTTAGTCTTCTCTCTCCTTATCAATCCATGCTCTTAGCCAGATGATTTAGCCTCCCACGAGGTAATACTCAATTGTGAAGATGTTGTTCATGGGGTTTTTTTGTGTGTGTGTAATATTATTTTTTTCTTGCTGGGGCTGAACCTTTTGAAATAAATGGCTCACCTCATATTCTTTGAGATTGCTAACTGAGAGCATCCATCAAGCCGCTTGTGGGATCGAGTGCTTTCTCAATTTCTCCAATAATAATAGCCTTGGTGTTTAGCTCTTTGGAAACCCCTAAAACCCAGGAAAAAAACAAAAAACAAAAAAAAATAACCATTGCCTTTACTTCGTTGCTCTTCCATTCAACTGTGACTTCCTTGAAGACAAGAAATTATCTCATCCATCTTCGTATCCTTGGCCCGGGTGCCTTGTGCCTGGTCCATAGTAGGTGCTCATTAATTTCTCTTGAATTAAAATGAATGCCTCAGACCTTCGAGAAACCTCTCGCCAGAGGCAATTTTCACTTGCATTCCCCTTCCAAGGAGAGTGGGCGTGCTGCTTTGGCAATGCTGTGACATTGAATAATCTGGATGTGCCAACTTCCTCCTGGCTCCTTCATCCTGGGGTGAAGAAAGCAGAGGAGTGGATTGTGTTCTCAGGCGAGGTGGACCTGTCTCAGCCCCGTCGCCCTGGGAGATGGGAGATGGGTCACGGATGAGACAGCAGCCAGACCAAGGCCACCACCCTGCCACTGCGCGGACGTGATTTCCTGCTGGGAGGCCTCGTTTGTCACCGTCATTACCACTCAGATCAGCGGAACATCCATCTCTGGGGGGACGAGGTGGAGGCTGGGGAGCCCCATCGTGCAACCTGGTGAAGTGTGCAGGTAGCACGCGGACAGCGTGATCGCTCACCAGAGTGACCCTGGCTGCCCACGCAGGAAGGCAGACTCTCCATCTGCGCCTCCGCCGGGCAGCTCCATTCATAGAGGTTCTGAGCAAGAAGGAATCTCAATTTCCAAGGAGGAGTGCCTTATTTGCATATATCTTTAATAAACCCCAGGGCTGTAGGTCTAGACATACAATCCGGAGGTTCTACGATGACATCTGCAGCGCCAATTGCACCAACCCTGTCACCAAACCAGTCCTGATTCTATCTTCCCCTCGCCCAAGTCCTATCCAGACAGACTTGAGGACGCTTCATCTGCAAAATGCATTCTCTCTGGTATTGGACTCCAATAGAGCTGAGCCTGCTCTCAGTTAAGAAACATTTCATACTTACTATGCCTTCCATACTATAGTTCTAGAGAGCTTCACAAAACAAACACACTTGTTTCTAACACTACTACCTCATTTTTTGTAGAAAAGCCCGAGGCTCAGACAGACTTGTGTCTTGCCCAAGGCTGTATTGTTAGTCAAAGAAATTCTCACCCAGACCTCCTGATCCCAGAGTTTCTGCTCTCTCCCACCATAATCAAAGCTGAGGCTCCTTGGGCTAAATGTCAGGCCAAACGCTTCCAAGAGTATCCAAGAACAAATTAATTTGTTCACTTATTTACTCTTTCAGCCCTGGCTCTTAGAACAAAGGAGAGGCAGAGAGTGGGGGAGGATGGATGAAGGAATGGTCTACAACATGTGCTATTACTTTTTCTAACTCTTTGCATCTCATCATTACCTCTTGAGTCTCCAGAAGTAGATAAGGAGGCAGAGTTTGGAGTACAAGATGTCCATTAGGAATAAACTAAGGAAGACATAAGAGAAGACAAAAGAGACAGATTGGAGCCAAAAGGAAGTTGAATTATGCTAAGTCCCAACACACTCTTGGCCAATAGACAGAGAGCTCTCTTGCCAATCCAATAATGCCAGGACGTTCTATACCCAGCTTACCGAGTTTGGCTGAACCGGGCTGCTCTGAAAAGGCCCAAACAACAAGGGAGTCAGCTCTGCAGCTGAGGTAAACTGAGGCTCCACAGCTGGAGCCTGCCTGCCAAGTACAGTCCTTGTGTTGGGTAAGAGATGAGGTCCTTATCTTGCAGGGGATCATGGAGCTCAACTCCATATGTTCAACACGTGGAGTAAACATTCAGATCTTAACAACAGCCTAAAATTCCTGTACAGTGGCTTCTCAGACCTCAGGGAAACTTCCAGGGCCCTTGACCACACAGCCAGACAAGCTGGGCAAAGCCCAGATCCCATCTCCAGGGCCATCCTTGTGTGTCCCCTTCTTCTCTTCAGTAGCCGCTTATACCTTTCCCGCTGTGTATCTGTCCTCAAACTCTGCCTCCTCAATGAAACATTGACCCCTACTCTCTACCCCTACCGCTCCCCATTTCCAGGCCTTTCCTCTCATTTCATCTTTCTCTGGAGCACTTATCATCTTCTCAGAAGCCATCAAAACCTTGTAGACATCTTGATCTTTCCCTTTCAGGGTTTATCTTCCCCTGTTTGTCTCAGTTGATTTCTCCTTAGTACCAAGAGCACAGCCTGGTACATATTAATTAATTAACTAATTAATTGAGTCAAATTAATGAGTATACAGACAGAGCAAGAAACCAAGGCTTTTAAAACTTCAATGTCTTCCACAAGCTCAGGTCCAGAGGGATATCCTCTCATGTATTTCCCATCTCAAAAAAAATGCATTATGAACATTGAACATCCTGAGCCTTCGTGCTCTCCATTAGACTTGACATAATTCTTACACTATAGTTTCTGGAACAATCAAATATTCCTAAGTCTTCCCACCAAATTCACTTGGACCATACGCTAGGATGATACATGCCGTGTGCACCTACAGTCTCTCCTAGTGGCGAATCTCCTTGGCATTAACCATAGGGTCACATGAATTCCATGTTAGCTTCCCTTGCTAAGCTTCCAGTGGATGCTTGGTCTCCTCCTATTCCCTTCCCACTGGGGTGTAGCCTTGAGAACAAGTTATAGTCACTCCCCCCCCCTCCCTGTCATTTGCCAGCCAATCTTTGTTCTGCCCTCCTCTGTTGGTTCAGAGTGAATGTGAGCCCTAGATCCACATTGCCTGGATTCATGACTTCCCACTGTTCTCTCACATGGGCATCCTAGGGCATATGGCTTGACAGATCCTTGCATCCATCTCTTCACCTGTTATATGTCTCGTGTTATATGCCTCAGGTAAAGTGCTGCATCGGGTACCTTGTGAGGACCAGGAAATAGCAATTGTTATTCCTCTAGGATTCCCAGCCCCTCTCTCCCACCTTTGTCAGGGCTATGTTGCTCTCAAATGCTCCCTTTCAATAAATCCTTAGCTGTGGCCTTCTGGCTTTTTCCTTAAGCTTTTTGAAAGTGAGCTTATGCCTATAAAACATCCCCCAGGATTCAGAATGACCTAGGTGCTGGGTATAAGGTAAGAATGTATTGAGTATCTTCTGCAGTACTGGTTGACTGGGAATGATTGTTTTAGCTCTTGCTTACCACAGAATAGTTTTATTTGCTCTTCAGTTGTGAATAATAGCTTTACTAGGTAAAGAATCTTGGCTTGGCAATTGTTGAGTCAAGACTTGAAAACCATGGTTCTAAGTTCTCCTTGCTTGTAAGGTTTCTGTTAAGAAACATGCTGTTCTTCCATTGTACCTTCTTTTGCACACGATACATCCTTCCCATATAGCTTCCAATCATCTTTCCTTGGTTTCTGTATGTCTTTTTTAAGTGTAATCTGTCAAAGAGAGCTTTTTCTGATCTGGAGTTTTGTTCTGTTGGATGTTCCAGGTGCCTTTGTACCTGATTAGGCTTTCCTTTTTCAAGGTTTGGGAAGTTTGCTGCTACTGCTGTAGTAAATATATTTCCTCTGCCTCTAGTTAACAGTTCCTGTTGGTGAAAATGTACATTCATGATGGAATTCAGTATGGAGATTCCTCTCAAAAACAAAATATAAGAACTATGGGAGAGGGCTGGGAAGGTAGCTCAGTGGTAGAGCACTTGCCTTGCACGCATGAGGCCCTGGGTTCAATTCCTCAGCACCACATAAGCAGAAAAAAAAGCCGGAAGTGGCGCTGTGGCTCAAGTGGTAGAGCGCTAGCCTTGAGCTGAATAGCTGAGGGACAGCCCCCAGGCTGAGTTCAGGCCCCACGACCAGACCCAAAAAAAAAAAAAAAGAATTATGGGAGGGAAGGGATGGTAGGGGGAAAACAAAGGCAGAGGCAACAATGCTTGCTAAGAAATGTACTCATTATCTTGCTCGTGTAACTATAACCCCTCTGTACAGTATTTTCACAATTAAAAACATTAAAAAAAAGAACTAGCCAGTCAGCCACCGGTGGCTCATACCTGTAATCCTAGCTACTCAGGAGGCTGAGATCTGAGGATCACAGTTCAAAGCCAACCCGGGCAGGAAAGTCCGTGCGACATTTATCTTCCAATTTAACCACCAGAAGACTGAAAGTGGTGCTGTGGCTCAAGGGTAGAGCACTTGCCATGAGCTGAAGAGCCCAGGGACATCCAAGCCCAGAGTTCAAGACCCACAACCAACCAAAAAAAAAAAAAAAAAGAACTACCCTGTATCTAGCAGTACCTCCTGTAGGCATTTATCCAAATGATTACAATTCAGGACATAGGTTGTTGTATAACAGCCCAAATGTCCTACAACTAATCAGCAGGTCCAGAAAATATGGTATTCTATGCACACTGAAAGTTTTATTTATCCATCAGAAAGAATAATCTTTACAAGGAAGGGGTAGATCTGTAATTATGTGAAGTGAAGTAAGTTGAGCTCAGAGAGACAAGGTGAACATATTTATTCTCCTATGTGGAGTTAGAACTGAAATATAAACATAAAAACATACAGTGGGCTACACGTATGTATATGTATACGATCAAACTGATTCAAGTATGGTTTATTCAGGGGTGCTTTCCCATACTGTACCTCCTTGGAACAACTGGCTGATCATTTCACAAAATGAATATGAGAAGACTAAAACGTGTTTTGCTTATAGGGGTTAAGGGAGAATGGAGAGAGGAATGGTGGGTGAGGACAGCCATAATACTCCCTTGTACGGATATGATCATGGAACTGGGAGGTTTGAGGCTTGATGGAGATGCATTGTACACATAAATCTGCACGTTCCATTGAAACACATTTGTACAACTTTTTGAAGATAATTTAAACCTTTTCATGTTAATTTTTTTTAAGAATGGCTGAGCCTCTCCACAGAAGCACAGGCTGTAAGTTCCTCACCGAAACCCACAAATTTGCCCAATTACTCTATTTCCCAACCGAGGGGAAAATTTCATTGTGTTTCTCTGAAACACAATAAAACACAGAGCAAGTTCTTCATGGCGGAACCTAAGTCACCCCTCTTATTTGACTTGCAACAACAGATTAAGGTTTGGGTGGTGGAGAGATTGGTCTGGTTCTGTTAAAAAATAAAGATGGAAGCTAAATAAAGATAATTAATCTGTGAGTGCCACCTTGTGGACAGATCTGCAACCACCCTATCAGTTTGGAAGCTCTCAATCTTTGTTCACCGAACAGCTCTTATTCAGTGACAGTGGAAATACAGCAATACACAGGCAAAAATCCTCGGCTTCAAGCCACTTCCTTTGTGAGGCTAAAAAAAGCAAATAAACAAGATCAACACACGAAACACATAATATATCCAAGGATGACCAGTGGAAATGGAGAAAAAGCAAAGCAGCGCTAAGTCAGGGCATAAGGACATTTGAATGGTCCAAGAACAACTCAAAAAAAAAAAAAAAAAAAAGAATGGTGATATCAGAATAAAGTACTGAGAGAGAAGGGACCAACCATAGTTACCTGCAGCCAAAGTCATCTCGACAAATGACACTGGCAAACCCCTAAGTGCCAAGATGCCTAGTGACTTGGAAGCATTGGGAACAATATTCAGGCTGAGATTGGAGGCAATGGAAGCGATGGAGACAGAGGAGACACAGGGGTCAGACCACAGCAGGCCTTTCTGGTCAGAGTAATGATTTGGTTTCTCTCCAAATGAGATGCAGGCTTCCAAGAGGCTTTCAGCAAACAAGTGAGATGAGCCAACTTCTATTTAACAGGATTTGTTTGATTGAAAAGAGTCCAGAGAAGAAATAAGTTTAACTTCCCTTAGACGTGGGGGAGAGGGTGATCTCTGCCCTTATGCTTGAGAGAGTTCTCCATAATACAAGGACATATTTAAATTTCTTTGGCTGTATTGATATAAAGTACTGTAAAACTTGGATTTAAGAAATCAGGACTCAATTATTTCACAGCCTAATATGCAGGGTTCGATGCATGCTCTGTCGCATGCACTTTTCAGATGTCCTGAGAACATATTCTTGCCTTTTAAAGTGCATCAAACAAAAGTTGACCTTCTTTAAATGCCATCAAGAGCGGCGGTTTGGCTTCTGTAGCTGTAGGTACGGCCGCTGCTTTGGAGGATATTTAATTAAGAAGAATACAACATCAATCCTTTCCTCTAAAAAGCATGACTGCCACAGATAACAAAGCACCGCACCTCACTGGGGCTGGGAACCCATCTTCTTGAATCTTTTCTTGCCCTTCTTCATCTTTCTTGACATACCCATCAACTGGGCGGCATTTAAAAAATGGACACTTAATAACTAAAAGATATTATCCATCATTAATTCACATCACTCAAAATTACATTTATGCACGTTTAGACAGAAAAAAAATCCATGATGGGTCTAGGTTGTAAAGCATTGTCTTCAGTGATACCAAAATGGTGACCCTATGAGAATTATCTAACCTTCCACTCCAACCTTTGAACATGATATATAAAATTCCAGGTTCATGGCCAAGATTTCTAGCTAACTCAGCTGTATAAATTTTCACCAAAGTAGGGGTAAGCCCCCGGGTGAGGGGGTGGAGCAGTGGCAGAAGTTCATAATTATCAATCCTGGCTACTAACCCTGAACTAAAATCTACATGCCATGTGTTGCTCATTTGTCAGTTCTCTGATCGATTGCCTTTATAGCGAATGCTTTCCTGCAATCATTCTTCCCAATTCTGTACCATCCCATTGGTAGAGATGACATAGACATGGGAAAAACCATGGGAACATACAAACAAGGGATAAAACTCTAAGATCCAGAATTCTTGCATTAATATAAACTTCAAATTCAAAAAGAAAATTCAAATTCAAGCACCACTCTTTTAACCTCTTGTATATTATCGTATTCTTCCTCTGATAAACACAAGCAGAGCCATGACTAAACCAATATTGATTATCTCAATCAGAAAGAAGCACCCAAGACAGGGGAAATGTCACCAGTGAACTTTACCTCCACTCAGCCAACATTCATCCATTTGCAGACTTCACATCCTATTACAGAAAATGCATTTGTATGCTGTAGATTGCTACTTGATGAATTCTATGCTGGGAATTACTGAATAAAACAAAATGAAATGACATTTTTCTCTGGGGGGAATGGACAGAGACAACACCAGGGTGTCTGATGAATCATCGAGCGGTAGGTGTCAACTATGGCAATCCCGGTGTTCATTTTATGTGGAGCCTACACTTCTCATAGCAATTCATAATGACCACAACCAGAAATTGCATTCTTCTGAGCACCTTTGTGGGTGCTCTCTTCTGAGATACATGTGGATGAGAACCTCGAACGTGGATGCTTGTCAAAGCTGGCAGAATACCAACAGAAGAGTCCCCCAACACCACTCCCTAGCTTGATACAGCAAGATTTTTCACATCTGCATAAATATACCTTCATAAAACAGAATTCAATTTGGATTCACTTTAGAAAAAGAAAAAGAAGGGAGTCATGAAATTAAAGGAGACATTCTTAGGGGAAGAACACAAAGGCATAATAATGCCTATGTGTCTCTGATCATATAAAATAGTATCTAGCTAAATGAACTCCAGGAAATGGAAACAAGAGGGTTTTTTCCCTTCGTTTAAAAAAAAAAGTGAAGCCACTGTATTATCCAATAGTCGTGGTTATTAAACATTCAGATTGCCGATGAATTCCCAGGCCCCCACCTTTTCCGGCAATGTTATCACAGAATAACTAGAATTAATTATCCCAGAGATGATGATAATGGTGCCAATGAATTTATCCTAATTAAATGTTCTCTCGTGAAGAAAGGGCTGGAATTTAGATCAATAACGATTTAATTTTATTCTTGAATCTTTCAGGAACACTCCGTTCTTCCAACAACAATAACGCGAGGCATAGTTGTGTGTCTTTGGGACGACTGAGCAATATCTTTATCAACTTTCTGTTCACAGTTTGCCTAATCCTCTACTCCACGAAGCCCAGGTTTTATGAGGAAAGCTTGGCATGTGCATAAGTTTTGAAGATTCACGAGTTGGTGTTTGCCACCCTTTCCGCATGTGTATTTGCCCTGAGTTTGGCTAACATGGAAGAATAGTTCCATCCTATTGAGATGCAACCCTTCTTAGAGGAGCAGGGACTTTTAAGAAACACCTGGAAGCATAGTTTTTCATCCGGTGGCTTGGAATTCCTATAGATAGGAGTGACACTCGTGTAAGAGTGTCGCACACACACAGGAGTAATACACACACACAGGAAGGAGTGACACACCGGTAGATGAGACGAGAGAGAGATAATTAGAAGAATATATTTATTCTATTAAATCTCACTCCTATTTTTCCATGTGATTATTCCTAATCCCTTCCATGGCATCGGTCATGACGAGAAGACAATACATGAACATCACCAGCTAGACTAGCAGGCCTCATTCCCGAGTGCATCTAACTATTTCCAAAGGCAGCTGTTTCCACCGGAGCCAAGCGATCCAAGCCCTGTGCTCAGTCCGGGTCGCCCAGCCTTTTCCCTGCGCTCAGGGCGCGGTGCACTCGTCCAGGTCAGGGCGCCACTCCCGGAGCCCCGCGCGGGTACAGCAGGAAGCCAGTGAAGACGCTGTCGTCGTCCGCGCTGCAGTGGACACCGGTCCCTTCCAGCCACACCTGGTCCCCGGCGCCCAGGCTCAGCAGCGTGAGGAGCGAGGCCCGCTGGAGGCCCTGGCGCTGGGCTGCCGGTCTAGACGCAGCCGGCCCGGCCCTGCGGGCCACCAGGCGGACGCAGGCAGGCCGGCCGCGCACGGCCACGGGGTAGGAGAAGACGTAGACCCCGGGCACGCTGCAGTTGAACCTGCCGGTGGCGGGACTGTAGTCCCCGGGATCGTTGTGGAGGACCCCGTCGAATCTGATGGGGACGTTGGCGGGAGGGAACGGCTTGGATAAAACTGCGCTGAACGCAGACCGGGGCGCGAGGGGCCGCTCGCCCATGGAGCCCTTGAAGCCCCGCGCCCCCTTCTTCCCGGGGGGGCCCCGGGCCCCTTTGATCCCAGGCTCACCCTTGGGCCCCGCGGGTCCCCTGGCGCCCGGGGAGCCCAGCTCGCCTCGGTCGCCCTTGGCGCCCGTTGGACCCGCAGCCCCGGGCCGGCCGGCTGGGCCTCTTTGGCCTGGGAGTCCCGCGTCTCCTTTGCTCCCCTTCTCTCCTCGGGGCCCCGGCTCGCCCTGCTGCCCCGGCCCCCCGCTCTGCCCGGGGGCGCCGCCCGCGCCCGGGGGCCCCGGGTCGCCCTTCTCGCCCTTGGCGCCCCGCGCACCCTGTGCTCCCGGCTCCCCGCGCGCGCCCGGGGCGCCCACCGCCCCCGGGGCCCCCGGGTCGCCCTTGGTGCCATCCCCACTCGCGGCCCCCGGGAGGCCCGGCTCTCCTCTCTCTCCCGCCGGCCCCGCGCTGCCCTTCTCGCCTCGGGGGCCGGGTGCACCTGCCGGGAAGGAGAAAACCGGGGCTCAGGGCGCTGCACACTGTGGACCAGGCCGCAGCCCCCGCCGCCAGCTCACGGCCCGGCCTGCGACCCTGACCCCAGCTCCATAAATGGAGCCTCAGTGACCCGCACAAAAAGGAGCGGGGGGGGGGGGGGGGGGACATGGATCAGCTGCAAAGTACATTCCTAAAAAGCCCAAAACCCTGAGTCCAAAACCCAGTACTACCAATAGCAATGATACTGACGATGATGATGATGATCATGATCATAATGATGATGATGATACAGAAACTACTAACTAGGACCCAGACACCCTGCCATTAAACGCAATTAGCAATTGATAACCTGTCATCATCTCAAAAGGGGTAAAGTTGATGCTTCCACGAAAACAAGATCTCGTATTCAGAACCCATCTATTCAGTGCTCCTCTTTTTGTTAAATTTTAAGATGATGAAGAATATTAGAAGGCTGGGGTGTAGAGAGCCAGCCTGGCGAACTTGGGGCCTCTACATCCAACCCCCAGTGCCGCCAATCCATCCATCCACCCAGGGTTATGAGGACTATGGTCTGCGCAAATTCAAAGCCCTACGGGCACCGAAGTTGAAGAGTGGAAATATTCAGGCCTTGTCGCCTGAACATCTGGATCAAAGAAGAAACGTTGCCTGATCTCTGAACAACTAGACCCACTTGTATTGTCCACTAGCTACCTAAGGAATGGTGGGGCTTTCTCTCCATCACACCGTGCAAGCAGGAAGAGGATAGGAGGATTTGCTGCAGCGCCACCGCGCGCAGTGCATGTGTTGGGTGTGTTACCTTGTTCCCCAGGCTTTCCTGGGTATCCTGGAACTCCACTTGCTCCTGGGTCCCCACGTTCTCCTTTGAGTCCTAAAATGGTAGCAAGATCCATGTTTTTACCGATTAGGACATAGCTAACCCTTCCCACAGCCATGTCACATTCCGGTGTTTCTTTTACCCAAGTTATTTCAAAAAAGAAAATACTGTGCCTCTGTACAGTACCTTTACAATACAAAAAAAATAAAAAAGGAAAGAAAATAGTGTGCAAAAATGGATTCATAGAGAGTCGGGAGTATTTCATTCTTACTCATGGTAAACCATTTCAAGGAGATTTGGAAAGAATGCCAATCCTTCTGTCTCTGCCTGTGGCTACTCACGGCACTCACTGAGTTCACAGCACCTCCCATGCTGGGTGTGTGAGCACTTATGTTTTTACTATTATGAATTTTGATGGTAGTTACAATGTCTTTTTTTTTCGTATGCCCCACGTGCCCGAAAAATAATGCCATACACGATACAAATTTAAACACCGAATATAATATTCTACAATTGAGACAAAAATCTCAATTGGCTGAAACTAGTCATTAAAACTCATCCAGGAATGGAAATTTTTCCTTGGCATAAGAGCATCAAAGGAAAGTCAATTTGCATTACATGTTGGAACATTTTTTTCGTACTCTGCTCGGACGAATTACAGCACTGTGAGAAATTGTATTTGAAAAACAATGAAAGCACTGGAATTTCACTTATTTGCTATATTTCCATTAAATGGATTCTTAAATCGAGCTTGACTAAAAGCTAATCCTGTGACAAAGCAGCTGTCCTGTTGCAGACTTAATTGTCAGTGGCAGTAGCAATAATAACAATAGATCATTGCATTTAGAATTTACTGTGCACCCAGTATTTTCCCAATATCTTAACATTTTTAGTGTAGTTTGTATTTAATAAAATTTGCACTTGATGTTAATATCAACAGTTAGATAGCAAGGAAGCTCATATAACAGCATATTTCATCAATTGGAACATTTGAATTTAGCAACTTTTATCACCCCCTCCCCTTCCAAATGTTTGTTCTTTATATTTTTGTTTTGATTTGTTGTGCTGGTCCTGGGGCTTGCACTCAGGGCCTAGGCACTGTCCCCGGACTTTTTTGCTCAAAGCTAGATCCCTGCCACTTGAGACACAGCTCCACTTCTGGCTTTTGGGTGAGTAATTGGACATAAGAGTCTCTAAATCTTCCTGCCCAGGCTGGCTTTGAACCTCAGTTCTAAGATCTCAGCCTCCTGAGTAGCTAAGATTACAGGCATGAGTCACTCGCACCTGACAGGCTGGCAGTATTATCATTGCTTTTTAATCACAGAATAAATTGAAGTATGAAAAATATTTACCTTGTGCATGAACGTGACTGCATACAGCCTTCCTGGGAATCAATTTTTCCAAGGTATAATAAGATTAACTTGTGTGTATCTGTGTGTGTGAGAGAGAGAGAAAAAGAGAGAGAGAGAGAGAGAGAGAGAGAGAGAGAGAGCACGCACCAGTCCCAAGGCTTGAACTCAGAGCCTGTGCACTGTCCCTGAGCTTTTCTGTTCAAGAATAACACTGTAACACTTACACTGCAGTTCTACTTCCGCATTTCTGTGGGGTGGTGGGAAACATATTGGAGATAAGAGTCTCAGGGACTTTTCTGCCCAGACTGGCTTCTAACCCCATTCCTCAGATCTCAGCTTCCTGAGTAGCTAGGATTACAGGCATGAGCCATCAAAACCCAGCTATGATTAACATCTTTTTCAACATTTTTTTGGGGTCCAGTCGTGGGGCCTGAACTCTGGGCCTGGGCACTGTCCCTCAGCTCTTCAGCTCAAGGCTAGCGCTCTACCACTTGAGCCACAGCGCCACTTCCGGCTTTTTTCTTTTTGCTTATGTGGTGCTGAGGAATTGAACCCAGGGCCTTGAGCATCAAGGCAAGCGCTCTACCACTGAGCCACCTTCCCAGCCCTTTTTCAACATTTTTGTCTGGGTAAAAAAGATCCTAAGTCACTAAAAGTGATAACAAAAAAATAGGCTCTCCCCAATTTCACAAGACCAACTAAAGAAATTCCACTGGTCACTTGTCAGTTTTCTAAGTAGCTAGCTGTTCTCTTAACACTCCACATAAAATATAAAATTTGGAACTTTACCTATTACACCATCAGGAAACTAGATAAAAGTATTTTAATGTAAATACTTGTTCAAAAGGTTTTCAATTCACCATCTATTTATGAGCTAAATGCATCTTGATCAATTTCACCCCTCCCATCATCCTCCCCTACCATATGGATGTATTTTGAAAGGTACAAACTCTAACTAGAAGTGAAGGACCAATACTATTTTCGCTCTGTCAGTAATCAAATGTGAACTATCAGCTGGGAGCTGCTGGCTTGCACCTGTAATCCTAGCTATTCGGGAGGCAGAGATCTGAGGATCGCAGTTCTAATCCAGCCCAGGCAGGAAAGTCTGTGAAGCTTTCACCTCCAATTGCCCACCTGAAGACAGGAAGTGGAACTGTAACTCAAAATGGTAGAGTGCTAGCCTTGAGCAAAAAAAAAAAAAAAAATTCAGTGACAACACCCAGGCCCTGAGTTCAAGCTCCACATCCAACAACAACAAAAAAAGTTAATCTTCACCTGCAGAGTAATTTTTTTTTCTGTCAACCTCATTTAAGGAGTTTAATTGCTTGTACAGAATTTACTCAGTCAAGAGAAGTGATGAATCAGAACTCAGTCATTCAACCCAGTGTTTTCTTTCATTCTTTTCTTTTCTTTCTTTTGTCCCTTTTATTTAACTTTCAGCCTTAACTACAAGTGCAAGCTAAGTCTGGAAGTAAAGTAAGAATTACCACTTTCCCCAGACCGGCTGAATGAATTTCTACTTTTGATCCCTCTTCAAAGAATCTTCTTAAGAACCTCATCTCATGATGGCTCCTGGTATTTTCTTCGACTTCCAGAAGTCTGGCTTCCAACACATATGAATCACTGGGGAGGCTCAGCCTTCATCTGTATTTCACAGGGTTTTCTGCTCACATCATTTAGTCACAAAAGGATTAAATGTTTCCATGAATGGAAATTGCATAATGGACAAGTGTGAAGCGGCTGGCTCTTTCTTGGCTTACCATTTTTGGAGCAATTATTTCACACTGAATATGAAGCCGAGATGGCAGGTGAGATATTGATGATATTAAGTCTCTGTTGAAAACACTGAATTTGATGGACAGATGGCATTTCTACCCATGTCAGTATTCACTGTCCTGTGAACCTCTAACCCTCCTTCAGTACCTTCTAGCACTGACACAGAGGGCTTTCCTGGGACACAAATCCTCCTTACTGATATTCCTCTGGAATTACAGGATTTCTGAGCTGGAAAAGATCTATGAAAGCCCTCATTGCTACAAATCTTCTTTGATAATAAACAAGATAGAGATAAATGGCAGGTCTATTTTCCTCAACTTCCAGGCAACCTGAAGGGATGAGTCCAAAGTCACTATTGTAAGCTTGATGTGTTCACTTTAATCCAATTCTCTGCCTACCACTGACACTGCCTTTGATTTCAGGGTGAGCCGAAGGATATGTCAAATTCATCTCAGCAAGCAGTCTTCCTACTTAAACAGTATTCGAGAGGATTGCTTGGTCTAGTTAGTTCTATCTAGTATGAAAATAATGTGTAAGAGCCTGTTTGGTTTACTTAGAGGAGGACCCTTCTCCAGAGACTATATCTTGTGGTTTGAAGTCCCTGGCTCAGAAGGTTGTAAAGGGATGGAAAAGATATGCATGAGTCTGTGTGAGTGTGTGCCTGTGTGTGTGTGTGTGTGTGTGTGTGAGAGAGAGAGAGAGAGAGAGAGAGAGAGAGAGAGAGAGAGAAAGAGAAAAGAGAGAAAGAGAGAGGGAGAGAGGGAGGGAGGGAGAGAGAGAGAGAGGGAGGGAGGGAGGGAGAGGGGCCTATCGCTGTTTAATTTTCCCAATTGGCATTTAGAAAGTTAATCATTTATATGAAATCAACTCCTAATATGCTTTGGTCAATTCTTTCTAGTTTTTAAAGATGGACTTATTTTTGAGAATCTAGGTATTTACTTAGCAAATCACTTTCCTTAAAAATGATTATATATACCAGGCACTGGTAGCTCATGCCTGTAATCCTAGTTACGGAGGAGGCTGAGATCTGAAGATCAAGGGTCAAAGCCAGCCAGGGCATGAAAGTCCATGAGACTCTTATCTCCAATTAATCACAAAATTATTTTTTAAAGCCGGAAGTAGAGCTGCAGCTCAGGTGGTAAAGAGTAACCCCTGAGCTAAAAAGCTGAGAGACAGCGCCCAAGCCCTGAATTCAAGCCCCAAGACTGGTACATGTGGACACACATACACATACACACACACACACACACACACACACACACACACACACACACACACACACACTGATGGTGTAGAAATCCCTTAAGCATGGACATGAGATGAATTACCTACCCTTCTCTCCTTTCTGGCCTTTTGAGCCTTGGGGCCCACCAATTCCTGGTGGTCCTGCGACCCCCGTATCACCTGCCTCCCCTTTAGAGCCTAAAAATGGGGTTTTAAAAACCATCAGATTAGAAAAAAAATCATCTTTTGAAATTCATTAGTTCACAGCAGTCATTTCATTGTCACCTCTAGCTGTCAAGGTCCTAATGATAAAACCTGGTGACGATACACTCTCCCACAGTTGTAAGGGCAATATTTTCGCCTGCTTCGCAGTGCTGTAGTACCTGAGGAGATAACTTGAGGCCATTAGTACTTGTCACTGTGTTCGTAGCAGAGATCCAATGATTCGGGGAGAGGCACTACATCAAACAAGAAGAAAATGATTATCTGACACTTCCTCACCTAGGAGCCAGCCTTTCGGCTTGGAAGTCAAAGCACACTACTTAACGCTTTTAGATTTCCCGATGGCTAGCTGATTCACTGATTCAGAGTCTCTCTTCTGAGACCTCCTGTACACCACGCCAACCAGCCAGGTACAGGGAAGCAGCTGTCAGCCTGTCAGCAACCCCTGCCCCAGGAGCTAAGAGTCTACTGATGGTCAGCATTCAACAAATAACCCCAGGACCAGGCTCTAGTGAATGATTCAAAGAACAACAGGAAAACCTGCATGGTGAGTTACAGTTAAAATCTTAACTAGCGGGGCGCTAGTGGCTCACACCTGTAATCCTAGCTACTCAGGAGGCTGAGATCTGAGGATCGCGGTTCAAAGCCAGCCCGGGCAGGAGAGACCGTGAGACTCCTATCTCCAATAAACCACCAGAAAACCGGAAGTGGCGCTGTAGCTCAAGTGGTAGAGCGCTCGCCTTGAGCTGAAGAGCTGAGGGACAGCGCCCAGGCCCAGAGTTCAAGCCCCACGACCGACAAAAAAAAAATCTTAACTAATGTATATGTATCGAATCAGAAGATACTCTCCAAGAATGTGGCACTAGGCAAAGCTTTAATAAATGACCTGAGATTTCCTGAAGCAAGAAATGAAGAAGCAATGACACCCAGAAAGATGAGTGTAGAATAGACCAGGGTGTTTTTAAACAACTAGAGGAAACCATGAGGCAGGCTGGGGCTGAGGGGGTGGAGGGGGGCCCAAGGGAAGGAGGAGGGACACACTTGGGCATTCTTGTTCATTCAAGCAATCCAACTTCCTGCCAGTCCACGTGGGGCCCCACAGGGACCCTAAACTAAGACAATAATTCTTTCTTCAACTCCCAGCCCTATTTGGAACATAAGAATTACTTCCCAGTTGGAACAATTTTAGGCTAGTTTCATTGAAAGTTAACCATACCTGTAAACACGCTAGATGAAATTCGAAACTTCAGTCTTAATTATTACAATTAAGATGGATGGAATGGAGAAAATTACATCCACCAGAATTCCTCTTTGCAAGTATGCTGTATTTATTTGAAAGAGAACCTTTAATTAGGTGCTTGATATGGAGGCTGAGGCTGTAGGCAGACTCAGATAATGGAAGGCCCATGTCTGAAAGGGGGAATTTCATGAAGGGGAGGGTAGCCCGTCTGGAAATATCACGGTAAATTTCCTTTGTGCAATCATCATGTATTCACAAACATAGGAAAAATTACTGTTAAAGGGGTTACCTAGCAAGATACTCAGTTCAGTAAATAAATAAACCAATACCTAGGTGTGGATTCATCCATACCCTCAGAAGGCACTAATGCATTCATTTAGCTATTCAAACAGAAATTAAAACTTTTTCTTTCTCTCAATCACCTTTTCTCCTGTTTCTGAGGCTGGATACTATAAATATAGGAAATGAGATGGAGAAAAGGAGACAAGAGATACAGTAGCAAATTTTTAAATTCTAAGAAATAAAGAAAATCTAAAATATATAGGGGGAAAATCACTGCTATGTTTGTGTGTGTGTGTGTGTGTGTGTTTTTCAACACTATGTTTTTCAACACAATATATTAGAGAAAAATGAATTAGACTACACAGATTTATATCTAAAAACATGAATTATAATGAATTTAATATTACATTTGGAGAAGAAGGAGAGAAGGAGAAGAAGGAGAGAAGAAGAAGGAGGAGGAGGAGGAGGAGGAGGGAGAGGAAGGGTAGGGGGAGGAGGAAGAGGGGGAGAGGTAGGGGGGAGGAGGGGAGAGGGAGGGAGAGGAGGGGAGGAGTGGGGAGATTGGAACAAAGAACAAGATAATCCTTCACATTTCACTGTGCTATGCCTCCTCCCCAGAAGCTTTGAGGTGAGCAAATTTGACTGTGATCTCTTTGTGTGTGTGTGAGAGAGAGAGAGAAAGAGACAGAGACAGAGACAGAGACTGAGGATTGAACTCAGGGCCTCATGCATGCTAGTCAACTGCTCTACCACTTAAGCCATTCTCCAACCCTTTAGTTCTTTTCATTTTCCCTCTGAGATAGGGTCTCTTGCTATTTTTCCTTGGGCTGGTCTCACACCAGTGATCCTCTTGCCTTTGTCTCCTGAGTAGGAGATTACAGATGTGTGCCATCATGCCTCATCTAGATTTACCAAACACTGCCTGAAGTGCAGTCAAGTTACTAGGTGAGACATGACCATATTTTTATCATTTTTATAAAGATCAGAACCAATGTGCTTCTCAACTATTCCTGACATGTGTAAAAATGTAGAAGTCTAAGTTTAAATAGAATATTACTTTTGCTAGCTATTAGATGCACCTCACATTTTCATTTCAAAACTTGATAGAGCAAGACTAGCAACTTTTAAATGTAGCTCATATACAATGTTTACGGTATGTAAATGTGTGGTCATAGGACCAAGGACTGAAAAATTAAAAGAAATTAAAACAGTAGATTGGAGTAAGGTTTCTTTCTTTTTCCCTTTTCCCTTTCTCTTTTTCCCTTTCAGGTTTTTACTGGATTTCTAATGAGAAACAGAGACAAAGAGAGGAAAAAGTGATGTCTTTTAAAAATATGAGTAGGGAAAAAAAAATATGAGTAGGGGCTGGGAAGGTGGCTCAGTGGTAGAGTGCTTGCCTTACATGCATGAGGCCCTGGGTTCAATTTCTCAGTACCACATAAGCAGAAAAGGCTGGAAGTGGTGCTGTGGCTCAAGTGGTAGAGCACTAGCCTTGAGCTGAAGAGCCCAGGCCCAGGCCCCATGACTGACATATATATATATTAGTAAATCTGGAACAAATCTCTCTATGAATACCAAAAACAATGTCCTGTCATTTCAGGCTCAGCATATCCTAGAAGATAGGCCCACTCTCCTACTATGGGTACGTAAAAACATAAAAGTAGTTTATTGAAGCCGGGCACTGGTAGCTCATGCTTGTAATACTAGCTACTAAGGAGGCTGAGAACCAAAGAACCCAGTTCAAAGCCAGCCCAGGTAGGAAAGTTCATGAGACTCCAAGTAACCACCAAAAAGCCAGAAGTAGAGCTATAGTTTAAGTGGTAGAACACTAGCCTTGAGCAAAAATAGCTCAGGGACAACACCTAGGTCCTGAATTCAAGCCTCAGGACGAGACAATAGACAGACAGACAGATAGATAGATAGATAGATAGATAGATAGATAGATAGATAGATAGATAGATAGATAGATAGATAGATACTGACCATTTGTTCAGTCAGCACATCGAGTTCTTGTAGGAACTATTGCATTAGCAGTTCTATGAAGTAGATATCATTTACCGTGTTAGAAAATGAGAACGAAAGAAGTAATGAAGCTTTCCCTAAGCTAGTAATAGATCCAATGTTCTTTGCTCTGGAACATGCTGCTCCAAGAAAGAACCACTCAGACTAAGACCCATGAACTCCCCAGCAAGTCTCAAAACATTTGTTACAGAGGAAAGGCTGAACTCCATATGTTTATCATTTGTATAAAGATCAACCACTGCGGCAAATCTACCCCTGGGTTCAACCAACGTCTGGGTGTTTGAGACTCCACAGCCTTAGGAGAGAGTTGAATGAGCAGCTGGGTGTCGTGGACCAGGCCTCTGGGTTTTTCAGCCGCACACAGCTTGCCAGACAATAAAACTGAGCGAAGCTCTGGTCAAAATGACTTTTCCCATCTCATTACAGTTTCAGTATTATGTTAGCAACCCTGAAATCTAATGCCCCAGGCCACTGTGCATTCTTTTTATGCCTTAATCCAATTCTGCATAAATGCTGAGTGAATTTCTCGAAGGATCCTGCAGTGGGATGAGATGAATCAAACGATTAGTAACAATGCCTAATTACTGATCTTATGACTAAATTCATCAGACAAGACACAGCAAGCATGTGTGTGTGTGTGTGTGTGTGTGTGTGTGTGTGTGTGCGTGCGTGCGCACGCTTAGGATGGTAAATTTGAAAATTACATTCTAATTTTTATTTTGACTGCTCTACTAGATGACATGCAAAAGTCAAAAATTTGAAATAAAACAGTAGATTCATTATATATGCATTAAAGACATCTGAATTCTTGTGCGTAGATGTGCTATCCTGGAGCTTGGACTAAGAGCCTGGGTGCTGTCCCTGAGCTCTTTCATTCAAGGCTAGCATTCTACCACTTGAGCCACGGCTCTACTCCCAACTTTTTGGTGGTTCGTTAGAGATAAGAGCCTCACAGACTTTCCTTGTCTGGGCTGGCTTTGAACCACAATCCTCAGATCTCAGCCTCTTGAGTAGTAAGGGTTACAGGTGTGAGCCACCTGCACCCAGCTTGACATGTGAATTTTGTGAACTATATAACCACAGCAATCTATGGAGATAACTGCAAGACAAAGGCACCATTTTGATCTAAACTCTATCCAAGACTTCCTTGTCTACCGTACAGACTTGTAATTCTAACCACATATACTCAAAAAATAAAAATAAAAGTCCATCAGTTAGCATCTATTTTACCAAGCAATAGACCCTTTTTTAATTGACCCTTTTTAAATCAGCCTTCAATGAAAATATTATACTAATAATAAATGTGTGAATCTTGAGGAAGGACAGTACCAGAGTCGAGTGTGTAGCCCCAGACTTTGGAATCTAATGCATACTGACCAGTGATGGACACGTCCACTCATATCTGTGCCCCCCCCCCGTTTGGCAGACGCCACCAGCATACCTGTAGCCACTGTCCTCTGGGACTGTGGCTGTGATTGTTCAAAATGTTATCATATTTATTTTAATCTTAATACTTATTAATAACACACATAAGGGCCACCTGGGCCCATACCCAGTCATGAGCGTGACAATGACACCCTTGAAGCAGTTCCACCCCTCCACCCACCTCTCCAAGGCTGCACAGGGGAGAAAAGAGGGCCCTGGATATTTTCAAATACCTGGATTTCCAGTCTTCCCGGGTTCTCCTTTCTGCCCAGTGACAGGTGAGCAGCAGTGACAGCAATTCCAGAGGAAATCAGCTGGGTCCGGAGTGACGTTTGCAAAGGGAAAGGGCGTAGTGGAGGCCCAGGGCGAGCCCAGGGTAGAAGGGGCGATGGTGGGCTCAGCCACTCCAGCAGGGTTGGTGGGGGGGAGTTCCTCTTCCCCCTGAGCAGGACCCCTGGTTGGCTTCGGGCCCTTGGGGAACTCTTTTCCCTCAGATATCTTCATAAATTTGGCATGTGGTGTGGTCTTCGCTATTGTGTCCATACCAGCAATAACCAAAACCATTAAAATGGTGCAAAGCCAAGAACACACAGACATTTTCGATGCTGGAAGGAAGATAGAATAGGAAAATACACGCAAATTACTTGAGGTCCTAATGAAACCACCAAATGACATAAATGCATGATTATATGAGAAAAATAAGTAAACCATAATCGTGAACAGGATGCATAATATAGAATGATATATTGTGGGTGTTATTTTAAATGTTAAGTGTGTACTTGAATCCTAACCGAATATTTTAGATACCTAAAGTATTTCTTATAAGGATCACTTTGCTTCCGCTCTCCTTCCTGCTTGCTTTTTCCATGTAACATGCTCTAAAATGGTGCTCTCAATCATTCCAATGATCTTGCCAAATAGCAAACATGATCTATGATAAATGCAACATGACTTAATAGCTCCTATGCCCTGTGGAAAACAAATATGTATAATTTCCTGACTGACCTCACTCCGATTTATAGGAATCAAATACATTTGTATTAGAGGGAGATGAAAAATATCGAGCTAAATACTTTATTCCAGCAAACTCAATTATTTTTAGAGAAAATACTGGTGAAGTAGTCCTTAAATCTACCAGGGTTAATGTTCCTGTGGGACAGCCCTCATTCAGGATCTATTATAATAAATGGAGAGGGAGACAGTAAAAAAATCATAAATTTGAATCTTTGCTCTGTGCATAGATTCTTTGCACACTGTTTAATTCTCCAACTCTTTGCTTTAGAATTTAGGGAAATTTTCTGGAGGAAAAAAAAAGTCACATTTTCCTTGGCATTATTTTAATGAGGGGAAACTACGATGATTCTGAAAAAAAGTCACATTTATCTTAGTATTATTTTAATGAGGCAAAGTATGATGATCCTTAATAAGGTTTTTTTTAGCAATGTCTGAGGTAATAAAAAATATGATTCCTAATGAAGCAAAATTGTGACAATTCACAGAATTCCATTCCCTATTAACTCCCAGCCCTCGGGTGACTGCTAACAGCTAGCAAGATTCTGGGTTTGTATTTTAAGATACAAGGATGGAGAAATTAGTATGAACAATAAATATCATACAGGGAATGAAAATAAGATAGGAAACTAAAACCTTCCCACGCATGCACAGCCCCTGCCTCCAATAGGTTCCTTATTTTATCAATCCGATTGGTTCTCAAAATGCCTGTGCCAGGCTGACATCACACTTCTCACCTTTGAAGATGAGGCAAAAGGTACCAAAGGGTTATATGCTTTGCCCAAGGCCACAGAAATATGGACTTAGGACTTAACGCAAGGTCTGCTTAATGTCAAAGTCTAAATGCTTTCCTACCAATCATACCCCACACGAGAATGGAATCATAGCACAGCAAACCCAAGGGAAGCTCAGTGGAAGTGAGCTACGGAGCAGACAGACATAAATCAGAACCGCCGAGAAGAGACAAAGATAGGACACTTCATCTGCAGATTCACAGAAAAAACCAGCACCGTTGGCTTTTCTTTGAGTTAGTTTTGCTACCACTGTCATCCATTCAACTGAATCTGAGGTATCACAAGCAGTGAGAAATTATATGCCAGGATGCCACACAGGCTACGAAAGAGGAATGAGAGAAGAAAATGTGAAAAGCATTCTCTCTCTCTCTCTCTCTCTCTCTGCCTTTCTCTCTTTCTCTCTCTCTCTCTCTCTCTCACATACACACACACACACACACACACACACACACACACACACAAACATCACCCACCACTCAAAAGTGAACACACAAAATGGAGTTCCCATGTGTCCTCCTGCTAAACCCAACTCTGGCAAAAACTGACAGCAGACTATTATTTGAATATAAAATAACAGACCTTTCGTTCATTTGTACAATTGCACTCACTAAAGTGTCCATTTGTTCAACACACATTTATTTGCCCATCTAAGAAGTTCTATGTTGTAACGTTCATTTTTCGACCTAACGTCTTGTACATCTCATTGTTGCAATGGATCCACCTGTATCCCTTATTTAAGCAATTTGTTTTTTCCCTTCCCTTCCACAAATTATACCAACATCAAATACAGTGAAAGCAGGGGTTATACCATGGGAGGGGGACATACAAAGCAACAAAGAAATCATCTTATAAATATGTTAGAAACAAAAGCAAGAAAGAAAAACCGTTTGAGTCCTTATCTTGGGGTTCATTTCACCTAACATCAACTTATCTGACCATTTCTTCTGGGGGAGGCAGGGTTGAGGGGGGCACAGGGGAGGAGGGGGTAAGGGAGGAGATGGGAAAGGATGGTAAGGGGAAACAAAAGAGGAGATAACAATGCTTGATAAGACATGTACTCATTACCTTGCTCATGTAATTGTAACCCCTCTGTACGATATTTTCACAATAAATTTTTTTTAATTTAAAAAATTTTTAAAAAGAAGTTCTATGTAACGTCCTAGAACCAAAAGACAAGTAAAACTGACCCCTTCCCTAAGGATTTTTTGAGCTATAACTATGAGAAGTGCTTCAGATAGAGAGAAATCAGAGAGCTGGCAGAAGACCACAAGTGAAACACTGCTTGTGTGAGCACAGAGTAATCCACAAGACTAACTAGCAGTAGCATTTTTTTTTGTCAGTTGGTCGTGGGGCTTGAACTCAGGACCTGAGCGCTATCCCTAAGCTCTTTCACTCAAGGCGAGCACTCCAACACTTTAAGCCACAGTGCCACTTCCAGTTTTCTGGTGATTAAGTGGAGATGATTCTCACAGACGTTCCTACCTGGGCTAGCTTTGAGCCACGAGCCTCAGATCTCAGCCTCCTGAGTAGCTAAGATTACAGGAGTGAGCCACTGGCACCCAGCATTAAAGTAATGACAAATGTTTCCTATTCTGTCATTTCCAGTTGCCACTATTCCCATTTTACCTGCAGGCAAAAGACTGGGCCCTGTATATTCCAGAATCTCATGTAATGAGGGTCCCAGTTTGGTTTCTGCCCATAAGAACATACTTACGGGAAGATAGGTAGGACAGAAAGTAGAAGCCATTCTTCTCCTTCAGGAAATAGCCAGTGAAGGCATGGGTTTTGGCTGATGGGAAGTTACCTAGTGACCTCTGCTACAACCACAGGAAATACCACCTTGCTTCTGTAGGTGGCGCTCAGTACCAGCAGCAGTAGCCTGTAGGTCCTACCTTTACGACAGGAGCAATATCCTGATGGCAGGCTGAAGGCAAATCTGACAGCAAATGGCAGACCTGCCTTTGCTACGTTCTCTTCCTTCTAAATCATGCCTCCTCCATCCTCATCTCCATCTGTTAGAATACTAGGTCTTCTAAGCCTTCAAACAGACCATGCAGAGTAATTTAATTTTAATTTAATTTCCCATTGGATTCGTGTGTGTGTGTGTGTGTGTGTGTGTGTGTGTGTGTGTGTGTGTGTACTCAGCCTTGAACTCATGGATGCTGTCCCTGAGCTTTTTTGCTCAAGGCTGGTGCTCTACCACTTGTGTCACAGCTCCACTTCTGGCCTTTTTTGTGAGTGGTTGATTGTAGATAAGTCTCACAAACATTCCTGCCCAAGCTGACTTTGAACTTCAATCCTCAAATCTTAGCCTCCTGAGTAGCTAATATTACAGATAGGAGCCACCTGTGTTCGGCCTCATTGAATAAAATCCTTTCTTCCCATATTAAATCCCTTTCGATCAAGCACTATCCTATTGTCATATTTTCTTCTTCTCCATTTAATTTTGCCTCCATCTCTCCTATGAGCTCCAAGTCTGTTTACCTCTTCCTGACTCAATTTTTCTGTACTCGATTCTACGGTCTCTTTTCTTTATTTCTTTATTTACTGGATGTTTTTGAGGCAGAGTCTTGTTATGTAGCCAAACCTGCCTCAAATTCATGATCTCCTTAGCCTCCCCACTGACTGCTGGGATTACAGGCATGCATTGCCATGTCCGGCTACATTCTCTTTTTTACTTTTAACTCAACTACTGTTTACCCATTTGTATCATTATCTGTTAGACAACT
Source organism: Dipodomys spectabilis (assembly GCF_019054845.1). Taxonomy (NCBI): domain Eukaryota; kingdom Metazoa; phylum Chordata; class Mammalia; order Rodentia; family Heteromyidae; genus Dipodomys; species Dipodomys spectabilis. The sequence continues at coordinate 14,264,957 of NW_024870727.1, forward strand.
GACAAAGTTTTGGCAAAAGATCCTCCCACAATGTTCTGAGTCTTAGAATTTATCATCCGTATCAGTATTTTACTTCCATTATATTCTTGATGTGAACTCCCCTCTAAAGACTTTTGAAATAATTTTATGCACAGAGATGTGTGGACCTGTGTGCATAGCTATATGGACTGCATTTATGGTGAGATTTTTTTATTCTTATACCAAGCATTTTTTATCTCCAAATCTGTGCAGTTATAAAGAATTATACAGTGAGCCTTTATGTCTGTAGCAAGCCTTTGCCATTTGAATAGCTGTTTTTAATTTTTCACAGTGTTGCATTTAAATCTATCTTACACTGTACTCTTTCTTCCTTCCTTCCTTCCCTCTTTCGTTCCTTCTTTCTTTCTTTTTCTTCCTTTAGAAGTTGCATGTTCAAGAGACAGTTCCTGAGAAGCTATTCCCTCCTGCCTGGATTCTTCTGTAAATTCAGACAAGCCAGCCTTTTAGAGTTCAGATCTTGACTTCATTCACACCGAAAGGAAGGAGGAAAAGCTTTGTGTCTACAGATTCCTGTTTCCCATTTCATTTTTTTTTTTTTTTGCCAGTCCTGGGGCTTGAACTCAGGGCCTGGGCACTATCCCTGAGCTTCTTTTGCTCGAGGCTAGCACTCTACCACTTAAGTCACAGCACCACTTCAGGCTTTTTCTGTGTATGTGGTACTGAGGAATAGAACCCAGGCCTTCATGCATGCCAGGCAAGCACTCCACCACCACCAAGCCACATTCCTAGCCCTCCCATTTCATTTTTAAGAGCAATTCCAGAGTAATTGCAATCAGCTCTGATGGGCTTTTCACACATCCCTCTGTATTGATAGATACCTCAAAAGCACCATCATTTCTAGGGTCCCGTGGGAGACGATTGTTTCCAGTGTCGAAGTAAATGATCCCATTGCAATTTTATTAAGCACATTGAATATAACATTCCATTATTCCAAGTTAAGTGTTTCTTGTGTTTGAAAAGCATGCAGTAAAAATTAAGAGAAAACATTCTCTCAGCAATTTTGTCAGATGGAAAGAACACTGGCCTTCATTCAGAGAATGACCTAATGAAGAGTCCATCTGCAAATACGGGTACCTTTTCTCCTCGAGGCATGCCATTTTTTCTAGTCACTCCTCTTCTCTTCCCACCCAACATCAAAACAAAGTAGGAGCAGAGGAAGCTGAATATTGAAAGTGGTAGTCGAGACCCACATCATAGAGATAAGTGTGGAGGAGGAAACGTTCTTGAGAGAGTCCTCAAACTGGGGCAGGACCCTGTAGTAGCAGTAGTAATGATAATAATGGTTGTAATAATTCAGGAGACTGCTGGATGGAAAAATTAAATCACCTTCATGTATGAGCTGAGAGATAAAAAAAAAAAATTCAGATTGAATATAGGCACAAAAACAAGACTCCAGAGTCTAAAAATCAAAGCATTTAAAAATGAGATTCAGTAAAAGCAGACATGAAAGTATTACTACATGATTTCATTGTTATTATTTCCCTCACAGTGTGCTTTTGACTAGTATAATGGCTTCCTTTCTTCTTCCCTTCCTTCCTTTTTTCTTCCCTCCTTCTTACTTTTCTTTTAAAGCAAAAGAGGATGGGAAAAGGTTGCATAAATCTGTGAATGTGCACCTGAAGAAAATGTGCTAATGGGCCAGAATCAACTCCAAATGGATTAAAGACCTCAGAGTCAAAGCAGACACCCTGAAAACATTACAGGACAGAATAGGAGAAACCCTAGGTCCCCTTGGCACAGGCCGACATTTTCTTAATAGAGACCCAGAAACACAACAAATCAAAGGAAGGTTGGACAAATAGGATAGCATGAAATTTCAGAGCTTCTGCATAGCAAAGGACATAGCTAGCAAGATCAATAGAAAGCCCATGGATTGAGAGAAGATCTTCACTAGCCATACAACGGACAAGGGTCTCATATCTAAAATATACCTTGAGCTCAAAAAATTAAATCCCCCAACAACAAATCCTCAAAGAAACAACTGCCCAATAAATAAGTGTGGACTAAAGACTTAAAGAGAAACTTCTCTGAAGAGGAAAGAAGGATGGCCAATAGACACATGAAGAAATGCTCAAGCTCCCTAGCCATAAAAGAAATACAAATCAAAACAACATGGAGATACCACTTCACCCCAGTTAGAATGGCTATAATCAAGAACTCTATTAACAACAGATGCTGGAGGGGATGTGGCCAGAAGGGAACCCTATTTCATTGTTGGTGGGAGCATAAACTTGTTCACCACTTTTCAAAAGACTCCACATAGACCTCCCCTATGTCCGAGCAATCCCACTTTTGGGCATTTACCCAAATGTTTACAAAGAAGACCATACTAAAGCTACCAGCACAACTATGTGTATTGCAGCATTATTTACCATAGCTAAGATATGGAACCAACCCAGATGCCCCTCAGTAGATAAATGGATCAAGAAAATGTAATACACACACACACACACACACACACACACACACACACAATGGAATTCTATGCCTCCATCAGAAAGAATGGCATTGCCCCATTTGTTAGGAAATGGAAAGACTTAGAAAAAATGATATTAAGTGAAGTAAGCCAGGCCCAAAGAAACATAGGTCCCATGGTTTCACTTATTTGCAGTAACTAGTATATGTCTGAGACAAGCAGAACGGCCAGATAAGTTGATGTTAGGCGAAATGAAGCCCGAGATAAGGATTCAAATGGTTTTTCTTTCTTGCGAATGTTTCTAACCTATTTATAAGATGATTTCTTTGTTGCTTTGTATGTCCCTCAGCCACAGTATAACCCCTGTTTTCACTGTATTTGATGTTGTTATAATTTGTGGAGGGGAAGGGAAAAAACAAATTGTTTAAATAGGGATATAGGTGGACCCTGAGAGGTACAAGATGTTATGTCGAAAAACGAATTTTACAACTTTGGGGGGGGGGGCGGGGAGAGGATGGGGGAAGAGTTGGAAAGGGGAAACAAAGGAGGCAGCAACAATGCTTCATAAGAAATGCACTCATTACCTTGCTCAGGTAATTGTAATCCCTCTGTACGGTATTTTCACAATTTAAAAAAAAATGAGAAAAAAGAAGAAAGACAAAGGAAAAAAAAAAAGAAAATATGCTAATGGGGACATTGCACCAAGAGTGAGGTATAAGTTCCTAGGAGGTAGTATGTGAAAATTCTCTTTTCTTTCCACTTAATTTTTCTGTAAACTTAAAGCTGCTGTAAAATATAAGGTGTAGGGGCTGGGAATGTGGCTTAGTAGTAGAGTGCTTGCTTTGCATGCATGAGGCCCTGGATTCAATTCCTCAGCATCACATAAGCAGAAAAAGCCAGAAGTCGTGCTGTGGCTCAAGTGGTAGAGCACTAGCTGAAGAGCTGAGGGACAGTGTCTAGGCTCAGAGTTCAGAGCCATGACCAACAAAAAATATATATATAATATATATACATATATATGGTCTATTAATCAAGAAAGGGAAGGGAAAGGAAGAGGAGGAAGGAAGGAAAGAAGGAAGGAAGGAAGGAAGGAAGGAAGGAAGGAAGGAAGGAAGGAAGGAAGGAAGGAAGGAAGGAAGGAAGGAAGAAAGAAAGGAAGAAGGAAGGAAGGAAATAAGGAAGGAAGGAAGGAAGGAAGGAGGGAGGGAGGGAGGGAGGGAGAAAGAAAGAAAGAAAGAAAGAAAGAAAGAAAGAAAGAAAGAAAGAAAGAAAGGCCCTGACTATGCTGACTAATTTATTCCCTTATTTACTTATTTATTTATGAGTTGATTGTGACATCTTTTAATCATGTATCCAAGTTGCTGGTTACACATTGCCATAATACATTTTTGTTAAGTTTTGATATACAAAAAAGCTTCACTCCTGGATTGTGGAACCCTGGAGCTCCGTGAGAGCTCCGATCTGTGCAGGCAGCGCAAGCAGAGAGTGTGCGCCAGGAGAAAGCCAGCAGAAGACACCAGAGTGTGTGTCCTGTCCTGTTTCTGAGCGAAGACCCAGGATTCTGAGAGCCTGATCCAGTGAGTGCTTGCTCCTTCCTGTGCTGAGGCTTCTCTACATCCTCATATCCTGTCATCTGCTGTTGGAATGTGCACCTCCATCTGTAAAGAATGCCCCAAGCTTATTTCACTTAATAGAATTTTTTCCAAGTCTTTCCATTTCCTAACAAATGGGGCAATGTCATTCTTTCTGATGGAGGCACAGAATTCCATATGCCACATTTTCTTGATCCATTCATCTACTGAGGGGCATCTGGGTTGGTTCCATATCTTAGCTATGGTCAATAATGCTGCAATAAACATAGTTTGCAAGCTAACTCATGCTTTCTTTCCAATTAAAAACCCAAGATAGAAATTCAGGAGCTCCAAGGCGTCATCTCGAGGTGGGGGGGGGGGGGGGGGGAGGGGGAAGGGGGCCTTCCTCATTCCCCTAAACCACACGCACAGATCAAGAGAAATCCTTTCTTTCCCATCACAGTATCCACCAGACAGAACTTACACGGAACCAGAGTGCATGTTAAAGTAGAGTCACTGAGTACTTTCTATTTCTTTAATAGGAACATCTATACATTCATTACAATAAGAATAACTGTCTGGCATTGGTGCCCATGCCTGTAATCCTAGCTACTCAGGAAGTTGAGATCTGGGATCATGGTTCAAAACCAGCCCAGTTAGGAATATCCATGGGAACTCATCTCCACTTAACAAGCAAAAGGCTGGAAGTGGAGCTGTGGCTAGAGTGCTAGCCTTTATCAAATAAAAAGTTCAAGGGGCAGTGCCCAGATCCTGCGTTCAAACCCCAGGATGGGCACATCATCATCATCATCATCATCATCATACTAATAACAGTTCTTATAAGTATAACCAAATTTGAGCAGACCTCTTTGCCTTTTCTGGAGAGAAAGCGGAATGCCAGCCCAAGGCTGCTTCTCAGTGGAAGACATTAAGCAGAAGGCCTGGTGCAGGCTGCATCATCCCTCCAGAGGGAGCAAAGGTCCCCAAGCGGAAGCCCTGGGGATGCTTCTGGATGCACAGCCTAACAGCCAGCTGTGCTTTGAAGAAGTTGGCTTTGAAGAAAGACAGCTGAAAGTTTGTCTTTGAAGAAATGGACTTTTGTTGTTGTTTTGGAGAAGGTGAAGATTTGGAATTTCTATCCCCAGTAGCAGCTCACTGTCTGCGACAGCCCAGCCGAGCCGTGAGGCAGGAAGGTCCGAGCTGATTTCTGGTGATCTGGGCTTCCTCCTCCCACACCCACGGCTAGGAATGCAAAGGACATGATGCGAAAGGAATGTTTTCTCATAAAAATGACGTCCAGTGATCAAACGTCCATCTGTCTTCTGATTCTGCAATATTGAGGATCCCCTCCACCTTTTCTTTTTTAATCCAAAAAGATTAAAAGATCTATTCCTGGGCCCAGAAATAACTTAGGCAAAAATATCATTTAAGTCAGGTTATATATTTCTCACACACACACACACACACACACACACACACACATACACTTTTCCATGATAAAACCAATTTCTCTCTCACTCATTGGCATCTCAACTACTTTCAGACACATTTACCATCCCATACCAAGATAAGAGCAGACCCTGCCGGGTGCCGCTGGCTCACGCCTATAATCCTAGCTATTCAGGAGGTTGAGATCTGAGGATCATGGTTCAAAGCCAGCCAGGGAAGAAAAGTCCCCACGAGATTCTTACCTCCAATTAAGCACTCAAACACTTGAAGTGGCGCTGTGAATCAAGTGCTAGAGCACTTGCCTTGATCACAAAGAGGCTCAGGGACAGCACCCAAGCCCTGAGTTCAAGCCCTACAACCGACAAAAAAGAATAGATCCTGTCAGTGAAATACTTTAACCAGAAGAAAATCAGCCTAGATCTACAGGTAGCAGAGTTTGGCTCTAAGCCTGCCTCTAGTTCTCAGAAAGCTCTTTACAAATGTCTATTCCTTGCTTAGCATTCCTGAAGTCATCATCACAGACCATCTTGGACAACAGGCAGGAATCATGGTTGGGGTGGGCCCTAGACTTTACTGCCCTGCTAAAACCCCATAACTGGCAATCAGGCTTGAAGACTTCATCAAGTCCTGAGTTCATAAAAAGGAACCGAGAGCCTGGGAACATGAGATCAGTGTCTACCCACAAGGCTTAGTATCCTCACATCAACGATGAGCTGAAATTTTGTGCCCTTTTCTAGTTCCGAAGTCTGGAGAGTCTTTTCCCAGCGAATCGTGACTACTCCGAATTCAGTAATGTCACATCCCCTCGTTCCGGGCCTGTGGTGGGACTTGAGAGGCCATTCAGGAATGGTCTGCCTGCAGCAGTAGCTTGGGGACACTGTTAGAGGTCAGAGGCCTAGAAAGAGTTGAGAATACCCGAATAACAGCCGTCTGATCCATTTCTGGCTTGGTATCACCCAGAGAAGAACAGAAGGGACCCTGTCTCTGAAAATACTACAAGACGCTAATGCATCACCTGAAAAACAGCAGTCATTTCCTCTGGGGGGGGGGGGACAGACTTGCTACTTAATACCCCAAAAGGCCAAGGACAAAGAATGGCATTGTGTAAGCACTGTAACTCAAGCAATTAGCCAGGTAATGGTCTGTGGGGTTCATTATAGCAGAATGTCAATTAAAACACTTGGAAGGACATTGTGCTGAGCACTTAGAGTCCAAATCTTATGAGCTACCCAGTGAGACTAAATTATGGTAAATGTCATATTAGTACAGTAGGTAAATGAAAATAAAGTTTCATTTTTAACAAGGGCCCAGGCCTGATATCTCATAAATCCTTGAAATTGAAAAGAGCAGTCAAGTGTCTAGGCTATACTCAACAATAAAGAAAATGGAATAAAGGATTATCCGCCTTGAATTGATTATCTTCTTTCCTGCTTTTGGCCTAATTAAATAATGCCTTGTATCTTTTTAGTTAATTGTTGTTGGTTTTTTTAGAGTCAGAAATACACTTATTAGTTTTCTCTTAACTTTCTGCCAGTGGGCTTCAGGATGATGGGAAATGAATAAAAATGAATAAAAACTATAGGAGAAAAAAGAAGTCTTTAGATAAAATCTTTCTGCTAATGATTTGCCTGAATTCGTTCTCCTAAAAGCAGAGCATTTCTCTTTTTTTTCTTTTCAAACAGATGCGATTAGAAAAAAAAAAAACTGACTTCTTCAAAACAGAAAATAAATGACAATGTTTCCCTCATGAAATTTCAAAGTGCACGTAGCATTTAGCATCCAAATAAATGACCATAATGCTTCCTCTATGAATAATGATAGGAAGAATATCATATATAAAAATTAATTTTTGTCCTACAAACCCTCAAGACAAGTTTAACACTGCAGTTAATTTTTATTCATGAATTATAAATTCCTTATGGGAGAGGGCAGAAATTAAATGACCAATAGATCTACAAATAGAATGTTCCACTAATTCTATCATAGGCAACTAAATGCATATTAAATTTTTTATTATTATTCATAATGGCTCTGAAGAATATCACAGGCATATCATATTTTAATGGAAAAATATCTTCTCCTGATCAAATAGCTGTTATGAAAGAAACCACAGAATACAACTATCCACATCTCTTACATTCTAGACAAAACTTAACTTCCCTGTATATCATCTCTGAAAGGTGATTAATTATTTCAAGTTCCCTAAACTATGTAACTCTTCCTCAAGTAATTCCTTTTACGATTTCCTTTTTCTATTTCTCTCATGGCTTTTTTTTATCTCACAAACTTAGTAACTCTAAAATTAAGAATGATTCTTCTATGTGCCTTGCCCCAGACTTCCATATTTCAAAAATCGATACCAAAAAATGGATTTAATACCATGGAGGGAAAAATGATTTTAAGTCTGTTCATATTCTTATTTCCTTGAGTTAAATGCTATGAGCAGGATCTTTCTATGCTTGGGATCTTATTGCAAAGGGCCTGATGGAAGATAGAATAAATCAATGTCTGTAATCATCTCCTACCTTCCGGATGTTCTCTTATCAGCAAACTTTCTCCTGACAGCACATTGAAAAATTCAATCTCATTTGTCAGGAGATGGGAGGGAGGGGCTCCGCTTTATTTCTTTCACTATCTGCCCTTACCCAATGAAAAGCAAGAGCTCCCTTGATAAAGGAAGCAGTAACTTCTTCAGACTCTCAGAAAGGCCCTGAAATCTGATGACATGCAAATGTCGTGGGAATACTCCTGTCCTTGCTCTGACTTTGCGGGCACTGGCCTGTCAAAGCAACTGTCCCGTTTACTAAGATTACAGGGTTCTGAAGTACACCCTGCACTGGACTCTACTGCTGGGGTGCATGTGGGTAACCAGACCTGTCTACGCTGTAGTGAGGCCTCAATTAGGACAGTAACTACATGCGCAACACTTGTGAACACACACATACATTCCCCCTACCCCCACCCCCACTTCCACCCTCATTTACTTAGTAAGCCTGCCGGCCCTTAAGAATTAACCAAAATGTGCTCATTATTGGCTAGTTGCATTTCTAAGAAGACATTCCAGTCATTTGGGGGTAACCACAAGTGCTACATGTGACCCAAAGACTAACAAATGGGAGAAATACCACTAGCCCCTTTGCAGACCATTCACTGGTACATTGATGCAATTATTCATTTATTGGTGCATGTATTTATTCATTCAGCAGCATTCATGAGAACCTGTCAAGTGCCAGACCTCTTCAACATGCTAGTCCTACAGAGGGAGAAAGATTTACCCTGTTCTGTGGGGCTTATATCCTAAAGGAAAATGCAACAAAAAATTAAACACACGTATATAAATAGTAATTGTTAGCCCAATGAGCTCCCTTCCCATAGCTTAGCAAGCTCCTTCCCCCTTCCACAGGTTGGCACGCTCCCTTCCTAGGCAACAGTAGGCCCATGTAGTAAAGGCAGTAAACAATCAGCCTCCACACCCCTTTACCTTGGGATGGCACTCCTCTGGGGCAGCTACCACCAAACAAGGCAGCAAGAGCCCCTTAGAGTGACCTTCAGGTCTGGGCAGCTGCAGGACCCTTATCTACTACTTGGACAGCAGCCACAAACCCTAGTCCGCCATGATGAAGCCGCTGGCCCTCACATCTACACCAAAGTCTCTGACTCCTAGCCCCTTCTAGCCCCTCCTAGCCTCCATAGGTTATATAGGTCACCTCACACAATAGCTGGCGATTCTTCTCACTTTTCCCTTGTGAGAAGGGGTCTTGCCAGTCCCTTTCCCGGCAATAAACCTTTCTTTGTTCTTTGTACCTGGATGTCTGCATGGTTTTCTGGTGAAATCTAATATGCTCTAAAAGTAATTAACAACTACTAAGACACAGATAAGCATCAAGAAGAAACTAAAATAAAGTGAAGTCGTAGAGGATTATTGTGTGGCTTTATGACAATGGATTCTTCAGGAAGGCTTTTTATTCTTTTCTTCTTTGGAAGTACTGGAGTTTGAACTCAGGGCCTAACGCTTGCTAGAAAAGTGCTCTACCCCTTGAGGCACTCTTTAAACAAACTGACTTGTGAACTACTACAAGCCAAAGGACAAAGTACTGGAAACAATCCAGATGCCCCATAATAGATGAGCAGATCAAAAAAAAAATGTGGTATCAATACACAATGGAATTTTACACAACCATTAGAAAGAATAAAATAATGCCATTTGCAGGGCAATGGCTGGAGTTAGGCCAGATCATGTTAAGTGACGTAAGCCAAGTTCAGAGAGACAAATCACCCATGTCCTCCCTGATATGCATAAGTTAGATCTAAAATGCGCTGGGATATGATAAATCATACAGGATTCTAGATATACAAACACAGTGAGACCAAAAGAGGATACTCTTAGGTGAGAAACACAAAGGCACAATGCATAGGTGCCTCTTCATATTTGTATAACATAACATATATATTGAAATGAACTCCAAGATAATGGAAACAAGAGTTCTCTCTTTTTCTAACTTTTTAAATTTTTTTAGTTTTTGATTGTTCTGTCTTTTTATTTATCTATGGTCTGTTCATGTGTACATCTTCTGGAGGATTGGGGAGAGAGCACAGAACTCAAGGGGAAAAGGGCGGGAAAGTGTGGTGGTGGAGCTCACTGGACACTGATGAGATCGAACTACACAACTCATGGGTGGAGATGGGAGGGAGGGACTGGGCGGGAGTGAAGGAAGAGAAGACACTGTATGAGAGGAAATATACTCGTCACCTGACTCATGAAATTGTAATCCTCTGTACATCATCTTTATAATAACAGTAATTTTTTTAAACCACGTACCAGTCAAGCATGAGAAAAGCTTTATTCTGTCAATGGCCATTTGGATATTTACATCTTTCACAGGTCCTATAAAATTATCAATACAGGGATACACCAAGAGGAACTATCAAATGAAAGAGCCTGAATCTAGCTTCATATATCAGCCAAATAAAATAAAACAAAGTAAAAGCCAGGAATGGTGGCATACACCTGTAATCTTAGCACTCAGGAGGCAGAGGCAAAAGCACAAAAACATTAGTTCAAGGCCAGCCTGGGCTACATAGAGAGAGACCCCATTTCACAATATGATCATTTCACCTGACCACCATTTCGAAACTCTACTAAACCTACCTGAATAATCTCAGGGAAAGAGGAGAGGGAAGGAAGGAGGGGACAGAGGGAATCTAAATAAGCTAAAGACTCATGTCTACTTTGGACTATTTAGGAATGTAGCTCAATACTTTTAAAAAGGGGGGGGTCCTGGCGTTCATCACCCAAATCACAAAAAACAAAAATAAAAATAAAAAAGAACAATGATACTTTTTAAATTTTTTTAGATTTTTTTAAATTTTATTGTAAAGGTGATGCACAGAGGGTTTACAGTTACATAACCCAGATACTAAGTACCTAGCTACAAAGTACATTTCCTTTTGAACTGTGTCACCCCTCCCTCGTTCTCTCCCAGTTTTTCCCTTCCCAGCATCCCTCCCCGCCAAGCTGTATATAGTTTATTTCCAACATGGTTTTTGGAGTTCGGCTTCTCTGATTCCACCCCAGAATGCGAGCTGGAGTCTGTGGGTGAGAGCCGAGGCTTCTTCATATACACGCATCTTAGGTATTTTCCACTAACCTTGCAGAAGCCCTGGAGTAGGTGACTCTAAGTGATTTTAGTAACTACTTCTTCCATGGAGGGGAAAATAGTTTACAAGGTTCACACACTCCCTGTGAAGCTGTAACTCCCCTGGTCAGAACCTTATCTGGCTTGTCATTAAACCTGGATTCCAATACACCCTTGTGTCTACTGAGATACAGAAGGAACCCAGGACCCAGCGATCCTTCCCACAGCAAGGTCCTTTTCCTTGAGGTCCCATCCTCCCAGCCATCAGCTCTCTCCCAACCCCTCTGATGAGTTATCTCTCTAATTAATTCGCACTGCCCCCTGCTGGAGCATGGCTTATAGCCACCGTCCTAACAACCATTTCATCTCTTAAAGGTGTACTACACCTGCCTAAATGACCTCTGAGGAAAGGAGAGGACAGGAAAGAGGGAACAGAGGGAATCTAAATGAATTAAAGATTCATGTCTGTTTGGGGCCAGAAAGATGACGGAGGATCTGTAAGTACAAACACGCTACTAATTACCTTCAACGCAATTACTGAAATCTTGTTCAGCATGTATTATTACCCTGGCTTCATAGATGAAAAAAAAATCAAGCAGAGGGGATTAAAAAGTTTATTCAAAACCGAGCACCAGTGGCTCACGCCTATAATCTCAGCTACTCAGGAGGCTGAGCTCTAAGGATAGTGGTAGGAATCTCATCCCAAGAAGGAAAGTCTATGAGACTCTTATTTCCAATCGATCAGCAAAACATGGGAAATGGAGCTGTGGCTCAAGTGGTAGAGCACCAGCCTTAACTGAAAAAAATTTAAGTTCAACCTGACAGCATTTAAACACAGATCTGTCTGGTGTCAAAGTGAAACTTGACAGCATGTTTTGTATTATTTTTCCCTCTCAGATCTACATGTAACTATGGCTTTTAATCCTTCTTTCTAGATATTAATGCCAGAGTTTACTGCTGCTGTACAAGAAACAACCTCTCTGAGTGTGAAACTGAAAGGAGTTTGGCCCGTAGGATCTTCATCCATTCACATGCGAGTGTTCACCAGACCTCGCACATTACCCTGAGCCGCATTAAGGATGCATGCCAGCCTATCATTCTTTACACTCCCTAGCGTGTTGGCACTGGATGGATTTATGTACCACTAAACTTAGATCGCTTAGAACACCTCATTGCCTGAGCCCTTGGTAATGCTGATAAAATATATGCAGCTGCACTTATGAATCATTCATCTTTACTTCCATTTAATAAAATTGAAAATAATGTTTTCCAAGCAGTTGTTGGCTAGTTGCAGCTCGCTTGGGGACTAGCTGTGGTTACGTCTGATGCACACTGGCTTTGCTCAAGTAGTATGTGATTTTCTTCGGGTCATTTTTATACATTTCTTTGCAGATGGAATTAAGAGACTTCCTCATCATTTATAAGCCAATTCAAATGTAACTGCATGCACAGAAGTCCCTTCTGTGGGCTCAATATGGCACTCACTGTTTATACGTTCAAATTTTGAATCCCAAATCTCCACATTAAGTGGGAGCTTGGGGTGGTGGGTAATTCATTCCTGAAGACGGAGACCTTTTGATTGGATTGTTGGGCTTAAAAGAGACATGAGCCAGGTTCTAATTGCCCACACTGAGTAGTTCTAGCTACTCGAGGGGGCAGAGACCCACAAGATCACAATTCAAAGCCAGTCCAGGCAGAGAAAACTCCATGAGACTCCGTCTCCAAAATAAACAACAGCACTGGTTAGAAGGGTAGAACACTAAACTAAGCTAGCAAGCCTAGCAAGAGCAAGACCCAACGTTCAAACTCCAGTACCACAGAAAAGGGGGACAGGGACAGCAGGAGATAACCACTAAAGAAGAGACCATGTTCATCCAGTCAACACAGTCTCTTTATCAGCACAATTTGGCTAAGAACTGGTAATCCCAGCTACTCAGAAGGTGGAGATCTGAGGATAGTGATTCAAAGCTGGCTTTGAATCCATAAGACCTTACATCAAATAAACTACCCTCTAAAAAGCCAAAAGTGCTACTGTGGCGCAAGTGGTAGAGTGCTAGCCTTGAACAAAGAAGCTCAGAGACACCATGTAGGTCCTGAGTTCAAGCCTCATGACCAGCATACACCCACCAAAAGAAAGTACGATTTGCCAGGGGCCAGTGGCTCACACCTGTAATCCTAGCCACTTGGGAAGTTGAGATCTGAGCATCACAGTTCGGAGCCAGCCCCAGTGGATAAACTGTCAAGACTTATTTCCAATTAACTAACAAAAAATAGCTAGAACCTGAGGCATGTCTCAAGTGGTAGAGTGTTAGCCATGAATAAAAAAGCTGAATGAGAGCATGAGCCCTAAATTCAACTCACCCAGTACCAGTAAAAATAAGTAAATAAAAATTAACTAATTAAAGATAGCCTTGTTGAAGAACTCAGGTTATAATAGACAATCCGATGGAAGCATACAGGTGTCAAGCATTCTAATTTGTTTTGATGACAGGTGAGCAGTGAGGTAAGGTATGTTGATAAAAGTGTCCTTCATTGAACACCAGCCACTTCCAGCCACCCCAGATCTCAGATAACACGAGGCTAAAGCAGACCCCCTCATACCTGGAGTGGATTATCCATCAGGCACTTGGGGATTAAAAAAAAAGAAAAGAACACCATGAGCCATGCCTGTGATTCATGTTTTACTTCAGAATAAACTACACTTTCCCCCTGACTACATTATCTTAACCTGACCACTGGCATTCTTGCACTAACACAATTATGGAAGAGGTTGTCTTTTCATTAAATGTTTTGTCCAGTTTTTATTAGGATACGTTACTAGTACGGGAGAAAATTGTGAAAATTCCCCAGACGCGTTTCCGAGTACTTAGAGAGGGTCAGTAATGCCTTTCTCTTTATGTCAGCCTAATGATTGCTTAAAGTCTTTCCTTGAGTTACTTCTGTGTGCTATACTAGAGACTGAACCCAAGGCCGGTGCATGCTAGCCTAGCCCTCTATCATTGAACTACCTCCCTGCCCTGTACACATGATTTTAAAAAAGAAAGAAAAAAGGCCAGGCTCACATCTGTAATCCTAGCTACTTTGGAGGTTGAGATAAGAAAAATCTTGGTTCAGAGCCTCTCAGGACATAAGACTCGAGAACCCAAAGAATCACCAAAAAGCCAGCAATGGAGCGGTGGCTCAAATGGTAGAGTACTAGTCTTGAGCAAAAAAGCTCAGGGACAGCACCCAAAGTCCTGAATTCAAGCCCCAGTATTGACACACAAAAAAAGGAAAGAGAGAAAAAAGGAAAGAAGGGAGGAAAGGAGTCAGAGAAAGGGAGGGAGCAAAGGAACAAAAAGAAGAGGAAGAAGGAGAAGAAGAGGAAGAAGGAGAAGTAGAAGCAGAAGCAGCAGCAGCAGCAGAAGAAGAAGAAGAAGAAGAAGAAGGAGGAGGAGGAGGAGGAGGAGGAGGAGGAGGAGGAGGAGGAGGAGGAGGAGGAGGAGGAGGAGGAGGAGGAGGAGGAGGAGGAGGAGGAGGAGGAGGAGGAGGAGGAGGAGGAGGAGGAGGAGGAGGAGGAGGAGGAGGAGGAGGAGGAGGAGGAGGAGGAGGAGGAGGAGGGGGAAGGTAAGAGAAGGAAGGAAGGAAGGAAGGAAGGAAGGAAGGAGGGAGGGAAGGAGGGAGGGAGGGAGGGAGGGAGGGAGGGAGGGAGGGAGGAAGGGATTCAAATTATGAGCAGGAGAAAAATCAGATCTGGGTGTTCATTCTATATGATGCATAATCTCTCAATAGCTTCACAAAAGTATTTTGTGTGTTCCTCTTCAGTGTAGCATTGTACCCAGTGTAATTTATTAGAAAGAAACTAAGGAAGGCCTAGGACAAAGCTCCTTTTCTAGGCTGACTGTATTCCTGACTCTGAACTGAAAGAGCATCTCAGCTTTCTCTGTTTCCACATGAATCCATCGGTCTTGTCGGGCATCCATCCATATAGCCTCTCTGAGCTCTCTCACTTCATCTCTCCCTGACCTTTTCTCTCCAGCTGTATATCTGTTGTCAAAGATCTGCACGCTCGACCTTGCCTACTTTGATCAAACACAAAAGAGGAAAGAAGAAAGCGTCCTTGTACTATGTCCAACAGAAAGTGTCTGGTAGCAGAGCCTTTTGTTTTTTACAAAGACATTTTCCTTAAACTTAGCTATGTAAGAATTATGGCTGCATTGGTAACAGGGACTGTTTTACAATTAATTTTACTCTTTATAAAAAAAAAGATTTTAATTGCTCTGAAGCTTTGTTTCGTCCTTCCTCTTACTGCAAATTTTATTGCAAAATATATTCATTTGTTTCTGACTCTGGGAAAATTCAAACCTTATGGTAGGAAAAAAAATCAAAAGAGTAGGGAGATGTTTTCTTTTCTGTTCTATAATTTAATGTGTAAATAAAGTCAAAATTTAACAACTACACATTTCTCTGTAGTTATTCATATCATTCAGGCTGACTGCTGGGAGAAAAGAAAGATTCTCTTTTTGGTTTCTTCAAACCTTTTTTTAAAACCATTAAGCTTTTTTTCCTATTGATCCAAGCAATAAAAGACCTAATGTTCCTTGAACAACTTATATTTGAAAATGCTTTTGGCTTCCTGAAATATTCAAGTTTTATAACATTGAGGATCTTTTTTCAATAAAGTAGAGTTCCAGAATATAGGCAAATTTCCCACCAGGGACTTTTGAAATATTTGGGTATAGCAAGCAATTTAATTTCAATACTAAGAACAGTTCTTTCATCTCACACATTCTTCTATGGTCTGGTAGAGTTATACTTCTGTATCCTTCTATAAAACCAATTAATATTTGCTAAAGTGCATCCATCACTAAGCTACATTAATATCTGCTTATTTAAAATGCATAGTAACTAATTTTGGTGATCTGAACTCAGTCAGAGCCACAGTTTGTGCAGAAGAGATGGTTTTGTGTTGCTGCAAAACAACCCCAGCAATGTAATGATGGCTTGCAAGTAAAACATATGCTCAAACTGATGGTTGTCCATGCTCTACACTCCATTAAGTGTGATGCGATGAACATTTTAGTTGCTTTTCCATCTGTATCCTCCAAGCACCTCCTAGGCATGTGTAAGCCTTCCCTGGAGGGGTCTCGTCAGTAGACTCCATCTCTGCTTCTCCAACATTAGAGATAGATGTTGAATCACACAGCTGGAATGACACTGCCTCCCCTTTGCTCTAGACCATCTTGCCAGCACTAGAAACCCTCTGGAATTCAAGTGAGAAACGTCTTCTGTTTCTCTTTCCTTCTCCATGTAAAACCCAGACATGTGATAAAGGAGGGCCAGGTGGCCTGAAGGATAAATTTAAGTCACATAGATCTCGTAGGGACAAGTTACTCTTTCTAACCAGCAACATATCCCCAGAATGGATTCCTCTCCCAGAGTAGTCTTAGTCCTTATGCTTCTCAGCTCGCCTTTCCCTGACACCCACCTACTCACCAGTTCTATGGGATGGGGCTCAGGACACCCCTAAAATATGACAGAGGGAGTGCAGAATATGTTGCCTCTTGTTGTCACTGGCATCATTGTTGTTTGTTGGCTGTAGTCCAGGTTGGCCCCAGACATACATCCCAGACTGACCTCTAACTCTATCCTCTCCCTTAGCATCCAGAGAGCTGAGATTCTAGACATGTGCCCATGGGTAGGCACTCCATAATCAAGGGACGTACGTACAAAAAAATCGTATAATGAAACCCATCAAAAATATTGTTTAAGATGGAGGTGTAGGGCAGTTAAGAAAGAGTCATCTAGCCAGGTGCCAGTGACTCACGCCTATAATCCTAGCTACTCAGGAGGCTGAGATCTGAGGATCTGGGTTCAAAGCCACTCTGGGCAGGAAAGTCTGTGAGACTCTTATCTCCAGTAAAACCATTAGAAAACCGTAAGTGGCACTGTGGCTCAAGTGGTAGAGCGCTAGCCTTGAGCTGAAGAGCTGAGGGACAGCGCCCAGGCCTAGAGTTCAAGTCCCATGACCGACCAAAAACAAAAAGAAAAAAGAAAAGAAATAGTCATCTAGACTGTATGAATTTAATCAAAGTATGTAACATCACAATGAAATTCCTCTGTACAATTAATTTATGCTAACTGAAAACAATTGAGTGGCTATAATCCTAGCTACATAGGAGGCAGAGGTCAAGGGAGCATAGTTTGAAGCTAGTGTTGGTATAAAAGTCTCAACCAGGGGCTGGGAAGGTGGCTCAGTGGTAGAGCGCTTGCCTTGCATGCCTGAGGCCCTGGGTTCGATTCCTCAGCACCACATAAGCAAAAAGAAAAAAGCCGGAAGTGGCGCTGTGGCTCAAGTGGTAGAGTGCTAGGCTTGACTTGAAGAGCTGAGGGACAGCGCCCAGGCCCAGAGTTCGGGCCCCACGACTGGACCCAAAAAAAAAAAAAAAGTCTCAACCAATGGCTTGTGAATGGTGCTATGCACCTACTACCCAGCTATAAGAGAAGCACATGGGTGTGCTGTCCACAGTGACATCCAGGCCATCCCAGTGACATGGGGAAGCCCACGTGGAAGGATCACTGCCCAGGCTTATCTAGTGTGCAGGTGGGACTCAATCTCAAAAATACAGGTACTGGTGGCTCATGCTTGTAATCCCAGCTACTCAGAAGGCTGAGATCTGAGGGTTGTGGTTCACAGCCAGCCTGAGAGGGAAAGTGTGTAAGACTCTCATCCAATTAAACACACACACACACACACACACACCAGATATGGAGCTGTGGCTCAAGAGGTAGAGCTCTAACCTTGAGAAGAAAAAAAAAAAAAAAAAGCTCAATGACAGTGCCCAGGACTTGAGCTCAAGCCCCAGGACCAGCATACAAAACACTAATAGTAGTAATAATTAGTGCAAAAGGGAGCTGCATGTGTGGCTCAAGTGGTAAAATACCTGCCTATAACAAGCATGGGCCTTGACTTCAATCCCCAGTGTTGACAAATAATCTTAAATTATTAGTGTCTTCTTTATTGGGCTTTAGACCTTTCTGGACCCAGTATCTCTCTGTTCCTGCATGTTTCTCCCTTTTGAAATGAGGATTTCTGTCCTCAGCCCGATCCCCTCTCTTATTTAAGAAGGTGGAACTTGTTCATCTCACAGACTCATAGGGAAGAAGAATTCCCTCAGGACAAATCCTGCCTGGACCTCCCACACCCAACTCACATGAGACGCTGAACTTTGAATTTCTGTGTTGCTGCTGAAGTAACTGATTAGTGATTTAGTACATGAGAACCGTTGCGATGGAATGAATGCATTCTGTGGGTGAAATGGACCGGCGTTTGAGAGCCAGCAGTGGGCTGCTGAGACCGGATATGAATAAAGATCCCCACGTCCACACACTGGAAGAGCTGAGAGGTGGGTGAGACAGAGAAGATAACAGGATGAGGTCTTAAGGGCCGCACCCATGAACAGGTGAATGCTGTGACAGCAAACATGGCTATCACTCATGGGGCTTCCTGACCCTTCTTTTATTGAAAAAAAAAAGTCAGGTGCTGGTGATTCAAGCCTGTAATCCTAGATACTCAGGAGGCTGAGATCTGAGGATTGTGGTTCAAAGCTAGCCCGGGCAGGAAAGTCCATGAGACTCTTTATCTCCAGTGAACCACCAGAAAACTGGAAGTGCCACTGTGGATCAAAGTGGTAGAGCACTAACCTTGAACAGAAAAGCTCAAGGACAGTGCTCAGGCTCTGAGTTCAAAACCCTCAACTGACCAAAAAGAAAAAAAGAGGGACATACAGGGTGATTTTAGTGTTCTGTCTTGTGTGCCTTTGTTCTATATGTACCTTAATGTCTCCAATTTATAAATTATTCAGTCTGTAGAATTCATTAGAGCAACATCAAACAGACATAGAAAGGTAGACCTAGGAATCACAATGAAAGGCTTCCCATTTGTAAGATGAATTTGTAATTATAAAGGAAATATTAGACATTTAGAATACCCAAAAGGAAGGACTGTCCAGTACTAGTTTAAGTCCATCCCAATCTATAATTCTAAAAAAGTCCCTGTCTTATTCCCGGGATTCTTAAGGATTCTTTCACGATTTATTTAGCCTAAAGGATCCATTCGTGGTTTTTACTGTCTGATCCTCCTCAGAAAGTCAAGCAATGTCAAGAGTTTGCTGCTCAGAGTAACTGCAACCATCCAAATTAATTTGCTACTGTAGTTTTCCAATCAGTAATGGGCCAGAAAAGTTCAAGAATAAGCTACACTCCATGCCTAGAACAAGAGTACTAGAAGAATTTCTCAAAGTCTGAACAAATTACATCCCTTTGACATCCCCCAAAATACAGCTACAAGCAAGGTCTCAGATTCATACGGATTTCATCTTAAACCCAAGTCAAGGGCACTAACAGTCCTGTTTTTATGTCTTTTAGCTTTTATGTATAAATTTCCTTCCTCTTATAGAAGTGAAAACAACACACATAATTGGCATTATTAATAAAATACAATGTATGCTTTCTGGCTCAAGGTAACTTTATACTTCTACTTGAAAGCAGGGGAGGAATTTACTCATCTTACATGCCTGGACTGAAAGAGCCTATTCTGAAGAATTTCTTTAACAACTGTAGTCAGTTCCAAAAGTAAAGATACGTTTACCTCCTTGAAACCAGCCTGCTGTCAATCCTGAAAGAAACATTATCCTCAGTAAATCTCTCTCTACAATGTAAGTCATTTTTAATATTTAAAAAACAATGCCCCCTTCCATCAAAACTCATTATCAGTCTTTTAAGTTAAATTTTGTATGTGTTGTTCAAATAAATATTACTTGTTGGTGGTACAAAATGCAAAATACACAAAATCCATTTCTTTCCATCCTGCATCCAGAAGCTGCAACGCTCAGAGAGATAGTCTGTGGTTCTTTCCAGAAATGAAGATGACTCACAACCGAGGAACAGCCTGTTTATTCATTCTCTGGAAGCTTTCTGAATCAACCTCTCCTAAAGAGTCACACGTCCACATTCTATTGTCTTCTAGTTTCTTCATTTTCTTCCAGTGCCGGTCATTGATTCCATCTGCTACTTTTACTACGCATTAGACTCCTTCATAAACAGGATTTCTAGACCAGAGAGCTCCAGCTGTGGACTCCAACATGTCTGCTCCCACAGCTTACCCCAAGACACCAGGTAAAGGACTGAGGAGGAGGAGCAGAGCAGAAAAGGAAGATTCGGTCCACAGCATGAGTTCATCACAGAGAGAGGCAAAGTAGGTTCTACAGCCCATCCATGGGGTACAGACCAGAAGGCATGTAGCAGGTGGTTCAAGGGATGCAGAATTACTAAATCATCTCAGGACTGGTCAGGTACTGAACACCACAGAAGGTCACTGTGGCCTACGGGGTGGCTTTACTCTTGTCACCAGGCATTATTGATCTCTCCTGTCCTTGCTGGGTTCCAAATGGCTGGAGTGCTCAGTGCAAATGCAGACACAAAATGGTGGAGGAGAACCAAGCTTCTCTCTTTGTCTTGGTTTCCCATTGGGCATTTGAATACTCAAGTGGGGAACCAGTGCATTTTAGCAGAACCAGCTTTTAGGAATACCTGTCTCCTTCTTTCCCACAGCAATGCAGTGCCTACTTAATTAAGTAGGCTTGATTTTGCATGTTAAGGGAGTGGGAATTTGTGGTGCTATTTTGCTTATTTATTTGTTTTCCTGATCCAACAGATGTGGCTACTTGTTCTGACTTTATCAAGGTTTTCCTGAGACTATGCACTTTCGTACCAAAAAGAAAAAGGAAAGAAGCATGAATAAAGAATCAAGAACCATGAAGGACTTGAGATTTTAACCTACTTACAAAGCAATGCATTAGCCTCCCACAGTCTAATGAGTCCTGGTAGAAGAAATGAGACTCCTGGGTCAGAGACAAAGGACAATTTATTGCTCAGAGCAAGAGCAATAATCAGAGCATCCATTTGTGCCAGTTTCCTAAGCCCGGGTTCCTAGAGTGTACTATCAAGAGGGTAAATGATGCCTGTTTATGCCATGCGCTCTACTGCAGGAGACGGACCCTCGGCATAGAGATTCTGTCTTCTGTAACAGGAAGTCCATTTACCTGGACTTTCTTCCCAATGGAGATATCTTTTTTTATCATCATCATCTTCTTCTTCTTCTTCTTCATCTTTACATAGTTGTATAAAGGAGTTGCCAAGTAAGAAAGCAGTCTATGAATTCAATGTATCTGGATCCCTTTCAACATTATACTCAATAATAAACAAGCTTGTCCATGACTCCAGAGGGAAGTACTTAATCTTTTTTATATATATTTTCCCCCAAGGCTGTTAATTATACAAACATCTTTGAGATAGAGTTTATAACAAAGGCAGTCAGTGCTGCTCAGAGATGTACAGAAATGGAAGAGGTACATACAGTGCTCTCTCCAAACATAGAGCTCCTGCAATGCGTCAGACACTGGGAAGAATTCTAATTCTCTCAATCCACAAGCTCTTATAGAGTACCTACTGCATTCTGTGGGACATAAGTGCCCATGAAAAGGTAATGTATTTTAAGGAATTTCTAAGCTATGAAATGACCAGGGGGGGAGCCTTGCCTTAGGCAATCCCTAATCTACTTTCTGACTCCACAGAATGACCTATAATATAAACATACTCAAATATTTTATGGTCTCGTGGCTCAGCCCTACGTCAATACCAAACTTGACTTACCTCATAGCTGACATATCTTCATAGGATTTCTCCAATAGGAATATTCATTCATTTCCGATACTGGTGATCAATATAGATTGATCTTTTAGCTGTCAATGAGTCAGAGTACTAAAATTTCAGGCACCGGATTTTCTTTGCAGAGTAACTTCTTTCTGCCTTAAATGGACTTTCCTGAGATCTTTTCACTTTGTGATAGGCCAAAGGGAGAAAAAAACTCCAACATTATCTCAATTATCAAATTAAATAATGCCTAAGAACATGAAGAAATGTTAAGCCAAATTGCTTTCCATAGATTACTTTGTAACTTAAACCAACATCCATTTTGCTTTCCTGGGTTTTCGTATGATAAATATATATATATATATATATATATATATGTATATATATATATATATATATGGTGTATTGTCTCATGAATAATAAAATGCTGTTGCTAACCATTTTAACATGATTTGTGTAATAAAATTTTCCATAAAAAAGAGGACTTTCTTTCATCAACTATTTGAGTGCATAAATATTCAATGCATTCAGGTAAGCAGAAAGAGCCAACTCTTTTCCTTTCCAGCTTTAAAAAAAAAAATGTTTGGTGCTCTGCAACCTCCAGTGGTGCGTAGTGAGCTACTTTGTCTTCATTTGTCTAATGACAAGCTTGCTCATTTGTATATATGTGTTGTCTTTCAATTCAGCACCGTCTTTTGAGGGCTCAGATGACCCCATGCACCAGGAGCTCCATGCAGGTGGCCCATGCTCTTCCTGTGACTTCTTTTACTATTATAGCCTCATGAGACACAAGTCACTAAATTACCCATTTAAAGTGTACGACTTAATCCTTTATGCATATTCATGGACTCAAGTGATTATTGCCACAATGAAATTTAGAACATTTCCATTCTGCCCCAAAACCATCAGAAGTGGCTCCTACCAACCCCTTGCCTTAGGCAATCCCTAATCTACTTTCTGACTCCATAGAATGAGCTATAATATAAACATACTCAAATATTTTATGGTCTCGTGGCTAAGCCCCACGTCAATACCAAACTTGATTCCTTTTAATGGCTGCGTTATATTCCGTTGCATGAATATATCACGTGGTCTGTCCATTCTCCAAGTGATGAACATTTGCATTGATTCCAATCAGAGGCTCTTCTGTACAACACTGTTAGGAATATTTGTGCATAAGTTTTTCTATGGACATTTTCCAATTCATTGGCAAGGTTACTAGGAAGAGATAATTTGATTCTAATTGAACCTTTGGAGGAACTATCAGTCTGTTTTCCAAAGAGGCTACATCGTTTTCCGTTCTGCACATTTTCCAGCAGAGTGCCTTGAACTCTGGGACTGGGAGCTGTGCCTAAACTCCTTTTTCTCAAGGCTAGCATTCCATTATTTGAGCTCTTCCTGCCCAGGCTGGTCTCAAACCACAATCCTCAGATCTCAGCTTCCGGAGTAGCAAGGTTTAGAGGCATGAGCCACTGGCACCCGGCTCCAATTTCTCTTTTAGTTATATTTTGTTTGAAGTGTAATCTCACTGTAATTTTTATTTACATACTTCTGATGTAAAATGAACTTGGGCATCCTTTTGTTTGATTACTGGCCATATTTATATGTTCTGTAGAGAAATATTAATTTAAGTTATAATTGCGATTTGCCTTTCTATTATGTAATTATGAGTTCATTATATTCTGGATGCAAGTCCTCCTCAGATACGTGATTAAAATTTTCATTCCGTCCTTTGACTTTTCATCCTTTTCTTGGTTTTATTCTTTTTAGTACATGTTTTTAATTTAAATGAAATCCAATTAACCTATCTTTTCTTTCTCCTGTTAGTTGAGGTTTAGCTACCAAATCAGAAGTTCCTGTTCCAAAATCATGTACTTACCCTTTTCTTCTCTGAATTTTATGTTTTTATCTCCTACATCTAGTTCTAAGTCCATCATGCAGTCTTGACCATGGTCCTACTTGCTTTGCCTGCCGTTGTTCCTCTGGTTTCAGAAAGTGTATTTCCCAACAGATTGATACATTTTTATTTCTTTTCTTATAGAAATTAATGGCACCTTCCTGAAATTTTTCTGTGTAAATCAAAACCATTCCAATGGAATATAAATTCGCTTGATGAGTGCTCAGAATGAGGCATGTAAAGATATTTGGCAGGGGAAACAGAAGTTAAACTTATAGCAATTCCTGACATAACACAGTTGTCAGCAATGATATCCAATTTATTTTTACTTCTTGTTTCTATTAGTGCTTACTTACAAAGCCACGAATTATTACAATCTTGAAGATAGATGAGGAGTCACTACTCCCTTAACCTTTCAGTAAATTTCCTTGTATTCATTTACTTCACAGTCAATGCTCTTCCCCCAAGATTTCTGTTAATCCTGCAACCACTGGTATCTACCTGACCATCCCTGTAGGATCTATGCATGGTCCTTGAACTCTACCCAGCCTACCCAACACACAGTCTGTCTTAGTTTCTTCTCACACACCAAGCTTTTGCCACACCTTTAGATTTGCCTCTGTTCGAAAGTTCATAATGGACAGTCATAATGGGGTATTTGCTGATTATTTGTTTTACTCAGGATTTGGGGTTGGTTGTTTGTTTTAGTTTGGTGCGGAGGAGTGAAGCCAAGATTTGATGCATTCCACCACTGAGCTACACTCAGCCAAAACAGTGTTCTTTATCATCAATCAAAGGCCTATCATTTCGTTGTGGTTAAATATTTCTCTTTGTACTGAAGGAAGAAGTGATGGCCATCGTCTGAAGGGAGGGGGCTGGTCATCCATGGGTCAATGTGACATTTAGTTTAGCTTAATAATGAAGCTCGGAAAAAAATTAGGTCAATAATTTAAAACAAGAAAGGAAGGGATCTTGTTGCTAGTTTTCTCCTGGCTTCTTCTGTTTGTCTTCAGGCAGAGGAATGGTAGATGATATTTCAAAAACACAGACAAGCCCACCACCCTGTGCAGTGTCTTTGCTGGAACCAACCAGCTGAATCACTAGAAAACAGATTTCTTCTGCTTTGTGCAATACTTCCCAAACAGGAACCCTACTTTGTGGTGGTCAATTGGTCTTGAGTGATTGGTTCTCTAGGGTGATATTGCTTGTGTTCTCTGCTTGAAAGTCAGTATTGTGTTCCATCTATCTCACTGTGGAAAATGGCAAAAGTGGTGGATGTTACGGCAGGGTGGACATGCTGGTCAAACCCGGCTGTCTGCCCTGGGTCCCTTCAGAGCTCTTCTAAGGGAGACTGGATGAACAGAGGAGATTTGTTTCAAACACTTCGCACACCAATAGCTAGCTAGGTAGGGATGAAGATAGGAACGAGGTTATGGGCCCCCAGACAGCTTATCAGAGAGCTTGTGTTAGCCAATTAGAAATTACACACCTTAAACTTCAAAAAAATGCAGAGCCATAAACGTTATCTTAAGAGTGATTTGAAGAAACTTTCTAGTCTCTGAAGAGAAAACCCTCATTAGACCTTATATTTATTTACATCCAGTATTATATTATCAAGATAAAGAAAACTAATGCTCAGAAATCATGTTTTTTATAGCAAAAATACAAGTCTCTCAAAATACATGAGGGAAGATTATGAGCAAATATAGTATAGCACTTTTATAGCAACTGTGTTAGGTTTCATTTATATAGAGTGACAAATTTTCAATGCAAGATCTATATTTCTTTTCCTTCCCTCCCCCCTTTTTGACTTATGACTTTCACTTATTAAGGGAAAAGAGCCAATAAATTACAAAATGAAATTAGAATGGTTAGGAGAGATGAAAACAAATAAGATTTCATTTAATAGCCATGTTTTACATTTGAATAAAAGTCCACCTTAAAGTACAGCATATGTTAAAATTAGAAGAAAGGCAAATTTGCTCTACTCTTATGGAGGAAGCAATGTATGTGCCCACAGAAGGGACTATTTAGTTAACTCCCACAGAACATTCGCTCACTGTTAGAATTCACATAGCATTTCCTTATTGTCAAATCTCACATGGACTAGATTGAATTGTAAATTTTGACATATAAGAGTTTTGAGGCAAACCAAAGAGTTTAACCATGGTTGTTACCATCATTAAAAAATCTTAGAAGTTTCAGATAATCCAAAACATTCTGTACAAGTGAACAGAAAGAAAAATAATATTTCTTACTCAGAAAAAAACCACACCACCTGATCTTCAAGTTACAAAATCACCGGACACTTGCAGGAAACTTTCTCTCCATCTCTGAAATGATGAAAAGAGATCAAAGAATTTCTTTCATATTTTTTACACAGTTTCATAGAAAACATTGATTTTTTTTTCTTTTGTCTCAGTCCTAGGTCTTGAACTCAAGGCCTGCTGCTGTCCATGAGCTTTTGTGCTTGAAGCTAGTGCTCTACCACTTGAGCCACAGCTCCACTTCTGGAATTTTTAGGTAGTTTAGTGGAGATAAGAACTGCACAGCAGGGTTCTGGGTGCTAGTGGCTCATACCTATAGTCCTAGTTGCTCAGGAGGCTTAAATCTGAGGATTACAATTCAAAGCCATCCCTGGCAGGAAAAGTCTGTGAGACTCTTTTTTTTTTGGGGGGGGGGGAGAGGGGTCCAGTCGCAGGGCCTGAACTCTGGGCCTGGGCGCTGTCCCTCAGCTCTTCAGCTCAAGGTTAGCGCTCTACCACTTGAGCCACAGCACCACTTCCGGCTTTTTTTTCTTTTTGCTTATGTGGTGCTGGGGAATCGAACCCAGGGCCTCATGCATGCAAAGCAAGTGCTCTACCACTGAGCCACCTTCCCAGCCCCTGTGAGATTCTTATCTTCACCTAACCACCAGAAAACCAGAAAACTTTCCTGCCTAGACTGGCTCCAAATCACGATCCTCAGATATCAGCCTCCTGAGTAGCTAGGATTCCTGGCATGAGCCATCAGTGCCTAGCTAAAAGCGTTGATTTTATCACAAAACTTCTATTTTCTATTATTAACTCAAAACACCACTGCCTGCTCTGCACACACACACACACACACACACACACACACAATATCAAGCTTCTTTTTTTAAAGTTTTAAAGACTGGATCAACATTTACATCTTGAAATTGCAGTTGATGAACTCACAGCCTAACAAATCTTAATACAACCATGTCTAAGCTGGGTCCCGACGTTTAATCCTTGACTCACACCTCTGCCTGTCTTGGAAGACGGACTTCACTTTCTTAAAGACCACTGAAGTAAAGCACCATGCACAGTGCCAGCACATACTGTGACTGGGACGGTGCTGTGGATTTGGTTTGAGTGTCTCCCACGAGGTTGCAGAATTTAATACCCATTTAGAAGCACTTGAGGAGGTTTGGGAGGTGCTTAGAATTAGATCATGACATCAGGGGGGAGCTCCCATCATTGAGTCTTTATAAAGGACAGACAAACACACACACACACCTGTTCCCATTCTCTGGTGCTGCTTTGGAATTCTGCCAGCAAAAGGAGCCTCTGAACCTTGCAGCAGAACTGTGAGCCACACCAAAGCTCTTTTCTTTAAAACTTGCCCACTCTGAAGTACTTAAAGCCAAAAGCAGGCAAATGAAGTTCTTAATCAATTATTAAACAATTGATCATTGCTATTAAGGTCCAGATAACTTAGGGACTAGATTCATCTTTATTTCTCTTTGCACAGAGAATCTCCTTTTGCCATAAAAAAAAAAAAAAAAAAAAAAGTCTGGCTCCAATGGTTCACACCCATAATCCTGGAGGCTGAGATCTGAAGATCACAGTTCGAAGCCAGCCAGGGCAGGAAACTTCATAAGACTCTTACCTCCAATCAACCACAAAAAAGGGCAGAAGTGGTGGTGTGGTTCAAGTGGGAGAGCACTAGCCTTGATCACAAACTTTCAGGGACAGTGCCCAGGCCTTCAGCTCAAGCCCCCACCACCACCACGGAGAGGTGTTTTTTGGTACTGAGATGTGAGCTCAAGGCCTGTGCTTGCTAATCAGAACCTGTACCCCTTGAGCCATGGCCCCAATCCAGGTCTTCTCTTTTCTAGGATGATTCTGCTATTTGACATTCTTTTTTTTGCCAGGCCTGGGGCTTGACCTCAGGGCCTGAGCATTGTCCCTGAGCTTCTTTTGCTCAAGGCTAGTGTTCTACCACTTGAGCTACAGCACCACTTCTGGCTTTTTCTGTTTCTGTGGTACTGAGGAATCGAACCCAGGGCTTCATGAATGCGAGGCAAGCACTCTACCACCGAGCCACCTTCCCAGCCCTGATTCTGCTATTTGATTCCACTGGGGGTGGAGAATGTCCTGCAGCAGCCACCCCGGGGTCTCCGGCCTCACTGCCCAGAGCTGCATTGACTAAGTTCAAAAATATTCCGTGGAGATGGCCGGAAATAACTAATTCCTTTGTATTCACAATGTACTATCACAGCTGCTCCAGCGTGTTATCAGTCTGATTCTTCGTGTCTTCCTGTGTCTCATGTGTAAACTAAACTTCATCACAGATCGACTGGTGCAGGAAAGCACAGAAAACAGCGAAGATGTCATCTCGAGTGCCAGGTTTGTCTGCGGATGGGGAGACACCGCACCTGCGAGCGTGAGCGTCAGCAGGCAACAGCCAGTCGGGAGCCGGGGCACGGTGGCCCACGGAGCTCAGCCCGTCGGGAGCCGGGGCATGGTGGCCCACGGAGGTGAGCCAGTCGAGAGCGGGGGCACAGTGGCCCACGGAGCTCGGCCCGTCGGGAGCCGGGGCACGGTGGCCCACGGAGCTCGGCCCGTCGGGAGCCGGGGCGTGGTGGCCCACGGAGCTCACCACGGGCAGGATAAGCCGCAGCGCTAGGCCTTGCCTGACAAGGGAAGGATGCAGAACTAGGGACAAAGTAGTAACCGACTGGCAGCACGACCTCATTCAACAAAATGGAGACCACCAGCCCGACGGCCTGGGGGGGGGGGGGGCTTCCAGGTCCCCATTCTTTCTCTCCACGTTGGCACCACGTCGGCGCCATGTCGGTGCCATGTCCACGTCACATCTGCGCCACGTCTGCACCACGTCTGCGCCACGTCTGCTCCATGTCTGCGTCACGTCTGCGCCACGTCTGCTCCATGTCTGCGTCACGTCTGTGCCACGTCGGCGCCACGTCCGCGTCACGTCGGCGCCATGTCTGCACCACGTCTACGTCACATCTGCGCCACGTCTACATCACATCTGCGCCTCGCCTGCGTCACACCACGTGTGCGCCACGTCGGCGTCGCGTCTGCGCCAGCTGGCCCCCTCCTCCGGCCTGCGGCGTGTGTCTGGATCCCTCCCTTGCCGGACCCCGGCCGTCCGCTCGCGCGGGCGTCCTGGCCGCACTCTCTCAGCCTTCGCCCCGCGTCCCTGGGTGGAGGTCCCGGCCCGGACTGAGCCGGCCCCGCGGGTCCCGCCCCCTCCCCGGGACTCGGGGCTCGGGCAGGGGATGCGGGGCCGGGGTCACACGCGCGGGCCGGTGCGCACGCGCGGGCGTAGGGGGACGGAGGGGCGGGGAGGAGGGCAGCTCGCCCTTCCCGACTTCCGCACAGCCGCCGCCCGCGCCCACGCCGACACGCGAGAGGACGTCCAGGCGGGAGCAGGACCAAGGCCCTGAGGCTCGCGGGATCCTGCTTCCATGACGGAATGCGGGGCAGCCTCTCGGTTGTGACTTTCTCTCTTTTTTTTTTTTCTGTCGTGCAAAGGAGTGATCTACACGTGCTTGATGATGATGGTGATGATGATGATGACGATGATGATGACGATGATGATGATGGTGATGATGGTGGTGATGATGGAAATAAGACTCACATTTTTTTTTATATATATTTCTTCAGGGACCTTTTCCCCCCAAAGAAATGGATGTTGAAAGCCCAGTGCCATCTCCTGCCCCTGCCAAGACGATACATGTATTTTTTGTCCACACACTTTACTTTGCTCTTTGTCCTCAAGTGTGTGCTGGTCTGCTCGATGTAAAAAGGATGCCACTTTTAGGGGACACGTGGCTCAAGTGGTAGAGCACCAGCCTTGAGAAGGGGGAAAAAAAAGCGTGACATCGTTTTATGAATTTGTGTTTGTGTTGCTAATGTAAGTGGAATACTTTTTCCAGACCTTAATGAGCCACATCTTTGTGCCTTTATTACCCAAAGATTCTACTTAATGATTCCTATTGTCAATTTTAAATAAAAGATGTCAGCACAACCCTATACAAGCAGATGGTTACATTGGCAGCATCCAATTCCTGGATATTTTTTTCCCCTGTGCTAAAGGAAAGTGATTTCAAGGGGGTCATGACTCTGCTTTTCCACTAGAGGGAGGTATTAGCTCACCTTTTCTCTGGCACTCGGCACAATTTTTTTTTTTTAACCAGGACAGATAGATCACTCAGAAACGTACTCACAGAGAGAGTTGAATATGTTTTGTGCGAATATTGTGAAGAACTTTAACTTTTCCAATTTTTGTAACAGTAGTTGCTGCAGATATAAAAACTGTCAGATGAACAGACCAGTGCTAACACTTTGTTTTAAAGCTTGTCCTTTATAAATTTAGAAACAAGAAAGTTAAGTGGGTGTATGCACTACATTGTTACTTCAAAACATTGTTATCATCTTTTCTTTATGTCATCATAGGAAAATGCATAAAAGGAGTTTTGAGCTTCCTATGAAAAATCTTTGTTAGCTTGATTATTACATCAAAGTCCTTAGATTAGCTTTTTTTAGGGTAAAGTTTCCAAGAAAAATTTGTAATTAAGTCTTTATTAACCATTGGTACAAACTGAGGAAAAGAAATTGAATTCTGGAAAAACCTCTATTTAATATATTTAGTTATTTCTGTGACTGTATTGGACTTGAACTCAGTACTTCCTGCTCACTAGAACTTTTTTTGCTCACAACTGTTGTTCTACCACTTGAGCCACACATCCACTTCTGGCTTTTTTTTTCTGGTTACTTGTGAGTGAGTGTCTCAGATTTGCCTGCCACACATTAAACTCTGGCTGGAGAGGAGAGAACAGAGCACACGGGACCCGGATAAAAACAGGACGACCATTGGGCAGCTCTTGGAATGAACTGGCTGAGAAACTGCCCAGATTTGATCTGGGGTGACAGCAGCCAAGGGAGGCGTTAGGGAACAGAGGCCATTTACTGTGCTACTCAATGGGTCGTTGCTTCGGGGAGACAAGCATTCAGAGGAAAATGTCTGCAAATACAGATTCTCAGCAAGAGAAGAAAACAAGTCTGAAAATCTATCCTGATGCTTTCGATGCTTAGGGATCAGGAACTTGGATATCAGCAAGGCAGGCTGAAACTGTGTTCAGCAAGAAGGGAAGCAAAGTAATGAACTAACTGGAAGCCAACAGCTCTGAGAGGCTGAGTGACCCATTATTCCAAAGATGACCCTAACATTCACAGGATGATGACCTTGACAAGAGCAAGGTTTGTGGCCAGGTGGGGAGGCCACTAGTTTGATCTTAGAGTAACAGAGATTAAATAGTAATACCAGACACTGCAATGATAAAGGAATTTGGGCACCTAGAAATGGAGGGAAATGGAGCCATGGCTAGCAGGGGACTGGAAGTCTCAAGAAGATGGGAGAACTCAGCATGAGGCAATCAAGGTGGAGACTTCTGGAGACCTCGTCCTTGAAGGCTAAGGGGTGGATCAAGGTAGAAGGAACCACGTGGAGTACAAGGCTCAGGGCCTGGGCTGGGAGGAGTAGGTGGTGCAGTTGGGAGGACTAGAAGGCTATTGGCTAGAATCAAGGCTTTATCCCCATCGCTAAGAGAATCTGTTTCAAGTGTTCTCGCCACAAATAAGTGAGTGTGGAAGGCAGCACACGTATGTTTTTCCACTGAGCTGAATTACCCATTCCACAATGCATGCATACACACCTCTATACGAACGCCCACAAACACCTACAACTTTGTCAATTTTTCTTAATAAATAGCATAAAATGAATGTAATACTCTTACGGAGGCATCCTTACTGAATTGAGATTAAAAAAAAAATTTTTTGGCTAATTTGATTCATTTCAAATGATCTTTGTAGTTGAGTTTTGGTTTTATTTCTATCTTTAAAAATATTAGGGGCTGGGAAGGTGGCTCAGTGGTAGAGTGCTTGCCTTGCATGCATGAGGCCCTGGGTTCAATTCCTCAGCACCGCATAAGCAAAAAGAAAAATGCCGGAAGTGGCGCTGTGGCTCAAGTGGTAGAGCACTAGCCTTGAGCTGAAGAGCTGAGGGACAGCCCCAGGCCCAGAGTTCAGGCCACATAACCGTGTGTGTGTGTGTGTGTGTGTGTGTGTGTGTGTGTGTGTGTGTGTGTGTGTGTGTGTATCCAGAGGATGATGTTTTGTGCATTAAAAAGAAAAGAAAGAACAATATGGGAGACGACTTTTACTATGTGGATGACCCTTTACTCAGGATTTTGGGGGAAATGTGCCTTATGGGAGGCGTGTATGACTCAGTGCTATAACTAATCCTCTTCCTCCTCCTCCCCCTCCCCTTCCTCCCTTCTCCTTCCTCCTCCTCCTTCTCTTCCTCCTGTCGAGCACTCAGTCACCTGGCTCTCTACTGTCCACAGACCCTCAGACCACCGTCCAGTGCCATCCACAGCTCCCATGGTCCCCAGGCTGCCTGCATCAGCTCCACCGGGAGGAATCCCAATGGGAACAAGGAAGTCGCTGGCCTCTCCCTCTGCAGGGACAGTCACAGGAGACCCTCCCACCAGGACGAACATGATCCTGCAGTCAGGCACTGAGGCCCTCACCTGTACGCACCCCTAACCCCTCAGGAGGCTGAGATCTGGAGCAGCACGGTTCTGTTAGCCCAGGAAGAAAAGTCTGTGAGATTCTGCTGCCAAATAACCAGCAAGAAGCCAAGCTGCAGGCATGGCGCAAGTGGTAGACGGCCAGCTGAGCAAGCTAGTGCAAGATCCTGAGTTCAAACACTGGAGGAAGAGGAGGAGGGGGAGAAGGAGGAGGAAGGAGGAGGGAGGAGAAGGAAGGAGGAGGGAAGAGGAGGAGGAGAGAGAAGAAGGAGAAAGGAGGAGGGAGCAGGGGAAGGAGGAAGAGGCAGGAGGAGGGGAGAACATTGAAACAAAACCTGTGGTGACAAAGGAGAGAGGTGGGGTGAGAATGACTGGGGTATGTTTTATACTCACGTGGCTGGTCCCGGTGAAGCCCTCATTGTCAGTGCTGAGATCTTCACTGAACCATCTTGGTGCCGGCGGGTAGTGAGCCACGCTTCACTGTGCTGCGTCACCCTCAGCTTCCTGTAGGAATCATCCCAACGCTGAGGTCATTTCTGGCCCAACAATCACTTTTCAAGGTCACAGAACAGGAGGAAGAGGCGCGAGTCCACTGCTATTGGTTATTTCCGGAGAGAAAACGTCTTTCTGCCTATCAGTTGGGCCTCAGGGAAAAGCTGGAGACTCTGTCTAGAGCTTCTTATTAAAATGTCTCAGGTAGACGCCAGGTGATTGATTCAGTGGGCATAACGACCATTAAAGGCACTGTTATTTTCTTAGGTGGTACTGAGGTTTGAACTCAAGTCCTTGTGATTGCTAGGCAGGCGCTCCACCACTTGAACCACACTCCTAGCCCTCGGTGCTTTGATTATTTTTCAGGTAGACTCACAAAGTTTCCCCAGGCCAGTCTCAGCCTGCTCCTCTCCTCCTTACAACCTCTGATAGATCTGGAGCGCAGGCCAGCGCCACCTCACCCAGCCAGCCTCCAGCCACGGGACTCCTCGTTTCCACCTTCCAGGGAATTGAGATGATAGGTGTGAGCCACCTTACCAGGCCACAGGCATTGTTTTCCGTTTTCATTCCTAAGTAACATAAAGTTTATTCCATTAATTTGACAAAATACCTACTCTATTTTGGTCTTAGCGGATACTTTTTGATACATATTTAACAGTTGGTCTACTACCTATGACTTGGATCTACAGTCAATAAGAACAGGTCTCTGCTCTGGCATCTTTGTAGTGATGATGACATGAGGGATTTCCAGAAATGTATGTGAAGAAGAGCCCTGCAAGTCGGTATGAACAGAGCTGAACTGTGTGTCAGTGACTCAGGCTTCTGTAAACCTCAAAGCGCAGCTCCTCGGAAACTTAGCACAACCAACCAGGATAGAGAGCATTTTTAGGAAAGTCACTGCTGTTTAGGAACTAGAACATGTTGGGTCATTGTCCTTTTATTCCAAAATTGACGTTTTTAAAATAAATAGGAGGCATGCTGTTTCTCTATAAAGTCGTGATATGACTTTGATTTGCTTGTGTTTTAATATTCTTATCAGGAAAATCTTCTGCATTTCCTTATCTATCTAATTGCACACACACATACACACACACACACACACATACACACACACGCAGTCTGCATATGTAGACACACACATATCCACTCACACAGACTCACACAGTCATATGCATCTTCAAATATGCATATGTGTGTGGACTCATACTCAGTGTATATGCACGCATATGTATGAACATATATGCATATGTGTGCAGACCCAAATGCATGTGTTAACACACATGCACACATGCAGCTCATGCACATGTGCAAAGTCCCATATGTGAGTGCACATGCGCATGCACACACAATAGACATGTACATGTGCACATAATCAGATGCACACACATGCACACACAAACCAGACTGTGAAACAGAGAGAAGACTGTATCTTATCTATCTATCTATGTCTGTTGTGGGGCTTGAACTCAGGGCCTGGGCACCTGAGCTCTTTTGCTCAAGGCTAGCTCTCTACCACTTGAGCCAAAGCACCATCTGGCTTTTTCTGAGCAGTTTACTGGAGATAAAAGCCTCACTGACTTTCCTGCCTGGGCTGGCTTTGAACCACAATCTTCAGAACTCATCCTTCTGTGTAGTTAGGATTACAAGCATGAACCATCAGCACCCAATAGGTATCTTAATCTTTTAATGTTCCATGATTCTCACTCCGACATTAATAGATACTTGGTAAATATTTGTCAAGATGATATAACATTAATCTTAATAATTAATTTTTATTTTTTGTATGAACAAAATAAAGCTGACAAATAATGAGAATGACAAGAAATAGCTTTTAAAAAGAGAAAACATTTCTAAACAAAATATCTAAAGGACTCTACACGGTAAGTCTTACAGTACACGATATGGCGTGCCAACTCACTTTCATTGTTGCCATCAGTTCTATTATTATATGGAGGTTCAGCAGAAAGTTTGCTGATAAGCCAATACACTGTTTCCAGAGTTTTCAATGGCCTATTCAAAACCTGAAGCTGTCTTGACAAGAGGTCTATCAAAGAGACTGATGACTGTGCGTCAGAGTAAATTCGCACTGGATGGGCTTTATCACCTTTCTATTTAGTCCTCACCACTGAAGACTCCCAGTGACAAGGGTGAATTTAATTGTCACCAAGTTGCAGAAAACATGGTGCTCCTTCTACATTCTCCCACTTTCCCTTCCAGGGCAATTTCTTTGCTTAAATAGAGAAATGAACTCACATCTGGAGTGAAGATAAAGGATTGCAGCTTCAATAAAGCAGAGTAACTAGAAGAGAAAGAGAGAAAAGAGCACGAGAGAGGGAGGGAAAGGTAGCAAAGAGGACCCACCCCAGTGGCTCCTGCCTGTAATCCTAGCTACTCAGGAAACTGAGATCTGAGGATCAAGGTTCAAAGTCAACCCAGGCAAACAAATCAGACTCTTATCTCCAATTAACCAGCAAAAAGCTAGCTGTGGAGGTGTGGCTCAAGTGGTAGAGCACCCACCTTGAGTGGAAAAGCCAAGAGAGCCCAAGTACTGCCACCCAAGAAGTAGAATGAGGAAGAAGAAAAGGAGGGTGGCTCTCATCTGTCATCCTAGCTACTCAAGAGGCTGAGATCTGAGGATCACGGTTCAAAGCCAGCCCCAGCAGGAAAGACCATGAGACTATTTCCCAAAAAGACACCAGAAAACCAGAAGTGGCTCTGTGGCTCAAGTGGTAGAGCAAGCACCACAAGCTGAAGAGCACAGGGACAGCGCCCAGGCCTAGAGTTCAAGACTCACGATGGAAAAAGAGACGAGGAGGAGGAGGAGGAGGAGGAGGAGGAGGAGGAGGAGGAGGGGGAGGGGGAGGGGGAGGGGGAGGGGGAGGGGGAGGAGGGGGAGGAGGGGGAGGAGGGGGAGGAGGGGGAGGAGGGGGAGGAGGGGGAGGAGGAGGAGGAGGAGGAGGAGGAGGAGGAGGAGGAGGAAACGAGAAAAAGAAGACCTTCAGAATTTTACCCTCAAAGTCTCAATTTGGTTGTTTTTTTTTGGGGGGGAGGGGTCCGGTCGTGGGGCCTGAACTCTGGGCCTGGGCACTGTCCCTCAGCTCTTCAGCTCAAGGCTAGCACTCTACCACTTGAGCCACAGCACCACTTCCGGCTTTTTTCTTTTTGCTTATGTGGTGCTGAAGAATCGAACCCAGGGTCTCAGGCATGCAAGGCAAGCGCTCTACCACTGAGCCACCTTCCCAGCCCCCAAAGTCTCAATTTCTTCACCAGGTCTCTGGTACAGACCCCAATTTAGGGTTTACTCCTCTACATTCAAGTTCTTGAGAGTCGAATAGGGAGTATGTCCCTTCCTGTCAGGACTGGATAATTAAACCAAAGCTGGTTCCAGCTTTAACCATCTCCCAGGTCAACACTCAAAGAAAGCTGTTGTTGAGTGTCACTTTTCTGGGCCTACAAATTTTAAAAAAATGATTTCTTTCCAAAAGCTCATAAATAAAAGTGATGAAATGTCATGTTTTTTTTCTTTCTCTTCATTCAATTCTCAAGTTTCTCAACATGTTTTGTTTTCCTTTACCTTCTTTATTTCTTGTATTGTTCAATGAAATATTTATTGGACTCTATACTAAATTACATACTCTGCTCAAAAAAATAGAATAAGAATGTAGTGTCTCTTACCTCAGAGAAATGAGCTAAGGAAAATGAGTGAACAGGACACAGCCCTGACAAACAGCCCACACGTGGAAAATTGCTAACTAGCATTTGTGCAGTGGCAGAATGAACTAAGCACTTTCTACAACTTATAAATGCCAGCAAAGCTGACAGATAGAGACCCATGAGGGTTCCATTGGTTAGAAAACTGAATTAACTAGAAAACTCTCCACAAGAAGAGAGTTGCCTAAACGCAAAAGAAAGAAATGAAGGATGAACAAACTCCGCAGTGGTTCTCACCGGACAGTGTTGAAAATGAACTATACAACTTGTGGGTAGAGATGGGAGGGGGAAAACTGGGAGAGACCGAAGCAAAAGAAAGGTAAACTTAAGGTGGGCACTGGTGGCTCATGTCTGTAATCCTAGCTACTCAGAAGGCTGAGGATCAGAGTTCGTGGCCAGCCCAGACAGGAAAGTCTGAGACTCTTATCTCCGATTAACCACCAGAAAACTGGAAGTAGTGCTGTGGCTCAACGTGGTAGAGCACTAGCCTTGAGCAAAAGAGCTCAGGGACAGAGCACAGGCCTCAAGTTCAAGCCCCATGACCGAGAGAGAGAGACAGAGAGACAGACAGAGACAGAGACAGAGAGGTGTTCTTTACCTGACTTATGCAATGGTAACCCCCTGTACCTCACTTTTATAATAACAATTTTGAAAATACAAGATATATAAACTCGGGGGGGGGGGGGGAATGGAGGTGATATTCAATGCACGTGTATGAAAATGGAACCAGGTAACTTGAGAGGGTAGGATGGGAGAATGAGCAAGGGGTGACATTACACCCATGAACTGACACCCTTTGTACAACTGAAGGTATTTTTAGGGGAAAAATACTTCACCAAATTCTCAAGCATCACACAAAGATGAACATTAAAATAGTCTCTGCTTTACCTGTCAAGTTCAGTAGAAGAGGAAGAGCACAAGGGCTCACCAGCAAGTCCTTGCTTATGTTCGGACCCTAGAAGACCTTGATATGTGTAAGCAAGAAGATTCACTTAAAAATATTGATGTCGCCGGGCGCTGGTGGCTCACGCCTGTAATCCTAGCTACTCAGGAGGCTGAGATCTGAGGATCGCGGTTCAAAGCCAGCCCGGGCAGGAGAGACCGTGAGACTCTTATCTCCAATAAACCACCAGAAAACCGGAAGTGGCGCTGTAGCTCAAGTGGTAGAGCGCTCGCCTTGAGCTGAAGAGCTGAGGGACAGCGCCCAGGCCCAGAGTTCAAGCCCCATGACCGACAAAAAAAAAAAAAAAAAAAAATATTGATGTCACTGTCCCCGCTTTGTAAACTATTAAGAAAGCAAAATGGCCCATGCTGTGGATATGGGTGATATGGGCAGCTATGAAGTTGAGAAATGGCACAAAAAAAGCTCTCTATGAGCTTCCCATGATCACATGTTCACTCCTGGTGACTAAACTTCAGCAATATAAAAAAACTGGTAAATGAATAAATAAATATAAATATAAATAAAACATAGCTTGTTCTGAAAGCCTTGTAGGTCTTGGTTTATGAAGAATTTTGCAAACATAGAAATGTCCACAAGGGGGTGGTATAAGGCCATCTCGCGGGCGAGGCCTGACTTCAAAACATTGGGCTGCTCTCTTCTGTAACTCTCAGAGCCACAGTTCACTCCAAAAATAATATTCCAGGAATTGATTTTAAGGCTGACAGAAATTTCTGAGGCTGCCAAACCTTCCCATAACAACCACAGCTAACCATCTGATGAGGGAAGGAAACCATTGGTGTGACCCCATAGGCAAATGCTTTGGCTTCTTTTTTTTTTTTTTTTTTTTTTTTTTTTGAAAGTGCTTCCTTCTTAATTATGCTTTGGCTTCTTAAGCCTGGCCTGAATGAGACAGAGATCCTGTCTCCGACTTTACAACTGCTTCACAGTAGAATCAACCTGTTTTCAAGATGATTTCAGGTCAAACTAATGACTGTACCTCCAGGGTAACTCAAGGTGTGGATACGGCTGGCTTGGATAACAGCTATTTGATGTATACTTTTGTCCCACATGAATCCTGCTCTGCTTTCCAGCCTTAGGAACAGCTCTCTCTGTATACTGCCTGAGACTTCATGATCTTATACAGTATCCTAGCTACGATTCAATATTTGCATAAGTTTTTTTTCTCATTTGTTTCTCTCAAGAACTAATTCTGAAAGCGCTTTGTAATACTATCATTCTGAGTTCTTGGTTTACAAGAAGTCATTTTTTGCCACCAGTCCTCCAAAATGAGACACTGAACTTTCTTTTGGACTATTCCAGACGGACAGCCCTCAGACGCAAGTCAAATCTAAAGCTTCCTGGAGGAATGTGAATCCACAGGCATGAATTGTTTCCAGCTGTGGGTTTTTCATTAGGAATATTTAAAATTTACCCAGGGACTGGTGGCTCACACTTGTAACCCTAGCTACTCAGGAGGCTGAGATCTGAGGATCAGGATTCAAAGCCAGCCCAGGCAAGAAAGTCTGTGACACTTTTATCTCCAATTAATGACCCAAAAAGCCAGAAGTGGAGCTATGATTCAAGTGGTAGAGTTCTAACCTTGAGCAATAAAGCTCAGGGACAGTACCCAGTCCCTAAGTTAGAGCGCCAGTCACTCAGTCAATAAAAGAAAATAAAAAGAGCCTGGTGCCAATGGCTCACACCTGTAATCCTAGCCACTCAGAAGGCTGAGATCTGAGGATCATGGTTCAAAGCCAGCCCAGGCAGGAAAGTCCATGAGACTCTTATCTCCAATTAACCACTAGAAAACCGGAAGTGGTGCTGTGGCTCAAGTGGTAGAGCACTAGCCTTGAGCTGAAGAGCTGAGGGACAACGCCCAGGCCCAGAGTTCAAGCCCCACAACTGACAAAAAGAAAAAGAAAAAAGAAAAGAATATTTAAAATCTACAACTTCAGATTTGTCTTGAGAATACAAATGTAGGGTGGAAGGGATGTCAGGATACAGCAACTGGGTGTCATTAAGAATAGCCTCTTCCCCAGTTCCGAAATTTCTTTGGAAAGCAAATATGTACATTTGATACCTGAAAAATTTGAATGTGCAAATATTGACTCAGTAAATAGATGAGCCCAGGTTAAGCATGGAATGTGATTTGTGTGTGTATATGGTTTCTTTTACCCCTCAGGGATTGGCCTCTTATGACTC
Organism: Dipodomys spectabilis; assembly: GCF_019054845.1. Lineage (NCBI taxonomy): Eukaryota > Metazoa > Chordata > Mammalia > Rodentia > Heteromyidae > Dipodomys > Dipodomys spectabilis. The sequence continues at coordinate 14,304,847 of NW_024870727.1, forward strand.
TGACTAAAGGTTGTGGTTTTTTCCTACTGAGGAATGAATTTTCTAGAATGAGATATCTTCCTACCCTTGTTTGCAGAAAATGTAGCATTGGGGTGAAAGTTTGCATAAGGTTTTTATTTTCATTTTTATTTTTTTGTTGGTCCTGGGGCTTGAACTCTGGGCTTGGGGGCTATCCCTCAGCTCTTCAGCTCAAGGCGAGTGCTCTACCACTTGAGCCACAGCGTCACTTATAGTTTTTTTGGAGTGTTTTTTTGTTTTGTTTGTTTTGTTTTGTTTTTGTTTTTTGTTGTTCATGGGGCTTGAACTCTGGGCTTGGGCGCTGTCCTTGTGCTCTTCAGCTCAAGGAGAGCGCTCTACGGCTTGAGCCACAGCGCCACTTCTGGTTTTCTAATGGTTTATTGGAGATAAGAGTCTCACAGACTTTCCTGATGGGGCTGGCTTTGAACGGCTATCCTCAGATCTCAGCCTCCTGAGTAGCTAGGATTACAGGCAGGAGCCACTGGTGCCTGGCTTTCTGAAGTGTTTATTGGAGTTTATTGGAGATAAGAGTCTCATGGACTTTCCTGCCTGGGCTGGCTTTGAGCTGTGATCCTCAGATCTCAGCCCCCTAGTAGCTAGGGTTACAGGCGTGAGCCACAGAAGCCTGGTTTTATTTCATTTATTAAGGAAGTTCTTAAGCAGCAATGAGAGGGTGGAAGGAGGTAGAGGAAAGGTGCAGGGAAGAGTTTCCATCTGTATCTAAGGACAATGGCCTGACAGCAGCAGCCTCACAGCTTTGGGTATAGCAGCTCTGTCTGGGCCCTGGGATAAAACATCAACGCGGATGCTCTTCTGGTGGGAATCCACAACAGCTTTGAGGACAGGTCTGGTACAGATCCCAGCTGTGGGCCTGGGGTTCGCAAACCCTTTTCCAGAACAGGGGAAAAGAAGCAGTACCATCATGTCCTTCTTCACTTCAGCTTAGTGTACACATACACTCAAAAACAACGACCAGACTTTCTCAGATCCCTACATGTGTGTTAGGAGCACCACTGAGTCACACACCTCTAGCACTTTCTTAGCACAGGTTATTGTGGAAAAAGGTTCCCCTCTCCCTTCCCCTCTATCCATGCCAGCATCAGGGACCCTCCTATCCCCACACCCTGTGCCCCTCAGTCCCCCTGCTCACCACAGGGCCCCTGGGCATCCATCTCAGAGGAGCAAGGGCCATCTTGAACAGTAAATTCCAGCACACACCTGATGGCAACCCCACCCCATGCATACACAGAAATGAGATCACACGACTCGTTTGTCACGCAGGTCGACTTTGGTGCTGGTGGTTTCATAGACAAGCCCAGACAGGTTGGTTTAGTGAGAGCAAGAATGGTTTTCAGGCCAAGGAGAACAGTTCCACTGGATTCAAAAGGTTGGAAAGCACCGAGAATGGCTCTGGGGGGACAAGGACTAGAATGGCCGGAGAGGGATGGAGTCCGTGTCACCTGCAGCGCAGGAGCACAGGGTCTGAAAGCAGAATAAACAGCTGTGTGGAAGAACTAGATGTCAGCAGGTTAAAGCCAAAGTGCCCATTGGACTGCTCTGTGTTAGCTGTCCACAAAGCAGGCATCCTCTCAGGCACAGAAGGATGCTCTCTGAACACTACAAGAGTGAAAAGCAGTGGAGTTGCTAGGCCAAAGACAAAGCAGAAACCAGAAACCAAGTGAAGTGGTTGTCCCGAAGTTTCTTTTCTTACAGGGTCCAGGCAGAGCATCTCCTTAATCAGGCTCAGGTTGACCAGGCCTCTTTGGAGTAGTTGCTAGAAATCCCCGTGTATTTTAGAAAAGTGGCCCTGTTGCTAAGTTCAGTCTGATTGGGGGGGAGGGGCAGGTAGAGTGAAAGACAGCATTCCAGCCTATCGAGACCAAGGGCAAGCACTCAGCCCAACACAACGGCCTCCTGTACGTTCTATCAAAAAACTGGAAGGCTGGTACAATCCCCAGAAGGAAAATCACCAGGGCTCAAGCTACAGAAAAACAAGGGAATTCAGAAGGATGAAGACCTCTCAAAAGATGAAGTTAACATACAGAAAGACAGAAAATAAACTGATGCAATAAAGGTAAGGCTTCAAATTTAGGCTCCAGGTTTGGCAGTGCTATCGGGGAACAAATAATTTGATTTGATTTCAATCTCTTCCAAAAGCCAAACCGTCATAAGGTTCTGCAAAAGAGTTCTACATTCTCTGGTTGTCCATTCAGCAAGCATTTATTCAGTATACCCCGATATTCTAGAGTTAAAGAACGAGAAACAAGTAGATAAAGTCCAGAAAAAAAATTCATCAAGCCAGGTGCCAGTGGCTCACACCTGTAATCCTAGCTATTCAGGAGGCTGAGATCAGAGGATCATGGTTCAAAGCCAGCAGGGGCAAGAAAATTCATGAGACTCTTATCACTAATTAGCCACCAGAAAACTGGAAATGATGCTGTGGGTCAAGTGGTAGAGCGCTAGCCTTAAGCTGAAGAGCTCAGGGACAGAACCCAAGCCCAGAGTTCAAGCCCCATGACTGACAAAAAAAAAAAAAAAATCATCAATTAGTTTTTGTTGTTGTTTGTCAGTACTGGGGCTTGAACTCAGGGTCTGAGCACTGTCCCTGAGAGTTTTCACTCATAGCTGGTGCTCTACCATTTGAGTCACAGCTCCAATTCCACCTTTTTGGTAGTTAATCGGAGATAAGAGTCTTGGGGACTTTCTTGCCTGGGCTGACTTCAAACTAAGATCCTCAGATCTTAGCCTCTTGAGTAGCTAAGATTACAGGCGTGAGCCACCAGCACCCAGCCCTTCATCAACGCGTTTTATAACATATAAATAGCTATTTATTAAGAACCATTACTCTGTTTTTATAATGGTACTCGCCTTGTACCAGTTATTAAGCAGTGATCTTTATGTAATAAATGCGTGCTAATAGGTATGCTACCCCTGGTCACTGTGGAGATCTGAATATTTATGAACCTCTCATTTCCAGCTGCCTATCAAAGAGAACACACAGATTAAAAGAGCAGCAATCGTAATGCAGGAATTCCAGGCACAGCAGTGACCAGACACAGGTCTTTCTCCTCTCTGATAAAAGTCTTCTTCCCCAATATCTCTTGATAGAATTCTGACACCAGCAGGAGAGTGAGGCCAGATGGTGTGTGTGCTCAGAACGACAGGTAACAGGGGATGGAGATCTGGAGCATCTATTTTAGGTGGAGATTTGAAATGATTTAGATTTGATCTCGTTACATTGACGCAGTAGAACATGCATCTGGTCCTATCTCTTTTGTATCTTAAATAGGGGGACTGAAAATAAATCTAGGGGTAGGGTATTTGGGAACTCTCGGGAGAGTCAGGTTAAGGGAGGAGGAGGTAAATCTGTGCACTCTGATGCAATCCCAGGAAGAGCTTGGAAAGCGCTGAGCCCTGGCTCAAGGCTGCTCGTACCTCTGCATGAAATGAGCGATTGGGAAGCACTTGGATGAGACTCCAGTCATCATTTCCACACATCAGGACAGTTGGTTTTTTTAAAATTCCTTTCCATTCCCCCTCCACGACCTTTTAGAGGAACTTATGTGTGCTTTGTAATTCTTGAGTACCAGATGTAAATACAACAGCTCTCTGACATCAAAGAAAGAGCCATGAACTGAAGGGAGCCCAGCCCAGCCCGGCTGTGTGAGGTCCCGTGCAGAAGGACATAGCCAAGCCCCAAGCTGCCCGCCTGAACATCCTCCCACCACCTCTGCCACACCTGTGAGCAGCTCCCCGCTCCCCTCAGCTCAAAGGCTTTTAAAGGACTCAGTAGCCCCAATTTTTGGCCCTTCTGATGTCTGTGTAAATCCTGACAGAAAGTGAGCCATCCTTATAGTAACCATAGATAAATCTAGACTTCAGAGTGGTTTTGGATCTCTTCAATTCACAGGACAAAAAAAAAAAAAAAAATCCAATTCAAGCCATCTGCCTTTTTTGCTGATAAGGATGATGGGTTGAAAGGAGGCAATATAACATTATTCCTACTAGCAGGCACTTTGCTTTCCCCTTGTCTAGAGACATAGCTTTGGCCTTCCCACCATTTTCCTTGAAAAGCTTACCAGCTTGTCAACAATTCTTATTTTAGATAAGGACTTGAAAATGAGCAAAAGCAGTCATTATAATCGATGTACATTATATAACAATGGAGCCAGGTAGCTTGAGGGGACAGGCAGAGTTGGGAGAGAGGAGGGAGAAAGACAGAAAGAGTAACATTGACAAGATGCATTGAACTCATAACCTGATTGGGGAATTGTAATCTCTTTGTATAACTACAGATGATGATGACGATGATGATGATGATGATGATGATGATGATGATGGTGGTGGTGGTGGTGGTGGTGGTAGTGATGGTGGTAGTGAACTCAGGCCAGGCCCGGCCGGTATAGGGAACTCTATTTGACACAACCATAAGTGGTTTACCGTGACCACAGGGCAAGGACCAAGACATTTTTCAAGTACTTCCCATCTCCACTCCAATTACTCAAATTCTACCTTGATAGAGCAACCTCCCTAACCTTGAGTTGAAAAAAATAAAAAGCCTTTTTTTTTCCTGTCTGAAGACTTTGCGAGCTATGTTAGCATAGACACAGATCATAATCAAAATATATCTGCAGCACCTGGGCTTCTACAGAGCTTGCCATGACTCTAACCGGAAAACTGAAGAGCTATCGTTACTACGCTTCAAACATGGTAGAGCACAAACGGGAAGTTTGGTAATTTTGTCTCTTCCTTTATAATCAGCAAACCAAGATCATAATGCATTTTAAGAATTAAATGTAAACAAATAAAAGCCAAGAAATGAAAACAACACTTTTTTTTTTGTTGTTGTTGGTCAGTCATGGGGCTTGAACTCAGGGCCTGGGCACTGTCCCTAAGCTCTTTTGCTCAAGGCTAAAACTCTACCATGTTGAGCCACAGCTCCACTTACCTTATTTGAGTGGTTAATTGGAGGTAAGAGCTTCACGGGGACTTTTTCTGTCTGGGGCTGGTTCTTAGCCACTATCCTCATATCTCAGCCTCCTGAATAGCTAGAATTTCAGGCATGAGCCACTGGTGTCTGATGCTTTTTCTGCTCAAAACTGGCATTCTTCCACTTGAGTTGTATCTCTACTTTCAGCTTTTTGCCAGTTAATCTGACAGAAGAGTCTCTAGACTGTTTTACCCAGGCTGACTTCAAATCATGATGCTGGGATTACAGGCATGATGAGCCCTCAGCATCTGGCAAGAATCCAGCACTCTTATGTCCAACTTATTTATTTATTTTTTTGGTCGGTTGTGGGGCTTGAACTCTGAGCTTAGGCGCTGTACTCTGAGCTTGGGCGCTGTCCTTGCGCTCTTCAGCTCAAGGTGAGCACTCTACGGCTTGAGCCACAGCACCACTTCCGGTTTTCTAGTGGTTTATTGGAGATAAGAGTCTCATGGACTTTCCTGCTAGGCTAGCTTTGAACCTCAATCCTCAGATCTCAGCCTCCTAAGTAGCTAGGATTACAGGCATGAGCCACCAGCGCCCAGCTACATCCAACTTATTTAACTCACTGATATAGTAAGCACTAAAGAAAACATTCATAAGTCATCTTCAGTGTTTAGCTAATGCACTTGGTGGTGATCTTTTGGATTCTTTTTTAAAAATTGGAAACCTGAAAATGAAAGAAATAAAATACTGTAATAATGGTCTTGAGACAGACCAGAAGAAATACTCTGATCACTACTCTGACCACTATAAGTTGCAGACAGCAGGGTTTTTACTGAATAATCCACCTTCTAGATAATTCTCTGGTGCCATTCTCCCAATCACCATCCCTTTACCGCACCCCCTCTTCCTATAACCTAGCCTTGGCTCTTCAACTCCAGAGTGAGATGAAAGGCGGGCATTTCTTCCACACACCCAGGCAGAGTAGGTGTGTACACAGGCACGCAGCTCTGTGCAGAGCCAGCAACTTACTAGCAGTCCATAGAAATGTGTGCTGGGTGCCCACAGTTTGTTTGTTTGTTTTTTGGGTCCGGTCGTGGGGCCTGAACTCTGGGCCTGGGAGCTGTCCCTAGCTCTTCAGCTCAAGGCTAGCGCTCTACCATTTGAGCCACAGCACCACTTCTTGCTTTTTCTGCTTATGTGATGCTGAGAAATCGAACCCAGAGCCTCATGCATGCAAGGCAAGTGCTCTACCACTGAGCCACCTTCCCAGCCCCCATAGTTTCTTTAAATTTAAAAAAAAAAAGTGACATTGGCAATGTGTCAAGCATCTTTTAATTGCATTTTCATGATATTTAAGTAGTTGCACACGGGGGTTCTCATTCAGCAAATCGGTTTACAAACTGATCAATGTCATGCATTTCATTCCCTCCTCCCTCCAACCCACCCCCTCCCCTCCATTTTCCTAGCAGCCTGGAATACACACTGCACATTATGACTACATTCGCCTCCAGCCTCCTGCATTCATCTTCTACCCCCTCCATTTCACTTCTTCCCACGCTTCTTTCAAGCACCCGTTGCCTGGTATTCATTCTGTTGGAGGATGCGTTTCTTTTCCTAAGTAATTAGGTCATTTTAACTCTCCCCTGCAAATAACATACTTCGTAGGCCAAAAGCCAAATGACTTCAGAGACCCAAGGCTGCACACCAGAACCATGGCCAAACGCTTCCCTTCACTTCCACACACCTGAGACAGAGCAGCAGGTGCGGAGTCCCAGGCGGGCAGGTGGTATGGGAAGGAGAGGAAGAGTGCAGTAAACGCTAGCTCCAGACAGAATACCATGCTGTGCATTTACAGAAGACACAGAGGTGGAGCAACATGGTAAGAAGGGAGAGAATTCCCTCCCCACTCCCCCAGGTTCTAGGCCAAAGAAGAAAAGGAAGCCAGACACAGTGTTTCTGCCTGTAATCCTAGCTACGCAGAAGAATGTAAACCATCCATCTCAACCAAGCAGATGTTGGGTGTGGTGGCACGCATTTTCCTATCTCCAAATGCCAGAGACCACCCCCCCCCTTCCCTCCTCTCCCTCCTTCCCCCTCCACCCAGCAGCACCGACCACCTTGGTTTTTGCTTTGCACTGTCCAGAGTCAAAGACTGCAGATCGAAGAGAAGCACTCCGACCCTGAAGAGACTCAAGCTACAGACAGCCCTTTCTGGACTAACTTGCTTAAACTTCAGAGAGATAAAACAGCTTCCCGGCCCACGAGGTAAACTGGAGAAGATGGGGAGGAGAAAGATGAGAAATCTGCTCCAGTGTATTTGGCCTTGCTCTGTACCTATTCGACCATTTTCTCTTATGCCTTTGCCATGTCATTCTCCTCTTCTTTCTCGCTTGCTTCTTTCCTTTCCCCGTCTTCTTTTTTTGTATGGTGTAATTATTTAATGCCTGGAGCTTTAATAATGTTTAAACTCATGTATCCCATAAATATCCCAGTTCCTTTCTTTTCTTGCCTTTTTTTTTTGGGGGGGGGGTGCAGTTACCCTTGATGTTTCCAATTACTACATTTAAATATGTGTTGTTTTTGTTTGGTTTCTTTGGTTTGGGGTTTTGCAGAGGGGTAGCATGGAAGCTTGGAGCTCTGGGTCTTGAGCTTGCTAGGCAAGCGCTCTAAGTACCTGAGCCAAGACCCCAATCTTTTTTGCTTTATTTCTCAGAGAAGAGCTCATACTTTTGCCCAGAAACTCTCTGACTTCCATCTTCCTACCTATAGCATAGGAGTAGCTGGGATCAAAGACGTGCAATGCTACGCCCAACTATTTGCGACAATGGGAGAGGGGGGTCTCTCACTTTTTGCCTGGTTTGGCATGGAACTGCAGTCCTCCATCTCAACCTCTTGAGAGGATGGGATTACAAGAATGAGCCACCATGCTCAGCCCTTCTGGTTTGCTTCTGAATGGTTGTTTTTGTTACTGTGTCCGCTTTCTCACCACTGAGTGGTAGTAGAAATCATAATCTCAAGAGAAGGATGCCCTTATAAAATACATAATATAATACAATATGAAAACAAAAAAGTTGAAGAATATCCATTCCAACAGATGCCAAATGACAATGCAGGAACACAAGAAAGAAATATGAAGAAGCAATATGACTACTCCAAAAGCTGATAGTCTTCAGTAACTAGATCCAAAGATAGCGCCATGGTTGACTTGCCCATGAATTCAGAAGTATGGTTTCCCTCTTTTTTTTTTTTTTTGTCGGTCATGGGGCCTGAACTCTGGGCCTGGGTGCTGTCCCTCTGCTCTTCAGCTCAAAGCTAGAGCTCTACCACTTGAGCCACAGCTCCACTTCTGATTTTCTAGTGGTTAATTGGAGTTAAGAGTCTCACAGACTTTCTTGCCCGGCCTGGCTTTGAACCATAATCCTCAGATCTCAGCCTCCTGACCGGCTAGGATTATAGACGTGAGCCATTGGCACTAGGCTCTTTTTATTTTCTTTTATTGACTGATTGATTGTGCCATAGTGCCAATTCCGGCTGCTACTGCTTCCTCCTCCTCCTCCTCCTACTTCTCCTCCTCCTCCTTCTCCTCCTCCTCCTCCTTCTTTGTCAGTTTTGGGGCTTGAACTCTGGGCCTGGGCACTGTCCCTCAGCTCTTCAGCTCAAGGCTAATGCTCTACCACTTGAGCTACAGCGCCACTTCTGGCTTTTTCTTCTTATGTGGTGCTGAAGAATGAAACCCAGGGCCTGATGCATGCAAGGCAAGCGCTCTACTGCTGAGCCACCTTCCCAGCCCCCAGAAGCATGGTTTTCAATACAAACAATGACTCCCAAAATAAATGCAAACAAATAGATGAATGAAATTGACTTCTGTAGAAGTCAATTCAAGACCTATGCAAGAATTGGTGGGACACAGATGAGAAATTCAACAAGGCAAGAGATTCTGAAAAACAAAAGAAACAAATGGAAATATGGGTAGAGGAAAACTTTAGAATTAGAAATATCTTCACAAAAGATTTTCCAGAAAAATGAAGAACTATGGGGAAATTGTTCCTAATTCATTTCATTTTATGAATAAACTCTCACCAAGAAGAAATGAATTAGGTAGTATAAGACAATTTTTTTTTATTTAAGAAAGCTAGGCACCAGTGGCTCACACCTGTAATCCTACCTACTAAGGAGGCTGAGATCTGATGATCAAGGTTCAAAGCCAGCCCGGAAAGGACGTCCATGAGACTCTTATCTCCAATAAACCACCAAAAAACTGGAAGAGGTAGAGCACTGGCCTTGAGCTGAAGAGCTGAGGGACAGTACCCAGGCCCAGAGTTCAAACCCTTACAACCAACAAACCCTTACAACCACCACCACCAACAACAACAAAACTTGAGAGCCAAGTGAAGCGGCTTTCACATCTGCTGCTTATCAGTGATCAAATCCTGAACTTCTTCCTTTTCATTTCCTTGTTAGAAACATGAGGATCATAATAAAAATAAAAGACATACTTTCCCGGTATACTTATTAAGAGGAAAAAAATTGAGTGCACGTATGTGCGTGTGTGTGTGTGTGTGTGTGTGTGTGTGTGTGTGTGCATGTTCTGATTATAGTGTCTAGCACCTAGAAAAACACTCAATAAACATCAGTTTTTAAACAAGTGTCTAAAATTATACACTCTGCTGTCAGTATCTTTCTCTATGCCCAGAAGGAAAACTAGACACATAAATATGGAAATTGTAGAATACACTTAAAACTACTACATAAAATCAGTTCTGAGAGAAAATGTTTTCCAATGAAACCTCCAGACCTACTCATTGCTACATAAACATCAAGCGCATGAGTGCATGATTACTCATTTTAACATATTTTATCCCTTCCTACAGGACACCTCATTCCTCTAAAGTAACCATCCATGTTCACAGGTGCAATTATTCTTCCTCATACACACAAAGGGCCTGTGGCACATCGAACCCTCAACCGGCAAGTGGCTGGGCCTCAGCGCCAGTGGTGTCCATGTAACAGTGGAACGTATCACTTCATTTCCTCCAGATATCCAGGGCCTGGACTGCTCTCTCCTCCCCTTGACTCTGTTGGGAGCATGAGCAAAATCACATTCCCAGTTTTAGTGACCAAGCTAATCCTACAACTCCTGCTATCACCCAAGCTCAGTAGATGCAGCCACATACCCATCTGCTCACAGATGATAAACTTTTGTCCTATAACAATCTATACTTCAAATTACATTGCATACACATAAATAATATTTGGGAGGGGCAATACTGGAATTTGAACTCAAGGCCCTGTACTTGCTACGCAAGTGCTCTATTGCTTGAGCCACCCTTCCAATTCATAAAGTCCATGAGACTCTTATCTCCAATAAACTACTCAGAAAACGTCCGAAATGGTGCTGAGGCTCAAGTAGTAGAGTGCTAGCCTTGAGCACAAAGAGGCTCAGGGACAGTGCTCAGGCCCTGAGTTTAAGGCCCAGGACTGGCCAAAAATAAAAAGGCCACAGGCTCAAGATATGAGCCCATCATGACAGACCATCTCATAGAATTGCCTTTGTTCGGTCCAGTGGTTGACCCCAACGCCTCCAAAAGAGAGGTGAGATTCAGGATAATGGCTCAGGGAAGAGACAACATGAGCTTGGGAACGAAGCTGGTGCTCACCCGTCCACTCCCTCCTGCTAGAGCTTTATTGATCTAAGACAATGCCCTCAAACCTGAGTCTGAGGCAGAAGCACCCAGAGCCACATTCACATGCCACTCTGGAGTGTAATCCGGGAACCACTGTCTCCTTCTGATCACCCCTACTATGTCTGCCAAACGCCTCCAGCCACAGGAGAGATACTGCCTACTAGAGGCAGGAAGTTGTTATTTTATTTACTGATGACAGGGAAATACTACCAAATGTGAAGGGAAAGCATTTTTTTTTTAAACTAAGAGGAAGAGTGAATAAATGCAGTCACGGTATTCAGTAGACACGACATGGAAAATGAACTAATGCAACGTATAGGCAGAGGCAGGAGGGAAGCCAGGGAAAGAAAAGGAAAAAAGAAAAAAGTACTCATTACCTGACTTATGCAATGATAGCCCTTCTATACAACACCTTAATAATAACAATGTAATTATACTTTTGAAAAGGAATCGATCATTCCAACCCCTCAAAACAAAAAAGAAAATAAAATCAATTCCACTCTGGAACTGGTGGATCATTCCTGTAACCCTACTTCTTCAGGAGGCTGAAGTCTGAGGATTCTAATTAAAACCTATCCAGGCAGATACATCTAAGAGACTCTTATCTCCAGTTGACCAGTTGATAGCAAAAAAGACACAGGTAGAGGTGTGGTTCAAGTGGTAGAGCCCCAGCCTTGAGTGAAAAAGCTAAGTGAGAGGATGAGGCCCCAGTACCTGCACAAAAACAATAAATAAATGCATTCCAAACGTGCTTGCGTCTTAAAGAAAAACAACACAAGTAGCCATACTTCATTTTTTTAAAAAAAGTAAAAAGATAGACTCTAGTTTCTTTTCTATAACTACAAGAAAGCCCAGTCCACACCTGTCTGTGGCTGGTGTGTGAACCTCGTCAGAGGGAAGCTCAGTAGGACAGGTGCACAGTCAGTTCTGCACAAGACTGACAGCCCGAGCCTCAGGTGAGCTCACTTAGCGAGCAGCTCTCTGGCAGCAGCCCACCACCAGAGGCCCAGATCGGGGACTGCTTTATTATGCTGTCCCCTTCTCTAGACTCGCTTTCCATGGATGATTACGAATAAGCAAGGAAGCAGAGTGTCCGTGGCTCACGCCTACAATCCTAGCTACTCAGGAGGCTGAGATCTGAGGATCACGGTTCAAAACCAGCCCAGGCAGGAAAGTTCATGGGACTCTTGTCTCCAGAAAAAGCCCAGAGGTGGTGCTGTGGCTCAAATGATAGAGTGCTACCCTTGAGCAAGAAAAGTTCAAGGACAGCACTCAAGCCCTGAGTTCAAGTCCCAGGACTGGCACCGAAAACCAGAAAACTCATTTTCAACTTTCCCATTAAATAAGAGAGACAATGAGTAAGTTCTGAGCACCTGCTAGGTACAGGGCCCTGGGAAAGACATGTCCACATGCATGCATGCATCCACATGCATGTGTGTCCACATACATGCACATGCCCACGTGCATGCACCACAGTGTGTGTCATATCAGGGCAGCCTAGCTCTGTAGATAGCATTTGAAACCAACAATATGCTAACTTCATGTTACATTGAAATTAAATGATAACAACAGTCAGAGAAAGTTGAAAAGTGAGTATCTAATATGTAGCCCAGGGCTGCATACATGCAAACATTATATCAGAAGCACTGAAAGAAATAAGCATTGACTTTAGTAGACATGAGACACAAAACTAACTTCCCAGCCTAGCCAGAAATACTGACCTAACAAGAATGGACACTCTCGCTCTCATTTATTTCCCCATCCTTATGTATTTCTGCATTTTCTTACTCCCTCTCATGCCTGGTGGCCATAAGATAGAAATAAAGTCCCCAATCTAATAGTGTGTTGATTGGAAAATTTTAGGGTACCTTACCTTTATGTTCTTCAGTCCTGTTTAAAATATCAAGATTCAATAGTTCATTAAATTGCTTTTAGATCTGTTTCGTTGTATGTCTTTACTGAAGAAGACGTCTTATCTTTGGTAAGCACTTTTTTTTTTGGGGGGGGGGGCCGGTCGTGGGGCCTGAACTCTGGGCCTGGGAGTTGTCCCTCAGCTCTTCAGCTCAAGGCTAGCACTCTACCACTTGAGCCACAGCGCCACTTCTGGCTTTTTTCTTTTTGCTTATGTGGTGCTGAGGAGTCGAACTCAGGGCCTCAGGCATGCAAGGCAAGCGCTCTACCACTGAGCCACCTTCCCAGCCCTTTGGTAAGCACTCTTGAAGAGCATGACTTTTGCAGCCCTAGAGGAGGAACATCTGGCACCTGTCTAGGCACTCTGACAGGGTGTATCTAGGAACACACGTCCAGGGTGAAGCCAATCATTAGATTTTAAAGGGGGTGGGGGAGAAGAGCACTAAAAGAAAAATCCCAGTATAGAAAACGTAGAGTAAATCAAATATACTATTATAGAGATAGGAAGTGATTGATTCATAGGGCCATTATGTTATTTCAGCATAGAAGAATTAAAAGGGGGGGGGTAGAGAACAGTTTTTCTTCATCTAGGATATTTTTCAAAGGTAAAGAGAAATTTCCTCCCCAGTGTTCATTTAGGTTCAGCAGCTGAGCGACCTCTTTATTGCCTCTTCCTTTTGTCAGTACTGAGTTCAAAATCACCCAGAGGGCTTGAGGTTTGTCTCTCCCACCAATGCCTGCTAGGAGTTAAGGCTGATGAGGAGAAAAAGTCAGTCTCAGAGACAAAAGTCTCCGATGGGCCGACCCAGAGTCGTTGTGCTGCTGGCTGAAAACACCTGTCCTGCTGCAGACATCCAAGAACCAAAATGGCGCTCCAATCCCTCCCAGCTGTGGAGCCACCTTTGTGCCAGTACACAGTTTTGTTACTTGCTTATTCTCCTCAACACGAGGCACACCCCCTGGGTCTGTTCTCCTGGGACTTGAAAATATCCCTGAGTCCTCAGAAGGAACTCAAGTTTGGGCTTCCACTCTCACAGTCTTCCAAGCCCTCTGGAAAATTCTAACTATACCCCCGCCCCCCCAAAATAAAAACAAAACAAAACTGCTGTAGAAAAATAACTTCTACCCCCCCTGAAAATTACAAACTAGGATCTGGAATTAATCATGCACTATTCACTCACAGTTTAAAGAAAATGCCAAAGTAACATCTTACTCAAAATCCTACCGCAATTTTCCTGAGCCAGATCAATCATCTGATTCTTTTGTTTTCCTTCTGAACCATACAAGCCCTCTAATTTTGATTTAATTTCTCCTGGACTAAATTGGATTTCTACCATGGAAATCGAGCTTCACATCAAAGTTTTCCTTCCCACTATTTGCCACTTCTAAAAAAAAAAAAAAAATGTCCAGGTAGAAGTTAGAACTGTCGTGTCTCCTCTGCATAGACAAAATTGTCACTGTCAATTGGAGACAAAGATCGAATGAGATAAAAGCCAAGTGATTCAAACACGTTAAACTCCCAGGTGAAAACTGCCAGAGCCAATTAAAAACAAAAGCAAGACAAATGAAAAGCTTCTCTTGAAGATTATGTTGAAGCTCTTCTAAGCTACTGAAGAGGGGGAAGGAGGGAGATATTCCTCTTAGGCCAATCTAGGCAAAAGCAGGAGACCTTTTCTGAAAACTAAAACAAGGGGTGGGGGTGTGACTTCAAGTAGTAAGGAGATGGGCTCTGACTTCTAACTCAGCAGCCCCTAGTTTACCTCTAACTTAACTCACTCCTGAGCAATTGCCCATCCCACTTCACTCCCACTTTGGAAGTCCCCCATCCCACTCCTGAGAGAAGAGAGCTAGCCATCAGCTTTTCACGTGGCTCCCTGGGGCAAGAACTTTCTGAACGGCACGGTTTGTCTGTTTCAGTAGTTGGAGTGTTTCTGCTGCTCAGGAGACTCCACCATTCACCCACGTCAGACCCAAAACCCATAGATCAGCCCCGGCCCTTTCCTTCAAAGTGTCATGCCTTCATGGCTAGCATGTCTCTTACTTCCCCTTGTGTTTCCATCACTAAGAAATCGTCCCAGGCCTCCTTCCCCGAGGGGAAGGCGAGCTGTGCCATCACTACTATCTGCCCAGTGCAGCACACTCCTCTCTGTCCCTCTGCATGCCTTACTTTGGCAGTGACTGTGGCTGATGGCTGTTCTCACTAAACACTGGGCATGCTTACTCAGCCCGGCTTTCCACCCAGATACCCTAACTCCTGTTTACTCAGCAGGTACCTGGGTGTTCCATTCTCTGTGGAAAACAATCTTCCAGGGGGTGGGAGCACATTAAAGAGACAGGTCCCTCCTATAGAAATACAAATAGAAAAGAGGGGCTAAACACTTAGCTACAGCTTTAACTTCCTAAAGAGAGCCGGACCTTAACTCTAATGGGGCTGAGTGTCTCTAGGGTTGCCTGTGGGTAGCTGATCACTCTGCATTCTCTTTTCTAAGCACTATGCTAATTTTCAAAGTTTAAGAAACAAATACATCTCCTAAGGCAAATCCTTCTTTTAGAGCTGAAGGACCCGGATGAGGCAACAATACACATCTTTTATGTAATTCAATAAAAATCACTTATTTCCACTCTCTTTTTTTTATACTGTCTTCACGTCCTTAAAAGCTTTTAGAAATAATATATTACTAAAGGAAAATGATGGATTGCATTCTAACTTTTTTTATTTGACATTAACTGAGTATTTTGGGACTATGTAAATTAACCTCTTTGACCTTAATGTATTGTCTGTTCTTATTAAATGGGGTTAATGTTTATTCTTTTTTTTTAATGGCATACTAATATGATAAGGAAATGATACTGTGAACTTTCTGTGGATACAAAAGATTTTTTTTTTCAATTCACTTCAGAAAGCCAGTGGCTTACATCTGTAATCCTAGATACCCTGGAGGCTGAAATTTGAGGATCAGGTTTCAAAGTCAGCCTAAGTAGGAAAGTCCATGAGACCCTTCTCACCAATTAACCACAAAAAGCTAAAAAGTAGAGCAGTGCCTCCAGTGGTAGAGCACTTGCCTTGAGCACAAAAGCTCAGAGACAGCACCCAGGCCCAGAGTTCAAACTCCAAGACCAGCCAAAAGAAAAGTATAGAGATTGCCAATCACAACTGAGAGCACTAAGGAGACCCTCAGCTAGGGGGAGGAATGCAGAATTAACTGAAAAAAATTCCCAAACATGGCTAATTTTCATTCAGATTTGGGGCTTACACAATACTTAAACAAAAGAAATGCAACTTATGTTTCTTTGGGTCTGGCTTACTTGGCTTGAAGTGGACCCTGAGTTGGGGCCCAAGCTGGTATGATTCCATTTTGAGCTTTGCCTTTGTTTTAGGGATTTTAGACTCAATGGGCCTAGTTCCCAGAATGAAAAAAATGCATCTGGTTGAAAGAGGTAAGGAGCCCGATGGCCACCATTACAAGAAAGCAGGTGTTTGTCCCTGAGTGACTTTGCCCCTGAGTGACCTAGGGCTAAGAGTTTAAGTAAAACCATATAATGTTCTAACAGTTGTGCCCAGGTTGCAGGACCCCCACCAAGAAGACCACTGAGAGTCAGACTTTACAGCTGTTTTAAGGTTTTATTTAGACGGGCTGTACTGGGGCCTCGTCCTACACTCCAACACAGTGGAGCCTAGGAGGAGAGCCCCGAGCTAAAGATTTGCAGGGCTTATAAAGGCACACAACCAATCAGGTGTTTGTATTACCACCATGTGTTGCTCTGCTAAACAAGGAACAAGTGGTCACTGCCTCAAGACTTTAACCCTTCATTTCCCCCCCCCCCTTGACTTATGGTCCTGAGACACAATCTTGTGGCTCCAGCCCAAAACTAAACTCCAACAGCTCTCGATTTTGACTAGTCCTTCTCTGACCCTAGCCATGTTGTCTTTTGCTATTCCTGAATGGTCAATGTAAAAACAACACTCTTCTCCTGGGGCAGCACAAAGTTCCCCTTGTTGTACTGAGCGGCTCCCAGGAGTTCTGCAAATGATCAACAATACCAATAACAATCAGTCCACTTTTCTTTTCTTGAGGCGTACGAAGAGTGGTTGAGTAGGAAGCTTGGAGACTTCCCATGTTTCCCCAAGGTCGTCCAGGGCAAAGGGGTCAGCCAGTCTGGCGTGGGAGCAGTGGACCCAAGCAGCAATGCCATCCACCTTAAGGGCAGTGGGTGCAGCCAGTACCACCACATAAGGTCCCTTCCACCGTGGTTCCAGAGATCTCAAGTTGTGCCTTCGAACAAACACCCAGTCCCCTGGTTTAAACGAATGGGGTGTAGAAATAGAAGCAGAATCATATAATGCTCTAAGCTGGGGCCACACATTTTTGTGGACAAGCTGTAGATAGTCAAGTTTACATAGAAATTCAGTATCACTCAAATCAGCAAGCAATTCAGTCTGAAGGCTAGGGATAATGGGTGGAGGGTGTCCATACATTATTTCAAAAGGAGTAAAGCCAAGCTGATACTCTAAACAGGGCAAAAGGAAGGAGCAATACCCAGTCTGCGCCAGTCTCCAAGGCCAATTTAGTTAAGTTCTCTTTTAGAGTCCGATTCATTCTTTCTACCTGCCCTGAACTCTGGGGTCTATAAGCACGGTGCAATTTCCAGTCCGTTCCCAGTGCCACAGCTATTCCCTGACTTACTTTTGAGACGAAGGCCGGTCCATTGTCCAACCCTATAGTGGATGGGAAGCCATACCTGGGTAGGATTTCTTCCAGGATCTTAGCCACAACGTTTGCGGTCTCATGCTTTGTTGGGTAGGCTTCAACCCATCCTGAAAAGGTGTCTACAAAAACTAGCAAATATTTATATCCAAATTTTCCAGTTTTAATTTCTGTGAAGTCTACTTCCCAATACACATCTGGCCTATCTCCACGGAGGCAAGCTCCTTTTGTAACCGGTTGATTGGAGACATTGGTGAGCTGACAGGCTTTACAATTTTTAACAATGTCCTCAATGAGTTGATTTCCTTGCCTAATTTTTACTTCTGAGTGTCGGAGCAAGTCCTACATTCTTCAGGTTCCCATGTGAGAGACCCAATGGATTCTCTTAAGAATCTCCTTGCCCAATCTTTGTGGCAAGATAAGTTTCCCCTCACCAGTTTTCCACCAGTCTTTATTTCCTTCTCTGTCCAGGGGTTTATAGGTCATAGGAATTTTCTTTATCCACTCCAAGTCTTCTTGGGAGTACTGAGGCTCAGGAGGCAAAGCTTGTGGCCCTGGGTCTACTAGAGTCAGTACTTCACTCTGGGCTGGAGGGCCGCCTCCTTAGCTGCCTGATCGGCCAAGTTATTTCCATTGGTTATAGAATCAGATCCCTTTTGATGGCCAGGGCAGTGCATAATGGCAATATTTGCTGGTTCCCATAAGGCCCAGATGAGGCTTAAAATTTCTTGTTTGTTTTTAATAGTCTTTCCCTCAGCTGTCAGCAGCCCCCTCTCTTGGTAAATGGCTCCATGGACATGCACAGTGGCAAAAGCATACCGACGGTCCATGCAAATGTTTAGTCTCTTCCCTTTTCCCATTTGTAGGGCTTTTGTTAGTGCCACTAGTTCTGCTCTTTGTGTAGACATTCCCTGGGGAGTGCTTCTGCCTGCACTATCTCAGTGTCTGTGGTGACTGCTGCACCCATGTACCTTTTTCCATCTCGAATGAAACTGCTGCCACCTGTGAACCAGGTATGCTCAGCATGCAATAGTGGCGAGTCCAACAAGTCTGGCCTGAGACTATATACTTGGACCAGGATCTGCTCACAGTCATGCAGGGGCACTTCCAGATCTGGATCCGGCAGCAGAGTAGCTGGGTTTCCTTCCTTTCCTGTCTTTGCTCCTCTGTCTCTCTCTTATTGTAAACCTTTTCTGCCATGGCTACTAGATCCCTAATAGACTTTTCACCAAATCTGTCTAGAGCCTGCAATTTTCACTTTATGTCTGGTGCAGCTTGATTTATATAGGCAAACACAATCATCTGAGCCAACTCCTGGGTCTCAAGATCATACGGGGTATATTGACTAAAAGCTTCCATGAGCCGCTCAAGATATGCTGCTGGACTTTCACTTCCTCCCTGTCTAAAATCATAAACTTTGGACATATTAGTAGGTTGGCAAGCCGCCGCCTTGAGACTTGCCAACAGAGCCTGGCAATAGGCGAGGAGTCGCTACCTACCTTCAACCATATTGTAGTCTCATGTTGGTCGGATCTCAGGAAAATAGGCAGCGATCAGGGCAGGATCCATGATGGGCGCTCCTGTGGGGCCAGGGATATGTTTCCGGCCACCTCTCAGATATGGTCTCTCTCTTCGGTGGTTAAAAAAAAAACAAACAACCTGTAAAAGCTGACTACAATCATTCCAAGTGGGCTGATGAGTAAAGCGAATAGTTTCAAGCAAATGAATTAAATCCTGGGGTTTCTCAGAAAAGGGGACATTTTGGGTGCACTAATTGTATAGATTACTGGTAGAAAATGGCCAATATTGGAGTTGCTGTTGACAATCCGCATCCACAGGACCTACAGAGTGTAAGGGAAAAACAGCTGCATTAGAAG
This sequence comes from Dipodomys spectabilis, assembly GCF_019054845.1. Taxonomy (NCBI): domain Eukaryota; kingdom Metazoa; phylum Chordata; class Mammalia; order Rodentia; family Heteromyidae; genus Dipodomys; species Dipodomys spectabilis. Next base: position 14,323,976 of record NW_024870727.1, read on the forward strand.
GGGGGTTGATCCCATGGCGTTGTCGAGTGACTGGCCCCTCAGAAACTTTAAGGGCAGGTGCCCAGGGTTCGGCTACTGGTTCTATAGCTCCCTCCTCCTCTTGATCATTCTCAGGTTCTGCCAAAGGAACCTGGGAAGGGGAGTATGGGGGAGGAAACATTTCCTCTTCCAAGTTATCTCCCTGAAAAACTGGGGGTACAATTTTTTTCCTCTTAGTTTGTTTTTTTTGTAAGTCTAGGGGGCTAGATGGAGTGTTGCCCATGGTTTCCAGTCCCATCAGTCATACAGTCCAAAAAAAAAAAAAACCAATAAACAGTACAAACAAAACACACGCAGGCCTGACAGTTATGAAGTGGAGATCACCCGAATTGGTCCGCTGACTCCTATCACGGCGGGGTTCCACACCCACCCACGCCCCACAGCAGAAGGAGCGGACCCACAGTGGGCAAGTTGGGCCTCGGTTAGGAGGCCCTCTTGGTCAGTTCCGGCCCAACACCGAACCGACCCATGCCCCACAATTCTCACGGTGGGGTTCCAAGTACCCCCGGCCCACAATTCACACAGTGGGATTCTAAGGAACCCCCCTCACAAGAGAATCTGGGACTTCTCCCAGTTCCTCCAGGGTTGTCAACAACCCTTTACACAATACAAATCAGAGCAGCTGTCCTCACAAAGGAAAAAGGAAAGTACAAACAGACAATGACAGGACAAGACAAATTAACAAAGACAGCACTGTTTTACCTTTGGAGTCTTAGGTCTCGAGGGTCTTTGGGGGGATCCCGGATGAGCCCCCACTAGTATATTGTGCCCAGGTCATAGGACCCCCACCAAGAAGACCACTGAGAGTCAGACTTTACTGCTGTTTTAAGGTTTTATTTAGATGGGCTGTAGCTCGGGCCTCATCCTACACTCCAACACAGTGGAGCCTAGGAAGAGAGCCCTGAGCTAAAGATTTGCAGGGCTTATAAAGTCACACAACCAACTAGGTATTTGGATTACCACCATGTGTTGCTCTGCTAAACAAGCAACAAGTGGTCACTGCCTCAAGACTTTAACCCTTCACCAACCAACCAGTTCTTTAGAGCCCAGGGTGAAACCTGCCCTGCATACTGTTGGCCCAGGTGTGACTCATAACCATTTGTGGTCAAGCTATGGAACAAGGATATTTTTCTGTAAAGGTCAACCAATCATATTTGCCCAGCTTAGCTTGCTTTAAATGTTAACCAATCATGTAACTTCTTATGTAAAAGTTCCTTTAAGTTGTTTGTTCAATACTATAAAAACTGTGCTGATTCTATGCTTGGGGCCTCTTAGCATCACCAGTTACCAAGTGCGCGGAGGACCAAGCTCGAGCTTGCAATAAACAACTCTTTGCTATTTGCATTAATCGTGGTCTCTGGTAGTCTGTGAGGGGGCAACCTAACCCACCCTTAACAACCTAACCCACCCTTGATTGTTGAGTTAAAGACTGTCCCATAAAACAGATAGGTTGTAATCTGGCTCCAGCTGGCGACACTACTTGCTTATGATAAACCCTGCCTTTTGCACATGCTTATGGTAAACTCCGCCTTTTGCCCACCAAAAGGTAGGCCTCACCTTGCCCACTAAATTTGCATACCATTTTAAACCAAGTGATAGGCTGGTTTAAACAGCCATTACAAACTGTAACCTCATTGGCCACCTGTGTATGGTCTGGTATGACTATACAATCCTTTGTATGTTACAATCCCATTGGTCACCTGTGCATGACCAGGCTCAACCTCATGGATTTTGCCTTTAAAAACCAAAGAATAGGGGTCAGTCGGGGTTGCAGTATCACTCCTGAGCCTGTGCTGGGGTCCTGTCTGGTCAGTGTAGGAACCTTCTCAATAAAGTTGCTTGTTTGTTAACAACTTTGTTGCGTTGGGCTCTGTCACTCCAGACAACTAGGTGGTCTTCCTACTACAGCTTAATATAATTTTCTCCAAGTCTTTCCATTTCCTTACAAATGAGTGTCATTCTTTCTGATGGAAGCATAGAATTCCATTGTGTATATGTATCACATTTTCTTGATCCATTCGTCCACTGAATAAAAGACAAGAAATGACATTTAAACATGATCAATTCAACAGGATTCTAAACATTCACACAGTGAGAACAAAGGATATTCTTTTTTTCTTAATATATATTTTTATTGTAAAGATACCGTACAGAGGGGTTACAGTTCCATGAGCAAGGTAATGAGTTCATTTCCTATCGAGCATTGTTATTCCCTCCTTTATTTTTCCTCTACCATCCCTCTCTCCCTCCCCAACTCCTCCCTTTCCCACCCACCCCCAAAAGTTGTAAAGTTCGTTTTCAACATAGTGTCTCGTACATCTCATTGTTACAATGGGTCAACCTGTATCCTTATTTCAGCATTTGAACAAAGGATATTCTAAGGAGAGAATCACAAGGGCTCAATAGCTATGTGCATGTGATCTTATAAAATGTTTATTGAAATGGACTCCAAGAAATGGAAACAAGAATTTTTATTGTACTATTTCTGGTTCTTTTTCTTCTTTTTCTTTTTCTTTTCTCTTTTGACACTGTTTTTTTTTTAATTTCTGTACCTCTTGTCTTGAATATAAGTTTATCTGAATTGGGTAGAGGGGAACGGGAAGCACAGAAATGGTGGGACAAAGGGTGAACCAATTCAGCAGTGATACTAACACTATGGTAGAAATGAACTACATAATTTGTGGGGGAAGAGTTTGGGAGGGAAAAACTGGAAGAAAATAAGGAGGGGTGACACTGTTCAAAAAGAAATGTACTCATCATTTGACTTATATAACTGTAACCCCTCTGTACATTACCTTTAAAAAAAAATTTTTAAAGAAAGAAATGTAAACCTTTTATACTGCAAATGGCAAGATTCTGTTGAAAAAATCTGAAGCAAAATTCTGCAGCAAAAAGGAATGAAATAGGGGCTGGGATGGTGGCTCAGTGGTAGAGCGCTTGCCTTGCATGCCTGAGGCCCTGGGTTCGATTCCTCAGCACCACATAAGCAAAAAGAAAAAAGCCGAAAGTGGCGCTGAGGCTCAAGTGGTAGAACGCTAGCCTTGAGCTGAAAAGCTGAGGGACAGTGCCCAGGCCCAGAGTTCAGGCCCCACGACCAGACCCCCCCCCCCAAAAAAGGAATGAAATACTAATACCTTGCTACAGCATTAATTCATTTTGACAATATTATGCTAAGTGAACAAAATAATTCATCAAAGACTATTTATATAAAATGTCCAGAATAGACTAATAGACTAGGGGTGAGATTAGAGTGGAGAAATGGAAATGACTGCTAAAGAATTGCATTTCAGCACTTCTTCTAGAGGTCATGAGAATGTTCTAGAGTTAGGTACTGAGGAAGGTTGGAGAATTTGATGACCTTACTGAAAAGCTACTGCACTGTGGCTTCTGAGTGGATTGTATCAAATATTAATTAACTATATGGCAATAACTTGCTTTTTAAAAGAAATGCAACAAGTGAGAGAGTAGCAGCCATTTACAAAGTTGATGGTTAGCAGTGTGGTGGCATTCTGTTTTAATTTACAGAGGTCAGGACTTGTTGTCACCTGCCTGCTTTTAAAGTCTAAACCTGTTGGGAAGAACTTCTTAGGTAGTTATTGTCATGGGAGATGCTGTACCAAACCCTTAATCAAGCTGTGTGTAAATTCAAAATCCAGATCATTAGATCAGACCTGAAGACTGAGACAGAACTCTCCAGGGAGTTCTTATTTCTAGATGTGATGTGTTTGTTTGAATGAACGTTGTTTCTTTGTTTCAATCTTGACATATGAAACTTTCTTCCTTTCTTCCTTCCTTCCTTCCTTCCTTCCTTCCTTCCTTCCTTCCTTCCTTCCTTCCTTCCTTCCTTCCTTCCTTCCTTTTTCTTTCTTCTTTCTTTTTGTCGGTCATGGGGCTTGAACTCAGGACCCGGGTGCTATTCCTGAGCTGTTGTACTCAAGGTTAGTGCTCTACCACTTGAGCCACAGTGCCACTTCAGTTTTCTGGTGGTTCATTGGAGATAAGAGTCTCATGGACTTTTCTGCCCCGGGATTGGTATAAACCATAATCCTCAAATCTCAGCCTCCTGAGGAGCGAGGATTGTAGGTGTGGGACACCAGCACCTGCCATATATTTTTTTTTGGGGTCCAGTCGTGGGCCTGAACTCTGGGCCTGGGCACTGTCCCTCAGCTCTTCAGCTCAAGGCTAGCGCTCTATCACTTGAGCCACAGCGCCACTTCTGGCTTTTTTCTTTTTGCTTATGTGGTGCTGGGGAATCGAACCCAGGGCCTCAGGCATGCAAGGCAAGTGGTCTACCACTGAGCCACCTTCCCAGCCCCATATTTCTTATTTCTACTCCATGATGTGCACCCTCTGCATCTCCAAGACCAACTCTAACTTGAAAGTTTAACTTGACAAAAATTAAAAGGATACTTTTCCCATAAATGCCAAACTCTCTACAGAAAAAAATAAAAATGTCATAGCACCAGAGTAGCCATGAGTTGTCGTAGGCGATAGGAGTCAGGGAAAGGTGTCTGGCTGAAGATGAGCCAATTCACTCTACAGGAATGGCAGTGCTGGAGTGGGCTCCTCCCTTTCTCGTTAAGGAGCTATTCACTGCCACCCGAGGTTTGGTCCCCTGATGAAAGATAAGAAAAACAGTCATGGACGCTGATTGCTAAATCAAAAGCCACTGAAGAAGCAATAAATAATCTTCATAAAGGACAGATTGAGTGAGTCTGTTCTGGGAAGAGACCTGGTTCTATGTCAAAACCCAAAGAAAAATGATTGGATCATCAAAAAAAAGTAACCAATGGAGACTTAGTGTGCATTCTGTATGTTGAGAAATTTGTCAGTATCACAACTCTCATTCTCTCTCGCTCTTGCTCATGCTCTAAGGGGATTTTTTTTTTCTTTAAAGTCATTTCTACTTCCTAAACCTGAAGATTCTTTTTTTCAATTATTGTTTGAATAAGTCTTTCTCTGTATTCTTGATGGCCAGATACTGCCTTGGCTGCTTTCTATGAATTATTATCGTGAACTTTCAAAGCAATAATGGACACCTATGGGGCATAGAATATTCAGGGCCAAGCAGCCTCTGTGTGCCTTACACCTGTTACCTTGAGTAACTCGATGTATTTTGTGTCTTTTGTGGCAGATAAGATCATTGACACCCTAGAGAGGTTCACTAAAGGTTTTCTTGCAAGAGTTCACAGTTAAGTTGGAATTTAAATCTCGGAAGTCTGGCTCCAACACCTGTTGTCCCTTGTCTGAGAAAAATCACGGGGACATGACACGTGAATCGTTGGGGGAAAAATAACTCAAATGGACCCATCACAGTATTGTAGAGAATTATAAATGTAAGAATCTAACAGGCTCCAGTGTTCAGCTCTTAATGTTGTGCCACCTTAAAAGAGGTCAAATCGTTCTTATTCTTGGGTTACTGTCTTTTAAAATGAGGTAAAAGATTACACTGAAAAATCTGAAGAAAAGAACTTGTGAAACCCTTGGTAGTTCAAGTAACTCAAAGTCATTACTGCTAGTAATAGTAGTACCATGCTGTCTGTGTGTGTGTGTGTATGCGCGCATGTGAGCACATGCTCTTATGCATGCGCTCCTCCTAGGATTTGAACTCAGGCCTGGGTACTGTCCCTGAACTTCTGCTTTTGGCTTTTTGGTAGTTAATTTGAAGTCTCTCAGACTTTCCTTCCTGGCCTGGCTTCAAACCATGATCCTCATATCTTAGCCTCCTGAGGTTATAGATGTGAGCCACCAGTACCTGGCCATTTTTTTCTTTTTTCTTTCTTTGCTTTTTTTTTTTTTTTGAGAGAGAGAAAGGTCAATGAAATGGGTCCATACAAGTTTTCTGTTTTGTTCTTTGTAAAAACAGGACCATTTAGTAAATAAAATAAAAATTCTGTTGATAGGAGCTATAGCAATGGAGGATGCAGAATTATCTTTATGACAATCTAGCAATGAGAAGAAATGTTTTCCATTTTGTAGAGAAACAGAACTGCTCATTTATTCTAAGACAACAAGATAAATGTGAGATGCCTACTTTGGCCTCCTTTATGCTCACCCAGAGAAAACCAATGTGAGTTCCTTTAATTAATAAATATATCCAAGTAATTGATTCAGGATCCTAGGCTTAGCCACCATAAGGTTCAGTTTTATACATGAACAAACTGTAGCCCCAGACAACCAACCCATCCCCTGTTTCCTCCCTGTACATAGAAGTACAGTATGGCACCCCATCAGATGATGGATGGTAAAACAAAATGTGGGATGCACCAATGACAAAATATTACTCAGCCTTAAAAAAGGAAGGAAATAGAGACATATACTATAATGCAATACAGAAGAACTCTGATGACATTTGGATCAGGGAAATAAAGTGACCATAAAAAAAAAGACAAATAGAGTATGACTGCACTTATATGAGGGAATTTAAACAGTCACAATCATACAAGCAGATTATATATATATATGGGCAATTGTCTAGAGACAGAGGGAATGAGGAACAAGAGGTTGTATTCCATGGTTTGGAGTGTCAATGATACAAAGTAAAAGGAATTCATGGAGACAGTAATGATGGCTGAACTGCATTATGGATGTATTCAATGCATTAATGATAGCAGGGTAGGTTCTAATTTGTATGCACTAGACCCCCCATTTAAAAGTGGTATCATACAGCAAAATGAGACATGACAGCCTGGATAATTGGACATTAGTTTTACCATCGAAGATTAAAAATATCAATAACAATTTATATTGTGTAATTTATACTGGGAAAAAACAACTTTAGAGTCTGCAACCAGATGTGAGTGCTGAAGTTGTCATAATGCTATACAGCCATTAAAAGGATGCTTAAGCGACAAGGCAAAATGTAAAACTTTAGCATGAACTAAATTGTGGGGGAAAAAAGTAGTACACGAGATTATGAACAGCTATCTCTGAATGATAAAGGGATGAATGAGGGCTATCCTCTTTTAAGACATTTCTATTATTTTAAAATTTGGGATGTTACTTTAAAATCATAAAAATGTAAAAGTTACATCTTTAAATCCCAATAACAATTGAGTGGTGATATTATATATTCCAATATTGGTAGAGTTTTTCTGTTGTTTGCTTTGTTGTTTGTTGCTTTTATGTTGTTTTTATTGGAGGGGGGGTTGTTTTGGTCAGTTGTAGGGCTTGAACTCAGGGCTAGGGCGCTGTCCCTGAGCCTCTTTGTGCTCAAGGCTAGTGCTCTACCACTTGAGCCCCAGCGCCACTTCCAGTTTTTGAGTGGTTAATTGAAAAGTCTCACGAAGACTTTTCTGCCTGGGCTGGCTTCTAATTATAATCCTCAGATCTCAGCCTCCTCAGCAGCTAGAATTACAGGTGTGAGCCACTGGCACCCAGCAGGGACTATCACATTTTTAACACCTCAATTTGTCTTGGTTGAATAGTGAACAATTCCAGTTAGTTACTCATTAAGCATTTCTGTCAGTGACTGGGGAGGATAGATATTCCTAGGCAAGCAAGCAGGGAGGAATAAGGCAAAATGGAAACTAAAGATACAACTCTGGCCTCGCTGCAAAGTGCAACCTATTTGGGACAGAGGTTAAATGGAAATGCACGCATCATAGAACAGGCCCTCCCAGTCTGCGGTGGGCCCCAGGCCTTGCCACCCATGACTTCTTCATCGAATTAGCCATGCGCTTTCTCTGGTACCTCTCTGATGTGAGACCTGGAAGGGTTATGGGTCTGGAATAGCAGCTCCAGGTGCCCTGGGAGAGCTTTCGATTTCCCTGGTGCCCCCAAAACTTCAATTCTTTGGCCCAGTCTTCCATTATTTTCCCTGTCTGTTGCGGTGGCCAACGACACTCTGGGATATGAAAACAGCCTTCTTAATCTCAAAATATTCCTTCAGTCTCATGAAAATTACGGTGATCAGCATATCTTACCAAGACATTTAACAATATAACACACCTGGCATGTAAAAGGTGCTTCAATAAGCTATTTAGGTTATTCTGCAATATGAATATCCTGTAATGGTTCAGCATAAGCATAACGTTTTATAAGATTCACACAGAAGTAATTTGATTCTGGTCCTCCAAATCATTTCACAAGATTAAGAGTCCAACAAGATAGCCAGATGCTGGCAGCTCACACCTGCAAGCCTAGCTACTAGAGAAGATGAACCCTGGAGAACTAGGGAAGATCACAGTTTTCAAGGGTAGCCTTGGCAGTTTTGGGGTTCTGGTACTAGAGTATGAACTCTGGGCCTGGGCACTATCCTGAGTAGTTTGCTCAAAGCTAGCTAGTGCTCTACCACTTCAGCCATAGCTCCACTTTGCAGATTTCCCTTCTCTTATTGGTGTGGTTAATTGGAGATAAGATTTTCCACCCAGGCTGGCTTCCAATGGAGATCCTTACATCTCAGCCTCCTGAGTGTCTACGATTACAGGTATGAGCCACCTATGATCAGTTGATTGGCTTTTAGATACCTTTCTTACCTTTGGTTATATGTCATTCTTTCCTACACCATTTGTGTTATCTCTGCTTCTTGACCTTTTCTTGGTTTGTTGGTTTTTCTTTGATTCATCAAGTCTGGCTTTGTCTTTATTAACATTTTTGCAGTTTTCTCCTATGTCCTTTGGTTTGCATGTTGCTTTTGCAATGAGTACATTTAATGTTATGTGATTTCATGACTTAACTTTTCTATAACTAATTTTGTTGTGTAGGGATTTTGTTTCTCTCATGTATTATATATATATATATATATATATATATATTATATGCACTTAAATGCTTTTGGGATGTTTATGGAGATGGAAATGTTTACTACCTTGATGTGAATTTTACATGTTGTATACATGTAGAGAATAGCATCACACTGTACCCTTTAAATTGGTCCAAAGAAAATATATTCTTTTAAAGTTCATTACCACTTGTGCTTCTCTTTAATCCAGAATCAAGGCATTTCCAACTCTATGTCAGGTGGGAAATTCTGGGTGTTAATTATATTCTTGTATTTTTGTTTTCTTTTTCTTCTTTTCCTTTTTTCTCTGTATTCTTGTATTTTGATGTTGATGTCGTCAGTATAATTTCTGCCTTTGCAGAAATGATGAGCTTTATTTTGTGACGAAGTTCTTTCTATGTTTTGGAAAACAGGACAGATGCACATAAGGCTGCGCGGTATGTGGTTACTTTACATATACATCCTTCAGATTATTTTTAATTTTATTTTTGTCCTGGTACTGGGGCCTAAACTCAGGGCCTGTGCGCTGTCCCTTAGCTTGTGTGTCCGAAGCCGGTGCTCTACCACTTGATCCAAGGCTCCACTTCCAGCTTTTTGTTGGTTACATGGGGGGCAAAAGTCTCACGGATTTGTTGGCCCCAGCTGGCTTCGAACCGCGATCTTCAGACCCCAACTTTCTGATAGGATTACAGGAGTGAGTTAGGGTTATTTTGGCCGAGTGCTCATGCGTGTCTTATCTGGACGATGAACCCCAGGACGTCCACAACTGAGCAAGCAGGAAGGAGTTGGGGTCGCAGACGGGGGGGGGGGGGGGGGGGGGGGGGAGGAGAGGGGGGAAACTAAACAGGAAGCTGAGTAAGGGGATCTGGAAGCTTCCATGCCTCACAGTGACCTGGTCACCGATGGAGGGGTGACCCCAGTCTTCCTCTACAGACCTCACGTCCCGCCCGGGGGGGGGCGCCCCCGGCCCACGCGCGCGGCCGGCCTGGAGCCCGCGCGAGGCGCCGCGGCACGAAGCCCCGCGCAGCTCGCGTTCGCGGCCGGGCAGCGCCGGCCCGCGGGTCCCGCAGTCGGCGGAGGCCGCGCAGGCGTTCGGGGACAGGGCGCGGGGAGGCTGCGCCTCCCGGCCGGCGGTGCAGGACCCCGGGAGCGCGCGCCGCCCGGCTGGCCGCGGCGGGGCCCGGCGTGCTGTGGCGGGACGCGGGGAGGATGCGCCTCCGGGATCGCATCCTGCGAGGCCCCGAGCGCAGCGCGCGGCTCAGCGCCGGGCCCCGCCGGCCCGCGGCCTCCCCGCCCTTCTGCCCCGCTCGCCCGCCAGCCCGCCACCGCCGCCGCCGGGCCCGCGTCCTCCTCGCCCATGGGTGAGCGCGCGGCCCCGCGGGCCGGGCTCCCGCGCCGTCCCGGGGAGGCGCCGCCGGGGTGGGGGAGGCAGAGAGCGGGCGCGAGGGGGGGGCGCTGAACCGCGGGGCCCCCCGGGCTGGGAGAGGGGTCTGTCCTCGGGGGCGGTCGGACCCATGCCGGCGAAGGCCTGGGCGCGAGGAGCGGCGCACGCGGGACTCAGTCCCTCCGCGGCGCTGGCCGCGCGCGCCCCAGCTCCGCCGCCCGCGGTGCGGCGCTGCGGACCGGGGGTGCGGGGCCGGCTTCACCCCGCAGTCGAACGCGGGTTTGGGTGAAGCGCCGCGGCCACGTCCTCCCCGGCCTCCCCCCGCCTTCCTCAGCTCCCCGCCCCCGCCCCACCAGAGCTGGGGCTCCTGACCATCGCGAGGGGCGGGCACCCCCTCCTCCGCGCCCCTCCTCTCCATCTCCCATCCGCCCCCCTCTGCCCCCCATCCCTCTCTGGCCTCTCTCCATCCCGCCCCCCCATCCCGGCCTCGGCCCGGGGCTTTGCTGCAGCCGCCCGCGGTGACATCGCTGCCTCCCGGCGCTGCGCCCCGCGCCGTGGCGCCCCAGCCTCGAGCACGGCACCCCCGCCCCCCTCAACCCTTTCCCGCGAGGCTGCACCCGGGGAGCGGAGGGGAAGCTCGTCGCTGCCTCCCGGGAGGACCGGCGTCCCAGGGCGGGGGCCGGGCGGGGGCGCGCTGCCCGCCGCGTCCTCGGACGGAGTCGCCCGCACCGCGCGAGTTTGCGTAAGAGTGTTTTCCTCTTGTCAATCATTAATCCCCGGAATCAGCCCGGCGGAGTTGGAGTCTTAGCCTCCGAGCCGAGGGCGGGGCCCGAACACCCAACCCCGGGAGCCAAGGAGGCGGTCGCGCAGAGCGCAGCGGGCAGCGGGCAGCGCGCGGTAAGTCGGGCGGCCGGCGGCGGGTGGCGCGCCCTCCCCGGGTACCGGGGGCGCCGGGTGCCAGCGGCAGCCCTGGGCGGTATTGCCCCCTACATTGCGGTTTCCAGCCTGAAGGTGGGTTCCCCTCTGCCGGGGCGGTTACTACGCGGGAAGCTGAGAGGTTTCATCCGACTCAAACTTCATGCCCCGCCGCGGGGAGAGGCCTCCTTGCCTCCATCCTTCACCTCCGTGCGGCTCCTCGCCAGCCGTGCCAGGAAATCTCCGGGGCGAGGGTTTGATCCTGCCTTAAATACGTTATTCTTACATATTATACTGTTACACTTGGGGTTTTGTTTTGTGGTGGTGGTGTTGGGTTGATTTTGGGGTTTTGGGGGGGGAAGGTGTTGCTGCCCTATAAGCTAACTTTGGGCTGTAACACCCACAAACCAACTTCCAAGAGTACAGAGTTTCCAATGAAGACATGGACATATGATCATTGAGGACAGTGCATTTTCTCAAAAGTGATTGTATTCACGAGTTGTCCCTAACCCTGCTGGGGTTGTTGGAAGGAGGAAGGGGAGGATGGACAGAGATGGGCCTGGGACAGCAACCACGCTCTGCGTTTGTTTCACCTCCAGTAGCATTCCACTGGTTTTCAATTCCTAGAAGACCCCTACGCAGGCTCAAATAAACAGCCAAGGAATTGATCAGTGTGACTCTCGACCCCCGCCCGCCCCCCCATCTAAATGAATTCATCAGGGAAGCAGGCAATGTGGATTTTCTAAAAGATTTTTGTGAGGCGCTAGTTGTTTGGAATTACACAAAACTTAAGAGGCACGGTTTTGTTGATTTTTTTTTTTTGCTAGAAAACTTTAAAAATGTGCACATAAAACTACTGAAGGTTGAATCACTTGATTTTCACATCTGAATTATTCCTATGCTTATTCAAACGTCCATCACACGGATGGCTTTGTATGTGTACGTTCAGCCACTTGGAAATAGATACAGCTAGACCAACAACGGACAACTTGGTTCTGAAAAGCACTGTCCTTCTGGTTGTTCAAATGATTTGTATACAAGTAAGCAATGAGAACAGTTTGAGAATGGTTTGGGAAGCCAAATGCATGGGTTTTGAAATTTGTCTGCTAGATATGAAGCGGAATGTCACTTAGTGTTCCGTACCATTCTTTGGTTTTGTGCTGTTACTGGGAATTGAACTCAGGACCCTAGGCCCTTTGCTTTTTCCTGTTGAAGTCTGGGTATTCTACCACTTGAGCCACAGCTCCACATCTGGATTTTTGGTGTTTCCTTGGAAATAAGAATCTCAGGTTTTTTTCTGCCTGGGATAGTTTTGCACTGAGATCCTCAGATCTCAGCCTCCTGAGTAGCTAGGATGACAGGTGTGAGCTACCGGTGCACCTCAGCTCCATGGCTTTTCTTCACCTGCTGGTTCTAAGTTTGGAAGTATCTTGTAAAAAAAAAAAGTATCCCTCATAATTTTGTTATTTTATCTACAAAATCAGCATAAGAAGTATTTTACTATCAAGTATACAAGTAAACGCTTTACAAAAACTTCCCAAAAAGGACTCTTTGAACAGTAGTATAAAAACCTCTGCAAACCTATTTCTTATAACATCCTGGTTTAAAAAGAAAGAAAGAAAGAAAACTGTGCATCTTATTGTGAGAGAAGATGCGGAGGAGAAAATACTTGTTCAAGACTTTCACTGCATGTCGGTAGGAGCAGCTGATGTTTATGAGAGTTGAGTCACAAGCCACCTCTCCACCTGCCTCTGACTTAGCTCTGGCCCGGGCTGGAATGAGTTTCACTGTGGGACTCAGGCCCACTCCAGAACCCCAGAGCAATGGGCCAGCCCAGGGATGGCAGGTGCTGGGCAGAGTTAGCTGTGAACCCCGAGGCTTTCCCACAATCGTCTCCCTCCTCCTGCAGCAAGTGAACTCAGCAACAAAAAGCCAAGCCGGACGCTGGTGGCTCACGCCGGCAATCCTAGCTACTCAGGAGGCTGAGATCCGAGGACTGTGGTTCAAAGCCACTCCAGACAGAAAAACCCATCAGACTCTTTCCTCCAGTTAACTAGCCCAAAAGCCAGAAGTGGAGCTGTGGCTCAAGCATCAACCTTGAGCAAGAAAGCTAAGGGGCAGCGCCCAGAGGCTGAGTTCAATCCCCAGTACCAGCCCCAAAATGCCTTGAGGTGGGGGGAGGGAATCTCTTTGGCATGTTTAAATTCCCTGTACCATGGCCAGGCACGTTCCCCAAGGACCATCACTGAGATAGGAGTAAGACCAGCATGGGTGTGGACGCCTGTGTGAGTGGCAGGCACTCACACACCTCACGCACCCTGCTTCTCAGTGTGTGGAAATGATCGAGGTGGCATCAGCGCAGTCCCAGGGGCTGGGTGGTCAGCAACGGTCCATAAGACTGGACCCATGCATTTGTTCTGTTCCTCCCTGTTCTTGAGGCTGATGTTCGTCCAGCATCTGGATGGATCTAGTCAGGATCTTACTCAGGTCCTCTGGCCGGTGGCCCAGTGCACCCACCTTGAGCTTTGTCCCCTCGGCTCCCGCAGAAATCCCGCCTCCGTGGTTGACCCAGTGGGAAGACTAAATGTTTAATGTCCCACCATTCCGTTTGTGACTTAAGTGCATGTAGAAAAAATGTTCATGGTTATTATTATCATCACCATTGGTTTCTGGAGACAGAATCATGCTATAGAGCTCAGGCTGCTCACGAAACACCCTAGCTAGCTTAGAGAAATTACTATTTAATACTGCGTTTATCAGGACTAACCATTTAATTTATTCCTCAGGTGGGTATTGAAAGTCTGCACTATTCCAGGACGCTTTTAGGCCCTAGATAAACACATCAGGCAGGAGAATCCTGCTTCTTACAAAGCTTAAATGCCAGCACAGATGTCAGGCAGTTGTCACCATAATATAATATAATAAAATACAATATAATATAATGATGAGTGAACGCTCAGCATTTGAGGAGTTAAGAGCTCCCATGGAACATAAACGAGAAGAGAGTGAGAAACAAATTTATATTGTAGTATCCAGTTCTCTAAGGATACAATGCAAATTCCATCCACACCCCTGGCCCCGATGACTCAGAGATTAGGTGGGGTGATCTCCAGATGCTCACGAATGCTCCTCTTCCATTTGGACAAGGTGAACTCTCAGTGCTGCCTCCGTGAAGGGATTATTCTTATATTCCCCTCCACAAGAGGTATATGTAGGTAAGAGAAACACACAACTCAACACCTGTACTAAAGAATTCCCAGCTTCCATCCCCACTGCCACTGGGGAACAAGAATCAGCAGTGGGCTGATGGGCCTCCCTGGCTCCCCTTCCTGTGCATTCTTGTCGTCTTCCGAAGGCCTGTGTGTACACCCAGTGGAGATCCACTTGCCACCATGTACCCATTTTGAAGGAGGATTGGAAGTTGAGAAAAGGAAAAAAAGTAAGGCCTGGCTGGAAGGTAAAGGAGGAACAAATCTTTCAGAACTACAGGAAGTGAGCAGAACATGAAACCCCACATACCCACCAGAGGGAAAACCAAAAAAAAGTAACCCCGGTGCCACCCCACCAGAATTCCAATGGGGTTCACCTGGTTTAAGAAGCACCCCCAGGAGGCCTTGTGCTAACAAAACACAGTGGGAGTGGCAGCTGGCCTAGAATGGAGCTTTTAGATAATGGCTTGAAAGGAACCGGGGCTGGATTTTGTGACAAAGGGAACATTTATTTCAAGCTTAAAGGAGAAGCATTTAAGAGAGTAGGGAAAAAATAGAAATAAGTTGTTTTTTTTTTTAAAAAAAAAAAAGAGAGAGACCTCCCTGCCCCAGTTGTAATGGAGTATTCGAATTTTCATTCACTTGCCCAACAAATTTTAATTAAGCAACTAATAACTAAGTGCCTTCTGTGGTGAAGGGGTAAGACAAAAGTGATCTTACTTCAAAAGCCTTGGTAACTAGTGATTACGTAATAATATCTCTCACTGAGAATTAGCTGAAGAACACAGGAATAAAGACAGAATTTGCTGACCTGCCATCTTGGTTCTGACACCCTTCTGTGCCCCTGAGTACTCAGCCCTTTGCTGCCTGGACTCTTGCTGTGCTGTGGGGGGTGTTTGCTTACTTGTTTCTCCTTTCAGAAAGCGCAAGAAGAGCCACCATGCCAGTGTTAACTAGAGTTTCTAGCTCTCCTATATTCTTGCTCAGTTGCATGGTTGCCTGGCTGGCTGGGTGGGTGATTGGCCAGTTTATGGTCAAAAGTCTTTGTGTAAAGATGCCTCCTGGCATATGTATGTTCTGAACCTGGTAGCTCCCCATCTGTAATCTCAACTACTGGGGAAGTTGAGTCCCGAAAAATCACAGTTCCGGACCAACCCTGGCAGAAATATCCATAAGACTCTATCTCAACAGAAGAAGCTAGGCTTGGTGGTATGCACCTGTTATCCAGCTACAATGGGAAGTGAGAAATAGGTGGATGTTAGTCCACCGAAGTGGATGGCACTTCCTAGACAGGAAGTGACACCCTATCAAAGCAGTAGAGCTCCTGCCAAGCACTACTTGGTCCCAATGTCAAACCCTAGAACCACACACACACACACACACACACACACACACCCCACAAAGTATACTCTATATTTTTGGGGGGGGGGTTCCGGTGGTGGGGCCTGAACTCTGGGCCTGGTCACTGTCCCTCAGCTCTTCAGCTCAAGGCTAGCACTCTACCACTTGAGCCACAGTGCCACTTCCGGCTTTTTTCTTTTTGCTTATGTGGTGCTGAGGAATCGAACCCAGGGCCTCAGGCATGCAAGGCAAGCGCTCTACCACTGAGCCACCTTCCAGCCCTATATACTCTGTATTTTATATGAAACTTTGGGACAACTTAAATTCTTCCCAGTGCCTCAGTGTTCATTTGTTAAACAGTGTTTCTACAACAGTGTTAAGTGACTTGAATAAGAAAATACAAAGTTCTGGCACATAAATTTCTCAGTAAATATCTATTATTATCATCATCCACATCACCACTACCACCATCATCATAATCAATATAGAATACGAGTTCTTAGGTTGACAGTTTGCTATTCAAGTACCCCATGCTTGCTCTTGGAGCTGCATTGTGGAATCATTGTCGGTAATCTTCAACTGAACTTACCACACAGCATTCAACAGCTGAGACAAGATTACAAAATGTAGGGATAAATTTAAGCACTGTATGTTTTATTTTAAGTTTTAGCAAAGGTTTATTTTAGTATGCAAGGGTTAAAGTAGGGAAAAAGAGAAAGAAAATTTTCCTATTTCTAGGTAGGAAACAGGAAGTAAAAGACTTCCTAAGAGCCATATGGAAGTAGAAAATATAAGGAAAAAGAAAGGGGAAAAAAATCCTCAGGATGGTATGTATTTTTGTTTTCTTGTTTCCTTGCTTGTTTGTTCTGATCTTTTCTCCTTTTCTTTTTTTTTTTTTTTTGTGCTAATCCTAGGGCTTGAACTCTGGGCCTGGACATTGTCCCTGAGCTCTTTTGCTCAAGGGAAGCTAGTACCCTACCACTCAAGCCACAGTGCCACATCCAGCTTTTTGATGGTTAATTGGAGATAAGATTCTTACAGACTCTCCTTCCCAGCTGGCCTCAAATTGTGATCCTCAGATCTCAGGTCCCTAAGTAGCTAGGATTACAGGCATGAGCCACCAGCGTCCAGCTCCCCTAAACGAATTTTATGCACAAAGATTTACCTGATATGTTTTTCCTTTAACCTCCTATAGTGATAAACTGTGACTGGTTAAACTTAAGTAATAGTTCTTAAAAACAAAAATCTCATCCAGAAATCCATTCTGTGAAACCCACGAGAGGCAGAGTCCTCTGTCAGAATTTGAGGGGAAGGCTCAGAGCCCCTCCTCTTACTAAAGCCTTTTCCCCTCAGTGCAGGGTCCCATGGTACCATTTAATCCTGAGGAAGGAGATCGTTGGGAAATCACTCATCAATAGCACGTTATAAAACAGTGACCTTCTCTGAACACAGTGTAAAACAGCCCCGGCTTACGCCTCGCGTTCATAACCCATCCAAATGGTTTGCTGAGATTTTATAGGAGAGAGCATTGATTTTGGAAGTTTGCAGCCATCTTTGGGTGTATTTACTTCAAATGTTGGTTTCACAGATAAAGAAACAGTAAACCAAAGACAAGAGGTCACCTACGTAGGCGCACTCGGAGGAGAAGGACAAGGACGGGGAGGAGGACAAGGAGGAGGAAGAGGAAGGCAGTGGAGCACCACACTTGCACCACCTGGGCAGGTAACTTTGTGTAATTGCATCACCCACAGGGCCTTTCAAAAACTGACTCTTCGGGTTGTAACGTTCCATCTTTATTTAACAAGAGAAAACTTCCAGCTCTTTCTCCAGTGACTAAACCAGGTCTGCAACAGCAGTGAAGGGGAGAAAACGGAGGGAAATGTGACAATTAGCTATGGTTACTGGGTCTTGGACAAGGGGTGTTACTCAGATATTACAGTCTCCTTTGAAACGTATACAGCACAATGTTCTTCTGTGCAGTCCTCTCCTCGCCCAATCATGGCCTCCAGGTCAAGAGCCCTTGGGCTAGGAGATGCAAATCCCATGGCCAGCATCAAGGCCAGAATAGCACAGCACCAGCTGCTGCCTTATTCATGGTCCACTGGCTAAAGGCTGCTCTGTTTCACCATCCTTCATCTTTTATTTAAGTGGAACAGCATCGTATCCTGAAGACTGCTGGCACAAGAGAGTAGTGGAGGTTTTCAAGAGCATTTAATTGACCAGGTGGGACAAATGAAGAGAAAAACAGGATGAAAGTGAAAGCATTCTCTTCCAAAAAAATGTTAATGAAAGTGAGGCTGGTCCATATTCATTACAGGATGCTTATCAATTATTATGATGGAAAGGAAGGCAAGGGAAGAGAAGGGGGAAGAGAGGAGGGATGGAGGAAGAAAATGAAGGAGGAGAGGAAGGAAAGAAGGGAGGGAGGGAGGGAGGGAGGGAGGGAGGGAGGGAGGGAGGGAGGGAAGGACGAAGGAAGGAAAGAGAAAACTAAATTTACATTGAATAATCAAGTTAAGGGAGAGCACCAGACCCTGAGTTCTAGCTCTGGTACTTCTGCGTGGGAACACACATGCCTACACACACACACACACACACACACACACACACACACACACACACACACACACACGAGCCTTCTTTGAAAGAGGGACATGGACATACTTCTGATATCTATCATCTACCCTACTATAGTATGTTCACCTCGCTATATTCATCTATTGGGAAACACTCTTCTGCTATTCTTCCTTACATATCAAGCCTTGCATTATTTGAAGACAGGGTGGAACATTTTCACCTCATCCAGTTTAACTCTATAGTTAAAGGGCTTGCAAAACTCAGTCGGTTCAAATATATACATATATTTCACTAGCTCAGTTGTCATGAGCCTCCTCCATGTTTACTTAGCATCATCAAAGTTCTTGGGACATGAACGATGGTTGGCTAGTTCAAAGAGAGGAACCCGTTGAAGCTCAGCATCCCCTGCAGTGTCCTGGAACCCAGGGCCAATTATGTCTACACCTGTTCTCCCCAGGGAAAAGAGGATGTGCTAAACTTGCCACCAGATTTTGTCCCCACCCCCTCTCTTTAGTTTTCATATATTATTTTAGTAACTCGATTCTAAGTAGAAGATGATAAGAGCCAAAGATAATACCATTGTATAAAAGCAAACGCATGTTTTAGCTTCATTCCATAAGCTCCTTTATCTTCCCCTGTCATCTGCTCACTCCACACCCCAGCCCTGAAACCTTTTGGCTGGAATGCGGCAGTGCCACCACCAATCCAGCAGGCCTCTGTCTCTGACCTGCAGAACGGGCTGCTGAGCACCTCCATCATGCGCTCTCTGTCTCCATGGCTCGTGGGTCAGCCTGACCCTCCAACTCATCTCTCTAAAGCAGTAACGACTCTGCCCCAGAATCAGGTCATCGAGTGAGCGAGAGGCAGAAGGCTTTCCTCTTATTGTCAGGATGTCTGTAAAAGTTCAATATTGCTGCTCTCAGAAAAAAACATTTTTTTAAATCACTGAATCACCAGTATGATCAAAAGAAAGGAGAAATCAGAGAGGAAAAATAGGAGGGGAGAGAGAAGGAGGAGAGGGAGGAGACCAGTAAGCAAAACCAAAGAGGAAATGATAAGCATAAAAAAGAAAGAAAGAAAGAGAAGGAAGGAAGGAAGGAAGAAAGAAGGTACAAAGAAAAGACAGAGCTCACTGGAAGATGCTTTTGGAAAGACTTGGTCTGACAGATAGCTAAACATCCAGATTTTTTTTTCTTTTTGGTGGGAGAAATTGGGGAGTAAGGACTCAGCAGCTGAGCCCTTCCCTGTAATCCTAGCTACTCAGGAGGCTGACATCTGAGGATCACAGTTCAAAGCCAGCCTCAGCAGGAAAGTCCATGAGAAACTTAGCTCCAATTAACCACCAGAAAATGAGAACTGGGGTGGTGGCTCAAAGTAGTAGAGCACTAGCCTTAAGCAAAAGTGCTCAGGGACAGCACCCACCCAGGTCCTGAGTTCAAATCCTAGGACCAACAACCACCACAACAAAAATCAATATTACGCCTCACCCTTAAATTGTTCCCCAGGGAAAGTGTCCTGTTCCTAATCAGATATAGTAATAACTGGTGATCAATGAGATAAAGGCTTGGGTTTTTTTTTCATAGTCAGACTTTAGCTGCAAAGAAGAATTAGAAAGCTCAAGACACAAAGAACAAGCAATGGCTCCTTTCCCAAACTGCAGGGTAGCTGACAGGAGAGAGAGAAGGGAACACTCTTGTGAGGGGAGACAGGGCCTCTGCGGGAAAAGGGCTCATGATGAGGGAACACAAGCTTTCACCCTGTAGCTGTTTTTCCCACATCCCTGATCCAGGTGTTGGGAGCCCATCAGCCCTCTTCTCAAAGGCAGAGAAGGGATGATAGGCTGAATATTCGGAGGCCATAGATGCTCTGTTATAAGCCGAATATCCTCTGTAAAAACCAGACAAGGAGAAGTGACTAGAAGTTCACTGATGCAAAAAATAATAACAAACCTACACATGCCAACTGTGCTGTCAGAAGGTTCTTTGGAGTTGGGCCAATCTAGAATTTTCCTCTTGTATCCTGGCTCTGAACTAGAAGAGACTCCCAGTTTGCAGCTCACAGCTGGTATTAGAAGGCCTTTGGCCATGCTTAGTTGCAGATGCTGTGTCCTGGCAGTTCTGCTAGCCCAGAGCAAGGACCCAACCCCAGACACCATGACTTCTGACTTTGCAAACATGAGCCTTCAGACTATCTCACAGATATCTTTTTGTAAATTTTCAGTCCTTTGGAATTTGTGGGATTAGGTGTTGACCTCCGCATTATTTTTTCAAATTCTGGTTAGAAACGGAACAACCATGAAATTTACCATTGTAAACCATTTTGTAAGAGTACAGTTCAGTAGAGTTAAAAACATTCATATGGTTGTGCAAGCAATCTAGAGCTTTATCAGTGAGAAGAGCAGAAACTATGTCCTCATTAAACAACTAAGTCACAGTTTCCTCGGCCCAGCCCTGGTAATACTAGCTCTCTGTTTCCCTGGGTTAGCTGCTCTAATAGCTCTCACGAAGAACACAGTATTCGTCTTTTATGAGTGGTTTACTTCACCTAAGTAACAAAATTCACCTTTGAGACAGACATCAGATCTCCTTCCATGAGGCTAAATAATATTACAGGTGCATACTACCTTTTGCTGATTGATTGGTTGCTAACAGGAATTTTGGATTGCTCGTGCATTTTGACTACTATAATTAACACTACTATGACTATGGGAATTCACTTAGTGGCTTTTTTTTTTTTTTTGTCAGTCATGGGGACTGAACTCTAGGCCTAGGTGCTGTCCCTCAACTCTTCAGCTCAAGGCTAGCGCTCTACCACTTGAGCCACACCTCTATTACCAGCTTTTCACTGATTGGTAGGAAATAAGAGTCACACAGGCTTTTCTTCCCTAGCTAGCTTTAAACCAAGACCCTCAGATCTCAGCCTCCTGAGTGACTAGGATTACAATGATGAGCCACCCGTGCCTGGCTAAATATTTTCTTTTAATAGCTATACAACGGTGAGATTACATTCATCCATAGTCAGTATCCCACAAAGCACTATGACATTTCTCATTAAAATCAAATTCAAAATTTTCTCCTCCAGCTTTCAGTCTTTCCTGGGGAGTGTGTCAGGGTGTGGTAAAACAAAACAAAGTAAAAACTGCTTTGCAGTCACAGTTACTCAACCCCAAGCCATGTTGCCCAAGATCTGGGTCTCTATTGTTCTGCTTTTGTTAAAGTTAAGAACAATTAGAAACATTAGGATGCGCTCCAACATCCCCGAAACACTGTACCAACAACAACTTGCTACATTGTGGCTACAAGGTTTTTTCCTTCGGAATATCATTTCAGTCACCTTTTGGGGGGGGGGGTGCCAGTCAGTCCTGGGGCTTGAACTCAAGGCCTGAGTGCTGTCCCTCTACTACTTGAGCCACAGTGCCACATCCAGCTTTTTTTTTTTGGTAGTTTATTAGAGATAAGAATCTCATGGACTTTCCTGCCTGGTCTGGCTTTGAACCTCAATCCTCAACTCTCAGCCTCTGAGTAGCTTAGATAACAGGTGTGAGCCACCAGTACCTGGCTTAGAGTAATTCCCTTGCCTAAAAGCAATACAATGGAATGGTTTGTCCCTTCCTCTCTGGGGACTCTGTGGAATTACTGAACTCATCATGAGTGGACCAAGAAAATTCCTTCATTGCTTCTAAATGGAGTTCCTTTTCTTCTTTTGCTTTAGTTCATCATAAATTTTTTGAGGTGTCTTTATTTTTTTAGCTCACGCTAAAGCTTGGATTTCCAAATCATACTTACGAGTCTGACTGATGGTATACACTTCACCAGCACCATGGGAAGCTGGCTGCCAAAGGAAATCTGAGACAGAAAGCCAGCTGCCAGACAGATGTTAAGCAAGCATGAAACTTTATGTGGGGCACTGGACACATTAAGGGCACACCCAGAAAAAACGAGAGCCAGGTATTCAGAAAGCCAGTGGGCGATGACATCTAGTTCTTGAGCGGCTGCAGTAGGAAATGGTGCCATGCAGACTGAAACCATGTGCAGACCTCTGATGCAATAAGAAACCCATGTCTACATCTCTGTGGATGAAACTGCTTGTGTGAGCCGGGAACTTAGGCCCTGAGATGAGAACCACCAGGAAAGAGGGTCCAGCTCAGACCCACAGGCCAGTGGCCAGGGCCCTCCCCAAGACACAACCAACCATGTCTTCCACGGGATCTGGTTGTAAGGTTGCATGCAGTTTACTGAGCAAACAGACATAAAGGCTGCGCTTTTCCCTAGAAAACATATAAACCCTCCTAGCGCTGGCAAAAAAAAAAAAAGAAAGAAAAAATCCTAATAGGGCATTCCTCAAAGAGTCTTGGAGGCAGTATTTTAGGAAGGTCTTACAAACAGTCAAAGGTTTCACCAATCTACAAGTAATAGGAACCAGTGCTGCTTTTGTCCTGAGCAGTACCTGACTAGCACTGCTAAAGATCCGGACCACCCAACCTCTCACTTCTTACTCTATCCCTCAGATGGCCTGAGTTATTAAGTTACTAGTTATCTTCCTTCTGCTGGACAGTCTGCCAAATAATGTTATTTTAGGACTATCCCCAAAATACAAAGTAAAATATATAAATGGAAGGGGAAAAGAGAGGAGAGGGGAAGAGAGGAGAGGAGAGGGGAGGGAAAGGGAATTCAGGACTGAATATTCCCAGCCGGAGATTTTTTGATTTCCATTAGAACCACATTCCTGCCTGCTATTCTTAAATTATTACTCACCTAAAACAAACACATGCAAAAAGCCATTTTAATGGGCTTCAAGTCCGCTTCACCAGGGTCTCTTATTCCCCAAAGAGTCTATGAACTTTTAACAGTATGAGAAACTAAAAAAGCCTTTGTTACTTTTTGTTGATATTGTTGTTGTTTTCAGTATCTCTAGCTCCCTTCCATCCTTGGACAGGACAGCTGGTTGTGAGTGTGCAGATGATGCTCTCAGTTCATATGAGTACACAAGCCCTCACACAGGCCCCACAAGAGGCTGGGAAAATGTTAAGTAGGCCTAAGTGTGATGTTTTTTTCCATGTTAGTCAGCTGGCCACTAACCAGTCACCAGACAGACACTGAGTGTCGGGGTGAACATCACATATCCTCAATACTCAAAGACCCGTGCCACAACCCATTCATTGTCTGATGAAGAAATGGTGCATGTGTTGCAATGTTGATGAAGTGTGACACATGGCAAGAGGCAGTGTATTTTATTTGGCAGAGAGGAGGTTCTTGTGAGAATGTTTCTTAGATAAGAGGAGATATCAGCTACATCAGGAATGTAAACAGGATTTGATCTCTCAGAGAAAGAGCGTAAGACAGTAGGAAAGAAAAGACCATGAACCAAAAATATCAAGGCTTTTAGGCCAGGCACGTTAACTCATGCGAGGATTAAAGTCCTAGCTCTTCAAGAGACTGAAATCAAGAGGCTCTCAGTTCCAAGCATAAAATGTGATACTGAGTGTATCAACGGAAAATGCTGGGTTTGGTGGCCATGAACCTATTATCCTAGTTACAGTGGGAAGCATGGCTACAGCGAACTGAGGTTCAGGATTTCAGGATGGTGGGAGGGGCGGGGGAAGGTGGAGTGTGGGGGGAATGAAACTCTATTTCAAAAATAACCAGAGCCTACTCAGGAGCCTGAGAGCTGAGGATCACAATTCCAAGCCAGCCCAAGCAGGAAAGTCCATGAGACTCTTATCACAAATGACAGGGTAAATTAGACTTTGCCAGAGAGCCACGCAGACATCCAGGTATAGAGAACAAAGAAAGGCTTATTTGCCAAGAAAGAGGCCGGCAAGACCCCTTCTCACAAGGAAGAAGTGAGAAGAAGCGCTGGCTATTGTCTGAGGTGACTTATATAACCTAGGAAGTTTAGGAGGGGCTAGAAGGGGCTAGGAGGCAGAGAACAGGGTGTGGACATGCGGGCCAGGGGCTTCATCATGGCGGACTAGGATTTATGGCTGCTATCCAAATAGTAGATAAGGGTCCTGCAACTGCCCAGACCTGAAGGTCACTCTAAGGGGCTCTTCTGCCTTATATGGTGGTAGCTGCCCAAGAGAAGCGCCATCCCAAGGTAAGGGGGGCTGGAGGCTGATTATTTACTGCTTACTACATGGTCCTAGTGTTGCCTAGGAAGGGAGCATGCTAAGCTGTGGAGAAGGGAAGGAATGGACTAAGCTATAGAAAGGGAGCTCATTTCGCTAACAACCAATGAACCCCAAAAAGCTGGAAATGAACCTGTGGCTCAAGTGGTAGAGTGCTAGCTTTGAGCAAAAAGGCTTAGGGACAATGCCCAGACCCTGAGTTCAAGCCCATTACTGACATAACAACAATAATAATTAATAATAATAACCAGAGGAAAATTGACTAGAAATGTGTCTCAGGTGGCAGACCACCTGCCTAGCAGGCAGAAGGGCCTGAGTTCAGTGCCTTCTAAGAGAAAAAAAATTAGGATAGAAGCTTTAGAATCAGTGGCACTTAGTGGAAGAATTAACAGCTGAAGCTGAGAAGTGGAGAGATCTGATCATACAGGGTGGGAAATGAACGCTTCATCTTATAAGAAACGGAGGGGAAGCTACTTCATTGGTCTGAGCTTCCTACAGCACAGAGTGGCAAAGTCCTCTGCAAAGAGGGACAGAGCTGGTCCAGGCTTTTGCTCATTGTTTGTGTTGGGTTTTTACTGGTTTGGTCTGGTTGGGTTTGGTTTGGGGCAGTGGAGAACTACAGAACTATGTGTTCGTGTTCATTTTGCCCAGTCTTAAATTATCTGGGATTCATCTTTCCTTGCCATTGCCTAACTCACTAGAACTCACCGAATTCACTAGAACATGCCTAACTCCCATGGAACTTTCTGGGTGCTCAATATGCTTTTCTCACGGAGTTTCACCCTTCTCGATGCAAAGCCGCAGGCTCACATGAACGAACATATGTGCCCTCATACTAGCAACACATGTGCCCTCATACTAGCAACACATGTGTCCTCATGCTAGGCCCTCACCCCTCCAGGCCCACACAAAGTGCCCCTCCTGAGTAATAACAGCGTAAATCCAGTTTTGTCCCTTAGTCTCGTAGAGAAAACTTCATCTGCTGCCCCTCTGAGCCTCAGCTAGTGAGAGAAAGCTCTTGACCTGTTGGCTGACAAGCAGTCAGTGACGTCACTCACTGCTCTCCACCCAATTCTGGAAGATCCTCTCAGGGGACTTGTGTGTCCCAGGTGCTTTTGGCCATCCCCGTGCCTCAATTCCTCCATTCAGTCTAGATTCTGTCTAGGAGACGGTCTCTCTCTGATCTTATACTTCAAATTAGCCTTCTCTGTCTCTCTTCCCTGAGCCCAGGAAAACTGCCCTTGGGTCTGCCCTCCACACTCCCTGACTTCTCTTCTGTGTAAAATGAGCTTGCTCAACCATAGCCTTATTGATTTCAGAGCCTTAGGTCTTGCCAGCCATGAACCTGCATTCAGATTCTCAATTGTAGAACGGGGATGTGAGCTAGAAGCTCAGTGAGAAGTCTTGTACAAGGAGACACTGGGGAACTGAGGCAGAGGGGTCCCATGACCTTCCCTGTGCCTTCCCGGCCAGCTCCCGGGGCCCTCTGGGATCTTCAGGTGATTCCCTCCCTGAGAAGAACGTGGAAAATCATTTCTTCTCTTCCGGTGTCAGTTCACAGCATAGTTCCTAATGGATCCACCAACTTGAACTTAGTTTGGCACACTGATCTAGTGTCGACCAATTTAATATGAATTCAGCATTACCCCAGAAGCACAGCACTTTTCTTTGCAGTCCGTCCAGATGATGGCATTCTGTGGTTGGAAATGTATACTGCTCATCTGATCATCACTGGTAAGGGCAAAGGCCACAACTGCTTGCCTATCTCAGTCTCCTCACTGTCCAATGGAGGTCATTTTCTGTACCAGGCAGGGTTGCAGTGAGGAATCAGGGAGGCATGAGTGCTTGGAACTTGGTGTGGAAGAAGTGTTCAGTCACCTGGTTTTTGCAAGACATTGGCCGCAGATTGGCAGCTATGTTCATTAGGTAGGCAGAAGAGAAAGCAGCATCCTGCAGCAGGTTCTGTCTTCTGCCTGTGTGCTTCTTCCATGTCACCGCCCATGGCCCTGTTTCCTACCACGGCTGTTGCACTCAGGGGTTCAAATCTCCAGCTCAAATCTGAGGCGACCCAAATATTTAGTCTAGCATCACCACTTGAGTACCTTGGAGTCAAAGGCTTACTTGTAACAGTGGCATCCAGGGCACTCCACCATGAAGACAGGCCAGGCTACTTTAACAGGCACAACCTCATTAACAATCAACTGAGTTTTTGTTTTGTTTTTTTTTGCCATCAGCGGATGGTTTACAACTGTAATTCTAGCTACTTAGGAGGCTGAGATATGAGGATTGTGGTTCAAAGCCAGCCCAGGCAGGAACGTCAGTGAGACTCTTACCTCCAATGAACCAGCAAAATGCTAGAAGTAGAGCTGTGGCTAAAGTGGTAGAGTGCTAGCCTTCAGCTAAAACATCTCAGGGACAGCACCCAGGCCGCAAGTTCAAGCCCCAGAATGGCCCCAAAACAAAAACAAAATCTAATGAGGGTTGTTTTTTTTTTTTTTTGCTTTTTTTTTTTAATTGTCAAGGTGATGTACAAGGGGTTACACTAACTTAAGTAAGGTTATAAGTACATTTCTTATCAAACTTGTTACCCCCTCCCTCATTTTTCTCCTACTTTCCTCCCCCTCTCATGAGTTTTAAAAGTCAAGTTTAGAGGAACTATTTTTACAAAAGAAACCCTATTCTCACTCTTGTTCCACTTAACCAGTCATCTTTTCAAAGCATGTGACATAAAAACAGGAAGATTTGAGGTATGCTTGAATAAAGCAAACATGTCACGTTCTTTGTTTAGCTTGCGGGGGACCTGAATTAATGCCACACTGCCTTGTGAGAATGCAAGGCTAGTTTACCTGCAGGCAACTGCTTCATGGGATGATCTGTCATCATATCCCACCTTCTACCCCAGTGCGGCATCAGCCTCCTTTAGCATTTTCCCATGATCCCTCGCCCACCTAACACGCTGTATGTTTTCACCTGGTCAGAAGAGCATTTCCTGCTCTCAGTGCCTTTTGGGAAAGTCTTTCTAAGTCCATTACCATTCAGAAGCAAAATGAATTTGTTAATGAATGAATGAATTCCCTTACCCACATCAGTCATCAAATTGTTTAAAGTGTTATTTTTAATTAGGTATGTTGTCCCATCGTGGGTATAAAATGGATTTACCAGGATGGAGAAGAAACACATTACTTAAGTAACTACAGAACCTTAAAATACTGCATGTTCTATAATAGATATAGCAGATGGCTTTCCAATAATAACCAACCCTCTCTCTCCTTACCTTTTCATAATAAGAAACAGCGAATAAACAACCTTCAAATTCACTTCTCACCAGTAAAGGGGGACAAAAAATGAACCAAGGAGAGGGAGCAATCAATGTGCTTTCTGTGGACCAACTGAGACTTGATGAGATTAAAGTGACATAACAATATACACACTTTTCACCTGCCACAATTGGCTATTCGGAGGGCTGTGGGAAAGGAGAGATTGTACAAATTGTGCAAATAACAATGTGACACATCTTAACTTACTACTTAAGTTGTAAATGTGTGGAGGTAGATTTAAGCTTTCCAGGCAGTTTTGAGCTTGCTGTGAGGTGAGATCTCATTGTGCCTCTGTTTGGTATAATGTGTGTGAGTGTGACTTTTATCTCTCTCTCTCTTTTTTTCAGATTTATGGATTGGTTAAGTTCCAGTGGTTTAAATAATGAGTATTAGGGCTGAGAAGGTGGCTCAGTGGTAGAGTGCTTGCCCAGCATGCATGAAGCCCTGGATTCGATTCCTCAGTACCACATAAGCAGAAAAACTCAGAGGTGGTCCTGTGGCTCAAGTGGTAGAACACCAGCCTTGAGCAAAAGAAGCTCAGGGACAGTATCTAGGCCCTGAGTTCAAGCCCCAGGACTGGCAAAAAAATCAAATAAATAATAATGAATATTGATTATCATACAGTATCTCTGGCTCAGGAATCGGAATACGACTGGACTTGGAATATGGCTGGATGCCTCCAGCCCTGGATCTCTGATAGAGCCATCTGGACTTCATGAGAGTTAATTTTAGAAGGAAAAGCAAGGGCCAGGAGATTAATTAGGGCACTTAAAAAACTACCATAGAGAGGAAAAGTCAATGATATTTCTAAAGTAGCAGCATTATCTCATTTATAAGACTGAAAAGAATACTAAGAATATTTTAAATACATTCTCAGCCACAGCGGATTCTGAGTAAATAACACTCCTGGGAAGACTTTTCTGAAGTGAACCGTCTCCAACACCACTGTCTGCTTGTCTTTGAATGCTACCCGCGCTACCCGCTGAATGCTCCCTCCCCGCTCCCACCCCGCCCCCCTCCAGGACCCTGGTTTGCAGGCTGAAGACAAAGCAGCCCAGGCGACTCTCCTAGCTGCTTCTGTCCTAACGCTGATCTTAGCTTTAGCTTCTTGAGATCCTGGTGCTCCCCGCCTCAGCACCCCTCCCCTCCTCCCCCTGCAGCCTCTGACTACACCCCTCCTAACCTCTGATCTCTCCGACTCTCACCCTATCCCTGCCTTCCTCCTGGCCTCCCCACTCCCCACTTCACCTAGTAAACTTAATCCTTAATCCTTTCTGAATCTTATCTCTTCCTCAGAGATAGCTCATTCTGGTTCTTTACTAAGGTCCTTTTTGGCTGTGCACTTCTCCTTCAGGACAGTCACCCTGGTGGAGCTCCTGACTGTGTGATTACATTGTGCGATTAGGATCCGACTTCCCCACACTTCCTAAGGGAGGGGCTGACTGTGTGTGAGGTGGTGCAACCTGACATCACCCCAAACTCTCCAGGTGAGTTTACAGTCTCCATACTCACCTGTTACCTGGCACCCATCCCACTTCTGGATCGTTAGGAGGTTAGCTATCATGGGTACCCAGAATGAAGAGTTTTAGAAACATAGTCCTCTAGCAGGATAGCCAAAATCTCCCACCGTGAAACTCCTAATTTTCACCATCAGAGTGTGTGGGAAATCTTGGTGGGTGGAACAGCTCTCCCCCGGTGAAGTTCGGTGAATGTTTGCAGTGTTAGGAGGTGAGAGCTTTAGGGGGTGACCCGGTCATGGGCACGTCTCTTCTGTGAATGCAGTAAAGTTCTGATGAAGGAGGGTTCTTAACAGCGCTCGGCCTCTTTGTCCCTCTGTCCTCTCTGCCATATAAGGACAGGGACCTCAGGGTGCCATCTTGGACTGAGAAAGAGGCCCTTACCAGACACCAAACCCAGTGGCACCTTGATCAGGAACTGTCGAGTTCCACACCTGGAGGAAGGAAATAGATGTTTCTATTCTTTCTAGGTTACCCAGCCTTGGGCACATTGTGATAGCTGCACACATTCCTCCTCCGCCGCACGTTTCTCTCTAGGCCTCTCCCTATTCTGGCTCCCTGGTCTTCAGTCAGCATGGGGAGAAAGAAAGACCACAGAAGGAGCTATCTCTAAAAGCTCACACAGCAGCAGCTTATTTAGTTAGTCTTTTAGTAATTTACTTGGTCTTGTGACGCGGGGTCTCACTATGTAGCTCAGGCTAGCCTTGAACTCACTGTGTGGCCCAAACTGCCCCCCTGCCCCCTCCTCTTCCCTCCCGCCAAGCTCTCTGGTGCTGGTGTAAAAGGGAGCCCCCATAGCTGGCTCCAGCCAATTCCCTTGGCTTCTCAGAAAGACAGAAGAAGGCAAACTCTTCAGAGGAAAGTAAAAAATGCTTCCCTTTTGTATGACTTACTCCTCAGGATTTTCCTGGCCTGTATTAAGGACCCTTTTTTTTTTTGTTTTGTAGAAATGTTTCCCATCCAAAGTTGTCTGTTGTTGTCAAAGCCAGGCTTAATGAAAGACCTCTTCGGGCTCACAACTGACCCCCTTGACACCCCTCCCCATGTCTACATGGGAACTGTCTAAGAAATCATAGGAGCAATTCTTTCTGAAAAGTTGTACTTAGCCTTATATCTGTGATTTTTTTTTTGCCAGTCCTGGGGCTTGAACTCAGGGCCTGGGCACTGTCCCTGAGCTTCCTTTGCTCAAGGCTAGCACTCTACCAGTTGAGCCACAGTACCACTTCTGGCTCTTTCTGTGTAGGTGGTGATGAGGAATTAAACCCAGAGCTTCATGCATGCTAGGTGAGCACTCTACCACTGAGCCAACCTTCCAGCCCCAACTGTGATCCTTTCTGAAGATGAAGGAAATGTGTGTACATGGTTTTCAGAAGTTCTGTACCTGCTCTCCCCCTCCCCCAAAGCCAAGGGACTACCCAAAGGTATGCTTTGGCTTGTCATTGGCTTGGGGAAAGTCTCCAACCCCACCCACACATTCAGTGTGTCCCTAGAAGGATGCACAAGACTCAACCCATTTTATTCACCACTAAGATTTCTATCCACCCATATGCAAGAAGACGCATATGGGTAAAACCTGGAGAAGCATACATGTGACTCTCCCGGGGGGGGGGGGGGGAGACAACCAGATTCCCTGCATTCCTTCCCCTGCTAACAGATGTTCAGTACTGCACACACAGCCCCCGCCAACAGTGGTCCCAATACGATTTTTCCATTTTTATTACACTCATACGTAGAAACCCAACGTCCTGCTTTTCAAGTACCTAATCTTTTCCTGAACTTTCGTATCTGGTACTCGACCATGTGTTGCTGGTCTCCCACAGGGTAGTGGACTACATGCAGTTTTCATTTACAATACTTTATCACATGCCATGTGTGTATGGGTTGTACCTATGCAACCTATGTGGCACCATCGGTGTAGCGCTTTTGCTCAAAGAAGCCCATTGGAGACTCAGCCCCTGAGATGTCAACTGATGCTGGAGACCCAGTCGGTCATTCTTTGCTTAGTAATCAGTAAAGCTTTAAAGCTACAGCTGGAGCGAGCTGTTGTTGTTTGGAACTGATGACTAGGAATAATCTCATCCATGCTCTCTCCCCATCTTTGACAGGTATTTAACCAATTGAGAGTATGCAACATCAAGACCAGTCTGCATTTGGTTCCTTAATTTCCTTTGCTTCTCTTTTCTTCTTGAACAGACGAGACTCCCTGAAGCTGCAAGGCACTTGAGCATGGGTTTCAGGCAGGTGAAGGAATACCTGGCATGGCTCTATTTCCAGTACCAGATCATCAGTTGCTGCGAGGTGATGGAGCCCTGGGAGCAGTCTATGTTCAATACCATCTTGCTCACCATCGTCGCCATGGTAGTGTATACTGCCTATGTCTTCATTCCCATCCACATTCGCCTCGCCTGGGAATTTTTCTCCAGAATCTTTGGCTGTCACAATGCGGTTGCCAGCTGATCTCACGTGCACCCTGCCAGGCGGCCTTGCCTGTTTGTGTTGCTCCACCAAGTGCTCCCTCCCCTCTGCATTCCCTATGCACACTGAGGGCACACCTATGGCTCCAGCCAGAGTCTCTCTAGTTTCTTTTGCACATGCTATCTTGTGCCTCGGGCCATGGAAAAAATTGTAATGACTTTACTTCACCTTCCATACCCTTTCGATTCAAATCTATGCCTTTAGATTGCTTTGCGAGTCAGGATGGGTTCCATAGAAGAATCTTCTGGAAAATGGGTTCCTGAGAAACCTACCAGGTTCACATTTAAAGTGCTCCCTGATACCTGCTCTCTGCTCAAGGGTGTAGTACCAGGAACTGTTTCTTTGGAGGTGTCTGTCAAAAGTCTCCTACTCTTGTTTACAATATATAATATAAGGTATGAATAAATTATATGAATCCTCCCTTCCCCCAATGTCTTATTTTTCTATTAAACGGCTAATCTCTAAAATTGCTGGAGGCAATACTTTTCTTTCAGGTCTGCTTCATGGGATATTTCAAATGCTTCTAAGGTCTGGTTTTATACGAGTTTGACATCAACGTAAGTAAGTAATAGTATAGGGCATAATCATTTTAAGTGCCAGAAACATAATATAGTCCAAGTATATGCAGATATTGTGACTTTTGATGTGACTTTGCCTTGAATGAGTCTGGGAGGAAATGAGAAATGGGTTATAGGAAGAAAAGCTAGCAAATAGACTGGAAGTAAAATTCTCCCAGCAGTAACTCAATAGCTCCAGTTAAGTGCTTTGATAGAAGAAAGAAGACTCACGAAACATCCTTCAAAGTGTTTATCTTAAAGGCAAATAGAGCTTGTTAATTATACCATTGAATCAGATACCAAAGACCCATCGTTGCCTCCTAGTAAATATTTCTGTTGACCTTTTGGGAGGTAAAATATAAACAGGTTTTGGACAGTCTTTTGCACTTTTACATTAGGGAAATAAACTCCCAGGACAGCCATCAAAGAAGATGTTTGACACTCAAATTAATTGCCAATTAGCTTGTCTGAGATAAACTGTTTTGAAGGAAAAGAAATATCTGAGTATGTATTTGCTGATTTTTCCAAAATAAAATGAAGATGCATTGTAAGGAAGAGATCCACTTTGGCTTTGCTTTGTTGTTCGCATTGCACTGTCACGGTGGGTACACAAGGCGTACCCAACCTATGTCTTACTAAACCCAGTGGCAACCGATCTCAATGTGATAGAGCAAAAAGAACATCATCCAAGATGCTTCTCTATCCCGGACATGTTTCACATGTTGAAGCAGGTCTGAAGGTCTCCCCCTGACAAGGAAGCAGTCTGGACCATAGAAAAGTTGCATTTCTTGCTCAAGGTCAAGTAGCTAACAGCAGTACAACGCTCACAAACACCCCAGGCCATGAGAATATTCACCACAGAGAAGCCCATGGAAGCCAACATAAAAGTTAATGGGATGGGATCACCAACATGTTAGAAAGTAGAATTTCACCAGTGGCACCGGTGGCTCACGCCTGCACTCCTAACTACTCAGGAGGCTGAGATCTGAGGAGCGCAGTTCAAAGCCAGCCAGGGCAGGAAAGTCCTTGAGACTCTTTTTGTTTGTTTGTTTTTTTGAGACTCTTATCTACAATGAACCATGAGAAAACTGGAAGTGGTGCTTTGGTTCAAGCCGTAGAGTGCTAGCCTTGAGCTTAAGAGCTGAGGGACAGCTCCCAGGCCCAGAGTTCAGGCCCCCCATGATTGACAGAAAAATAAAAATAAATTTTAAAAAAGAGAGGTGGTCTGAGTAGAACGACATAGAAGATGCCGTTCAGATCCTGCACTGATAGGTCAGCCACCCAAAGTGTCCAACAGGTAAAGTAGCCAAAGCCTCAGTTCTCAAAGCCTAACCTTCAGGACCCATGGCTTCCACTTTATCCCACAGCAACCAGCAGGAGAGGGAGGGAGAAGAGACACACCCGTGTGTTCTGACTGCTTTGCTGGCACCCTACACCGGCAACCCAGGTGATGCTTCTGGAAGCAAGAGTGGGCTTGTGCTACCGTGCGCTCATCTTGTGAAAACTCACTCGGGATGGGCTGATGCATGACTGAAGTACTTCTTACACTTCCAGGCCTTCGACAGGGACAGAGCAACTGGAACTTGTATGGACTGACTCACATAGCAGGGGAAGGTTCTGAGAGACAGTGGCCCTCCCTTCTATTCTCTTGATGCACTTGATTTGCTCCAGCAAACTCTACACAGACTGATGGCGATGTAGCTGGCTAAGTGGTTGTCTTTTTAGAGATCTGTGACTCTTTCGTTCCTCAAGGCTTAGACCACTGGTTCTTGCCTCTGGCTGTACATTGGAAGAATCATCTGGAAGCCTTATGAACTGCCAATGATTGACACCCCCCACACACCTAGAAAAAAATAAAACTGCAATGTTTGGGGGAGGAGGTTTTACTAACATGGTAGTTTATAAAGCTCCTGGATGATTCTAGTATCAGCCAAGACTGAGAAATCACTTTCTCAGGCTGACAGATGAAGCTGGGCCTTCCGCTTCCTGAGCCAGGTCCTCTGACCGCACCTAAGGTCAGGCCTCACTGGCTCCCTAGATACAGTGTGTATGATAGCCACAGAGAGAGAGGGGGGTGGGGAGAGAATTAATGGATGGATGGATGGATGGATGGATAGAAGATAGATAGATAGTTCACCACTGTTTTTATCAGGGTGTCTCTACCTCTAAGCTTGGAGATACAGAAAAATACTGTGACATTAATTGCAAGAAAAATCAAAGAAGTTACATTTTTGGAATCACAACCATGAAGTCACAAGGTTCTACAAATTCTGCATTTGTGTACAAAACAGGAAATACATTTGCCTTCCTTCTTGCCAATCACCTAGCAGGACCTAAGAGATGACTTTCCAAGAAAGGGACATGGAGATATGCTCAGAGAGCTTCTAGAACCCTGGAACAGGCATCATGAAACTGGCTTGGCACATCAACAAGAAGGCCTCAGACGGGGTGGGTGAATCCACCAAACCTGGCCTTCAGGTCACCCAGCATGGTGGCCTAACGCAAGCTCCTTAAGTCAAAACTCTGACTATTTAACATGTATCTGGGCTTTCAATGATCATCCTATGCATATCCAAATGCATTTGATTTTAGAAACACACAAATGAAGCCCACCTTGCAAACATTGTTCTTTGTCTCATTAGCTCCTTTTTAATACAGGAGGAATCATGAGCCCATGTTGCTTATGGGCTACTTTAAATTCTGCACTCTCTAACGGCAACCAGAATATAGCACTTATAACAGAGGAGAAATAAACTGATTTTCTCACACAGAGCCAGTCTCAACGATAATAATATATTATTTCAAAAGCACCTAACGCAGTGAATTCTATTTCCAGTGGGGGCAAAAAAAAAAACTACTGTAGGAAGCAGCTTAAAATGATTTTTTCATACGATGTCATAAAATGTAGCTTTTAATAAAGCCTTGACCTAAATGCTAGTAACTTCAGAGAAGAGTTTCAACGGAGGAGAGAAGAAAAACATTTCATTTAGGAAAAATCACCACTGCCACCCTCCGAGACTTCAACACACACAACTTAAACATTGCACAAACACTGTGCCGAAGTTATAATGAAGATCTCAGTACAATTCTATTTTTAAACACTGGGTTAAGGCTTTACATAAAATATTCTCCTACTTTTTCCCACCTGTGTTTCTAAAATATCCTCTGGGTAATCATGTAGGAATTTTTAGGACATGGTCAAAGACCAAACATCAATGCCAAAAAAAAAAAAAATGAAACAAAACAAAAAAAACAAACTCAAGCACTCTCTTGAAGTCAGATGAGGGATCCTGGCTCAGTCTGCCCCACAGGAGGAAAGCAGCTTTGTCTCATCTGCTGGCTCTGCGGGGTGAGGGGGTGTGAAGTTTGTCTACAGTGTTAGACGTGAATTAGGGTCCCCAAATACAAAGGCCTTCATACATATCAGGACAGTCTCAGATCCTTTACTCTCACCCATCAAGGTTATACACTCCTTCAAGCAGATAGTGTATACGGCCTGGTCTTCCAGCTGTCCTGATGTCTCCCTCTTCCATCAGATCAGGCTCTCGCTGAGTCTGGGCTAGGTGTCAGATGATACACTGGAACTGGGCTTTGTTCTGATATGGGGGCCGCTGCTTCTGAGCTAGCGTTCTACCCTTTCCAGAGCTAGCCTGGTTGGCCTGAGGTTCCGGAAGTACGAATTCTTATGTGCAGTAAGGAACAAGTGACAGATCCCCTGTTCCCCAGTGGGGGCTGTGCACTGTAGTGACAACCCCTTTCCTCTCCTCTTCAGTAAATGTACTTATCGCTCCCATAGAACTTGGAGTGCTAAGTAGTTAACATCGCACTCCTGCTGGATTTCACTGCACATAATGAGGTCTTTAATCACCACATAGTGCATCATGGAAGAGCGGTAACATTTCACAATTTAGGTACACGGCATGAAGTGCTGAAGTACTTTCCATCTGCTGCTCCTGAGCCTGGTGAAACTTTGTCATTGGCAACCCGAGTACAAGATCCTGTCACAATCATTTGGTTCAGGCTGATAGATGGAGTCCTCAACATCACCAGAGAGCATGCCAGGCTACACGCCAAGCCTGGCGCGTTTCATAACCATTCAGGGGCACCTCCTGGATGAGTGATTGCACCCCGCTTCTTTTTATTTCCAATCATACAGCTATATGTCTCGTGTAACATATATATGTACGTATGCATCTACAGAGACACATATGTCACATAGATTCATACACACACCTATCTAAGCCCATGCCAATGTAGCTGGGGGCAGAAACCATTTTAATTAGAATGGTATGTATGTCTGATTGGAAAGTTAATCACTAATCAGAAGAGGAACATACGAGTTCTGTTCTTGCACTCACTCACTCCACTCACTGTGTAACCCTGGATGGGTTACTTCAGTTCCCTTGGGTCTAGATTCGTGGCTTTGAAATGAAGAACTCACCCCAGAAAGGTGTATGTGTTTTTGTCTTCCTGGTTCATTGATAGAAAACGAAAATATCTGTATATTAACACCTGAACTCATGATCTTCACAGCCATATTAACGTGTCTATACATAGACTGTCAGTTTGTAACTATCTGGTTACTTACACTTCTCCTCTAGTCGGATCTCAAAATAACAATTTTGTATGTCTTTTTGGAATTGATGACCCTCTCCCAAACTGAAAGAAAACCTCAAATTACAGTTCAGTCCTCCTGGGATTGGGTAACTTGTCTGTTACATAAGAGTCTTCAAGTCTTACTTCCAGGTGATGTCCTTGGATTGTCAGCAAAAGAAAGAATGATTTAATGAAAACCAGTCTCTGTGGGTGTTCTGAGTATGAAATCCAGTGCCTCATATACGTTCATCGTGTGCTCTTCCATTAAGCCCAGAAATTCTTCATTAGGTAAGTCAGAGATATTTCAGGACAAAAGGGAGTGAAGGAATAGCTCCTCACAGTGAAGAATTTCAAACATGCCGATAAATCACAGGTAATGAGCCAGGAGCTCTGGCAGGACACGGAGAGAAAGATACTACATCTTGGTAGGTTCAGACAAATAAAAATTCATTCCACTCAGACACCTGGAGACCTACCCTGGGGATTCTATTGGGATATTACTTTTATTTGTTTATGTTTAGATGACATTGCTTTTAGTTTAGTCACATTTTTTTTTTCAAATTGGCAGAGGAATTATTTTTAACCTGACGATGGTGGCAACTTGAATCCCAGAGCTCTGTAAAGATACAGGTGTTGTAGGACATATTATCTATAAGGCCTGAAAACACTGAGGAGCCCAGAGAATGAGGAAGGAGAGCGGCAGTTTGAGGTAATTTCCACAGTAGGACACTCAACTGTATGTAAAATCTTTAAATACAGACCCTGGAAATGGAAAATTCCCTGAACCCTAGATGAGAGGTTAAAGAGAAAAAAAAAATTAAGCTTCTGAGAATGATGCCAACTTACCTAAGATGCCAACTTAGAGACAAGAAGCCAGTCCGATGATCCAGTCCAAGGCAATTTCAGTTCTGAACAAGGTCTGGGGAGTGGAGAGTAGGAAACACAATCAGAAGCTCCAGAGAACAGAAAAAGAACGCTGGGACCAAGAGGATAAGCCCAGAGGCTGCAGTGACATGCCACCCCATGGCCTCTCCCCCAGCAAGGCCTGATAGGCCATGTCTGGGTGGCAGCAGATAGACTGAGGAAGAGCTTTCCAAGGCCCTGGGAAGATAAGCCTACAGGTCAAACCAACGCAGAAAGATCTGGACATTGAGGTGCACTGGGGGAAGCCTTGAAAGACTAAGTCTGATTTTAATGAAGAAAAGAAGGCAGAAAGTCAAGGTGAGAAGCCTGCTGAGACAGAGTGAGACCAAGAGAAAGCAGAGTGCCAAGCAGATCACCGAGGAAGGAAGTGACGGGCAGGTGTGGGGGGCACCAGTCCTGGAGTCGTGTACACACGGACAGAGCTAGAGGTGGATTCTGGTTCCAGGTGATTGATGCCATGAAGCGCATGGGGCAGGAGCTGAAGAACAAACAGAGGAGAAATGAAAGCATTCAGTAACCACGTGACACAGATCGTAATGAAAGAAAGACACCAAGAGGGCAGGCCCTCAAAGATGAGTGACGTTGAGTCTCACCCACTCATTCGTTCCATGCAGAAAACCCGGCGATGGTGCTTTGCCTTTCTTCTCTGGGTGCTCGCAGCTTTCCCAGTGGGTACGATCTCCTGAACAGTCACCGACTACTCAGTGGGGGCCCCACATGGTACCAGCAAGAAGGTCATAACAGAGGACAAGAAAATCAACAGAACTTTGCTTCTTGGTGCTTCTTGTCTAGAGGAGGAATTAATGTCAAACAGATGATGCCAAG